>NC_086455.1:97019683-98221413 GCF_028390025.1 Pseudophryne corroboree | reverse complement strand
GGGATATTTCTTTAGGACCCTTTCAGACTAGGAAAAAATCCGGGTTGATGCGCGTTCACGTGTAATATAACACGGGAAATTTTTGCTAGTGTGAAATTGGTATACATCATAGGTGTCCCGGATTACACTGATATTGTGGCAGGTATATATTAATGAAAGTGGAGCTGTGGTTTTTGGGTCTTTCTTTTGGTTTTTGGGTCTTTCTTTTGGACAGAAGTGCCCAATGAAAGCACCAGGTTGCCAGTATGCTTATTTCTGGTGTATATTGAGGCACGTGTGCATGGCGGCTCCTTTTAAAAATAAGAATTTACTTACCGATAATTCTATTTCTCGGAGTCCGTAGTGGATGCTGGGGTTCCTGAAAGGACCATGGGGAATAGCGGCTCCGCAGGAGACAGGGCACAAAAAGTAAAGCTTTAGGATCAGGTGGTGTGCACTGGCTCCTCCCCCTATGACCCTCCTCCAAGCCAGTTAGGTACTGTGCCCGGACGAGCGTACACAATAAGGGAGGAATTTTGAATCCCGGGTAAGACTCATACCAGCCACACCAATCACACCGTACAACTTGTGATCTAAACCCAGTTAACAGTATGATAACAGCGGAGCCTCTGAAAAGATGGCTCACAACAATAATAACCCGATTTTTGTAACTATGTACAAGTATTGCAGATAATCCGCACTTGGGATGGGCGCCCAGCATCCACTACGGACTCCGAGAAATAGAATTATCGGTAAGTAAATTCTTATTTTCTCTATCGTCCTAGTGGATGCTGGGGTTCCTGAAAGGACCATGGGGATTATACCAAAGCTCCCAAACGGGCGGGAGAGTGCGGATGACTCTGCAGCACCGAATGAGAGAACTCCAGGTCCTCTTTTGCCAGGATATCAAATTTGTAGAATTTTACAAACGTGTTCTCCCCTGACCACGTAGCTGCTCGGCAGAGTTGTAATGCCGAGACCTCTCGGGCAGCCGCCCAAGATGAGCCCACCTTCCTTGTGGAATGGGCCTTAACCGATTTAGACTGTGGCAGGCCTGCCTCAGAATGTGCAAGTTGAATTGTGTTACAAATCCAACGAGCAATCGACTGCTTAGAAGCAGGCGCACCCAACTTGTTGGGTGCATACAGTATAAACAGCGAGTCAGATTTTCTGACTCCAGCTGTCCTGGAACATATTTTCAGGGCCCTGACAACTTCTAGCAACTTGGAGTCCTCCAAGTCCCTAGTAGGTGCAAGGCACCACAATAAGCTGGTTCAGGTGAAACACTGACACCACCTTAGGGAGAGAACTGGGGACGAGTCCGCAGCTCTGCCCTGTCCGAATGGACAAACAGATATGGGCTTTTTTGAGAAAAAACCACCAATTTGACACTCGCCTGGTCCAGGCCAGGGCCAAGAGCATGGTCACTTTTTATGTGAGATGCTTCAAATCCACATATTTGACTGGTTTTAAACCAATGTGATTTGCGGAATCCCAGAACTACGTTGAGATCCCACAGTGCCACTGGAGGCACAAAAAAAGGGGTTTGTATATGCAATACTCCCTTGACAAACTTCTGGACTTCAGGAACTGAAGCCAATTCTTTCTGGAAGAAAATTTACAGGGCCGAATTTGAACCTTAATGGACCCCAATTTGAGGCCCATAGACACTCCTGTTTGCAGGAAATGCAGGAAACGACCGAGTTGAAATTTCTTTGTGGGGCCTTCCTGGCCTCACACCACGCAACATATTTTCGCCACACGTGGTGATAATGTTGTGCGGTCACCTCCTTTCTGGCTTTGACCAGGGTAGGAATGACCTCTTCCGGAATGCCTTTTTTCCCTTAGGATCCGGCTTTCCATCGCCATGCCGACAAACGCAGCTGCGGTAAGTCTTGGAACAGACATGGTACTTGCTGAAGCAAGTCCCTTCTTAGCGGCAGAGGCCATAAGACCTCTGTAAGCATCTCTTGAAGTTCCGGGTACCAAGTCCTTCTTGGCCAATCCGGAGCCATGAGTATAGTTCTTACTCCTCTACGTCTTATAATTCTCAGCACCTTAGGTATGAGAAGCAGAGGAGGGAACACATACACCGACTGGTACACCCACGGTGTTACCAGAACGTCCACATCTATTGCCTGAGGGTCTCTTGACCTGGCGCAATACCTGTCCCGTTTTTTGTTCAGACGGGACGCCATCATGTCCACCTTTGGTATTTCCCAACGGTTTACAATCATGTGGAAAAAAACTTCTCAATGAAGTTTCCACTCTCCCGGGTGGAGGTCGTGCTGAGGAAGTCTGCTTCCCAGTTTCCATTCCCGGGATGAAAAACTGCTGACAGTGTTATCACATGATTTTCCGCCCAGCGAAAAGTCCTTGCAGTTTCTGCCATTGCCCTCCTGCTTCTTGTGTCGCCCTGTCTGTTTACGTGGGCGACTGCCGTGATGTTTTTCCCACTGGATCAATACCGGCTGACCTTGAAGCAGAGGTCTTGCTAAGCTTAGAGCATTATAAATTTACCCTTAGCTCCAGTATATTTATGTGGAGAAAAAGTCTCCATACTTGATCACACTCCCTGGAAATTTTTCCCTTGTGTGACTGCTCCCCAGCCTCTCAGGCTGGGCTCCGTGGTTACCAGCATCCAATCCTGAATGCCGAATCTGCGGCCCTCTAGAAGATGAGCACTCTATAACCACCACAGGAGAGACACCCTTGTCCTTGGATATTGGGTTATCCGCTGATGCATCTGAAGATGCGATCCGGACCATTTGTCCAGCAGATCCCACTGAAAAGTTCTTACGTGAAATCTGCCGAATGGAATTGCTTCGTAGGAAGCCACCATTTTTACCAGGACCCTTGTGCAATGATGCACTGTTTTTAGGAGGTTCCTGACTTGCTCGGATAACTCCCTGGCTTTCTCTTCCGGGAGAAACACCTTTTTCTGGACTGTGTCCAGAATCATCCCTAGGCACAGCAGACGTGTCGTCGGGATCAGCTGCGATTTTGGAATATTTAGAAACCACCCGTGCTGATTGTAGCAGTATCCGAGATAGTGCTACTCCGACCTCCAACTGTTCCCTGGACTATGCCCCTATCAGGAGATCGTCCAAGTAAGGGATAATTAAGACGCCTTTTCTTCGAAGAAGAATCATCAATTCGGCCATTACCTTGGTAAAGACCCCGGGGTGCCGTGGACAATCCAAACGGCAGCGTCTGAAACTGATAGTGACAGTTCTGCACCACGAACCTGAGGTACCCTTAGTGAGAAGGGCAAATTTGGGACATAGAGGTAAGCATCCCTGATGTCCCGGGACACTATATAGTCCCCTTCTTCCTGGTTCGTTATCACTGCTCTGAGTGACTTCATCTTAATTTGAACCTTTGTAAGTGTTCAAAAAAAATTTTTTAGAATAAGTCTCACCTAGCCTTCTGGCTTCAGTACCACAATATAGTGTGGAATAATACCCCTTTTCTGTAGTAGGAGGGGTAATTTAATTATCACCTGCTGGGAATACAGCTTGTGAATTTTTTCCCATACTACCTCCTTGTCGGAGGGAGACTTGGTAAAGCAGACTTCAGGAGCCTGCGAAGGGGAAACGTCTCGACATTCCCATCTGTACCCCCGGGATACTACTTGTAGGATCCAGGGGTCCTGTACGGTCTCAGCGCCATGCTGAGAACTTGTCAGACGCGGTGGAACGCTTCTGTTCCTGGGAATGGGCTGCCTGCTGCAGTCTTCTTCCCTTTCCTCTATCCCTGGGCAGATATGATCTTATAGGGACGAGAGGACTGAGGCTGAAAAGACGGTGTCTTTTTCTGCAGAGATGTGACTTAGGGTAAAAAACGGTGGATTTTCCAGCAGTTGCCGTGACCACCAGGTCCGATGGACCGACCCCAAACAAGTCCTCTTCCTTTATACGGCCATACTGTGCCGTTTGGAATCTGCATCACCTGACCACTGTCGTGTCCATAACATCTTCTGGCAGTTATGGACATCGCGTTTATTCATGATGCCAGAGTGCAAATATCCCTCTGTGCATCTCGCATATATAGAAATGCTCTATAGTCAATAAAATACTGTCCCTGTCAAGGGTATCAATATTTTTAGTCAGGGAATCCGACCAAGCCACCCTAGCTCTGCACATCCAGGCTGAGGCGATCGCTGGCCGCAGTATAACACCAGTATGTGTGTATATACTTTTTATTATATTTTCCAGCCTTGTCAGCTGGTCCTTGAGGACGGCCCTATCTATAGACGGTACCGCCACTTGTTTTGATAAGCGTGTGAGCGCCTTATCCACCTTAAGGGGTGTTTCCCAACGCGCCCTAACTTCTGGCGGGAAAGGGTATACCGCCCATAATTTTCTATCGGGGGGAACCCACGCATCATCACACACTTTATTTAATTTATCTGATTCAGGAAAAACTATGGTAGTTTTTTCACATCCCACATAATACCCTCTTTTGTGGTACTTGTAGTATCAGAAATACGTAACACCTCCTTCATTGCCTTTAACGTGTGGCCCTAATAAGGAATACGTTTGTTTATTCACCGTCGACACTGGATTCAGTGTCCCTGTCTGTGTCTGTGTCGACCGACTAAAGTAAACGGGCGTTTTAAAACCCTTGACGGTGTTTTTGAGACGTCTGGACCGTACTAATTGTTTGTCGGCCGTCTCATGTCGTCAACCGACCTTGCAGCGTGTTGACATTATCACGTAGTTTCCTAAATAAGCCATCCATTCCGGTGTCGACTCCCTAGAGAGTGACATCACCATTACAGGCAATTGCTCCGCCTCCTCACCAACATCGTCCTCCTACCTGTCGACACACACGTACCGACACACAGCACACACACAGGGAATGCTCTGATAGAGGACAGGACCCACTAGCCCTTTGGAGAGACAGAGGGAGAGTTTGCCAGCACACACCAAAAACGCTATAATTATATAGGGACAACCTTATATAAGTGTTTTCCCTTATAGCATCTTAATATATATATAAGCATATCGCCAAATTAGTGCCCCCCCTCTCTGTTTTAACCCTGTTTCTGTAGTGCAGTGCAGGGGAGAGCCTGGGAGCCTTCCCTCCAGCCTTTCTGTGAGGGAAAATGGCGCTGTGTGCTGAGGAGATAGGCCCCGCCCCTTTTTCGGCGGCCTCGTCTCCCGCTCTTAACGGATTCTGGCAGGGGTTAAATATCTCCATATAGCCTCCGGAGGCTATATGTGAGGTATTTTTAGCCAAAATAGGTATTCATTTGCCTCCCAGGGCGCCCCCCTCCCAGCGCCCTGCACCCTCAGTGACTGCCGTGTGAAGTGTGCTGAGAGGAAAATGGCGCACAGCTGCAGTGCTGTGCGCTACCTTTAGAAGACTGAGGAGTCTTCTGCCGCCGATTCTGGACCTCTTCTTACTTCAGCATCTGCAAGGGGGCCGGCGGCAAGGCTCCGGTGACCATCCAGGCTGTACCTGTGATCGTCCCTCTGGAGCTGATGTCCAGTAGCCAAGAAGCCAATCCATCCTGCACGCAGGTGAGTTCACTTCTTCTCCCCTAAGTCCCTCGTTGCAGTGATCCTGTTGCCAGCAGGACTCACTGTAAAATAAAAAACCTAAGCTAAACTTTCCTAAGCAGCGCTTTAGGAGAGCCACCTAGATTGCACCCTTCTCGGCCGGGCACAAAAATCTAACTGGCTTGGAGGAGGGTCATAGGGGGAGGAGCCAGTGCACACCACCTGATCCTAAAGCTTTACTTTTTGTGCCCTGTCTCCTGCGGAGCCGCTATTCCCCATGGTCCTTTCAGGAACCCCAGCATCCACTAGGACGATAGAGAAATATATATATTTTTTGTGTAATTTGAACGCCTCCCAAGGGCAGATGTACTAAGCCTTGTGATAATGTGAAGAGAGATAAAGCACCAGACAATCAGCTCCTAACTGTCATGTCACAGGCTGTGTTTGAAAAATGACAGGAGCTGGCTGGCTGGTACTTTATCTCTCTCCACATTATCACTTTCCAAGGCTTAGTACATCTAGCCCTTGTACTTTTATTTTGTACTTTTTAATGTAGTTATTTTTCCTTTGGAATGAGTTGCCCTGTAATCTTTGCTGTGTAGTGTTTTGTTACCTTTCCAGCAAGCGGATGGATTACCGGAGATCTGAATAAGATGCTGGTAAGTTGCTGTAAATTTACATCTTCAATGAGTCATCTTCATTTTCAATGCCTGATTTTGTAGGTGGGGAGTGATAGGGTATGTTAACCTATTCAGGTCTGGTCTATAAACTCTCTGCAGTCATCAGTCAGAATTCTGTTTCTTTTGCAACCGGTTGGAGATCAGTGAATGAAAAGGTGACACAGGATCAAATATTTATTGTTAAGTCACTCCAAGGGTCTATCCCTCTGCCTATATAGACTCCTGCTTGTTCTTGGTAAACTCCCCACTATTCTTGGAATACGTTCACCTTGTGTCTCTTTCAGACAGTAGCTGTTCTTTATTACAGACCCAATCCTACCCTTTAACTGTCTTGCATAGGGACATACAATAATAAGAATTTACTTACCGATAATTCTATTTCTCGGAGTCCGTAGTGGATGCTGGGGTTCCTGAAAGGACCATGGGGAACAGCGGCTCCGCAGGAGACAGGGCACAAAAGCAAAGCCTTTACAGGTCAGGTGGTGTGCACTGGCTCCTCCCCCCATGACCCTCTTCCAGACTCCAGCCAGGTACTGTGCCCGGACGAGCGTACACAATAAGGGAGGATTTTGAATCCCGGGTAAGACTCATACCAGCCACACCAATCACACCGTACAACTTGTGATCTAAACCCAGTTAACAGTATGATAACAGAGGAGCCTCTGAAAGATGGCTTCCTAAACAATAACCCGAATTAGTTAACAATAACTATGTACAAGTATTGCAGATAATCCGCACTTGGGATGGGCGCCCAGCATCCACTACGGACTCCGAGAAATAGAATTATCGGTAAGTAAATTCTTATTTTCTCTATCGTCCTAAGTGGATGCTGGGGTTCCTGAAAGGACCATGGGGATTATACCAAAGCTCCCAAACGGGCGGGAGAGTGCGGATGACTCTGCAGCACCGAATGAGAGAACTCCAGGTCCTCCTTTGCCAGGGTATCAAATTTGTAAAAATTTACAAACGTGTTCTCCCCTGACCACGTAGCTGCTCGGCAGAGTAGTAATGCCGAGACCCCTCGGGCAGCCGCCCAAGATGAGCCCACCTTCCTTGCGGAATGGGCCTTAACAGATTTAGGCTGTGGCAGGCCTGCCACAGAATGTACAAGTTGAATTTTGTTACAAATCCAACGAGCAATCGACTGCTTAGAAGCAGGTGCACCCAACTTGTTGGGTGCATACAGTATAAACAGCGAGTCAGATTTTCTGACTCCAGCCGTCCTTTAAATGTATATTTTTAAGGCTCTGACAACGTCCAACAACTTGGAGTCCTTCAAGTCGTCTGTAGTCGCAGGCACTACAATAGGCTGGTTCAGGTGAAACGCTGATACCACCTTAGGGAGAAAATGCGGACGCGTCCGCAGCTCTGCCCTATGTCGAATGGAAAATTAAATAAGGGCTTTTATAAAACAAAGCCGCCAGTTCAGATACTCTCCCGGCCGAAGCCAGGGCCAGTAACATAGTCACTTTCCATGTGAGATATTTCAAATCCACCTTCTTTAGTGGTTCAAACCAATTTGATTTGAGGAAATCTAAAACTACATTTAGATCCCACGGTGCCACCTTAGGCACCACAGGAGGCTGTATATGCAGTACTCCTTTGATAAAAATCTGGACCTCAGGGACTGAGGCCAATTCTTTTTGGAAGAATATTGATAGGGCCGAAATTTGAACCTTAATAGATCCCAATTTGAGACCCATAGACAATCCTGATTGCAGGAAATGTAGGAAAACGACCCAGTTGAAATTCCTCCATCGGAGCACTCCGCTGCTCGCACCACGCAACATATTTTCGCCAAATACGGCGATAATGCTTCGCGGTGACTTCCTTCCTTGCCTTTATCAAGGTAGGAATGACTTCTTCTGGAATGCCTTTTCCTTTTAGGATCTGGCATTCAAAACGCCATGCCGTCAAACGCAGCCGCGGTAAGTCTTGAAAAAGACAAGTACCCTGCTGAAGCAGGTCCCTTCTCAGAAGTAGAGGCCACGGAGCGTCCGTGACCATCTCTTGAAGTTCCGGGTACCAAGTCCTTCTTGGCCAATCCGGAGCCACTAGTCTTACTCCACTTTGCCGTATAATCCTCAATACCTTTGGTATGAGAGGCAGAGGAGGAAACACATATACCGACTGGTACACCCAAGATGTTACCAGCGCGTCCACAGCTATTGCCTGCGGATCTCTTGACCTGGCGCAATACCTGTCCAGTGTTTTGTTGAGGCGAGACGCCATCATGTCCACCATTGGTTTTACCCAACGGTTTAATAGCATGTGGAAAACTTCTGGATGAAGTCTCCACTCTCCCGGGTGAAGGTCGTGTCTGCTGAGGAAGTCTGCTTCCCAGTTGTCCACGCCCGGGATGAATACTGCTGACAGTGCTATCACGTGATTCTCCGCCCAGCGAAGGATCCTGGCAGCTTCTGCCATTGCCCTCCTGCTTCTTGTGCCGCCCTGTCTGTTTACATGGGCGACTGCCGTGATGTTGTCCGACTGGATCAACACCGGTCTTCCTTGAAGCAGAGGTTCCGCCTGGCTTAGAGCATTGTAGATTGCTCTTAGTTCCAGAATGCTTATGTGAAGAGACTCTTTCAGGCTCGACCACACTCCCTGGAAATTTCTTCCCTGTGTGACTGCTCCCCAGCCTCTCTGGCTGGCACCCGTGGTCACCAGGATCCAATCCTGCATGCCGAATCTGCGGCCCTCCAATAGATGAGCCTCCTGCAACCACCACAGAAGGGATACCCTTGTCCTCGGCGACAGGGTTATCCGCAGGTGCATCTGAAGATGCGACCCTGACCATTTGTCCAACAGATCCCTTTGCATGGAATCTGCCGAAAGGGATTGCTTCGTAAGAAGCTACCATTTTTTCCCAGGACTCTTGTGCATTGATGTACAGACACCTTTCCTGGTTTTAGGAGGTTCCTGACCAGGTCAGATAACTCCTTGGCTTTTTCTTCGGGAAGAAAAACCTTTTCTGAACTGTGTCCAGAATCATCCCCAGGAACAGCAGACGAGTTGTCGGCATTAATTGGGATTTTGGAATATTCAGAATCCATCCGTGCTGCTTTAGCACCTCTTGAGATAGTGCTAAACCCATCTCTAGCTGTTCTCTGGACCTTGCCCTTATTAGGAGATCGTCCAAGTATGGGATAATTAATACGCCTTTTCTTCGAAGAAGAAATATTATCTCGGCCATTACCTTTGTAAAGACCCGAGGTGCCGTGGACAAACCAAACGGCAGCGTCTGAAACTGATAGTGACAGTTTTGTACAACGAACCTGAGGTACCCCTGTGTGAGGGGTAATTGGAACGTGGAGATACGCATCCTTGATGTCCAAGGATACCATAAAGTCCCCTTCTTCCAGGTTCGCTATCACTGCTCTGAGTGACTCCATCTTGAACTTGAACTTCTTTATGTACAGGTTCAAGGACTTCAGATTTAGAATAGGCCTTACCGAGCCATCCGGCTTCGGTACCACAAAAAGAGTGGAATAATACCCCTTCCCTTGTTGTAGAAGAGGTACCTTGACTATCACCTGCTGAGAATACAGCTTGTGAATGGCTTCCAAAACCGTCTCCCTTTCTGAGGGGGACGTTGGTAAAGCAGACTTCAGGAAACGGCGAGGTGGCTCTGTCTCTAATTTCAACCTGTACCCCTGAGATATTATCTGCAGGATCCAGGGATTTACCTGCGAGTGAGCCCACTGCGCGCTGTAATTCTTGAGACGACCGCCTACCGCCCCCGAGTCCGCTTGCGAAGCCCCAGCGTCATGCTGAGGCTTTTGTAGAAACCGGGGAGGGCTTCTGTTCCTGGGAAGGAGCTGCCTGTTGCTGTCTCTTCCCTCGTCCTCTGCCTCGTGGCAGATATGAATAGCCCTTTGCTCTCTTATTTTTAAAGGAACGAAAAGGCTGCGATTGAAAGGTCGGTGCCTTTTTCTGTTGGGGAGTGACTTGAGGTAGAAAGGTGGATTTCCCGGCCGTAGCCGTGGCCACCAAATCCGATAGACCGACCCCAAATAACTCCTCTACGCATCGCCTGTCCACTGTCGTGTCCATAAAGCTCTTCTGGCCGAAATGGACATAGCACTTACCCGTGATGCCAGTGTGCAGATATCTCTCTGTGCATCACGCATATAAAGAAATGCATCCTTTATTTGTTCTAACGACAGTAAAATATTGTCCCTGTCCAGGGTATCAATATTTTCGATCAGGGACTCTGACCAAACTACCCCAGCACTGCACATCCAGGCAGTCGCAATAGCTGGTCGTAGTATAACACCGGCATGTGTGTATATACCTTTTTGGATATTTTCCATCCTCCTATCTGATGGATCTTTAAGTGCGGCCGTCTCAGGAGAGGGTAACGCCACTTGTTTTGATAAGCGTGTTAGCGCTTTGTCCACCCTAGGAGGTGTTTCCCAGCGCTCCCTAACCTCTGGCGGGAAAGGGTATAAAGCCAATAACTTCTTTGAAATTAGCAGTTTTTTATCGGGGCACCCCACGCTTCATCACACACGTCATTTAATTCTTCTGATTCGGTAAAAACTACTGGTAGTTTTTTCACACCCCACATAATACCCTGTTTAGTGGTACCTGTAGTATCAGCTAAATGTAACATCTCCTTTATTGCCAAAATCATATAACGTGTGGCCCTTTTGGAAAATACGGTTGATTCGTCACCTTCACTACCGGAATCAGTGCCTGTGTCTGGGTCTGTGTCGACCGACTGAGGCAAGGGGCGTTTTACAGCCCCTGACGGTGTTTGAGGCGCCTGGACAGGCACTAAGTGAGTGTCCGGCCGCCTCATGTCGGCAAACGACTGCTTAAGCGAGTTGACGCTATCCCGTAATTCCACAAATAAAGGCATCCATTCTGGTGTCGACCCCCTAGAAGGTGACATCCTCATATTTGGCAATTGCTCCGCCTCCACACCAATAACGTCCTCATACATGTCGACACACACGTACCGACACACAGCAGACACACAGGGAATGCTCTATACGAAGACAGGACCCACTAGCCCTTTGGGGAGACAGAGGGAGAGTCTGCCAGCACACACCAAAAAGCGCTATATATGACAGGGATAGCCTTATGATTAAGTGCTCCCTTATAGCTGCTTTTATATTAATATATTGCCATTTATTTTGCCCCCCCTCTCTGTTATACCCTGTTTCTGTAGTGCAGTGCAGGGGAGAGACCTGGGAGCCTTCCTGACCAGCGGAGCTGTGACAGAAAATGGCGCCGTGTGCTGAGGAGATAGGCCCCGCCCCTTTTCCGGCGGGCTCGTCTCCCGCTATTTAGTACATTTAGGCAGGGGTAAATATCTCCATATAGCCTCTGGGGCTATATGTGAGGTATTTTTAGCCTTTTTAAAGGTTTACATTTGCCTCCCAGGGCGCCCCCCCCCAGCGCCCTGCACCCTCAGTGACTGCCGTGTGAAGTGTGCTGAGAGGAAAATGGCGCACAGCTGCAGTGCTGTGCGCTACCTTAAGAAGACTGCAGGAGTCTTCAGCCGCCGATTCTGGACCTCTTCTTGCTTCAGCATCTGTGAGGGGGCCGGCGGCGTGGCTCCGGTGACCATCCAGGCTGTACCTGTGATCGTCCCTCTGGAGCTTCATGTCCAGTAGCCAAGAAGCCAATCCATCCTGCACGCAGGTGAGTTCACTTCTTCTCCCCTCTGTCCCTCGTTGCAGTGATCCTGTTGCCAGCAGGAATCACTGTAAAATAAAAAACCTAAGCTAAACTCTCTAAGCAGCTCTTTATGAGAGCCACCTAGAATTGCACCCTTCTCGGCCGGGCACAAAAATCTAACTGGAGTCTGGAGGAGGGTCATGGGGGGAGGAGCCAGTGCACACCACCTGACCTGTAAAGGCTTTGCTTTTGTGCCCTGTCTCCTGCGGAGCCGCTGTTCCCCATGGTCCTTTCAGGAACCCCAGCATCCACTTAGGACGATAGAGAAATATACAGTACAATGTGTGCAGCAGAATCTAGTTACTGACACTGGTTTCATTATTCAGCAGACACCCGACTCCCCCCCACCTTTTCAAAAGCATATTGGCAGAGTACATACAACAGTGCAAGGATACAAAAACAAGGATGACAGTAAATGCTATATCTGTTGTCTGTGTGCACGGCAGCTGTTTGAGGCTGCACGGGCACATGGGTCTTAGACCTGGGATTATGTGGTTCCTAGGCCAATAGGTTATGATGTTAGATCAATCATTCTCAATGTAATGTTCCAACAATTCCCTTTTTAAAATGACAACCTTTTGTACAATAAAATTCATCATCATTTTCCACATAACCAAATGAGACTTCAGTGCTTGTAATTGCCACCAATCTCGGTGCTACAGACCCTTTGTATTTTCTTAACACAACAACACAGGTACAAGATTTGCATATACCTCTTTGGTTATTTATCAATTCAAACTGTTTATTAGCATTAGAATACACCTTGGCCATACGCCACCTTTTAAAAAATGTAAATTTTTTCTGGATATTTGATTAATTCCCCCTGTACACTTGTGACAAATTAGCTGAATATATTTACCCACAATTCAACAATATAACATAAATGTATGGTACCCTTAAAAAAAATTTCTTCTGACTGACACTGGGTTCTTTAAGATATTCTCTGACCTTCCCGACTGGACTTCCCCAGATTTCAAGAAACGCTGAGTTCAAGTGAGCAGGTAGAAATCTACACATTAAATCTCACTTACCGGTTTTTGTTATCAGTGGTTCCTGAAAGATCAGAGGATTTATTGCCAGTGGAGGAGATGCTGGAATATGCCGGACGATGCTCCCAAAATGATAGGGTATGTTAACCTATTCAGGTCTGGTCTATAAACTCTCTGCAGTCATCAGTCAGAATTCTGTTTCTTTTGCAACCGGTTGGAGATCAGTGAATTAAAAGGTGACACAGGATCATTGTGTAACCTAAGCAGTTCATAGTTGACCTGGCTTAGGGGCCATATAAGGTTTATTTTATAGCTGGAGGACAAAGGATTCATGTGTGCCAATATATTTAGCCAATCAGAATACACCATGTATGTCTCAAAAACAGTAATACATCAATTGTCATACAAGATTATAATTAACAATTAGAACATTCTAGAAAAATGGTTAGTGCTTCGTTTATCAGTTTTTCGGACATAAACTTCTTTCAAATTAGCCTTGAATACATCTGGCGTTGCCTTGTCCTTGAACACGTCATGCTTTAGAACAAGATATTCGAGGTATAAAGTCTGAATATATCTGTCCAATATTTTTAAGGAAACACGTACACATTTTGTGATTAACAGTAAATATCTTAATCAATGCAAAAAAGTGTGAATCAATATATTTGCTATACTGCGGAAGCTCCTACACCGTCAGGAGCAATACTTGTTCTAGAATTTTTACCTGACATAAGATTTCAGTAGGTTTGATTCAGTTCAGTGAGATGCCCGACTAGAGGACATCCAACAAAATTACTTGTGCAATGCTGTTTTCTGCCTTTACCGCTGTGGAAAAAACATTTGCGCCAGGAACTTCAGTCGGAGAATGGCTGTTTTTGTGAGTTGACATGTTTAAGCTGCGGGTACTGGCATTCTGCGACATAACAGCGCGCTGAATTGAATAGCTCCGGGAGCTCCATCCAAGTGCTAGTCAATTCGCACTGAATTGAATCAATCCCACTGGCTGACAATCATTGTTCATTGTTCTAAACCATTTTATAAATCAAGCTGAAAACTTTTATTGTCAACAAGTCATCAGTTGTTTTCAGTTTGTATGGAAAATAAGGCATCCCTCTCTTTTGGACAGATGGAGAAGTTATGCACCCTTAACCTTAAGATTTGTTCAGAATATATTTGTGCCATAGCGTGGTTGGCTGCTTATAATTTAACTGACCTGAAATCAAATTCTTTCTCATACGTCCTAGAGGATGCTGGTGTCCACTTCAATACCATGGGGTATAGACTGTTCCGCAGGAGCCATGGGCACTTTAAGACTTTTTCAGAGTGTGATCTGGCTCCTCCCTCTATGCCCCTCCTCCAGACCTCAATTTAGAAAATGTGCCTAGGCAGACTGGTCGCACTCTAGTGGAGCTCTACTGAGTTTCACTAAAAGACTTTATGTTAGGTTTTTTATTTTCAGGGAGACTGCTGGCAACAGTCTCTCTGCTTCGCGGGACTTAGGGGAAGTAGGAACCAACTTCCTGAATAGTTTCATGGCTCTGCTTCTTGCTGATAGGACACCATTAGCTCCTGAAGGGTACTGAACACTAGCTGTGGCTATGCGCTCACTCCCACAGCACGCCGTCACCCCCCTAAGAGAGCCAGAAGACAGGTGAGTGTATTACCGGAGGTCTGCAGAAGAGAGGATCTCCGCCCATCGTGATGGCAAAAGGTACCGTGCTGCGGGCGGGAACGCTGCGCTGCATGCTATCCATAACACAGGCACATCAGGGTGCAGGATGCGGGGGGGGGGCGCCCTGGGCAGCATGAAACCTACTCTTAAAACTGGCAAAAGGTAGCATATGATGCCGTGGCACAGTTCTACACCCCCACCAGTATAAATATTTAGTTCAATAGCTGAGGAAAAACGTGCCATTACAGGGGGCGGGGCTTCTTCCTCAGGCAGCCAGCACACTGCTCGGCGCCATTTTCTTCCAGCAAAAAGGAAGGGAAGAAACGCTGATCCTCCTCTCAGCTTCTGATTTTAGTATCAGAGTACAAAAAGGGGGGGAAAGTGTATATTGCGGTATTGTAACCTATTATTGACAATATATATATATATATACATACATACATACAGAGAGAGAGAGCGGAAAGTCTCTGTGTACAAAGTACACTACACAGGGATTTTTTATTTAAGCGCTGAGTTGTGGACTGGCAATTCATTTCTGTGTCCCTCTGACAGATTTTACTGTGGGTCTGTCCCCTATAAGCCCAGGAGTGTCTGTGGTGATTGTGCACGTGTGTGACATGTCTGAGGCAGGGAGCTCTTCCTCTGTGGGAGCCATGTTAGGGACACAGAGTTGTGTGGTAATATGACACCAAGAGCCTGACTGGGTGAAAGATTTACGTAATAGTGTGAATCATATCAGTATGAGTCTCATGCAGAAAACTGAAAATAATCTGTTGAAGATGTAATTTTTAATAGTTCTGCCTTTCATCCCCAGGGGACCCCTCTGGGTCCCAAATATTTGCACAAATAGTACAAACTGATACCGACACGGACTCTGATTCCTGTGTTGACACTTGTGATTTACATACAATATAGGGCATGTGGTTGGAGCTGCGCCCCCAGACTTGCAAAGTACCATTTATTTTCGGTACTTAACGCATGAGCAGGACCCCTTCTGCACGTGCGCGACCGGTCCCGCGGAACAAACAGACTGTCAGTGTTTGACAGTCTGCTGCCCTCTGGAGCCAGGGAAGGGGTGGGGACGACCTCAGTTTGTCAAAACAGAGGCGCGTCACCGCCGATGGTGGGAAGAGGACAGGGATCTCCGTCCTAAGACGGAGTTTTCCTGTCCTCTGCGGGGGGGCGGCTTCAGCGGCACCATGGGTGCCCTAAGCCCCCCGATGGTGACAGCAGGAGGCGTTTGCTTGTAGCAGACGCCCCCTGCTGCATCGCCATGCGGAGCTATCCCTGCTGCTTCCAAGGAAGCAGCAGTGATAGCAAACTCCAACCACTTCTTAATTAACCCGCGAGAAGGGTTAGGCTGCGGTGGGAGGTTAGGGTTAGGCTGCGGAGAGGAGGGAGGCGGGCGGCGGGGTTTAGGTTTCGGTAGCGCCGCGGGGATGGTCAAGGTTAGGCACGATAGGTTTAGGTAGAATAGATAAATATTTTTAGAAGCTAGAATAGATAAAAAAAATAAGATAGAAATAAGATAAATACATATATTTCTCTGACGTCCTAGTGGATGCTGGGAACTCCGTAAGGACCATGGGGAATAGCGGCTCCACAGGAGACTGGGCACAAAAAGTAAAAGCTTTAGACTAGCTGGTGTGCACTGGCTCCTCCCCCTATGACCCTCCTCCAAGCCTCAGTTAGATTTTTGTGCCCGAACGAGAAGGGTGCAAGCTAGGTGGCTCTCCTGAGCTGCTTAGAAGTAAAAGTTTAAATAGGTTTTCTCTAACGTCCTAAGTGGATGCTGGGGACTCCGTCAGGACCATGGGGAATAGCGGCTCCGCAGGAGACAGGGCACAAAAATAAAGCTTTAGGATCAGGTGGTGTGTACTGGCTCCTCCCCCTATGACCCTCCTCCAAGCCTCAGTTAGGTTTTTGTGCCCGTCCGAGCAGGGTGCAATCTAGGTGGCTCTCTTAAAGAGCTGCTTAGAAAAATTTTTTTAGGTTTTTTATTTTCAGTGAGTCCTGCTGGCAACAGGCTCACTGCATCGAGGGACTTAGGGGAGAGAATTTCAACTCACCTGCGTGCAGGATGGATTGGATTCTTAGGCTACTGGACACCATTAGCTCCAGAGGGAGTCGGAACACTGGTCTCACCCTGGGGTTTGTCCCGGAGCCGCGCCGCCGACCCCCCTTACAGATGCTGAAGATTGAAGGTCCGGAAACAGGCGGCAGAAGGCTCTTCAGTCTTCATGAAGGTAGCGCACAGCACTGCAGCTGTGCGCCATTGTTGTCACACACTTCACACCAAGCGGTCACGGAGGGTGCAGGGCGCTGCTGGGGGCGCCCTGGGCAGCAATATTTTATTACCTTAAGGCAAAAGAATACATCACATATAGCCATTAAGGCTATATGTATGTATTTAACCCATGCCAGTTATCTAAATCCACGGGAGGAAAGCCCGCCGAAATAGGGGGCGGGGCTTATTCTCCTCAGCACACAGCGCCATTTTCCTGCTCAGCTCCGCTGTGAGGAAGGCTCCCAGGACTCTCCCCTGCACTGCACTACAGAAACAGGGTAAAACAGAGAGGGGGGGGGCATTTTTTGGCGATATACTGGATATATTTAAGCTGCTATAAGGAACAACACTTATATAAGGTTGTTCCCATATATATTATAGCGCTTGGGTGTGTGCTGGCAAACTCTCCCTCTGTCTCCCCAAAGGGCTAGTGGGGTCCTGTCTTCGATAAGAGCATTCCCTGTGTGTCTGCTGTGTGTCGGTACGTGTGTGTCGACATGTATGAGGACGATGTTGGCGTGGAGGCAGAGCAATTGCCGATAATGGTGATGTCACCCCCCAGGGAGTCGACACCGGAATGGATGGCTTTGTTTATGGAATTACGTGATAATGTCAGCACATTACAAAAATCAGTTGACGACATGAGACGGCCGGCAAACCAGTTAGTACCTGCCCAGGCGTATCAGACACCGTCAGGGGCTGTAAAGCGCCCTTTACCTCAGTCGGTCGACACAGACCCAGACACTGAATCTAGTGTCGACGGTGATGAAACAAACGTATTTTCAAGTAGGGCCACACGTTATATGATCACGGCAATGAAGGAGGCTTTGCATATCTCTGATGCTGCAAGTACCACAAAAAGGGGTATTATGTGGGGGGTGAAAAAACTACCTGTAGTTTTTCCTGAATCAGAGGAATTAAATTATGTATGTGATGAAGCGTGGTTTAACCCAGATAGAAAAATGCTAATTTCAAAAAAGTTATTAGCATTATACCCTTTCCCGCCAGAGGTTAGGGCGCGCTGGGAAACACCCCCTAGGGTGGATAAGGCGCTCACACGCTTATCAAAACAAGTGGCGTTACCGTCTCCGGATACGGCCGCCCTCAAGGATCCAGCAGATAGGAGACTGGAAACTACCCTAAAAAGTATATACACACATACTGGTGTTATACTGCGACCGGCCATCGCCTCAGCCTGGATGTGCAGTGCTGGGGTCGTCTGGTTGGATTCCCTGACTGAAAATATTGATACCCTGGATAGGGACAGTATTTTATTGACTATAGAGCAATTAAAGGATGCTTTCCTTTATATGCGAGATGCGCAGAGAGATATTTGCACTCTGGCATCGAGAGTAAATGCGATGTCCATATCTGCCAGAAGGAGTTTATGGACGCGACAGTGGTCAGGTGATGCGGATTCCAAACGACATATGGAAGTATTGCCGTATAAAGGGGAGGAATTATTTGGCGTCGGTCTATCGGATCTGGTGGCCACGGCAACTGCCGGAAAATCCACCTTTTTACCTCAGACCCCCTCCCAACAAAAAAAGACACCGTCTTTTCAGCCGCAGTCCTTTCGGTCCTATAAGAACAAGCGGACAGTCATATCTGCCTAGGGGCAGAGGAAGGGGTAAGAGAGGGCAGCAAGCAGCCCCTGCCCAGGAACAGAAGCCCTCCCAGGGTTCTGCAAAGCCCTCAGCATGACGCTAGGGCCTTACAAGCGGACTCAGGAACGGTGGGGGGTCGACTCAAGAATTTCAGCGCACAGTGGGCTTGCTCACAGGTGGACCCCTGGATTCTGCAGGTAGTATCTCAGGGTTACAGGTTGGAATTCGAGAAGTCTCCCCCTCGCCGGTTCCTAAAGTCTGCTTTGCCAACGTCTCCCTCAGACAGGGCGACGGTATTGGAAGCCATTCACAAGCTGTTTGCTCAGCAGGTGATAGTCAAGGTACCCCTCCTACAACAGGGAAAGGGGTATTACTCCACGCTATTTGTGGTACCGAAGCCGGACGGCTCGGTAAGACCTATTCTAAATCTGAAATCTTTGAACCTGTACATACAAAAATTCAAGTTCAAGATGGAGTCACTCAGAGCAGTGATAGCGAATCTGGAAGAAGGGGACTTTATGGTGTCCCTGGACATAAAGGATGCTTACCTGCATGTCCCAATTTGCCCTTCACATCAAGGGTACCTCAGGTTCGTGGTGCAAAACTGTCATTATCAGTTTCAGACGCTGCCGTTTGGATTGTCCACGGCACCTCGGGTCTTTACCAAGATAATGGCCGAAATGATGATTCTTCTGCGAAGAAGAGGCGTATTAATTATCCCTTACTTGGACGATCTCCTGATAAGGGCAAGGTCCAGAGAACAGCTGGAGGACGGAGTAGCACTAACCCAAGTAGTGCTGCAACAACACGGGTGGATTCTGAATTTTCCAAAATCTCAGTTGACCCCGACAACACGTCTGCTGTTCCTGGGAATGATTCTGGACACGGTTCAGAAAAAGGTGTTTCTTCCGGAGGAGAAAGCCAGGGAGTTATCCGAACTTGTCAGGAACCTCCTAAAACCAGGGACAGTGTCTGTACATCAATGCACAAGAGTCCTGGGAAAGATGGTGGCTTCTTACGAAGCGATTCCATTCGGCAGATTCCACGCACGAACTTTTCAGTGGGATCTGCTGGACAAATGGTCCGGATCGCATCTGCAGATGCATCAGCGGATAACCTTATCGCCACGGACAAGGGTGTCTCTTCTGTGGTGGTTGCAGAGTGCTCATCTGTTAGAGGGCCGCAGATTCGGCATACAGGACTGGGTCCTGGTGACCACGGATGCCAGTCTGAGAGGCTGGGGAGCGGTCACACAAGGAAGAAATTTCCAGGGAGTATGGTCAAGCCTGGAGATGTCTCTTCACATAAATATACTGGAGCTAAGAGCGATTTACAATGCTCTAAGTCTGGCAAAACCCCTGCTTCAGGGTCAGCCGGTGTTGATCCAGTCGGACAACATCACGGCAGTCGCCCACGTAAACAGACAGGGCGGCACAAGAAGCAGGACAGCAATGGCAGAAGCTGCAAGGATTCTTCGCTGGGCGGAAGATCATGTGATAGCACTGTCAGCAGTATTCATTCCGGGAGTGGACAACTGGGAAGCAGACTTCCTCAGCAGACACGATCTACACCCGGGAGAGTGGGGACTTCATCCAGAAGTCTTCCACATGATTGTGAACCGTTGGGAAAAACCAATGGTGGATATGATGGCGTCCCGCCTCAACAAAAAACTGGACAGGTATTGCGCCAGGTCAAGAGATCCTCAGGCAATAGCTGTGGACGCTCTGGTAACACCGTGGGTGTTCCAGTCAGTGTATGTGTTCCCTCCTCTGCCTCTCATACCAAAAGTACTGAGAATTATACGGCAGAAGGGAGTAAGAACGATACTAGTGGCTCCGGATTGGCCAAGAAGAACTTGGTACCCGGAACTTCAAGAGATGCTCACGGAGGATCCGTGGCCTCTACATCTAAGACGGGACCTGCTTCAGCAGGGACCGTGTCTATTCCAAGACTTACCGCGGCTGCGTTTGACGGCATGGCGGTTGAACGCCGAATTCTAAAGGAAAAAGGCATTCCGGAAGAGGTCATTCCTACACTGGTAAAAGCCAGGAAGGAGGTGACTGCACAACATTATCACCGCATTTGGAGAAAATATGTTGCGTGGTGTGAGGCCAGGAAGGCCCCCACGGAGGAATTTCAACTGGGTCGATTCCTACATTTCCTGCAAACAGGATTGTCTATGGGCCTCAAATTGGGGTCCATTAAGGTTCAAATTTCGGCCCTGTCGATTTTCTTCCAGAAAGAATTGGCTTCAGTTCCTGAAGTCCAGACTTTTGTAAAAGGAGTACTACATATACAGCCCCCGGTTGTGCCCCCAGTGGCACCGTGGGATCTTAATGTAGTCTTGGATTTTCTCAAATCCCATTGGTTTGAGCCGCTCAAATCGGTGGAGCTGAAGTATCTCACATGGAAAGTAACCATGCTACTGGCCCTGGCTTCAGCCAGGAGAGTATCAGAATTGGCGGCTTTATCATATAAGAGCCCATATCTGATTTTCCATACGGACAGGGCAGAACTGCGGACGCGTCCTCATTTTCTGCCTAAGGTGGTGTCAGCGTTTCACCTGAACCAGCCTATTGTGGTGCCTGCGGCTACTAACGAGTTGGAGGATTCCAAGTTGTTGGACGTGGTCCGGGCATTGAAAATATATATTTCAAGAACGGCGGGAGTCAGAAAGTCTGACTCACTGCTTATATTGTATGCACCCAACAAGATGGGTGCTCCTGCTTCTAAGCAGACGATTGCTCGTTGGATTTGATAGCACAATTCAACTTGCACATTCTGTGGCAGGCTTGCCACAACCTAAATCTGTCAAGGCCCATTCCACAAGGAAAGTGGGCTCATCCTGGGCGGCTGCCCGGGGAGTCTCGGCATTACAACTCTGCCGAGCTGCTACTTGGTCAGGGGCAAATACGTTTGCAAAATTCTACAAATTTGATACCCTGGCTGAGGAGGACCTTGAGTTCTCTCATTCGGTGCTGCAGAGTCATCCGCACTCTCCCGCCCGTTTGGGAGCTTTGGTATAATCCCCATGGTCCTGACGGAGTCCCCAGCATCCACTTAGGACGTTAGAGAAAATAATAAGAATTTACTTACCGATAATTCTATTTCTCGGAGTCCGTAGTGGATGCTGGGGTTCCTGAAAGGACCATGGGGAATAGCGGCTCCGCAGGAGACAGGGCACAAAAGTAAAGCTTTCCGATCAGGTGGTGTGCACTGGCTCCTCCCCCTATGACCCTCCTCCAGACTCCAGTTAGATACTGTGCCCGGACGAGCGTACACAATAAGGGAGGAATTTTGAATCCCGGGTAAGACTCATACCAGCCACACCAATCACACTGTACAACCTGTGATCTGAACCCAGTTAACAGTATGATAACAGGGGAGCCTCTGAAAAGATGGCTCACAATAACACTAACCCGATTTAGTTAGCAATAACTATGTACAAGTATTGCAGATAATCCGCACTTGGGATGGGCGCCCAGCATCCACTACGGACTCCGAGAAATAGAATTATCGGTAAGTAAATTCTTATTTTCTCTATCGTCCTAGTGGATGCTGGGGTTCCTGAAAGGACCATGGGGATTATACCAAAGCTCCCAAACGGGCGGGAGAGTGCGGATGACTCTGCAGCACCGAATGAGAGAACTCCAGGTCCTCTTTTGCCAGGGTATCAAATTTGTAGAATTTTACAAACGTGTTCTCCCCTGACCACGTAGCTGCTCGGCAGAGTTGTAATGCCGAGACCCCTCGGGCAGCCGCCCAAGATGAGCCCACCTTCCTTGTGGAATGGGCATTTACATATTTTTTTGCTGTGGCAAGCCTGCCACAGAATGTGCAAGCTGAATTGTACTACAAATCCAACGAGCAATAGTCTGCTTAGAAGCAGGAGCACCCAGCTTGTTGGGTGCACACAGGATAAACAGCAAGTCAGATTTCCTGACTCCAGCCGACCTGGAACTATATTTTCAGGGCCCTGACAACATCCAGCAACTTGGAGTCCTCCAAGTCCCTAGTAGCCGCAGGTACCACAATAAGCTGGTTCAGGTGAAACGCTGACACCACCTTAGGGAGAAACTGGGGACGAGTCCACAGCTTTGCTCTGTCCGAATGGACAATCAGATATGGCTTTATGAGATAAAGCCGCCAATTCTGACACTCGCCTGGCCGAGGCCAGGACCAACAGCATGGTCACTTTCCATGTGAGATATATCAAATCCACAGATTTGAGTTGTTTAAACCAATGTGATTTTAGGAATCCCAAACTACGTTGAGATCGCCCAGTGCCACTGGAGACATCAAAAGGGGGTTGTATATGCAGTACTCCCTTAACAACTTCTGGACTTCAGGAACTGAAGCCAATTTCTTTCTGGAAGAAAATCGACCGGTCGAAATTTGAACCTTAATGGACCCCAATTTGAGACCCATATACACTCCTGTTTGCAGGAAATGTAGGAATTAACCTAGTTGAAATTCTTCCGTGGAGCCTTCCTGGCCTCACACCATGGAACATATTTTCACCTAAACGGTGATAATGTTGTGCGGTCACCTCCTTCCTGGCTCTGACCAGGGTAGGGATGACCTCTTCCGGAATGCCTTTTTCCCTTAGGATCCGGCGTTCACCCGCCCTGGCGTCAACGCAGCTGCGGTAAGTCATGGAACAGACATGATTCTTGCTGAATCAAGATCCTTTCTAGTATCTCTTGAAGTTCCGGGTACCAAGTTCTTCTTGGCCAAACCGGAGCCACGAGTATAGTTCTTACTCCTCTCCTTCCTATCATTCTCCATACACTGGGTATGAAAGGCAGAGGAGGGAACACATACACCGACTGGTACACCCACGGTGTTACCAGAGCGTCCCAGCTATTGCCTGAGGGTCTCTAGACCTGGCGCTTCATGTGAGACGCCATCATAACCACCTTTGGTCTTTCCCAACGGTTTACAAACATGTGGAAACTTCCAGATGAAGTTCCCACTTTTCCGGGTGGAATTCAATCATGCTGAGGAAATCTTCCTAGTTGTCCACTCCCGGAATGAACACTGCTGACAGTGTTATCACATGATCTTTCGCCCAGCGAAGAATCCTTGCTGTCATTGCCCTCCTGCTTCTTGTGCCGCCCCGTCTGTTTACGTGGGCGACTGCCATGATGATGTCCTACTGGATCAGCACCGGTTTATCACTGACCTGGTTTGGGAGTGTTGTGGACTCGGGGCTTCTTCCGATGACCGGGAAGAGGAACCGCCACTGGGTCGTAGTAGAGATGGCCGGATGTAGGTCTTCCTCATGCAGAACTAAGACGGCAGGCGGGAGGCCCAGAGGAATTCTTGTAGGTCTCCTGTAAGACAAGACTTGTAGAAATAATGAAGGCTGGGGTACTGAGATATTGGAGACACTGTGGTATTGAAGGCACTGAGGTACTGGGAGTACAGGGAGTGCTGGGAGACCCTTGGAGGCACGGAGGTGTTTGGAGGCACGGAGGTGCTTGGAGGCACGGAGGTGTTTGGAGACACCGAGGTGTTTGGAGGGACGAGGTGCTTGGAGGCACGAGGTGCTTGGAGACACGGAGGTAACTGGAGGCACGGAGGTGCTTTGAGGCGCGGAGGTGCTTGGAGGCACGGGGTGCTTGGAGGCACGAGGTGCTTGGAGGCACGGAGGTGCTTGGAGGCACGGAGGTAACTGGAGGCACGGAGGTAACTGGAGGCACGGAGGTAACTGGAGGCACGGAGGTAACTGGAGGCACGGAGGTGCTTGAGGCGCGGAGGTGCTTGGAGGCACGAGGTGCTTGGAGGCACGAGGTGCTTGGAGGCACGGAGGTGCTTGGAGGCACGGAGGTGCTTGGAGGCACGAGGTGCTTGGAGGCACGGAGGTAACTGGAGGCACGGAGGTGCTTGTAGGCACAGGATGCTTGGAAGCACAGGTTGCTTGTAGGCACAGGATGCTTGGAAGCACAGGTTGCTTGTAGGCACAGGATGCTTGGAAGCACAGGATGCTTGCAGGGACAGGATGCTTGGAAGCACAGGATGCTTGCAGGGACAGGATGCTTGGAAGCACAGGATGCTTGCAGGGACAGGATGCTTGGAAGCACAGGATGCTTGCAGGGACGAGGGAGCTCTGGATCATAGCTTCCACAGGAGAAACGAAGATACTCAGGCATCGGATCTCTGCCTGGTATCTGATTTTAAATTCCCCGCCCTAGCCTGATTGGCGGAGCAGGCAGGTGACGTCAGACCTGCTCCGCCTCCTTGCCCTTGCTTGTGATGGCGGCGCCCTTGCTTCCGGGAAGCCGCCGGAGAGCAGCGCCGACCCGCCGCTGAAGCCGGAGACTGACAGGGGAAGAGAGGCGCCGGGCAGACCAGGCCACCCGCAGGGACAAGCGCGGTCGCCGCTGCCCGAGGTTCGTGACAGTACCCCCTCCTCCAGGAGTGGCCCCTGGACACTTCCCGGGCTTAGTCGGATGTCTGGAGTGGAAGATCCGAATCAGACGAGGAGCCGTTACTTCAGTAGCCCCAATCCAACTTCTCTCCTCAGGTCCATAACCCTTCCAGTCCACCAAGTACTGTAATTTTTTATGAAGATAACGAGAGTCCAGAATAGCTTTGATTTCAAACTCCGCTCCAGCTTCTGCCACTACGGACGTTGGCCTTGGGAGTGCTGAGTGGAATCGATTCAGTATGAGGGGACGGAGTAGAGAAACATGGAAGGCGTTAGGTATGCGAAGATGGGCAGGCAAACCCAGTTTACAGACCACAGGATTTAAGACTTGTAGCACAGGGTAAGGACCGATGAACCTTGGAGCGAATTTCATGGTGGGCACCTTCAACCGGAGATTCCGTGTGGACAGCCATACCCTGTCCCCAACTTTATATTGAGGTGCGGCTTGCCGTTTCTTATCTGCAAAGAACTTGTACCGAACAGAAACCTGCTTAAGATTAGCATGAACCTTTCTCCAAATTTGTCCAAAGTGTCGTAGAGTGGACGCTACAGCAGGAACCTCTATTATCGGAAGGCTTGGAAATTCCGGAACACGGGGATGGAACCCGTAGTTGACGAAAAATGGTGATTCCCCAGTGGAAGAATGAAACAAATGGTTATGGGCAAACTCCGCCCAAGGCAACAACTCCACCCAGTTGTCCTGTGAAGGAGAGAGATACAACCGAAGAAAAGTCTCTAGATCTTGATTGACTCGTTCCGTTTGTCCATTTGTTTGGGGATGATAAGCCGACGAAAACTTAAGTTTAATGTGTAGAGTTGAACAAAGGGCTTTCCAAAACCTGGCGGTGAACTGTACTCCACGGTCAGAAACAATCTCTTGTGGCAACCCATGCAAACGAAAATGTTCTCGGATAAACAATAGAGCCAGTTTCGGTGCTGTCGGAAGACCAGTCAAGGGCACAAAGTGTGCCATCTTCGAAAAACGGTCAACGATAACCCAAACGGTGTTGCAACCCTTGGAACAGGGCAAGTCAGTGATGAAGTCCATGGAAATGTGAGTCCAGGGTCTCACAGGGATAGGCAGAGGACGAAGTAACCCTGCAGGAGGCAGACGAGGAGATTTATGTTGTGTACATTGGGGACATGAATTAACGCAATCTTGTACATCCTTCCTCATGGTGTTCCACCAGTAAGACCTTTGCAGAAACTTGTACATCTTCTGAGCGCCGGGATGACCGGAAAACTTGGAGTTATGGACCCACCGTAGTATTCCTGGGCGGAATCTAGCTGGTACGGACATTCTTCCAGGAGGAGGAGCTGGAGTAGTTAAAGCAGCAGAGACAGAAACTGGATTCAGAATTAAACCCCGCTCCGGAGGTTCATCCTCGTCTGTGGGAACCTGTGAACGGGAAAGCGCATCTGCTTTAATATTGAGAGTCCCGGCACGGTACTTGATAATGAACGAGAATCGGGAAAAGAAAAGTGCCCATCTCGCCTGGCGAGGATTCAAACATTGTGCGGATTTGATGTACAGTAAATTCTTGTGATCCGTGTAGATGGTAAACACATGTTTAGCCCCTTCTAGAAGATATCTCCATTCTTCCAAGGCAGATTTGATTGCCAAGAGTTCCTGGTCTCCAATAGAGTAATTTCGTTCGGCTGGAGAGAATTTACGAGAGTGGAAGCCACACGGATGTAATTTCTTATCAGAGGAATGCTGGGAGAGGACAGCCCCCACCCCGACTGAAGATGCATCAACTTCTAAGAAGAAGGGTTCCTCGAAATTTGGTTGTTGGAGAACTGGAGCCGTCGTGAAAGCTAACTTTAAGCGAGAAAAAGCTACAATGGCTTCCGGAGGCCACAAACTAGGATTAGAACCCTTTCTCGTCAGGGCAGTAATGGGTGCAACAATGGTGGAGAAACCTTTAATGAATTTCCTGTAGTAGTTCGCAAAGCCCAGGAACCTTTGTATTGCTTTCAGGGAAAGAGGCTGAGTCCAATCACGAATGGCCGACAACTTTTCCGGATCCATGCGAAGCTCCGTCCCCGAGATGACATAACCGAGGAACGGAATAGATGTTACTTCAAAGGTACATTTGGAAAGCTTGGCGTAGAGATGATTCTCTTGTAAACGGTGTAGCACCTCTTTGACTTGAGTCCTGTGTTCGACAAGATTCTTGGAAAAAATCAGTATGTCGTCCAGATATACCACAACGCTCTGATACAGCATATCACGAAAGATTTCGTTGACGAATCCCTGGAAAACCGCGGGAGCATTACTAAGACCAAACGGCATCACCAAGTATTCGTAATGCCCATCTCGGGTATTAAAGGCAGTCTTCCATTCATCCCCCTCTCGGATGCGTATAAGATTATAAGCTCCTCTCAAGTCGAGTTTTGAAAAAATGCGGGCACCACGAACCCTATCAAATAACTCTGTGATTAGTGGCAAGGGGTATTTATTCTTAATAGTAATGTCGTTTAGGCCGCGGTAGTCGATGCATGGTCTCAACCCCCCGTCCTTTTTCTTCACGAAAAAGAAGCCTGCACCAGCAGGGGAGGAAGAGGGGCGAATGAATCCCTTGAGCATATTGGACTTAATATACTCCGACATGGCTTGAGTCTCGGGAAGAGACAGAGGATATGTGCGACCACGAGGTGGCGTCTTCCCTGGGACAAGGTCAATAGGGCAGTCCCAAGGCCTGTGAGGTGGTAACAGGTCAGCAGCTTGTTCCGAAAATACGTCCTTGTACCCTTGATATGCCTCCGGAATGTGCTCTTCATCCGTTTTGGAGGTAACACGGAGCGGACAAACAGGAGTAAGACAATTAGTGTGACAAAAGGAACTCCAGGACAGAATTTGTGACGACTTCCAATCGATGTGGGGGTTATGACTTTTCAGCCAAGGCATTCCAAGAACCAGATCATGGGGCATTTCTGGGATTACCAAGAGTTCCAAATCTTCCTGATGTAGAGCCCCGACCCGCAGCTTAACTGGCCCCGTGCGCCACATTATGAGACCTTTGGAAATTCTAGTCCCGTTGATAGCCGTCAGTGAAATTGGCCGCTCGATAGGCCGTAACTTTAAACCCAAACTTTGGGCACAGAAGGAAGAAACGAAGTTCCCTGCAGCTCCGGAATCCAATAGGGCTTCACAAGACCTGGAGACTGAATTGGAGACTAGAGTTACTGGAAGCAAGCAGTCCGAAGTTGGAGAAGCTTTTGTCGTAACTCCCAGCTTGACTCCTCCGGAACAAGCTAGGTCTGCCCGTTTCCCGGACGGACTTTACAAGATTTAAGAAAATGATCTGCGGCTCCACAGTAAAGGCAGAGTTTACCCTCACGACGACGCTGTCGTTCTTCCGGAGACAGTCGGGAGCGGTTAATTTGCATGGGCTCATCTGAGCTAGGTGAGGCCACCGGCCTAGGAGTAGGATTCCGGAACCTGGAACGATCCGAACGGTTACGTTCTCTTCCACGCTCCTGCATCCGAAGATCCACCTTGACGCAAAGGGAAATCAAATCTTCTAATGGATCCGGCAGATCTCTAGTAACCAGCTCGTCTTTCAGCCGGTCGGAAAGACCGTTCCAGAAGGCAGCTCTCAGGGCATCATTATTCCAGCGTAGTTCGGAAGCAATGGTCTGAAAATGAACCACGTACTGGCCCACGGAACGGGCGCCCTGCCGAACACGGAGCAAATCGGAAGAAGCAGTGGTCATTCTGCCGGGCTCGTCGAAAATCCTTCGAAAGGACGAGATGAAGTTGGTGTAGTTGGAAACCATGGGATCAGATCGTTCCCATAATGGAGACACCCAATCCAAAGCAGAACCTTCCAACAGAGAAATAATATATGCTACCTTGGACCGGTCTGTAGGAAAGTTGTGTGCAAGTAGCTCGAAATGTACCTCGCACTGGTTCAAGAAACCACGACAATTTTTGGGATTCCCATTATAGCGGGACGGAGTAGGCAACTGAAGGCGTGGAGTGACACCGGCCGATGGTTGAACATTGCTGGCAACGGCAACTGGTGCGACTGCTGGAACAGGAGCCGGAATTACTGAGGCCAGAGACGCCTGAATCTGATCCAGACGCCCGGACAACTGCTGGAGGTACTGCATCACCTGACCTTGTGCTGCTTCCTGACTTTGCACTCGAGAAGCCAGGTTCTGGATGGCACTAGAGTCCGTGTTCCGATCCCCCGAGTCCATGAGGCCTGAGTATACTATCACTGACCTGGTTTGGGAGTGTTGTGGACTCGGGGCTTCTTCCGATGACCGGGAAGAGGAACCGCCACTGGGTCGTAGTAGAGATGGCCGGATGTAGGTCTTCCTCATGCAGAACTAAGACGGCAGGCGGGAGGCCCAGAGGAATTCTTGTAGGTCTCCTGTAAGACAAGACTTGTAGAAATAATGAAGGCTGGGGTACTGAGATATTGGAGACACTGTGGTATTGAAGGCACTGAGGTACTGGGAGTACAGGGAGTGCTGGGAGACCCTTGGAGGCACGGAGGTGTTTGGAGGCACGGAGGTGCTTGGAGGCACGGAGGTGTTTGGAGACACCGAGGTGTTTGGAGGGACGAGGTGCTTGGAGGCACGAGGTGCTTGGAGACACGGAGGTAACTGGAGGCACGGAGGTGCTTTGAGGCGCGGAGGTGCTTGGAGGCACGGGGTGCTTGGAGGCACGAGGTGCTTGGAGGCACGGAGGTGCTTGGAGGCACGGAGGTAACTGGAGGCACGGAGGTAACTGGAGGCACGGAGGTAACTGGAGGCACGGAGGTGCTTGAGGCGCGGAGGTGCTTGGAGGCACGAGGTGCTTGGAGGCACGAGGTGCTTGGAGGCACGGAGGTGCTTGGAGGCACGGAGGTGCTTGGAGGCACGAGGTGCTTGGAGGCACGGAGGTAACTGGAGGCACGGAGGTGCTTGTAGGCACAGGATGCTTGGAAGCACAGGTTGCTTGTAGGCACAGGATGCTTGGAAGCACAGGTTGCTTGTAGGCACAGGATGCTTGGAAGCACAGGATGCTTGCAGGGACAGGATGCTTGGAAGCACAGGATGCTTGCAGGGACAGGATGCTTGGAAGCACAGGATGCTTGCAGGGACAGGATGCTTGGAAGCACAGGATGCTTGCAGGGACGAGGGAGCTCTGGATCATAGCTTCCACAGGAGAAACGAAGATACTCAGGCATCGGATCTCTGCCTGGTATCTGATTTTAAATTCCCCGCCCTAGCCTGATTGGCGGAGCAGGCAGGTGACGTCAGACCTGCTCCGCCTCCTTGCCCTTGCTTGTGATGGCGGCGCCCTTGCTTCCGGGAAGCCGCCGGAGAGCAGCGCCGACCCGCCGCTGAAGCCGGAGACTGACAGGGGAAGAGAGGCGCCGGGCAGACCAGGCCACCCGCAGGGACAAGCGCGGTCGCCGCTGCCCGAGGTTCGTGACACGGTTGACTTTGAAGCAGAGTTCTTCCTAGGCTCAGAGCATCGTAAATTGCCCTTAGCTCCAGTATATTCATGTGGAGAGAAATCTCCAGACTTGACCACACTTCCTTGGAAATTTCTTCCCTGTGTGACTGTTCCCCAGCCTCTCAGGCTGGCATCCGTGGTCACCAGAACACAGTCCTGAATGCTGAATGTGCTGCCCTCTAGAAGATGAGCACTCTGCAGCCCCCACAGAAGAGACACCCTTGTCCTTGGAGACAGGGTTATCCGCTGATGCATCTGAAGATGCGATCCGGACCATTCGTCCAGCAAATCCCCCTGAAAAGTTTTTGCGTGAGATCTGCCGAATGGAATCGCTTCGTAAGAAGCCACCATTTTTCCCAGGACTCCTGTGCATTGATGCACTGATACTTGGCCTGGTTTTAGGAGGTTTCTGACTAGGTCGGATAACTCCCTGGCTTTCCCCTCCAGGAGAAATACCTCTTTCTGGACTATGCCCAGAATCATTCCTAGGAACAGCAGACGTATCATCGGAAAACAGCTGCGATTTTTGGAATATTTAGAATCCACTCGTGCTGTCGTAGAACTACTTTAGATAGTTCTTTTCCGACCTCCAACTGTTCTCTGGAAACTTGCCCCTTTCAGGATATCGTCCAAGTAAGGGATAATTAAGATGCCTTTCTTCTTTTAAGAATCATCTTTTCGGCCATTACCTTGGTAAAGGCCCGGGGTGCCGTGGATAATTCAACGGCAGCGTCTGAAACTGATATTGACAGTTCTGTATCACGAACCAGAGGTACCCTTGTTGAGAAGGGCAAATTTGGACATGGAGGTAATCCTTGATGTCCAGGGACACCATATAGTCCCCTTTTTTCCGGTTCTCTATCACTGCTTTGAGTGACTCCATCTTGATTTGAACCTTTTTATGTAAGTGTTCAAAGATTTCAGATTTAGACTATGTCTCACCAAGCCTTCTGGCTTCAGTACCACAATATAGTGTGGAAGACTAATACCCTTTTCCTTGTTGTAGGAGGGGTACTTTGATTATCACCTGCTGGAAATACAGCTTGTGAATTTTTTTCCAATACTGCCTCCCTGTCGGAGGGAGCCGTTGGTAAAGCAGGCTTCAGGAACCTGCGAGGAAAAAATGTCTCGACTCTCCAATCTGTACCCCTGGGATAATACTTGTACGATCTAGGGGTCAACTTGCGAGTGATCCCACTGCGCGCTGAGACTCTTGAGACTACCCCCCCACTGGTGGAGGGCTTCTTTTCCTGGGAAGGGGCTGCCTGCTGCAGTCTACTTCCCTTTCCTCTATGTCTGGGCAGATATGACTGGCCTTTTGCCCGCTTGCCCACATGGGAACGGAAGGATTGAGGCTGAAAAGACAGTGTCTTTTTCTGCTGAGATGTAACTTGGGGTAAAAAGGTTGGATTTCCCAGCTGTAGCCGTGGCCCCCAGGTCCGATGGACCGACCCCAAATAACTCCTTCCCTTTATACGGCAATACTTCCATGTGCCGTATGGGATCTGTATCACCTGACCACTGTCGTGTCCATGACATCTTCTGGGAGATATGGACAACGCACTTATCTTGATGCCAGAGTGCAAATATCCCTCTGTGCATCTCGCATACAGTATATATATAGAATGCATCCTATTAAATGCTCTATATCAATAAAATATTTTTAGTCAGGGAATTCGACCAAGCCAACCCAGCACTGCATCTCCAGGCTGATGGCGATCGCTGGTCGCAGTATAACCACCGTATGTGTGTATATACTTTTTAGGATATTTTTCCAGCTGCCTATCAGCTGGCTCCTTGAGGGCGGCCGTATCTGGAGACGGTAACGCCACTTGATAAGCGTGTGAGCGCCTTATCCACCCTAAGGGGTGTTTCCCAACGCGCCCTAACTTCTGGCGGGAAAGGGTATAACGCCAATATTTGCTATCGGGGTAAACCCACGCATCATCACACACTTCATTTTATTTTATCTGATTCAGGAAAAACTACAGGTAGTTTTTTCACTTCCACATAATACCCATCTTTTGTGGTACTTGTAGTATCAGAAATATGTAACACCTCCTTCATTGCCCTTAACGTGTGGCCCTAATGAGGAATACGTTTGTTTATTCACCGTCGACACTGGATTCAGTGTCCGTGTCTGTGTCGACCGACTGAGGTAAATGGGCGTTTTTTTAAAAACCCCTGACGGTGTTTCTGAGACGCCTGGACCGGTACTAATTGTTTGTCGGCCGTCTCATGTCGTCAACCGACCTTGCAGCGTGTTGACATTCTCACGTAATTCCCTAAATAAGCCATCCATTCCGGTGTCGACTCCCTAGAGAGTGACATCACCCTTACAGGCAATTTCTCCGCCTCCTCCAACATCGTCCTCATACATGTCGACACACACGTACCGACACACAGCACACACACCTGGAATGCTCTGACAGAGGACAGGACCCACTAGCCCTTTGGAGAGACAGAGGGAGAGTTTGCCAGCACACACCAAAAAAACGCTATAATTACATAGGGACAACCTTATATAAGTGTTTCTCCCTAATAGCATCTTTATATATATATTTATATCGCCAATTAGTGCCCCCCCTCTCTGTTTAAACCCTGTTTCTGTAGTGCAGTGCAGGGGAGAGCCTGGGAGCCTTCTCTCCAGCCTTTCTGTGAGAGAAAATGGCGCTGTGTGCTGAGGAGATAGGCCCCGCCCCTTTTCCGACGGGCTCGTCTCCCGCTCTTTAGTGAAGTTTGGCAGGGGTTAAATATCTCCATATAGCCTCTGGGGGCTATATGTGAGGTATTTTTAGCCAGTATATAGGTTTACATTTGCCTCCCAGGGCGCCCCCCCCCAGCGCCCTGCACCCTCAGTGACTGCGTGTGAAGTGTGCTGAGAGGAAAATGGCGCACAGCTGCAGTGCTGTGCGCTACCTTTAGAAGACTGCAAGGGTCTTCAGCCGCCGATTCGGGACCTCTTCTTACTTCAGCATCTGCAAGGGGGCCGGCGGCGCGGCTCCGGTGACCATCCAGGCTGTACCTGTGATCGTCCCTCTGGAGCTGATGTCCAGTAGCCAAGAAGCCAATCCATCCTGCACGCAGGTGAGTTCACTTCTTCTCCCCTCTGTCCCTCGTTGCAGTGATCCTGTTGCCAGCAGGACTCACTGTAAAATAAAAAACCTAAGCTAAACTTTCTCTAAGCAGCTCTTTAGGAGAGCCACCTAGAATTGCACCCTTCTCGGCCGGGCACAAAAATCTAACTGGAGTCTGGAGGAGGGTCATAGGGGGAGGAGCCAGTGCACACCACCTGATCGGAAAGCTTTACTTTTGTGCCCTGTCTCCTGCGGAGCCGCTATTCCCCATGGTCCTTTCAGGAACCCCAGCATCCACTAGGACGATAGAGAAAAGAATTTACTTACCGATAATTCTATTTCTCGTAGTCCGTAGTGGATGCTGGGCGCCCATCCCAAGTGCGGATTGTCTGCAATACTTGTACATAGTTATTGTTACAAAAAAATCGGGTTATTTGTTGTGAGCCGTCTGTTCAGAGGCTCCTACGTTTGTCATACTGTTAACTGGGTTCAGATCACAAGTTATACGGTGTGATTGGTGTGGCTGGTATGAGTCTTACCCGGGGTTCAATATCCTTCCTTATTGTGTACGCTCGTCCGGGCACAGTATCCTAACTGAGGCTTGGAGGAGGGTCATAGGGGAAGGAGCCAGTACACACCACCTGATCCTAAAGCTTTATTTTTGTGCCCTGTCTCCTGCGGAGCCGCTATTCCCCATGGTCCTGACGGAGTCCCCAGCATCCACTACGGACTACGAGAAATAGAATTATCGGTAAGTAAATTCTTATTTTTTATTTTCAGTGAGTCCTGCTGGCAACAGGCTCACTGCATCGTGGGACTAAGGGGAGAAGAAGCGAACTCACCTGACTGCAGAGTGGATTGGGCTTCTTGGCTACTGGACATTAGCTCCAGAGGGACGATCACAGGTTCAGCCTGGATGGGTCCCGGAGCCGCGCCGCCGGCCCCCTTACAGAGCCAGAAGAGCGAAGAGGTCCGGAGAAAGCGGCGGCAGAAGACGTTCATGTCTTCAAATAAGGTAGCGCACAGCACTGCAGCTGTGCGCCATTGCTCTCAGCACACTTCACACTCCGGTCACTGAGGGTGCAGGGCGCTGGGGGGGAGCGCCCTGAGACGCAATAAAAATGATATAAAAACCTTATATGGCTAAATAAAATGCATCACATATAGCTCCTGGGCTATATGGATGCATTTATCCCCTGCCAGTTTCCTGAAAAAAGCGGGAGAAAAGGCCGCCGTGAAGGGGGCGGAGCCTTTCTCCTCAGCACACAAGCGCCATTTTCTTTCACAGCTCCGCTGGAAGGACGGCTCCCTGACTCTCCCCTGCAGTCCTGCACTACAGAAACAGGGTAAAACAGAGAGGGGGGCACTATTGGCAGCTAATATATAAATACAGCAGCTATAACAGGGAGTAACACTTATATAAGGTTATCCCTGTATATATATAGCGCTCTGGTGTGTGCTGGCAAACTCTCCCTCTGTCTCCCCAAAGGGCTAGTGGGGTCCTGTCCTCTATCAGAGCATTCCCTGTGTGTGTGCTGGGTGTCGGTACGATTGTGTCGACATGTATGAGGAGGAAAATGATGTGGAAGCAGAGCAACTGCCTGTGTTAGTGATGTCACCCCCTAGGGAGTCGACACCTGACTGGATGGTAGTAATTAAAGAAGTACGTGACAATGTCAGCACTTTGCAAAAAACTGTTGACGACATGAGACAGCCGACAAATCAATTAGTGCCTGTTCAGGCGTCTCAGACACCGTCAGGGGCGTTAAAACGCCCGTTACCTCAGATGGTCGACACAGACCCTGACACGGATACTGAATCCAGTGTCGACGGTGACGAGACAAACGTAATGTCCAGTAGGGCCACACGTTACATGATCACGGCAATGAAGGAGGCATTGAACATTTCTGACACTACAAGTACCACAAAAAAGGGTATTATGTGGGGTGTGAAAAAACTACCAGTGGTTTTTCCTGAGTCAGATGAATTAAATGAGGTGTGTGATAAAGCGTGGGTTTCCCCCGATAAAAAACTGCTGATTTCTAATAAATTATTGGCACTATACCCTTTCCCGCCAGAGGTTAGGGCACATTGGGAAACACCCCCTAGGGTAGATAAGGCGCTCACACGCTTATCAAAACAAGTGGCGTTACCGTCTCCTGATACGGCCGCTCTCAAGGAACCAGCTGATAGAAGGCTGGAAAATATCTTAAAAGGTATATACACACATACCGGTGTTATACTGCGACCAGCGATCGCCTCAGCCTGGATGTGCAGCGCTGGAGTGGCTTGGTCGGATTCCCTGACTGAAAATATTGATACCCTGGATAGGGACAGTATATTATTAACTATAGAGCATTTAAAGGATGCATTACTATATATGCGAGATGCACAGAGGGATATTTGCACCCTGGCATCTAGAGTAAGTGCGATGTCCATTTCTGCCAGAAGAACGTTATGGACGCGACAGTGGTCAGGTGATGCGGATTCCAAACGACATATGGAAGTATTGCCGTATAAAGGGGAGGAGTTATTTGGGGTCGGTCTATCGGACCTGGTGGCCACAGCAACGGCTGGAAAATCCACCTTTTTACCCCAGGTCACCTCTCAGCAGAAAAAGACACCGTCTTTTCAAACCCAGTCCTTTCGTCCCTATAAGGGCAAGAGGGAAAAAGGCCGCTCGTTCCTGCCCCGGGGCAGAGGAAGGGGAAAAAGACTGCACCATGCAGCCTCTTCCCAGGAGCAGAAGCCCTCCCCCGCTTCTGCCAAGTCCTCAGCATGACGCTGGGGCTCTGCAAGCAGACTCGGGCACGGTGGGGGGCCGTCTCAAGAATTTCAGCGCGCAGTGGGCTCACTCGCAAGTGGACCCCTGGATCCTGCAGGTAGTATCACAGGGGTACAAATTGGAATTCGAGACGTCTCCCCCTCGCCGGTTCCTGAAGTCTGCTCTACCAACGTCTCCCTCCGACAGGGAGGCAGTATTGGAAGCTATTCACAAGCTGTATTCCCAGCAGGTGATAATCAAGGTACCCCTCCTACAACAGGGAAAGGGGTATTATTCCACGCTGTTTGTGGTACCGAAGCCGGACGGCTCGGTGAGACCAATTTTAAATCTAAAATCTTTGAACGCTTACATAAAAAGGTTAAAATTCAAGATGGAGTCACTCAGAGCAGTGATAGCGAACCTGGAAGAAGGGGACTATATGGTATCTCTAGACATCAAGGATGCTTATCTCCATGTCCCAATCTACCCTTCTCACCAAGGGTACCTCAGGTTTGTGATACAAAACGGTCATTATCAGTTTCAGACGCTGCCGTTTGGATTGTCCACGGCACCACGGGTCTTTACCAAGGTAATGGCCGAAATGATGATTCTTCTTCGAAGAAAAGGCGTATTAATTATCCCTTACTTGGACGATCTCCTGATAAGGGCAAGGTCCAGGGAACAGTTAGAGGTCGGAGTAGCACTATCTCAGGTAGTGCTACGTCAGCACGGGTGGATTCTAAATATCCCAAAATCACAGCTGATTCCAACAACACGTCTACTGTTCCTAGGGATGATTCTGGACACAGTCCAGAAAAAGGTGTTTCTCCCGGAGGAGAAGGCCAGGGAGTTATCCGAGCTAGTCAGGAACCTCCTAAAACCAGGACAAGTGTCAGTGCATCAGTGCACGAGAGTCCTAGGAAAAATGGTGGCTTCTTACGAAGCGATTCCATTCGGAAGATTCCATGCAAGAACTTTTCAGTGGGATCTGCTGGACAAATGGTCCGGATCGCATCTTCAGATGCATCAGCGGATAACCCTATCTCCAAGGACAAGGGTATCTCTCCTGTGGTGGTTACAGAAGGCTCATCTTCTAGAGAGCCGCAGATTCGGCATTCAGGATTGGATGCTGGTAACCACGGATGCCAGCCTGAGAGGCTGGGGAGCAGTCACACAGGGAAGAAATTTCCAGGGCTTGTGGTCAAGCATGGAAACGTCTCTTCACATAAATATCCTAGAGCTAAGGGCCATTTACAATGCCCTAAGTCAAGCAAGGCCTCTGCTTCAGGGTCAACCGGTATTGATCCAGTGGGACAACATCACGGCTGTCGCCCACGTAAACAGACAGGGCGGCACAAGAAGCAGGAGGGCAATGGCAGAAGCTGCAAGGATTCTCCGCTGGGCGGAAAATCATGTGATAGCACTGTCAGCAGTGTTCATTCCGGGAGTGGACAACTGGGAAGCAGACTTCCTCAGCAGACACGACCTCCACCCGGGGGAGTGGGGACTTCATCCAGAAGTCTTCCAAGTGATTGTAAACCGTTGGGAAAAACCAAAGGTGGACATGATGGCGTCCCGTCTCAACAAGAAACTGGACAGATATTGCGCCAGGTCAAGGGACCCTCAGGCAATAGCGGTGGACGCTCTGGTAACTCCGTGGGTGTTCCAGTCGGTATATGTGTTCCCTCCTCTTCCTCTCATACCAAAAGTACTGAGAATCATAAGAAGGAGAGGAGTAAGAACGATACTCGTGGCTCCGGATTGGCCAAGAAGAACTTGGTACCCGGAGCTGCAAGAGATGCTCACGGAGGACCCGTGGCCTCTACCTCTAAGGAAGGACCTGCTCCAGCAGGGACCTTGTCTGTTCCAAGACTTACCGCGGCTGCGTTTGACGGCATGGCGGTTGAACGCCGGATCCTGAAGGAAAAAGGCATTCCAGATGAAGTCATCCCTACCCTGATCAAGGCCAGGAAGGATGTAACTGCAAAACATTATCATCGCATTTGGCGAAATTATGTTGCGTGGTGTGAGGCCAAGAAGGCCCCTACGGAGGAATTTCAACTGGGTCGTTTCCTACATTTCCTGCAAGCAGGATTGTCTATGGGCCTAAAATTAGGATCCATTAAGGTTCAAATTTCGGCCCTGTCGATCTTCTTCCAGAAAGAACTGGCTTCAGTGCCTGAAGTTCAGACGTTTGTCAAAGGGGTACTGCACATACAGCCTCCTTTTGTGCCTCCAGTGGCACCTTGGGATCTCAATGTAGTTTTAGGGTTCCTAAAATCACATTGGTTTGAACCACTTGCCACAGTGGATTTGAAATATCTCACATGGAAAGTGGTAATGCTGTTGGCCCTGGCTTCAGCCAGGCGCGTATCAGAATTGGCGGCTTTATCCTATAAAAGCCCTTACCTGATATTTCATTCGGATAGGGCGGAATTGAGGACTCGTCCTCAATTTCTCCCTAAGGTGGTTTCAGCGTTTCACATGAATCAACCTATTGTGGTTCCTGTGGCTACTAGGGACTTGGAGGACTCCAAGTTGCTGGACGTAGTCAGGGCCCTGAAAATATGTTTCCAGGACGGCTGGAGTCAGAAAATCTGACTCGCTGTTTATACTGTATGCACCCAACAAGCTGGGTGCTCCTGCTTCTAAGCAGACGATTGCTCGTTGGATTTGTAGTACAATTCAACTTGCACATTCTGTGGCAGGCCTGCCACAGCCAAAATCTGTAAAAGCCCATTCCACACGGAAGGTGGGCTCATCTTGGGCGGCTGCCCGAGGGGTCTCGGCTTTACAACTTTGCCGAGCAGCTACTTGGTCAGGGGCAAACACGTTTGCTAAATTCTACAAATTTGATACCCTGGCTGAGGAGGACCTGGAGTTCTCTCATTTGGTGCTGCAGAGTCATCCGCACTCTCCCGCCCGTTTGGGAGCTTTGGTATAATCCCCATGGTCCTTACGGAGTTCCCAGCATCCACTAGGACGTCAGAGAAAATAAGAATTTACTTACCGATAATTCTATTTCTCGTAGTCCGTAGTGGATGCTGGGCGCCCATCCCAAGTGCGGATTGTCTGCAATACTTGTATATAGTTATTGTTACAAACAAATCGGGTTGTTTATTGTTGGATGCCATCTTTTCAGAGGCTCCTACGGTTATCATACTGTTAACTGGGTTCAGATCACGAGTTGTACGGTGTGATTGGTGTGGCTGGTATGAGTCTTACCCGGGATTCAAGATCCTTCCTTATTATGTACGCTCGTCCGGGCACAGTATCTTAACTGAGGCTTGGAGGAGGGTCATAGGGGGAGGAGCCAGTGCACACCAGCTAGTCTAAAGCTTTTACTTTTTGTGCCCTGTCTCCTGCGGAGCCGCTATTCCCCATGGTCCTTACGGAGTTCCCAGCATCCACTACGGACTATGAGAAATAGAATTATCGGTAAGTAAATTCTTATTTTTTATAAGGTAGGTAGGTAGATAGATAGATAGATATCGATAGCTAATTGTAGATATATAGGAAGATATAGAGTTCTAGGTAGCTAAGATAGAAAGAACCACGTATCGTTCGCATCGTTTAGCGTTGCAGGCACCGACGGTAAGTGATGCGCGTCCCCGCCGTCGTTTTTTTTTTTCCCCCCCCATGCGTTAGTTTGGACCATCAGATAGGTAGATACACAGTAGGTTGCTATAGATGGCAATCTCTATTCTACCTATCTACTTATCTTTACATACAATATAGGGCATGTGGTTGGAGCTGCGCCCCCAGACTTGCAAAGTACCGTTTTATTTTCGGTACTTAACGCATGAGCAGGACCCCTTCTGCACGTGCGCGACCGGTCCCGCGGAACAAACAGACTGTCAGTGTTTGACAGTCTGCTGCCCTCTGGAGCCAGGGAAGGGGTGGGGACGACCTCAGTTTGTCAAAACAGAGGCGCGTCACCGCCGATGGTGGGAAGAGGACAGGGATCTCCGTCCTAAGACGGAGTTTTCCTGTCCTCTGCGGGGGGGCGGCTTCAGCGGCACCATGGGTGCCCTAAGCCCTCCGATGGTGACAGCAGGAGGCGTTTGCTTGTAGCAGACGCCCCCTGCTGCATCGCCATGCGGAGCTATCCCTGCTGCTTCCAAGGAAGCAGCAGTGATAGCAAACTCCAACCACTTCTTAATTAACCCGCGAGAAGGGTTAGGCTGCGGTGGGAGGTTAGGGTTAGGCTGCGGAGAGGAGGGAGGCGGGCGGCGGGGTTTAGGTTCCGGTAGCGCCGCGGGGATGGTCAAGGTTAGGCACGATAGGTTTAGGTAGAATAGATAAATATTTTTAGAAGCTAGAATAGATAAAAAAAATAAGATAGAAATAAGATAAATACATATATTTTTATAAAGGTAGGTAGGTAGATAGATAGATATCGATAGCTAATTGTAGATATATAGGAAGATATAGAGTTCTAGGTAGCTAAGATAGAAAGAACCACGTATCGTTCGCATCGTTTAGCGTTGCAGGCACCGACGGTAAGTGATGCGCGTCCCCGCCGTCGGTTTTTTTTCCCTCTAACGTCCTAAGTGGATGCTGGGGACTCCGTAAGGACCATGGGGAATAGCGGCTCCGCAGGAGACTGGGCACATCTAAAGAAAGCTTTAGGACTATCTGGTGTGCACTGGCCCCTCCCCCTATGACCCTCCTCCAAGCCTCAGTTAGATCTCTGTGCCCGAACGAGAAGGGTGCACACTAGGGGCTCTCCTGAGCTTCTTAGTGAAAGTTTTAGATTAGGTTTTTTATTTTCAGTGAGACCTGCTGGCAACAGGCTCACTGCATCGAGGGACTAAGGGGAGAAGAAGCGAACTCACCTGCGTGCAGAGTGGATTGGGCTTCTTAGGCTACTGGACATTAGCTCCAGAGGGACGATCACAGGCCCAGCTTGGATGGGTCCCAGAGCCGCGCCGCCGGCCCCCTTACAGAGCCAGAAGGCAGAAGAGGTCCGGAAAATCGGCGGCAGAAGACGTCCTGTCTTCAACAAGGTAGCGCACAGCACTGCAGCTGTGCGCCATTGCTCTCAGCACACTTCACACTTCGGTCACTGAGGGTGCAGGGCGCTGGGGGGGGGCGCCCTGAGACGCAATAAAAACACCTTGGATGGCAAAAAAAAATGCATCACATATAGCTCCTGGGCTATATGGATGCATTTAACCCCTGCCAGAATCCATAAAAAAGCAGGAGAAAAGTCCGCGAAAAAGGGGCGGAGCCTATCTCCTCAGCACACTGGCGCCATTTTCCCTCACAGCTCCGTTGGAGGGAAGCTCCCTGTCTCTCCCCTGCAGTCACTACACTACAGAAAGGGTTAAAAAAAGAGAGGGGGGCACTAATTAGGCGCAGTATTAACTATACAGCAGCTATAAGGGGAAAAACACTTATATAAGGTTATCCCTGTATATATATAGCGCTCTGGTGTGTGCTGGCAAACTCTCCCTCTGTCTCCCCAAAGGGCTAGTGGGGTCCTGTCCTCTATCAGAGCATTCCCTGTGTGTGTGCTGTATGTCGGTACTTTTGTGTCGACATGTATGAGGAGAAAAATGATGTGGAGACGGAGCAGATTGCCTGTAATAGTGATGTCACCCCCTAGGGGGTCGACACCTGAGTGGATGAACTGTTGGAAGGAATTACGTGACAGTGTCAGCTCTGTATAAAAGACAGTGGTTGACATGAGACAGCCGGCTACTCAGCTTGTGCCTGTCCAGACGTCTCATAGGCCGTCAGGGGCTCTAAAGCGCCCGTTACCTCAGATGGCAGATATAGACGCCGACACGGATACTGACTCCAGTGTCGACGGTGAAGAGACGAATGTGACTTCCAGTAGGGCCACACGTTACATGATTGAGGCAATGAAAAATGTTTTACACATTTCTGATAATACGAGTACCACCAAAAAAGGGGTATTATGTTCGGTGAGGAAAAACTACCTGTAGTTTTCCTGAATCTGAGAAATTAAATGAGGTGTGTGATGATGCGTGGGTTTCCCCCGATAACAACGGATAATTTCTAAAATGTTATTGGCATTATATCCTTTCCCGCCAGAGGTTAGGGTGCGTTGGGAAACACCCCCTAGGGGGGATAAAGCGCTCACACGCTTGTAAGGGCTCTACCTTCGCCTGAGATGGCCGCCCTTAAGGATCCTGCTGATAGAAAGCAGGAGGGTATCCTAAAAGGTATTTACACACATACTGGTGTTATACTGCGACCAGCAATCGCCTCAGCCTGGATGTGCAGTGCTGGGTTGGCGTGGTCGGATTCCGTGACTGAAAATATTGATACCCTAGATAGGGACAGTATATTTTTGCCTATAGAGCATTTAAAAGATGCATTTTTATATATGCGTGATGCACAGCGGAATATTTGCCGACTGGCATCAAGTCTAAGCGCGTTGTCCATTTCTACCAGTAGAGGGTTATGGACACGTCAGTGGTCAGGTGATGCGTATTCCAAACGGCATTTGGAAGTATTGCTTTATTAAGGGAAGAGTTATTTGGGGTCGGTCTTTCAGACCTGGTGGCCACGGCAACAGCTGGGAATTCCACGTTTGTACCCCAGGTCGCCTCTCAACATGAGAAGACGCCGTATTATCAGGCGCAGTCTTTTCGTGGACAAGCGGGCAAAAGGTTCCTCATTTCTGCCCCGTGACAGAGGGAGAGGAAAAAGGCTGCAGAAATCAGCCAGTTCCCAGGAACAGAAACCCTCTCCCGCCTCTGCCAAGCCCTCAGTATACGCTGGGGCTTTACAAGCAGAATCAGGCACGGTGGGGGGCCCGTCTCAATGAAATTCAGCGCGCAATGGGCTCACTCGCAAGTAGACCCCTGGATCCTTCAGGTGATATCTCAGGGGTACAAATTAGAATTCGAGACGTCTCCCCCTCGCCGTTTCCTAAAGTCGGCTTTACCGATGTCTCCTTCTGACAGGGAGACATTTTTGGAAGCCATTCACAAGCTGTATTCCCAGCAGGTGATAATCAAGATACCCCTCCTGCAACAGGGAACGGGGTATTATTCCACACTGTGGTACCGAAGCCGGACGGCTCGGTGAGACCGATTCTAAATCTAAAATCTTTGAACACTTACGTACAGAGGTTCAAATTCAAGATTGAGTCACTCAGAGCAGTGATTGCGAACCTGGAAGAAGGGGACTACATAATGTCTCGGGACATCAAGGATGCTTACCTTCATGTCAAAATTTACCCTTCTCACCAAGGGTACCTCAGGTTTATGGTACAGAACTGTCACTATCAGTTCAGACGCTGCCGTATGGATGGTACACGGCACCCCGGGTCTTTACCAAGGTAATGGCCGAAATGATGATATTCCTTCGAAGGAAGTGAATTTTAGTTATCCCTTCCTTGGACAATTCCCTGATAAGGGTAAGATCCAGGGAACAGTTGGAGGTCGGTGTAGCACTATCTCAGGTAGTGTTGCGGCAGCACGATTGGATTCTCAATATTCCAAAATCGCACCTGGTTCCGACGACGTGTCTTCTGTTCCTAGGGATGATCCTGGACACAGTCCAGAAAAAGGTGTTTCTCCCGGAGGAGAAAGCCAGGGAGTTATCCGAGCTAGTCAGGAACCTCCTAAAACCGAGCCAAGTCTCAGTGCATCAATGCACAAGGGTTCTGGGTAAAATGGTGGCTTCCTACGAAGCAATCCCATTCGGCAGATTCCACGCAAGAACTTTCCAGTGGGACCTGCTGGACAAATGGTCCGGATCGCATCTTCAGATGCATCAGCGGATAACCCTGTCACCAAGGACAAGGGTGTCCCTCCTGTGGTGGTTGCAGAGTGCTCATCTTCTAGAGGGCCGCAGATTAGGCATTCAGGACTGGGTCCTGGTGACCACGGATGCCAGCCTGCGAGGCTGGGGAGCAGTCACACAGGGAAGGAATATCCAGGGCTTATGGTCAAGCCTGGAGACATCACTTCACATAAATATCCTGAAGCTAAGGGACATTTACAATGCTCTAAGCTTAGCAAGACCTCTGCTTCAAGGTCAGCCGGTGTTGATCCAGTCGGACAACATCACGGCAGTCACCCACGTAAACAGACAGGGTGGCACAAGAAGCAGGAGGGCAATGGCAGAAGCTGCAAGGATTCTTCGCTGGGTGGAAAATCATGTGATAGCACTGTCAGCAGTATTCATTCCGGGAGTGGACAACTGGGAAGCAGACTTCCTCAGCACGACCTCCACCCGGGAGAGTGGGGACTTCACCCAGAAGTCTTCCACATGATTAAAAACTCGACAGGTATTGCGCCAGGTCCAGGGACCCTCAGGCAATAAGCTGTAGACGCTCTGGTAACACCGTGGGTGTACCAGTCAGGGTATGTGTTCCCTCCTCTGCCTCTCATACCCAAGGTACTGAGATTGATAAGATGGAGAGGAGTAAGCACTATATTCGTGGTTCCGGATTGGCCAAGAAGGACTTGGTAACCGGAACTTCAAGAGATGCTCACGGAGGATCCGTGGCCTCTACCTCTAAGAAGGGACCTGCTCCAGCAAGGACCCTGTCTGTTCCAAGACTTACCGCGGCTGCGTTTGACGGCATGGCGGTTGAACGCTGGATCCTGAAGGAAAAAAGGCATTCCGGATGAAGTCATCCCTATCCTGATCAAAGCCAGGAAGGATGTAACCGCAAAAACATTATCACCGCAATTGGCGATAATATGTTGCGTGGTGCGAGGCCAGTAAGGCCCGACGGAGGAAATTCAACTGGGTCGATTCCTACATTTCCTGCAAACAGGAGTGTCTATGGGCCTGAAATTGGGGTCCATTAAGGTTCAAATTTCGGCCCTGTCAATTTTCTTCCAAAAAGAACTAGCTTCAGTCCCTGAAGTTCAGACGTTGTAAAAGGGGTACTGCATATACAGCCTCCTTTTGTGCCTCCAGTGGCACTTTGGGATCTCAATGTAGTTTTGGGTTCCAAAAGTCACATTGGTTTGAACCACTTAAATCTGTGGAGTTAAAATATCTCACATGGAAAGTGGTCATGCTGTTGGCCCTGGCCTGGGCCAGGCGCGTGTCAGAATTGGCGGCTTTATCCTGAAAAAGCCCTTATCTGATTTTCCATTCGGACAGGGCGGAATTGAGGACTCGTCCTCAGTTTCTCCCCAAGGTGGTTTTAGCGTCTCACCTGAACCAACCTATTGGTGGTGCCTGCGGCTACTAGGGACTTGGAGGCCTCCAAGTTGCTAGACGTTGTCAGTGCCCTGAAAATATATGTTTCCAGGACGGCTGGAGTCAGGAAATCTGACTCGCTGTTTATCCTGTGTGCACCCAACAAGCTGGGTGCTCCTGCTTCTAAGCAGACTATTGCTCGTTGGATTTGTAGTACAATTCAGCTTGCACATTCTGTGGCAGGCCTGCCACAGCCAAAAATCTGTAAATGCCCACTCCACAAGGAAGGTGGGCTCATCTTGGGCGGCTGCCCGAGGGGTCTCGGCTTTACAACTTTGCCGAGCAGCTACTTGGTCAGGAGCAAATACGTTTGTAAAATTCTACAAAATTGATATCCTGGCTGAGGAGGACCTGGAGTTCTCTCATTTGGTGCTGCAGAGTCATCCGCACTCTCCCGCCCGTTTGGGAGCTTTGGTATAATCCCCATGGTCCTTACGGAGTCCCCAGCATCCACTTAGGACGTTAGAGAAAATAAGAATTTACTTACCCATAATTCTATTTCTCATAGTCCGTAGTGGATGCTGGGCGCCCATCCCAAGTGCGGATTGTCTGCAATACTTGTACATAGTTATTGTTACAAAAATCGGGTTATTATTGTTGTGAGCCATCTTTCAGAGGCTCCTCTGTTATCATGCTGTTAACTGGGTTCAGATCACAGGTTATACGGTGTGATTGGTGTGGCTGGTATGAGTCTTACCCGGGATTCAAAATCCTTCCTTATTGTGTACGCTCGTCCGGGCACAGTATCCTAACTGAGGCTTGGAGGAGGGTCATAGGGGGAGGAGCCAGTGCACACCAGATAGTCCTAAAGCTTTCTTTAGATGTGCCCAGTCTCCTGCGGAGCCGCTATTCCCCATGGTCCTTACGGAGTCCCCAGCATCCACTACGGACTATGAGAAAATAGAATTATCGGTAAGTAAATTCTTATTTTTCCCCCCCATGCGTTAGTTTGGACCATCAGATAGGTAGATACACAGTAGGTTGCTATAGATGGCAATCTCTATTCTACCTATCTACTTATCTTTACATACAATATAGGGCATGTGGTTGGAGCTGCGCCCCCAGACTTGCAAAGTACCGTTTTATTTTCGGTACTTAACGCATGAGCAGGACCCCTTCTGCACGTGCGCGACCGGTCCCGCGGAACAAACAGACTGTCAGTGTTTGACAGTCTGCTGCCCTCTGGAGCCAGGGAAGGGGTGGGGACGACCTCAGTTTGTCAAAACAGAGGCGCGTCACCGCCGATGGTGGGAAGAGGACAGGGATCTCCGTCCTAAGACGGAGTTTTCCTGTCCTCTGCGGGGGGGCGGCTTCAGCGGCACCATGGGTGCCCTAAGCCCCCCGATGGTGACAGCAGGAGGCGTTTGCTTGTAGCAGACGCCCCCTGCTGCATCGCCATGCGGAGCTATCCCTGCTGCTTCCAAGGAAGCAGCAGTGATAGCAAACTCCAACCACTTCTTAATTAACCCGCGAGAAGGGTTAGGCTGCGGTGGGAGGTTAGGGTTAGGCTGCGGAGAGGAGGGAGGCGGGCGGCGGGGTTTAGGTTCCGGTAGCGCCGCGGGGATGGTCAAGGTTAGGCACGATAGGTTTAGGTAGAATAGATAAATATTTTTAGAAGCTAGAATAGATAAAAAAAATAAGATAGAAATAAGATAAATACATATATTTTTATAAGGTAGGTAGGTAGATAGATAGATATCGATAGCTAATTGTAGATATATAGGAAGATATAGAGTTCTAGGTAGCTAAGATAGAAAGAACCACGTATCGTTCGCATCGTTTAGCGTTGCAGGCACAGACGGTAAGTGATGCGCGTCCCCGCCGTCGTTTTTTTTCTTCCTCTAACGTCCTAAGTGGATGCTGGGGACTCCGTAAGGACCATGGGGAATAGCGGCTCCGCAGGAGACTGGGCACATCTAAAGAAAGCTTTAGGACTATCTGGTGTGCACTGGCTCCTCCCCCTATGACCCTCCTCCAAGCCTCAGTTAGATCTCTGTGCCCGAACGAGAAGGGTGCACACTAGGGGCTCTCCTGAGCTTCTTAGTGAAAGTTTTAGATTAGGTTTTTTATTTTCAGTGAGACCTGCTGGCAACAGGCTCACTGCATCGAGGGACTAAGGGGAGAAGAAGCGAACTCACCTGCGTGCAGAGTGGATTGGGCTTCTTAGGCTACTGGACATTAGCTCCAGAGGGACGATCACAGGCCCAGCTTGGATGGGTCCCAGAGCCGCGCCGCCGGCCCCCTTACAGAGCCAGAAGGCAGAAGAGGTCCGGAAAATCGGCGGCAGAAGACGTCCTGTCTTCAACAAGGTAGCGCACAGCACTGCAGCTGTGCGCCATTGCTCTCAGCACACTTCACACTTCGGTCACTGAGGGTGCAGGGCGATGGGGGGGGGCGCCCTGAGACGCAATAAAAACACCTTGGATGGCAAAAAAAAATGCATCACATATAGCTCCTGGGCTATATGGATGCATTTAACCCCTGCCAGAATCCATAAAAAAGCAGGAGAAAAGTCCGCGAAAAAGGGGCGGAGCCTATCTCCTCAGCACACTGGCGCCATTTTCCCTCACAGCTCCGTTGGAGGGAAGCTCCCTGTCTCTCCCCTGCAGTCACTACACTACAGAAAGGGTTAAAAAAAGAGAGGGGGGCACTAATTAGGCGCAGTATTAACTATACAGCAGCTATAAGGGGAAAAACACTTATATAAGGTTATCCCTGTATATATATAGCGCTCTGGTGTGTGCTGGCAAACTCTCCCTCTGTCTCCCCAAAGGGCTAGTGGGGTCCTGTCCTCTATCAGAGCATTCCCTGTGTGTGTGCTGGGTGTCGGTACGATTGTGTCGACATGTATGAGGAGGAAAATGATGTGGAAGCAGAGCAACTGCCTGTGTTAGTGATGTCACCCCCTAGGGAGTCGACACCTGACTGGATGGTAGTAATTAAAGAAGTACGTGACAATGTCAGCACTTTGCAAAAAACTGTTGACGACATGAGACAGCCGACAAATCAATTAGTGCCTGTTCAGGCGTCTCAGACACCGTCAGGGGCGTTAAAACGCCCGTTACCTCAGATGGTCGACACAGACCCTGACACGGATACTGAATCCAGTGTCGACGGTGACGAGACAAACGTAATGTCCAGTAGGGCCACACGTTACATGATCACGGCAATGAAGGAGGCATTGAACATTTCTGACACTACAAGTACCACAAAAAAGGGTATTATGTGGGGTGTGAAAAAACTACCAGTGGTTTTTCCTGAGTCAGATGAATTAAATGAGGTGTGTGATAAAGCGTGGGTTTCCCCCGATAAAAAACTGCTGATTTCTAATAAATTATTGGCACTATACCCTTTCCCGCCAGAGGTTAGGGCACATTGGGAAACACCCCCTAGGGTAGATAAGGCGCTCACACGCTTATCAAAACAAGTGGCGTTACCGTCTCCTGATACGGCCGCTCTCAAGGAACCAGCTGATAGAAGGCTGGAAAATATCTTAAAAGGTATATACACACATACCGGTGTTATACTGCGACCAGCGATCGCCTCAGCCTGGATGTGCAGCGCTGGAGTGGCTTGGTCGGATTCCCTGACTGAAAATATTGATACCCTGGATAGGGACAGTATATTATTAACTATAGAGCATTTAAAGGATGCATTACTATATATGCGAGATGCACAGAGGGATATTTGCACCCTGGCATCTAGAGTAAGTGCGATGTCCATTTCTGCCAGAAGAACGTTATGGACGCGACAGTGGTCAGGTGATGCGGATTCCAAACGACATATGGAAGTATTGCCGTATAAAGGGGAGGAGTTATTTGGGGTCGGTCTATCGGACCTGGTGGCCACAGCAACGGCTGGAAAATCCACCTTTTTACCCCAGGTCACCTCTCAGCAGAAAAAGACACCGTCTTTTCAAACCCAGTCCTTTCGTCCCTATAAGGGCAAGAGGGAAAAAGGCCGCTCGTTCCTGCCCCGGGGCAGAGGAAGGGGAAAAAGACTGCACCATGCAGCCTCTTCCCAGGAGCAGAAGCCCTCCCCCGCTTCTGCCAAGTCCTCAGCATGACGCTGGGGCTCTGCAAGCAGACTCGGGCACGGTGGGGGGCCGTCTCAAGAATTTCAGCGCGCAGTGGGCTCACTCGCAAGTGGACCCCTGGATCCTGCAGGTAGTATCACAGGGGTACAAATTGGAATTCGAGACGTCTCCCCCTCGCCGGTTCCTGAAGTCTGCTCTACCAACGTCTCCCTCCGACAGGGAGGCAGTATTGGAAGCTATTCACAAGCTGTATTCCCAGCAGGTGATAATCAAGGTACCCCTCCTACAACAGGGAAAGGGGTATTATTCCACGCTGTTTGTGGTACCGAAGCCGGACGGCTCGGTGAGACCAATTTTAAATCTAAAATCTTTGAACGCTTACATAAAAAGGTTCAAATTCAAGATGGAGTCACTCAGAGCAGTGATAGCGAACCTGGAAGAAGGGGACTATATGGTATCTCTAGACATCAAGGATGCTTATCTCCATGTCCCAATCTACCCTTCTCACCAAGGGTACCTCAGGTTTGTGATACAAAACGGTCATTATCAGTTTCAGACGCTGCCGTTTGGATTGTCCACGGCACCACGGGTCTTTACCAAGGTAATGGCCGAAATGATGATTCTTCTTCGAAGAAAAGGCGTATTAATTATCCCTTACTTGGACGATCTCCTGATAAGGGCAAGGTCCAGGGAACAGTTAGAGGTCGGAGTAGCACTATCTCAGGTAGTGCTACGTCAGCACGGGTGGATTCTAAATATCCCAAAATCACAGCTGATTCCAACAACACATCTACTGTTCCTAGGGATGATTCTGGACACAGTCCAGAAAAAGGTGTTTCTCCCGGAGGAGAAGGCCAGGGAGTTATCCGAGCTAGTCAGGAACCTCCTAAAACCAGGACAAGTGTCAGTGCATCAGTGCACGAGAGTCCTAGGAAAAATGGTGGCTTCTTACGAAGCGATTCCATTCGGAAGATTCCATGCAAGAACTTTTCAGTGGGATCTGCTGGACAAATGGTCCGGATCGCATCTTCAGATGCATCAGCGGATAACCCTATCTCCAAGGACAAGGGTATCTCTCCTGTGGTGGTTACAGAAGGCTCATCTTCTAGAGGGCCGCAGATTCGGCATTCAGGATTGGATGCTGGTAACCACGGATGCCAGCCTGAGAGGCTGGGGAGCAGTCACACAGGGAAGAAATTTCCAGGGCTTGTGGTCAAGCATGGAAACGTCTCTTCACATAAATATCCTAGAGCTAAGGGCCATTTACAATGCCCTAAGTCAAGCAAGGCCTCTGCTTCAGGGTCAACCGGTATTGATCCAGTGGGACAACATCACGGCTGTCGCCCACGTAAACAGACAGGGCGGCACAAGAAGCAGGAGGGCAATGGCAGAAGCTGCAAGGATTCTCCGCTGGGCGGAAAATCATGTGATAGCACTGTCAGCAGTGTTCATTCCGGGAGTGGACAACTGGGAAGCAGACTTCCTCAGCAGACACGACCTCCACCCGGGGGAGTGGGGACTTCATCCAGAAGTCTTCCAAGTGATTGTAAACCGTTGGGAAAAACCAAAGGTGGACATGATGGCGTCCCGTCTCAACAAGAAACTGGACAGATATTGCGCCAGGTCAAGGGACCCTCAGGCAATAGCGGTGGACGCTCTGGTAACTCCGTGGGTGTTCCAGTCGGTATATGTGTTCCCTCCTCTTCCTCTCATACCAAAAGTACTGAGAATCATAAGAAGGAGAGGAGTAAGAACGATACTCGTGGCTCCGGATTGGCCAAGAAGAACTTGGTACCCGGAGCTGCAAGAGATGCTCACGGAGGACCCGTGGCCTCTACCTCTAAGGAAGGACCTGCTCCAGCAGGGACCTTGTCTGTTCCAAGACTTACCGCGGCTGCGTTTGACGGCATGGCGGTTGAACGCCGGATCCTGAAGGAAAAAGGCATTCCAGATGAAGTCATCCCTACCCTGATCAAGGCCAGGAAGGATGTAACTGCAAAACATTATCATCGCATTTGGCGAAATTATGTTGCGTGGTGTGAGGCCAAGAAGGCCCCTACGGAGGAATTTCAACTGGGTCGTTTCCTACATTTCCTGCAAGCAGGATTGTCTATGGGCCTAAAATTAGGATCCATTAAGGTTCAAATTTCGGCCCTGTCGATCTTCTTCCAGAAAGAACTGGCTTCAGTGCCTGAAGTTCAGACGTTTGTCAAAGGGGTACTGCACATACAGCCTCCTTTTGTGCCTCCAGTGGCACCTTGGGATCTCAATGTAGTTTTAGGGTTCCTAAAATCACATTGGTTTGAACCACTTGCCACAGTGGATTTGAAATATCTCACATGGAAAGTGGTAATGCTGTTGGCCCTGGCTTCAGCCAGGCGCGTATCAGAATTGGCGGCTTTATCCTATAAAAGCCCTTACCTGATATTTCATTCGGATAGGGCGGAATTGAGGACTCGTCCTCAATTTCTCCCTAAGGTGGTTTCAGCGTTTCACATGAATCAACCTATTGTGGTTCCTGTGGCTACTAGGGACTTGGAGGACTCCAAGTTGCTGGACGTAGTCAGGGCCCTGAAAATATATGTTTCCAGGACGGCTGGAGTCAGAAAATCTGACTCGCTGTTTATACTGTATGCACCCAACAAGCTGGGTGCTCCTGCTTCTAAGCAGACGATTGCTCGTTGGATTTGTAGTACAATTCAACTTGCACATTCTGTGGCAGGCCTGCCACAGCCAAAATCTGTAAAAGCCCATTCCACACGGAAGGTGGGCTCATCTTGGGCGGCTGCCCGAGGGGTCTCGGCTTTACAACTTTGCCGAGCAGCTACTTGGTCAGGGGCAAACACGTTTGCTAAATTCTACAAATTTGATACCCTGGCTGAGGAGGACCTGGAGTTCTCTCATTTGGTGCTGCAGAGTCATCCGCACTCTCCCGCCCGTTTGGGAGCTTTGGTATAATCCCCATGGTCCTTACGGAGTTCCCAGCATCCACTAGGACGTCAGAGAAAATAAGAATTTACTTACCGATAATTCTATTTCTCGTAGTCCGTAGTGGATGCTGGGCGCCCATCCCAAGTGCGGATTGTCTGCAATACTTGTATATAGTTATTGTTACAAACAAATCGGGTTGTTTATTGTTGGATGCCATCTTTTCAGAGGCTCCTACGGTTATCATACTGTTAACTGGGTTCAGATCACGAGTTGTACGGTGTGATTGGTGTGGCTGGTATGAGTCTTACCCGGGATTCAAGATCCTTCCTTATTATGTACGCTCGTCCGGGCACAGTATCTTAACTGAGGCTTGGAGGAGGGTCATAGGGGGAGGAGCCAGTGCACACCAGCTAGTCTAAAGCTTTTACTTTTTGTGCCCTGTCTCCTGCGGAGCCGCTATTCCCCATGGTCCTTACGGAGTTCCCAGCATCCACTACGGACTATGAGAAATAGAATTATCGGTAAGTAAATTCTTATTTTTTATAAGGTAGGTAGGTATATAGATAGATATCGATAGCTAATTGTAGATATATAGGAAGATATAGAGTTCTAGGTAGCTAAGATAGAAAGAACCACGTATCGTTCGCATCGTTTAGCGTTGCAGGCACCGACGGTAAGTGATGCGCGTCCCCGCCGTCGTTTTTTTTTTCCCCCCCATGCGTTAGTTTGGACCATCAGATAGGTAGATACACAGTAGGTTGCTATAGATGGCAATCTCTATTCTACCTATCTACTTATCTTTACATACAATATAGGGCATGTGGTTGGAGCTGTGCCCCCAGACTTGCAAAGTACCGTTTTATTTTCGGTACTTAACGCATGAGCAGGACCCCTTCTGCACGTGCGCGACCGGTCCCGCGGAACAAACAGACTGTCAGTGTTTGACAGTCTGCTGCCCTCTGGAGCCAGGGAAGGGGTGGGGACGACCTCAGTTTGTCAAAACAGAGGCGCGTCACCGCCGATGGTGGGAAGAGGACAGGGATCTCCGTCCTAAGACGGAGTTTTCCTGTCCTCTGCGGGGGGGCGGCTTCAGCGGCACTATGGGTGCCCTAAGCCCTCCGATGGTGACAGCAGGAGGCGTTTGCTTGTAGCAGACGCCCCCTGCTGCATCGCCATGCGGAGCTATCCCTGCTGCTTCCAAGGAAGCAGCAGTGATAGCAAACTCCAACCACTTCTTAATTAACCCGCGAGAAGGGTTAGGCTGCGGTGGGAGGTTAGGGTTAGGCTGCGGAGAGGAGGGAGGCGGGCGGCGGGGTTTAGGTTCCGGTAGCGCCGCGGGGATGGTCAAGGTTAGGCACGATAGGTTTAGGTAGAATAGATAAATATTTTTAGAAGCTAGAATAGATAAAAAAAATAAGATAGAAATAAGATAAATACATATATTTTTATAAAGGTAGGTAGGTAGATAGATAGATATCGATAGCTAATTGTAGATATATAGGAAGATATAGAGTTCTAGGTAGCTAAGATAGAAAGAACCACGTATCGTTCGCATCGTTTAGCGTTGCAGGCACCGACGGTAAGTGATGCGCGTCCCCGCCGTCGGTTTTTTTCCCCTCTAACGTCCTAAGTGGATGCTGGGGACTCCGTAAGGACCATGGGGAATAGCGGCTCCGCAGGAGACTGGGCACATCTAAAGAAAGCTTTAGGACTATCTGGTGTGCACTGGCTCCTCCCCCTATGACCCTCCTCCAAGCCTCAGTTAGATCTCTGTGCCCGAACGAGAAGGGTGCACACTAGGGGCTCTCCTGAGCTTCTTAGTGAAAGTTTTAGATTAGGTTTTTTATTTTCAGTGAGACCTGCTGGCAACAGGCTCACTGCATCGAGGGACTAAGGGGAGAAGAAGCGAACTCACCTGCGTGCAGAGTGGATTGGGCTTCTTAGGCTACTGGACATTAGCTCCAGAGGGACGATCACAGGCCCAGCTTGGATGGGTCCCAGAGCCGCGCCGCCGGCCCCCTTACAGAGCCAGAAGGCAGAAGAGGTCCGGAAAATCGGCGGCAGAAGACGTCCTGTCTTCAACAAGGTAGCGCACAGCACTGCAGCTGTGCGCCATTGCTCTCAGCACACTTCACACTTCGGTCACTGAGGGTGCAGGGCGCTGGGGGGGGGCGCCCTGAGACGCAATAAAAACACCTTGGATGGCAAAAAAAAATGCATCACATATAGCTCCTGGGCTATATGGATGCATTTAACCCCTGCCAGAATCCATAAAAAAGCAGGAGAAAAGTCCGCGAAAAAGGGGCGGGGCCTATCTCCTCAGCACACTGGCGCCATTTTCCCTCACAGCTCCGTTGGAGGGAAGCTCCCTGTCTCTCCCCTGCAGTCACTACACTACAGAAAGGGTTAAAAAAAGAGAGGGGGGCACTAATTAGGCGCAGTATTAACTATACAGCAGCTATAAGGGGAAAAACACTTATATAAGGTTATCCCTGTATATATATAGCGCTCTGGTGTGTGCTGGCAAACTCTCCCTCTGTCTCCCCAAAGGGCTAGTGGGGTCCTGTCCTCTATCAGAGCATTCCCTGTGTGTGTGCTGTATGTCGGTACTTTTGTGTCGACATGTATGAGGAGAAAAATGATGTGGAGACGGAGCAGATTGCCTGTAATAGTGATGTCACCCCCTAGGGGGTCGACACCTGAGTGGATGAACTGTTGGAAGGAATTACGTGACAGTGTCAGCTCTGTATAAAAGACAGTGGTTGACATGAGACAGCCGGCTACTCAGCTTGTGCCTGTCCAGACGTCTCATAGGCCGTCAGGGGCTCTAAAGCGCCCGTTACCTCAGATGGCAGATATAGACGCCGACACGGATACTGACTCCAGTGTCGACGGTGAAGAGACGAATGTGACTTCCAGTAGGGCCACACGTTACATGATTGAGGCAATGAAAAATGTTTTACACATTTCTGATAATACGAGTACCACCAAAAAAGGGGTATTATGTTCGGTGAGGAAAAACTACCTGTAGTTTTCCTGAATCTGAGAAATTAAATGAGGTGTGTGATGATGCGTGGGTTTCCCCCGATAACAACGGATAATTTCTAAAATGTTATTGGCATTATATCCTTTCCCGCCAGAGGTTAGGGTGCGTTGGGAAACACCCCCTAGGGGGGATAAAGCGCTCACACGCTTGTAAGGGCTCTACCTTCGCCTGAGATGGCCGCCCTTAAGGATCCTGCTGATAGAAAGCAGGAGGGTATCCTAAAAGGTATTTACACACATACTGGTGTTATACTGCGACCAGCAATCGCCTCAGCCTGGATGTGCAGTGCTGGGTTGGCGTGGTCGGATTCCGTGACTGAAAATATTGATACCCTAGATAGGGACAGTATATTTTTGCCTATAGAGCATTTAAAAGATGCATTTTTATATATGCGTGATGCACAGCGGAATATTTGCCGACTGGCATCAAGTCTAAGCGCGTTGTCCATTTCTACCAGTAGAGGGTTATGGACACGTCAGTGGTCAGGTGATGCGTATTCCAAACGGCATTTGGAAGTATTGCTTTATTAAGGGAGGAGTTATTTGGGGTCGGTCTTTCAGACCTGGTGGCCACGGCAACAGCTGGGAATTCCACGTTTGTACCCCAGGTCGCCTCTCAACATGAGAAGACGCCGTATTATCAGGCGCAGTCTTTTCGTGGACAAGCGGGCAAAAGGTTCCTCATTTCTGCCCCGTGACAGAGGGAGAGGAAAAAGGCTGCAGAAATCAGCCAGTTCCCAGGAACAGAAACCCTCTCCCGCCTCTGCCAAGCCCTCAGTATACGCTGGGGCTTTACAAGCAGAATCAGGCACGGTGGGGGGCCCGTCTCAATGAAATTCAGCGCGCAGTGGGCTCACTCGCAAGTAGACCCCTGGATCCTTCAGGTGATATCTCAGGGGTACAAATTAGAATTCGAGACGTCTCCCCCTCGCCGTTTCCTAAAGTCGGCTTTACCGATGTCTCCTTCTGACAGGGAGACATTTTTGGAAGCCATTCACAAGCTGTATTCCCAGCAGGTGATAATCAAGATACCCCTCCTGCAACAGGGAACGGGGTATTATTCCACACTGTGGTACCGAAGCCGGACGGCTCGGTGAGACCGATTCTAAATCTAAAATCTTTGAACACTTACGTACAGAGGTTCAAATTCAAGATTGAGTCACTCAGAGCAGTGATTGCGAACCTGGAAGAAGGGGACTACATAATGTCTCGGGACATCAAGGATGCTTACCTTCATGTCAAAATTTACCCTTCTCACCAAGGGTACCTCAGGTTTATGGTACAGAACTGTCACTATCAGTTCAGACGCTGCCGTATGGATGGTACACGGCACCCCGGGTCTTTACCAAGGTAATGGCCGAAATGATGATATTCCTTCGAAGGAAGTGAATTTTAGTTATCCCTTCCTTGGACAATTCCCTGATAAGGGTAAGATCCAGGGAACAGTTGGAGGTCGGTGTAGCACTATCTCAGGTAGTGTTGCGGCAGCACGATTGGATTCTCAATATTCCAAAATCGCACCTGGTTCCGACGACGTGTCTTCTGTTCCTAGGGATGATCCTGGACACAGTCCAGAAAAAGGTGTTTCTCCCGGAGGAGAAAGCCAGGGAGTTATCCGAGCTAGTCAGGAACCTCCTAAAACCGAGCCAAGTCTCAGTGCATCAATGCACAAGGGTTCTGGGTAAAATGGTGGCTTCCTACGAAGCAATCCCATTCGGCAGATTCCACGCAAGAACTTTCCAGTGGGACCTGCTGGACAAATGGTCCGGATCGCATCTTCAGATGCATCAGCGGATAACCCTGTCACCAAGGACAAGGGTGTCCCTCCTGTGGTGGTTGCAGAGTGCTCATCTTCTAGAGGGCCGCAGATTAGGCATTCAGGACTGGGTCCTGGTGACCACGGATGCCAGCCTGCGAGGCTGGGGAGCAGTCACACAGGGAAGGAATATCCAGGGCTTATGGTCAAGCCTGGAGACATCACTTCACATAAATATCCTGAAGCTAAGGGACATTTACAATGCTCTAAGCTTAGCAAGACCTCTGCTTCAAGGTCAGCCGGTGTTGATCCAGTCGGACAACATCACGGCAGTCACCCACGTAAACAGACAGGGTGGCACAAGAAGCAGGAGGGCAATGGCAGAAGCTGCAAGGATTCTTCGCTGGGTGGAAAATCATGTGATAGCACTGTCAGCAGTATTCATTCCGGGAGTGGACAACTGGGAAGCAGACTTCCTCAGCACGACCTCCACCCGGGAGAGTGGGGACTTCACCCAGAAGTCTTCCACATGATTAAAAACTCGACAGGTATTGCGCCAGGTCCAGGGACCCTCAGGCAATAAGCTGTAGACGCTCTGGTAACACCGTGGGTGTACCAGTCAGGGTATGTGTTCCCTCCTCTGCCTCTCATACCCAAGGTACTGAGATTGATAAGATGGAGAGGAGTAAGCACTATATTCGTGGTTCCGGATTGGCCAAGAAGGACTTGGTAACCGGAACTTCAAGAGATGCTCACGGAGGATCCGTGGCCTCTACCTCTAAGAAGGGACCTGCTCCAGCAAGGACCCTGTCTGTTCCAAGACTTACCGCGGCTGCGTTTGACGGCATGGCGGTTGAACGCTGGATCCTGAAGGAAAAAAGGCATTCCGGATGAAGTCATCCCTATCCTGATCAAAGCCAGGAAGGATGTAACCGCAAAAACATTATCACCGCAATTGGCGATAATATGTTGCGTGGTGCGAGGCCAGTAAGGCCCGACGGAGGAAATTCAACTGGGTCGATTCCTACATTTCCTGCAAACAGGAGTGTCTATGGGCCTGAAATTGGGGTCCATTAAGGTTCAAATTTCGGCCCTGTCAATTTTCTTCCAAAAAGAACTAGCTTCAGTCCCTGAAGTTCAGACGTTGTAAAAGGGGTACTGCATATACAGCCTCCTTTTGTGCCTCCAGTGGCACTTTGGGATCTCAATGTAGTTTTGGGTTCCAAAAGTCACATTGGTTTGAACCACTTAAATCTGTGGAGTTAAAATATCTCACATGGAAAGTGGTCATGCTGTTGGCCCTGGCCTGGGCCAGGCGCGTGTCAGAATTGGCGGCTTTATCCTGAAAAAGCCCTTATCTGATTTTCCATTCGGACAGGGCGGAATTGAGGACTCGTCCTCAGTTTCTCCCCAAGGTGGTTTTAGCGTCTCACCTGAACCAACCTATTGGTGGTGCCTGCGGCTACTAGGGACTTGGAGGCCTCCAAGTTGCTAGACGTTGTCAGTGCCCTGAAAATATGTTTCCAGGACGGCTGGAGTCAGGAAATCTGACTCGCTGTTTATCCTGTGTGCACCCAACAAGCTGGGTGCTCCTGCTTCTAAGCAGACTATTGCTCGTTGGATTTGTAGTACAATTCAGCTTGCACATTCTGTGGCAGGCCTGCCACAGCCAAAAATCTGTAAATGCCCACTCCACAAGGAAGGTGGGCTCATCTTGGGCGGCTGCCCGAGGGGTCTCGGCTTTACAACTTTGCCGAGCAGCTACTTGGTCAGGAGCAAATACGTTTGTAAAATTCTACAAAATTGATATCCTGGCTGAGGAGGACCTGGAGTTCTCTCATTTGGTGCTGCAGAGTCATCCGCACTCTCCCGCCCGTTTGGGAGCTTTGGTATAATCCCCATGGTCCTTACGGAGTCCCCAGCATCCACTTAGGACGTTAGAGAAAATAAGAATTTACTTACCCATAATTCTATTTCTCATAGTCCGTAGTGGATGCTGGGCGCCCATCCCAAGTGCGGATTGTCTGCAATACTTGTACATAGTTATTGTTACAAAAATCGGGTTATTATTGTTGTGAGCCATCTTTCAGAGGCTCCTCTGTTATCATGCTGTTAACTGGGTTCAGATCACAGGTTATACGGTGTGATTGGTGTGGCTGGTATGAGTCTTACCCAGGATTCAAAATCCTTCCTTATTGTGTACGCTCGTCCGGGCACAGTATCCTAACTGAGGCTTGGAGGAGGGTCATAGGGGGAGGAGCCAGTGCACACCAGATAGTCCTAAAGCTTTCTTTAGATGTGCCCAGTCTCCTGCGGAGCCGCTATTCCCCATGGTCCTTACGGAGTCCCCAGCATCCACTACGGACTATGAGAAAATAGAATTATCGGTAAGTAAATTCTTATTTTTCCCCCCCATGCGTTAGTTTGGACCATCAGATAGGTAGATACACAGTAGGTTGCTATAGATGGCAATCTCTATTCTACCTATCTACTTATCTTTACATACAATATAGGGCATGTGGTTGGAGCTGCGCCCCCAGACTTGCAAAGTACCGTTTTATTTTCGGTACTTAACGCATGAGCAGGACCCCTTCTGCACGTGCGCGACCGGTCCCGCGGAACAAACAGACTGTCAGTGTTTGACAGTCTGCTGCCCTCTGGAGCCAGGGAAGGGGTGGGGACGACCTCAGTTTGTCAAAACAGAGGCGCGTCACCGCCGATGGTGGGAAGAGGACAGGGATCTCCGTCCTAAGACGGAGTTTTCCTGTCCTCTGCGGGGGGGCGGCTTCAGCGGCACCATGGGTGCCCTAAGCCCTCCGATGGTGACAGCAGGAGGCGTTTGCTTGTAGCAGACGCCCCCTGCTGCATCGCCATGCGGAGCTATCCCTGCTGCTTCCAAGGAAGCAGCAGTGATAGCAAACTCCAACCACTTCTTAATTAACCCGCGAGAAGGGTTAGGCTGCTGTGGGAGGTTAGGGTTAGGCTGCGGAGAGGAGGGAGGCGGGCGGCGGGGTTTAGGTTCCGGTAGCGCCGCGGGGATGGTCAAGGTTAGGCACGATAGGTTTAGGTAGAATAGATAAATATTTTTAGAAGCTAGAATAGATAAAAAAAATAAGATAGAAATAAGATAAATACATATATTTTTATAAGGTAGGTAGGTAGATAGATAGATAGATATCGATAGCTAATTGTAGATATATAGGAAGATATAGAGTTCTAGGTAGCTAAGATAGAAAGAACCACGTATCGTTCGCATCGTTTAGCGTTGCAGGCACAGACGGTAAGTGATGCGCGTCCCCGCCGTCGTTTTTTTCCCCCCCCCCCATGCGTTAGTTTGGACCATCAGATAGGTAGATACACAGTAGGTTGCTATAGATGGCAATCTCTATTCTACCTATCTACTTATCTTTACATACAATATAGGGCATGTGGTTGGAGCTGCGCCCCCAGACTTGCAAAGTACCGTTTTATTTTCGGTACTTAACGCATGAGCAGGACCCCTTCTGCACGTGCGCGACCGGTCCCGCGGAACAAACAGACTGTCAGTGTTTGACAGTCTGCTGCCCTCTGGAGCCAGGGAAGGGGTGGGGACGACCTCAGTTTGTCAAAACAGAGGCGCGTCACCGCCGATGGTGGGAAGAGGACAAGGATCTCAGTCCTAAGACAGAGTTTTCCTGTCCTCTGCGGGGGGGCGGCTTCAGCGGCACCATGGGTGCCCTAAGCCCTCCGATGGTGACAGCAGGAGGCGTTTGCTTGTAGCAGACGCCCCCTGCTGCATCGCCATGCGGAGCTATCCCTGCTGCTTCCAAGGAAGCAGCAGTGATAGCAAACTCCAACCACTTCTTAATTAACCCGCGAGAAGGGTTAGGCTGCTGTGGGAGGTTAGGGTTAGGCTGCGGAGAGGAGGGAGGCGGGCGGCGGGGTTTAGGTTCCGGTAGCGCCGCGGGGATGGTCAAGGTTAGGCACGATAGGTTTAGGTAGAATAGATAAATATTTTTAGAAGCTAGAATAGATAAAAAAAATAAGATAGAAATAAGATAAATACATATATTTTTATAAGGTAGGTAGGTAGATAGATAGATAGATATCGATAGCTAATTGTAGATATATAGGAAGATATAGAGTTCTAGGTAGCTAAGATAGAAAGAACCACGTATCGTTCGCATCGTTTAGCGTTGCAGGCACAGACGGTAAGTGATGCGCGTCCCCGCCGTCGTTTTTTTTCTTCCTCTAACGTCCTAAGTGGATGCTGGGGACTCCGTAAGGACCATGGGGAATAGCGGCTCCGCAGGAGACTGGGCACATCTAAAGAAAGCTTTAGGACTATCTGGTGTGCACTGGCTCCTCCCCCTATGACCCTCCTCCAAGCCTCAGTTAGATCTCTGTGCCCGAACGAGAAGGGTGCACACTAGGGGCTCTCCTGAGCTTCTTAGTGAAAGTTTTAGATTAGGTTTTTTATTTTCAGTGAGACCTGCTGGCAACAGGCTCACTGCATCGAGGGACTAAGGGGAGAAGAAGCGAACTCACCTGCGTGCAGAGTGGATTGGGCTTCTTAGGCTACTGGACATTAGCTCCAGAGGGACGATCACAGGCCCAGCTTGGATGGGTCCCAGAGCCGCGCCGCCGGCCCCCTTACAGAGCCAGAAGGCAGAAGAGGTCCGGAAAATCGGCGGCAGAAGACGTCCTGTCTTCAACAAGGTAGCGCACAGCACTGCAGCTGTGCGCCATTGCTCTCAGCACACTTCACACTTCGGTCACTGAGGGTGCAGGGCGCTGGGGGGGGGGGCGCCCTGAGACGCAATAAAAACACCTTGGATGGCAAAAAAAAATGCATCACATATAGCTCCTGGGCTATATGGATGCATTTAACCCCTGCCAGAATCCATAAAAAAGCAGGAGAAAAGTCCGCGAAAAAGGGGCGGAGCCTATCTCCTCAGCACACTGGCGCCATTTTCCCTCACAGCTCCGTTGGAGGGAAGCTCCCTGTCTCTCCCCTGCAGTCACTACACTACAGAAAGGGTTAAAAAAAGAGAGGGGGGCACTAATTAGGCGCAGTATTAACTATACAGCAGCTATAAGGGGAAAAACACTTATATAAGGTTATCCCTGTATATATATATAGCGCTCTGGTGTGTGCTGGCAAACTCTCCCTCCGTCTCCCCAAAGGGCTAGTGGGGTCCTGTCCTCTATCAGAGCATTCCCTGTGTGTGTGCTGGGTGTCGGTACGATTGTGTCGACATGTATGAGGAGGAAAATGATGTGGAAGCAGAGCAACTGCCTGTGTTAGTGATGTCACCCCCTAGGGAGTCGACACCTGACTGGATGGTAGTAATTAAAGAAGTACGTGACAATGTCAGCACTTTGCAAAAAACTGTTGACGACATGAGACAGCCGACAAATCAATTAGTGCCTGTTCAGGCGTCTCAGACACCGTCAGGGGCGTTAAAACGCCCGTTACCTCAGATGGTCGACACAGACCCTGACACGGATACTGAATCCAGTGTCGACGGTGACGAGACAAACGTAATGTCCAGTAGGGCCACACGTTACATGATCACGGCAATGAAGGAGGCATTGAACATTTCTGACACTACAAGTACCACAAAAAAGGGTATTATGTGGGGTGTGAAAAAACTACCAGTGGTTTTTCCTGAGTCAGATGAATTAAATGAGGTGTGTGATAAAGCGTGGGTTTCCCCCGATAAAAAACTGCTGATTTCTAATAAATTATTGGCACTATACCCTTTCCCGCCAGAGGTTAGGGCACATTGGGAAACACCCCCTAGGGTAGATAAGGCGCTCACACGCTTATCAAAACAAGTGGCGTTACCGTCTCCTGATACGGCCGCTCTCAAGGAACCAGCTGATAGAAGGCTGGAAAATATCTTAAAAGGTATATACACACATACCGGTGTTATACTGCGACCAGCGATCGCCTCAGCCTGGATGTGCAGCGCTGGAGTGGCTTGGTCGGATTCCCTGACTGAAAATATTGATACCCTGGATAGGGACAGTATATTATTAACTATAGAGCATTTAAAGGATGCATTACTATATATGCGAGATGCACAGAGGGATATTTGCACCCTGGCATCTAGAGTAAGTGCGATGTCCATTTCTGCCAGAAGAACGTTATGGACGCGACAGTGGTCAGGTGATGCGGATTCCAAACGACATATGGAAGTATTGCCGTATAAAGGGGAGGAGTTATTTGGGGTCGGTCTATCGGACCTGGTGGCCACAGCAACGGCTGGAAAATCCACCTTTTTACCCCAGGTCACCTCTCAGCAGAAAAAGACACCGTCTTTTCAAACCCAGTCCTTTCGTCCCTATAAGGGCAAGAGGGAAAAAGGCCGCTCGTTCCTGCCCCGGGGCAGAGGAAGGGGAAAAAGACTGCACCATGCAGCCTCTTCCCAGGAGCAGAAGCCCTCCCCCGCTTCTGCCAAGTCCTCAGCATGACGCTGGGGCTCTGCAAGCAGACTCGGGCACGGTGGGGGGCCGTCTCAAGAATTTCAGCGCGCAGTGGGCTCACTCGCAAGTGGACCCCTGGATCCTGCAGGTAGTATCACAGGGGTACAAATTGGAATTCGAGACGTCTCCCCCTCGCCGGTTCCTGAAGTCTGCTCTACCAACGTCTCCCTCCGACAGGGAGGCAGTATTGGAAGCTATTCACAAGCTGTATTCCCAGCAGGTGATAATCAAGGTACCCCTCCTACAACAGGGAAAGGGGTATTATTCCACGCTGTTTGTGGTACCGAAGCCGGACGGCTCGGTGAGACCAATTTTAAATCTAAAATCTTTGAACGCTTACATAAAAAGGTTCAAATTCAAGATGGAGTCACTCAGAGCAGTGATAGCGAACCTGGAAGAAGGGGACTATATGGTATCTCTAGACATCAAGGATGCTTATCTCCATGTCCCAATCTACCCTTCTCACCAAGGGTACCTCAGGTTTGTGATACAAAACGGTCATTATCAGTTTCAGACGCTGCCGTTTGGATTGTCCACGGCACCACGGGTCTTTACCAAGGTAATGGCCGAAATGATGATTCTTCTTCGAAGAAAAGGCGTATTAATTATCCCTTACTTGGACGATCTCCTGATAAGGGCAAGGTCCAGGGAACAGTTAGAGGTCGGAGTAGCACTATCTCAGGTAGTGCTACGTCAGCACGGGTGGATTCTAAATATCCCAAAATCACAGCTGATTCCAACAACACGTCTACTGTTCCTAGGGATGATTCTGGACACAGTCCAGAAAAAGGTGTTTCTCCCGGAGGAGAAGGCCAGGGAGTTATCCGAGCTAGTCAGGAACCTCCTAAAACCAGGACAAGTGTCAGTGCATCAGTGCACGAGAGTCCTAGGAAAAATGGTGGCTTCTTACGAAGCGATTCCATTCGGAAGATTCCATGCAAGAACTTTTCAGTGGGATCTGCTGGACAAATGGTCCGGATCGCATCTTCAGATGCATCAGCGGATAACCCTATCTCCAAGGACAAGGGTATCTCTCCTGTGGTGGTTACAGAAGGCTCATCTTCTAGAGGGCCGCAGATTCGGCATTCAGGATTGGATGCTGGTAACCACGGATGCCAGCCTGAGAGGCTGGGGAGCAGTCACACAGGGAAGAAATTTCCAGGGCTTGTGGTCAAGCATGGAAACGTCTCTTCACATAAATATCCTAGAGCTAAGGGCCATTTACAATGCCCTAAGTCAAGCAAGGCCTCTGCTTCAGGGTCAACCGGTATTGATCCAGTGGGACAACATCACGGCTGTCGCCCACGTAAACAGACAGGGCGGCACAAGAAGCAGGAGGGCAATGGCAGAAGCTGCAAGGATTCTCCGCTGGGCGGAAAATCATGTGATAGCACTGTCAGCAGTGTTCATTCCGGGAGTGGACAACTGGGAAGCAGACTTCCTCAGCAGACACGACCTCCACCCGGGGGAGTGGGGACTTCATCCAGAAGTCTTCCAAGTGATTGTAAACCGTTGGGAAAAACCAAAGGTGGACATGATGGCGTCCCGTCTCAACAAGAAACTGGACAGATATTGCGCCAGGTCAAGGGACCCTCAGGCAATAGCGGTGGACGCTCTGGTAACTCCGTGGGTGTTCCAGTCGGTATATGTGTTCCCTCCTCTTCCTCTCATACCAAAAGTACTGAGAATCATAAGAAGGAGAGGAGTAAGAACGATACTCGTGGCTCCGGATTGGCCAAGAAGAACTTGGTACCCGGAGCTGCAAGAGATGCTCACGGAGGACCCGTGGCCTCTACCTCTAAGGAAGGACCTGCTCCAGCAGGGACCTTGTCTGTTCCAAGACTTACCGCGGCTGCGTTTGACGGCATGGCGGTTGAACGCCGGATCCTGAAGGAAAAAGGCATTCCAGATGAAGTCATCCCTACCCTGATCAAGGCCAGGAAGGATGTAACTGCAAAACATTATCATCGCATTTGGCGAAATTATGTTGCGTGGTGTGAGGCCAAGAAGGCCCCTACGGAGGAATTTCAACTGGGTCGTTTCCTACATTTCCTGCAAGCAGGATTGTCTATGGGCCTAAAATTAGGATCCATTAAGGTTCAAATTTCGGCCCTGTCGATCTTCTTCCAGAAAGAACTGGCTTCAGTGCCTGAAGTTCAGACGTTTGTCAAAGGGGTACTGCACATACAGCCTCCTTTTGTGCCTCCAGTGGCACCTTGGGATCTCAATGTAGTTTTAGGGTTCCTAAAATCACATTGGTTTGAACCACTTGCCACAGTGGATTTGAAATATCTCACATGGAAAGTGGTAATGCTGTTGGCCCTGGCTTCAGCCAGGCGCGTATCAGAATTGGCGGCTTTATCCTATAAAAGCCCTTACCTGATATTTCATTCGGATAGGGCGGAATTGAGGACTCGTCCTCAATTTCTCCCTAAGGTGGTTTCAGCGTTTCACATGAATCAACCTATTGTGGTTCCTGTGGCTACTAGGGACTTGGAGGACTCCAAGTTGCTGGACGTAGTCAGGGCCCTGAAAATATATGTTTCCAGGACGGCTGGAGTCAGAAAATCTGACTCGCTGTTTATACTGTATGCACCCAACAAGCTGGGTGCTCCTGCTTCTAAGCAGACGATTGCTCGTTGGATTTGTAGTACAATTCAACTTGCACATTCTGTGGCAGGCCTGCCACAGCCAAAATCTGTAAAAGCCCATTCCACACGGAAGGTGGGCTCATCTTGGGCGGCTGCCCGAGGGGTCTCGGCTTTACAACTTTGCCGAGCAGCTACTTGGTCAGGGGCAAACACGTTTGCTAAATTCTACAAATTTGATACCCTGGCTGAGGAGGACCTGGAGTTCTCTCATTTGGTGCTGCAGAGTCATCCGCACTCTCCCGCCCGTTTGGGAGCTTTGGTATAATCCCCATGGTCCTTACGGAGTTCCCAGCATCCACTAGGACGTCAGAGAAAATAAGAATTTACTTACCGATAATTCTATTTCTCGTAGTCCGTAGTGGATGCTGGGCGCCCATCCCAAGTGCGGATTGTCTGCAATACTTGTATATAGTTATTGTTACAAACAAATCGGGTTGTTTATTGTTGGATGCCATCTTTTCAGAGGCTCCTACGGTTATCATACTGTTAACTGGGTTCAGATCACGAGTTGTACGGTGTGATTGGTGTGGCTGGTATGAGTCTTACCCGGGATTCAAGATCCTTCCTTATTATGTACGCTCGTCCGGGCACAGTATCTTAACTGAGGCTTGGAGGAGGGTCATAGGGGGAGGAGCCAGTGCACACCAGCTAGTCTAAAGCTTTTACTTTTTGTGCCCTGTCTCCTGCGGAGCCGCTATTCCCCATGGTCCTTACGGAGTTCCCAGCATCCACTACGGACTATGAGAAATAGAATTATCGGTAAGTAAATTCTTATTTTTTATAAGGTAGGTAGGTAGATAGATAGATAGATAGATATCGATAGCTAATTGTAGATATATAGGAAGATATAGAGTTCTAGGTAGCTAAGATAGAAAGAACCACGTATCGTTCGCATCGTTTAGCGTTGCAGGCACCGACGGTAAGTGATGCGCGTCCCCGCCGTCGTTTTTTTTTTTTCCCCCCATGCGTTAGTTTGGACCATCAGATAGGTAGATACACAGTAGGTTGCTATAGATGGCAATCTCTATTCTACCTATCTACTTATCTTTACATACAATATAGGGCATGTGGTTGGAGCTGCGCCCCCAGACTTGCAAAGTACCGTTTTATTTTCGGTACTTAACGCATGAGCAGGACCCCTTCTGCACGTGCGCGACCGGTCCCGCGGAACAAACAGACTGTCAGTGTTTGACAGTCTGCTGCCCTCTGGAGCCAGGGAAGGGGTGGGGACGACCTCAGTTTGTCAAAACAGAGGCGCGTCACCGCCGATGGTGGGAAGAGGACAGGGATCTCCGTCCTAAGACGGAGTTTTCCTGTCCTCTGCGGGGGGGCGGCTTCAGCGGCACCATGGGTGCCCTAAGCCCCCCGATGGTGACAGCAGGAGGCGTTTGCTTGTAGCAGACGCCCCCTGCTGCATCGCCATGCGGAGCTATCCCTGCTGCTTCCAAGGAAGCAGCAGTGATAGCAAACTCCAACCACTTCTTAATTAACCCGCGAGAAGGGTTAGGCTGCGGTGGGAGGTTAGGGTTAGGCTGCGGAGAGGAGGGAGGCGGGCGGCGGGGTTTAGGTTCCGGTAGCGCCGCGGGGATGGTCAAGGTTAGGCACGATAGGTTTAGGTAGAATAGATAAATATTTTTAGAAGCTAGAATAGATAAAAAAAATAAGATAGAAATAAGATAAATACATATATTTTTATAAGGTAGGTAGGTAGATAGATAGATAGATATCGATAGCTAATTGTAGATATATAGGAAGATATAGAGTTCTAGGTAGCTAAGATAGAAAGAACCACGTATCGTTCGCATCGTTTAGCGTTGCAGGCACCGACGGTAAGTGATGCGCGTCCCCGCCGTCGTTTTTTTTTTCCTCTAACGTCCTAAGTGGATGCTGGGGACTCCGTAAGGACCATGGGGAATAGCGGCTCCGCAGGAGACTGGGCACATCTAAAGAAAGCTTTAGGACTATCTGGTGTGCACTGGCTCCTCCCCCTATGACCCTCCTCCAAGCCTCAGTTAGATCTCTGTGCCCGAACGAGAAGGGTGCACACTAGGGGCTCTCCTGAGCTTCTTAGTGAAAGTTTTAGATTAGGTTTTTTATTTTCAGTGAGACCTGCTGGCAACAGGCTCACTGCATCGAGGGACTAAGGGGAGAAGAAGCGAACTCACCTGCGTGCAGAGTGGATTGGGCTTCTTAGGCTACTGGACATTAGCTCCAGAGGGACGATCACAGGCCCAGCTTGGATGGGTCCCAGAGCCGCGCCGCCGGCCCCCTTACAGAGCCAGAAGGCAGAAGAGGTCCGGAAAATCGGCGGCAGAAGACGTCCTGTCTTCAACAAGGTAGCGCACAGCACTGCAGCTGTGCGCCATTGCTCTCAGCACACTTCACACTTCGGTCACTGAGGGTGCAGGGCGCTGGGGGGGGGGCGCCCTGAGACGCAATAAAAACACCTTGGATGGCAAAAAAAAATGCATCACATATAGCTCCTGGGCTATATGGATGCATTTAACCCCTGCCAGAATCCATAAAAAAGCAGGAGAAAAGTCCGCGAAAAAGGGGCGGAGCCTATCTCCTCAGCACACTGGCGCCATTTTCCCTCACAGCTCCGTTGGAGGGAAGCTCCCTGTCTCTCCCCTGCAGTCACTACACTACAGAAAGGGTTAAAAAAAGAGAGGGGGGCACTAATTAGGCGCAGTATTAACTATACAGCAGCTATAAGGGGAAAAACACTTATATAAGGTTATCCCTGTATATATATAGCGCTCTGGTGTGTGCTGGCAAACTCTCCCTCTGTCTCCCCAAAGGGCTAGTGGGGTCCTGTCCTCTATCAGAGCATTCCCTGTGTGTGTGCTGTATGTCGGTACTTTTGTGTCGACATGTATGAGGAGAAAAATGATGTGGAGACGGAGCAGATTGCCTGTAATAGTGATGTCACCCCCTAGGGGGTCGACACCTGAGTGGATGAACTGTTGGAAGGAATTACGTGACAGTGTCAGCTCTGTATAAAAGACAGTGGTTGACATGAGACAGCCGGCTACTCAGCTTGTGCCTGTCCAGACGTCTCATAGGCCGTCAGGGGCTCTAAAGCGCCCGTTACCTCAGATGGCAGATATAGACGCCGACACGGATACTGACTCCAGTGTCGACGGTGAAGAGACGAATGTGACTTCCAGTAGGGCCACACGTTACATGATTGAGGCAATGAAAAATGTTTTACACATTTCTGATAATACGAGTACCACCAAAAAAGGGGTATTATGTTCGGTGAGGAAAAACTACCTGTAGTTTTCCTGAATCTGAGAAATTAAATGAGGTGTGTGATGATGCGTGGGTTTCCCCCGATAACAACGGATAATTTCTAAAATGTTATTGGCATTATATCCTTTCCCGCCAGAGGTTAGGGTGCGTTGGGAAACACCCCCTAGGGGGGATAAAGCGCTCACACGCTTGTAAGGGCTCTACCTTCGCCTGAGATGGCCGCCCTTAAGGATCCTGCTGATAGAAAGCAGGAGGGTATCCTAAAAGGTATTTACACACATACTGGTGTTATACTGCGACCAGCAATCGCCTCAGCCTGGATGTGCAGTGCTGGGTTGGCGTGGTCGGATTCCGTGACTGAAAATATTGATACCCTAGATAGGGACAGTATATTTTTGCCTATAGAGCATTTAAAAGATGCATTTTTATATATGCGTGATGCACAGCGGAATATTTGCCGACTGGCATCAAGTCTAAGCGCGTTGTCCATTTCTACCAGTAGAGGGTTATGGACACGTCAGTGGTCAGGTGATGCGTATTCCAAACGGCATTTGGAAGTATTGCTTTATTAAGGGAGGAGTTATTTGGGGTCGGTCTTTCAGACCTGGTGGCCACGGCAACAGCTGGGAATTCCACGTTTGTACCCCAGGTCGCCTCTCAACATGAGAAGACGCCGTATTATCAGGCGCAGTCTTTTCGTGGACAAGCGGGCAAAAGGTTCCTCATTTCTGCCCCGTGACAGAGGGAGAGGAAAAAGGCTGCAGAAATCAGCCAGTTCCCAGGAACAGAAACCCTCTCCCGCCTCTGCCAAGCCCTCAGTATACGCTGGGGCTTTACAAGCAGAATCAGGCACGGTGGGGGGCCCGTCTCAATGAAATTCAGCGCGCAGTGGGCTCACTCGCAAGTAGACCCCTGGATCCTTCAGGTGATATCTCAGGGGTACAAATTAGAATTCGAGACGTCTCCCCCTCGCCGTTTCCTAAAGTCGGCTTTACCGATGTCTCCTTCTGACAGGGAGACATTTTTGGAAGCCATTCACAAGCTGTATTCCCAGCAGGTGATAATCAAGATACCCCTCCTGCAACAGGGAACGGGGTATTATTCCACACTGTGGTACCGAAGCCGGACGGCTCGGTGAGACCGATTCTAAATCTAAAATCTTTGAACACTTACGTACAGAGGTTCAAATTCAAGATTGAGTCACTCAGAGCAGTGATTGCGAACCTGGAAGAAGGGGACTACATAATGTCTCGGGACATCAAGGATGCTTACCTTCATGTCAAAATTTACCCTTCTCACCAAGGGTACCTCAGGTTTATGGTACAGAACTGTCACTATCAGTTCAGACGCTGCCGTATGGATGGTACACGGCACCCCGGGTCTTTACCAAGGTAATGGCCGAAATGATGATATTCCTTCGAAGGAAGTGAATTTTAGTTATCCCTTCCTTGGACAATTCCCTGATAAGGGTAAGATCCAGGGAACAGTTGGAGGTCGGTGTAGCACTATCTCAGGTAGTGTTGCGGCAGCACGATTGGATTCTCAATATTCCAAAATCGCACCTGGTTCCGACGACGTGTCTTCTGTTCCTAGGGATGATCCTGGACACAGTCCAGAAAAAGGTGTTTCTCCCGGAGGAGAAAGCCAGGGAGTTATCCGAGCTAGTCAGGAACCTCCTAAAACCGAGCCAAGTCTCAGTGCATCAATGCACAAGGGTTCTGGGTAAAATGGTGGCTTCCTACGAAGCAATCCCATTCGGCAGATTCCACGCAAGAACTTTCCAGTGGGACCTGCTGGACAAATGGTCCGGATCGCATCTTCAGATGCATCAGCGGATAACCCTGTCACCAAGGACAAGGGTGTCCCTCCTGTGGTGGTTGCAGAGTGCTCATCTTCTAGAGGGCCGCAGATTAGGCATTCAGGACTGGGTCCTGGTGACCACGGATGCCAGCCTGCGAGGCTGGGGAGCAGTCACACAGGGAAGGAATATCCAGGGCTTATGGTCAAGCCTGGAGACATCACTTCACATAAATATCCTGAAGCTAAGGGACATTTACAATGCTCTAAGCTTAGCAAGACCTCTGCTTCAAGGTCAGCCGGTGTTGATCCAGTCGGACAACATCACGGCAGTCACCCACGTAAACAGACAGGGTGGCACAAGAAGCAGGAGGGCAATGGCAGAAGCTGCAAGGATTCTTCGCTGGGTGGAAAATCATGTGATAGCACTGTCAGCAGTATTCATTCCGGGAGTGGACAACTGGGAAGCAGACTTCCTCAGCACGACCTCCACCCGGGAGAGTGGGGACTTCACCCAGAAGTCTTCCACATGATTAAAAACTCGACAGGTATTGCGCCAGGTCCAGGGACCCTCAGGCAATAAGCTGTAGACGCTCTGGTAACACCGTGGGTGTACCAGTCAGGGTATGTGTTCCCTCCTCTGCCTCTCATACCCAAGGTACTGAGATTGATAAGATGGAGAGGAGTAAGCACTATATTCGTGGTTCCGGATTGGCCAAGAAGGACTTGGTAACCGGAACTTCAAGAGATGCTCACGGAGGATCCGTGGCCTCTACCTCTAAGAAGGGACCTGCTCCAGCAAGGACCCTGTCTGTTCCAAGACTTACCGCGGCTGCGTTTGACGGCATGGCGGTTGAACGCTGGATCCTGAAGGAAAAAAGGCATTCCGGATGAAGTCATCCCTATCCTGATCAAAGCCAGGAAGGATGTAACCGCAAAAACATTATCACCGCAATTGGCGATAATATGTTGCGTGGTGCGAGGCCAGTAAGGCCCGACGGAGGAAATTCAACTGGGTCGATTCCTACATTTCCTGCAAACAGGAGTGTCTATGGGCCTGAAATTGGGGTCCATTAAGGTTCAAATTTCGGCCCTGTCAATTTTCTTCCAAAAAGAACTAGCTTCAGTCCCTGAAGTTCAGACGTTGTAAAAGGGGTACTGCATATACAGCCTCCTTTTGTGCCTCCAGTGGCACTTTGGGATCTCAATGTAGTTTTGGGTTCCAAAAGTCACATTGGTTTGAACCACTTAAATCTGTGGAGTTAAAATATCTCACATGGAAAGTGGTCATGCTGTTGGCCCTGGCCTGGGCCAGGCGCGTGTCAGAATTGGCGGCTTTATCCTGAAAAAGCCCTTATCTGATTTTCCATTCGGACAGGGCGGAATTGAGGACTCGTCCTCAGTTTCTCCCCAAGGTGGTTTTAGCGTCTCACCTGAACCAACCTATTGGTGGTGCCTGCGGCTACTAGGGACTTGGAGGCCTCCAAGTTGCTAGACGTGGTCAGTGCCCTGAAAATATATGTTTCCAGGACGGCTGGAGTCAGGAAATCTGACTCGCTGTTTATCCAGTGTGCACCCAACAAGCTGGGTGCTCCTGCTTCTAAGCAGACTATTGCTCGTTGGATTTGTAGTACAATTCAGCTTGCACATTCTGTGGCAGGCCTGCCACAGCCAAAAATCTGTAAATGCCCACTCCACAGGGAAGGTGGGCTCATCTTGGGCGGCTGCCCGAGGGGTCTCGGCTTTACAACTTTGCCGAGCAGCTACTTGGTCAGGAGCAAATACGTTTGTAAAATTCTACAAAATTGATATCCTGGCTGAGGAGGACCTGGAGTTCTCTCATTTGGTGCTGCAGAGTCATCCGCACTCTCCCGCCCGTTTGGGAGCTTTGGTATAATCCCCATGGTCCTTACGGAGTCCCCAGCATCCACTTAGGACGTTAGAGAAAATAAGAATTTACTTACCCATAATTCTATTTCTCATAGTCCGTAGTGGATGCTGGGCGCCCATCCCAAGTGCGGATTGTCTGCAATACTTGTACATAGTTATTGTTACAAAAATCGGGTTATTATTGTTGTGAGCCATCTTTCAGAGGCGCCTCTGTTATCATGCTGTTAACTGGGTTCAGATCACAGGTTATACGGTGTGATTGGTGTGGCTGGTATGAGTCTTACCCGGGATTCAAAATCCTTCCTTATTGTGTACGCTCGTCCGGGCACAGTATCCTAACTGAGGCTTGGAGGAGGGTCATAGGGGGAGGAGCCAGTGCACACCAGATAGTCCTAAAGCTTTCTTTAGATGTGCCCAGTCTCCTGCGGAGCCGCTATTCCCCATGGTCCTTACGGAGTCCCCAGCATCCACTACGGACTATGAGAAAATAGAATGATCGGTAAGTAAATTCTTATTTTTCCCCCCCATGCGTTAGTTTGGACCATCAGATAGGTAGATACACAGTAGGTTGCTATAGATGGCAATCTCTATTCTACCTATCTACTTATCTTTACATACAATATAGGGCATGTGGTTGGAGCTGCGCCCCCAGACTTGCAAAGTACCGTTTTATTTTCGGTACTTAACGCATGAGCAGGACCCCTTCTGCACGTGCGCGACCGGTCCCGCGGAACAAACAGACTGTCAGTGTTTGACAGTCTGCTGCCCTCTGGAGCCAGGGAAGGGGTGGGGACGACCTCAGTTTGTCAAAACAGAGGCGCGTCACCGCCGATGGTGGGAAGAGGACAGGGATCTCCGTCCTAAGACGGAGTTTTCCTGTCCTCTGCGGGGGGGCGGCTTCAGCGGCACCATGGGTGCCCTAAGCCCCCCGATGGTGACAGCAGGAGGCGTTTGCTTGTAGCAGACGCCCCCTGCTGCATCGCCATGCGGAGCTATCCCTGCTGCTTCCAAGGAAGCAGCAGTGATAGCAAACTCCAACCACTTCTTAATTAACCCGCGAGAAGGGTTAGGCTGCGGTGGGAGGTTAGGGTTAGGCTGCGGAGAGGAGGGAGGCGGGCGGCGGGGTTTAGGTTCCGGTAGCGCCGCGGGGATGGTCAAGGTTAGGCACGATAGGTTTAGGTAGAATAGATAAATATTTTTAGAAGCTAGAATAGATAAAAAAAATAAGATAGAAATAATAAGAATTTACTTACCGATAATTCTATTTCTCGTAGTCCGTAGTGGATGCTGGGACTCCGTCAGGACCATGGGGATTAGCGGCTCCGCAGGAGACAGGGCACAAAAGTAAAAGCTTTAGGATCAGGTGGTGTGCACTGGCTCCTCCCCCTATGACCCTCCTCCAAGCCTCAGTTAGGATACTGTGCCCGGACGAGCGTACACAATAAGGAAGGATTTTGAATCCCGGGTAAGACTCATACCAGCCACACCAATCACACTGTACAACCTGTGATCTGAACCCAGTTAACAGTATGATAACAGCGGAGCCTCTGAAAGGATGGCTCGCAACAATAATAACCCGATTTTTGTAACAATAACTATGTACAAGTATTGCAGACAATCCGCACTTGGGATGGGCGCCCAGCATCCACTACGGACTACGAGAAATAGAATTATCGGTAAGTAAATTCTTATTTCTCTAACGTCCTAGTGGATGCTGGGGACTCCGTCAGGACCATGGGGAATAGCGGCTCCGCAGGAGACAGGGCACAAAAAGTAAGCTTTTAGGATCACATGGTGTGTACTGGCTCCTCCCCCTATGACCCTCCTCCAAGCCTCAGTTAGGTTTTTGTGCCCGTCCGAGCAGGGTGCAATCTAGGTGGCTCTCTTAAAGAGTTGCTTAGAAAAAGTTTTTAGGTTCTTTATTTTCAGTGAGTCCTGCTGGCAACAGGCTCACTGCATCGAGGGACTTAGGGGAGAGAAGTGAACTCACCTGCGTGCAGGATGGATTGGCTTCTTAGGCTACTGGACACCATTAGCTCCAGAGAGAGTCGGAACACAGGTCTCGCCCTGGGGTTCGTCCCGGAGCCGCGCCGCCGACCCCCCTTGCAGATGCTGAAGATTGAAGAGGTCCGGAACCAGGCGGCAGAAGACTTTCAGTCTTCATCAGGTAGCGCACAGCACTGCAGCTGTGCGCCATTGTTGTCAGCACACTTCACACAGCGGTCACGGAGGGTGCAGGGCGCGGGGGGGGGGCGCCCTGGGCAGCAATGTATAATACCTGTATGGCGAAAAATACATCACATATAGCCCTTGAGGCTATATGGATGTATTTAACCCCTGCCAGATATCACAGACTCCGGAGAAGAAGCCCGCCGAAAAGGGGGCGGGGCCTATTCTCCTCAGCACACAGCGCCATTTTCCCTCACAGAAATGCTGGTGGGAAGGCTCCCATGCTCTCCCCTGCACTGCACTACAGAAACAGGGTTAAAACAGAGAGGGGGGGCACTGATTTGGCGATATGAATATATATTAAAATGCTATAAGGGAGGAACACTTATATAAAGGTTGTCCCTGTATAATTATAGCGTTTTGGTGTGTGCTGGCAAACTCTCCCTCTGTCTCCCCAAAGGGCTAGTGGGTCCTGTCCTCTATCAGAGCATTCCCTATGTGTGTGCTGTATGTCGGTACGTGTGTGTCGACATGTATGAGGAAAATGTTGGTGAGGAGGCGGAGCAAATTGCCTGTAATGGTGATGTCACTCTCTAGGGAGTCGACACCGGAATGGATGGCTTAATTATGGAATTACGTGATAATGTCAACACGCTGCAAGCCGGTTGACGACATGAGACGGCCCGCGAACAAATTAGTACCTGTCCAGGCGTCTCAAACACCGTCAGGGGCTGTAAAACGCCCATTTACCTCAGTCGGTCGACACAGACCCAGACACGGACACTGATTTCAGTGTCGACGGTGAAGAAACAAACGTATTTTCCTTTAGGGCCACACGTTAAGGGCAATGAAGGAGGTGTTACATATTTCTGATACTACAAGTACCACAAAAAAGGGTATTATGTGGGATGTGAAAAAACTACCTGTAGTTTTTCCTGAATCAGATAAATTAAATGAAGTGTGTGAGATGCGTGGGTTTCCCCCGATAGAAAATTATTGGCGGTATACCCTTTCCCGCCAGAAGTTAGGGCGCGTTGGGAAACACCCCTTAAGGTGGATAAGGCGCTCACATGCTTATCAGAACAAGTGGCGGTACCATCCACAGATAGGGCCGTACTTAAGGAGCCAGCTGATAGGAGGCTGGAAAATATCATAAAAAGTATACACACACATGCTGGTGTTATACTGCGACCAGCGATCGCCTCAGCCTGGATGTGCAGAGCTGAGGTGGCTTGGTCGGATTCCCTGACTAAAAATATTGATACCCTTGACAGGGACAGTATTTTATTGACTATAAGAGCATTTAAAGGATGCATTTCTATATATGCGAGATGCGCAGAGGGATATTTGCACTCTGGCATCAAGAGTAAATGCGATGTCCATATCTGCAAGAAGATGTTTATGGACACGACAGTGGTCAGGTGATGCAGATTCCAAACGGCACAAAGATGTATTGCCGTATAAGGGGGAGGAATTATTTGGGGTCGGTCCATGGGACCTGGTGGCCACGGCAACTGCTGGAAAATCCACCGTTTTTTACCCTAAGTCACATCTCTGCAGAAAAAGACACCGTCTTTTCAGCCTCAGTCCTTTCGTCCCTATAAGAGTCATATCTGCCCAGGGATAGAGGAAAGGGAAGAAGACTGCAGCAGGCAGCCCATTCCCAGGAACAGAAGCCCTCCACCGCTTCTACCAAGTTCTCAGCATGACGCTGGGACCGTACAGGACCCCTGGATCCTACAAGTAGTATCCAAGGGGTACAGATTGGAATGTCGAGACGTTTCCCCCTCGCAGGTTCCTGTAGTCTGCTGTACCAATGTCTCCCTCCGACAGGGAGGCAGTATTGAAAACAATTCACAAGCTGTATTCCCAGCAGGTGATAATAAAATTACCCCTCCTACAACAAGGAAAGGGGTATTATTCCACACTATATGGTGGTACTGAAGCCAGAAGGCTAGGTGAGACCTATTCTAAATCTGAAATATTTGAACACTTACAAAGGTTCAAATCCAGATGCAGTCACTCAGAGCAGTGATAGCGAACCGGGAAGAAGGGGACTATATGGTGTCCCGGGACATCAGGGATGCTTACCTCCATGTCCCAAAATTTGCCTTTCTCACCAAGGGTACCTCAGGTTCGTGGTACAGAACTGTCACTATCAGTTTCAGACGATGCCGTTGGATTGTCCAAGGCACCCCGGGTCCTTACCAAGGTAATGACCGAAATGAGGATTCGTCTTCAAAGAAAATGGACGACCTCCTGATAAGAACAAGGTCCAGAGAACAGTTGGAGGTCGGAGTAGCACTATCTCAAGTAGTTCTACGACAGCACGGGTGGATTCTAAATATTCCAAAACCGCAGTTGTTCCGACGACACGTCTGCTGGTCCTAGGGATGATTCTGGACACAGTCCAGAAAAAGGTGTTTCTCCCAGAGGAGAAAGCCAGGGAGTTATCCGAGCTAATCGGGATCCTCCTAAAACCAGGAAAAGTGTCAGTGCATCATTGCACAAGAGTCCTGGTAAAAATGGTGGCTTATTACGAAGCGATTCCATTCGGCAGATTTCACGCAAGAACTCTTCAGTGGGATCTGCTGGACAAATGGTCCGGATCGCATCTTCAGATGCATCAGCGGATAACCCTATATCCAAGGACAAGGGTGTCTCTCCTGTGGTGATTACAGAGTGCTCATCTTCTAGAGGGCCGCAGATTCGGCATTCAGGATTGGATGCTGGTGACCACGGAGGCCAGCCTGAGAGGCTGGGGAGCAGTCACACAGGGAAAAAATTTCCAGGGAGTGTGATCAAGTCTGGAGAATTCTCTCCACATAAATATACTGGAGCTAAGAGCAAATTTATAATGCTCTAAGCTTAGCAAGACCTCTGCTTCAAGGTCAGCCGGTATTGATCCAGTGGGATAACATCACGGCAGTCGCCCACGTAAACAGAAAGGGCGGCACAAGAAGCAGGAGGGCAGTGGCAAAACTGCAAGGATTTTTCGCTAGGCGGAAAATCATGTGATAGCACTGTCAGCAGTGTTCATTCCGGGAGTGGACGACTGGGAAGCAGACTTCCTCAGCAGGCACGACCTCCACCCGGGAGAGTGGGAACTTCATCGGGAAGTTTTCCGCATGATTGTGAACCGTTGGGAAAGACCAAAGGTGGACATGATGGCGTCCCGCCCGAACAAAAAACGGGACAGGTATTGCGCCAGGTCACGAGACCTTCAGGCGATAGCTGTGGACGTCCTGGTAACACCGTGGGTGTAACAGTCTGTGTATGTGTTCCCTCCTCTGCTTCTCATAACCAAGGTATTGAGAATTATAAGACGTAGAGGAGTAAGAACTATACTCGTGGCTCCGGATTGGCCAAGAGGGACTTGGTACCCGGAACTTCAAGAGATGCTCACAGAGGACTAATGGCCTCGGGAGCTAAGAAGGGACTTGCTTCAGCAAGTACCATGTCTGTTCCAAGACTTACCGCGGCTGCGTTTGACGGCATGGCGGTTGAACGCCGGATCCTAAGGGAAAAGGCATTTCGGAAGAGGTCATACCTACCCTGGTCAAAGCCAGGAAGGAGGTGACCGCACAACGTTATCACCACATGTGGTGAAAATATGTTGCGTGGGTGAGGCCAGGAAGGCCCCACGAAGAAATTTCAACTAGGTCGATTTCTGCACTTCCTGCAAACAGGAGTGTCTATGAGCCTCAAATTGGGGTCCATTAAGGTTCAAGTTTCGGCCCTGTAGATTTTCTTCCAGAAAGAATTGGCTTCGGTTCCTGAAGGCAAGAAGTTTGTCAAGGGAGTATTGCATATACAGCCCCTTTTGTGCCTCCAGTGGCACCGTGGGATCTCAACGTAGTGTTGGGATTCCTCAAATCATATTGGTTTGAGCCGCTCAAATCTGTGGATTTGAAATATCTCACATGGAAAGTGACCATGCTGTTGGCCCTGGCCTCGGCCAGGCGATTGTCAGAATTGGCGGCTTTGTCTTACAAAAGCCCATATTTAATTTTCCATTCGGACAGGGCAGAACTGCGGACTTGTCCCCAGTTTCTTCCTAAGGTGGTGTCAGCGTTTCACCTGAAACAACCTATTGTGGTGCCTGCGGCTACTAGGGACTTGGAGGACTCCAAGTTGCTAGACGTTGTCAGGGCCCTGAAAAAAAAAAAAAATATATATATATATATATATATAATTCCAGGACGGCTGGAGTCAGAAAGTCTGACTTGCTGTTTATATTGTATGCACCCAAAAAGCTGGGTGCTCCTGCTTCTAAGCAGACTATTGCTCGTTGGATTTGTAGTACAATTCAGCTTGCACATTCTGTGGCAGGCCTGCCACAGCCAAAATCTGTAAATGCCCATTCCACAAGGAAGGTGGGCTCATCTTGGGCGGCTGCCCGAGGGGTCTCGGCTTTACAACTTTGCCGAGCAGCTACGTGGTCAGGGGGGAACACGTTTGTAAAATTCTACAAATTTGATACCCTGGCTGAGGAGGACCTGGAGTTTCTCTCATTCGGTGCTGCAGAGTCATCCGCACTCTCCCGCCCGTTTGGGAGCTTTGGTATAATCCCCATGGTCCTGACGGAGTCCCCAGCATCCACTAGGACGTTAGAGAAAATAAGATTTTACTTACCGATAAATCTATTTCTCGTAGTCCGTAGTGGATGCTGGATCTTTCTGGAAGACAATCGACAGGGCCGAAATTTGAACCTTAATGGACCCCAATTTGAGGCCCACAGACACTCCTGTTTGTAGGAAATGCAGGAATCGACCGAGTTGAAATTCCTCCGTGGGGGCCTTCCTGGCCTCACACCATGCAACATATTTTCGCCAAATGCGGTGATAATGTTGTGCGGTCACCTCCTTCCTGGCTCTGACCAGGGTAGGGATGACCTCTTCCGGAATGCCTTTTTCCCTTAGGATCCGGCGTTCAACCGCCATGCCGTCAAACGCAGCCACGGTAAGTCTTGGAACAGACATGATCCTTGCTGAAGCATGTCCCTTCTTAGTATCTCTTGAAGTTCCGGGTACCAAGTCCTTCTTGGCCAATCCGGAGCCACGAGTATAGTTCTTACTCCTCTCCGTCTTATAATTCTCAGTACCTTGGGTATGAGAGGCAGAGGAGGGAACACATACACCGACTGGTACACCCACGGTGTTACCAGAGCGTCCCAGCTATTGCCTGAGGGTCTCTTGACCTGGCGCAATACCTGTCCAGTTTTTTGTTCAGACGGGACGCCATCATGTTCACCTTTGGTCTTTCCCAACGGTTCACAATCATGTGGAAGACTTCCAGATGAAGTCCCCACTCTCCCGGGTGGAGGTCGTTCCTGCTGAGGAAGTCTGCTTCCCAGTTGTCCACTCCCGGAATGAACACTGCTGACAGTGCTATCACATGATTTTCCGCCCAGCGAAGAATCCTTGCAGTTTCTTGCCCTCCTGCTTCCTGTGCCGCCCTGTCTGTTTACGTGGGCGACTGCCGTGATGTTGTCCCACTGGATCAATACCGGCTGACCTTGAAGCAGAGGTCTTGCTAAGCTTAGAGCATTGTAAATTGCCCATAGCTCCAGTATATTTATGTGGAGAGAAGTCTCCAGACTTGATCACACTCCCTGGAAATTTTTTCCCTGTGTGACTGCTCCCCAGCCTCTCAGGCTGACATCCGTGGTCACCAGGACCCAGTCCTGAATGCCGAAACTGCGGCCACCGCAGAAGAAACACCCTTGTCCTTGGAGACAGGGTTATCCGCTGATGCAATTGAAGATGCGATCCGGACCATTTTTCCAGCAGATCCCACTGAAAAGTTCTTACGTGAAATCTGCCGAATGGAATCGCTTCGTAAGAAGCCACCATTTTTCCCAGGACCCTTGTGCAATGATGCACTGACACTTTTCCTGGTTTTAGGAGGTTCCTGACTAGCTCGGATAACTCCCTGGCTTTCTTCTCCGGGAGAAACACCCTTTTCTGGACTGTGTCCAGAATCATCCCTAGGAACAGCCGATGTGTCGTCGGAAACAGCTGCGGTTTTGGAATATTTAGAATCCACCCGTGCTGTCGTAGAACTACTTGAGATAGTGCTACTCCGACCTCCAACTGTTCTCTGGACCTTGCTCTTATCCATTTTCTTTGAAGAAGAATCATCATTTTGGCCATTACCTTGGTAAAGACCCGGGGTGCCGTGGTCAATCCAAACGGCAGCGTCTGAAACTGATAGTGACAGTTCTGTACCACGAACCTGAGGTACCCTTGGTGAGAAGGGCAAATTGGGACATGGAAGTAAGTATCCCTGATGTCCAGGGACACCATATAGTCCCCTTCTTCCTGGTTCGCTATCACTGCTCTGAGTGACTCCATCTTGATTTGAACCTTTGTAAGTGTTCAAATATTTCAGATTTAGAATAGGTCTCACCGAGCCTTCTGGCTTCAGTACCACAACATAGTGTGGAATAATACCCCTTTCCTTGTTGTAGGAGGGGTACTTTGATTATCACCTGCTGGGAATACAGCTTGTGAATTGTTTCCAATACTGCCTCCCTGTCGGAGGGAGACGTTGGTAAAACAGACTTCAGGAACCTGCGAGGGGGAAACGTCTCGACTTTCCAATCTGTACCCCTGGGATACTACTTGTAGGATCCAAGGGTCCTGTACGGCCCCAGCGTCATGCTGAGAAACTCGGCAGAAGCGGTGGAGGGCTTCTGTTCCTGGGAATGGGCTGCCTGCTGCAGTCTTCTTCCCTTTCCTCTATCCCTGGGCAGATATGACTCTTATGGGGACGAAAGGACTGAGGCTGAAAAGACGGTGTCTTTTTCTGCAGAGATGTGACTTAGGGTAAAAACGGTGGATTTTCCAGCAGTTGCCGTGGCCACCAGGTCCGATGGACCGACCCCAAATAACTCCTCCCCTTTATACGGCAATACTTCTTTGTGCCGTTTGGAATCTGCATCACCTGACCACTGTCGTGTCCATAAACATCTTCTGGCAGATATGGACATCGCACTTACTCTTGATGCCAGAGTGCAAATATCCCTCTGTGCATCTCGCATATATAGAAATGCATCCTTTAAATGCTCTATAGTCAATAAAATACTGTCCCTGTCAAGGGTATCAATATTTTTCGTCAGGGAATCCGACCAAGCCACCCCAGCTCTGCACATCCAGGCTGAGGCGATCGCTGGTCGCAGTATAACACCAGTATGTGTGTATATACTTCTTAGGATATTTTCCAGCCTCCTATCAGTTGGCTCCTTGAGGACGGCCCTATCTGGAGACGGTACCGCCACTTGTTTTGATAAGCGTGTGAGCGCCTTATCCACCCTAAGGGGTGTTTCCCAACTCTGGCGGGAAAGGGTATACCGCCAATAATTTTCTATCGGGGGAAACCCACGCATCATCACACACTTCATTTAATTTATCTGATTCAGGAAAAACTACAGGTAGTTTTTTCACACCCCACATAATACCCTTTTTTGTGGTACTTGTAGTATCAGAAATATGTAACACCTCCTTCATTGCCCTTAACAAGTAACGTGTGGCCCTAAAGGAAAATACGTTTGTTTCTTCACCGTCGACACTGAAATCAGTGTCCGTGTCTGTGTCGATTGACTGAGGTAAATGGGCGTTTTAAAGCCCCTGACGGTGTTTGAGACGCCTGGACAGGTACTATTTTGTTTGCCGGCCGTCTCTGTTGACATTATCACGTAATTCCTTGAATAAGCCATCCATTCCGGTGTCGACTCCCTAGAGAGTGACATCACCATTACAGGCAATTGCTCCGCCTCCTCACCAACATCGTCCTCATACATGTCGACACACGCGTACCGACACACAGCACACACACAGGGAATGCTCTGATAGAGGACAGGACCCCACTAGCCCTTTGGGGAGACAGAGGGAGAGTTTGCCAGCACACACCAAAAACGCTATAATTATACAGGGACAACCTTTATATAAGTGTTTTTCCCTTATAGCATTTTAATATATATAGTCATATCGCCAAATAAGTGCCCCCCCTCTCTGTTTTAACCCTGTTTCTGTAGTGCAGTGCAGGGGAGAGCCTGGGAGCCTTCCCACCAGCATTTCTGTGAGGGAAAATGGCGCTGTGTGCTGAGGAGAATAGGCCCCGCCCCCTTTTCGGCGGGCTTCTTCTCCCGTTTTTCTGAGACCTGGCAGGGGTTAAATACATCCATATAGCCCCCAGGGGCTATATGTGATGTATTTTTAGCCAGAATAAGGTACTATCATTGCTGCCCAGGGCGCCCCCCCCAGCGCCCTGCACCCTCAGTGACCGCTGCTATGAAGTGTGCTGACAACAATGGCGCACAGCTGCAGTGCTGTGCGCTACCTTATGAAGACTGAAAAGTCTTCTGCCGCCGGTTTCTGGACCTCTTCACTTTTCGGCATCTGCAAGGGGGTCGGCGGCGCGGCTCCGGGACGAACCCCAGGGTGAGACCTGTGTTCCGACTCCCTCTGGAGCTAATGGTGTCCAGTAGCCTAAGAAGCCAATCCATCCTGCACGCAGGTGAGTTCACTTCTCTCCCCTAAGTCCCTCGATGCAGTGAGCCTGTTGCCAGCAGGACTCACTGAAAATAAAAAACCTAACAAAACTTTTACTCTAAGCAGCTCTTTTAGGAGAGCCACCTAGATTGCACCCTTCTCGGCCGGGCACAAAAATCTAACTGAGGCTTGGAGGAGGGTCATAGGGGGAGGAGCCAGTGCACACCACCTGATCCTAAAGCTTTTACTTTTGTGCCCTGTCTCCTGCGGATCCGCTAATCCCCATGGTCCTGACGGAGTCCCAGCATCCACTAGGACGTCAGAGAAAAGATAAATACATATATTTTTATAAGGTAGGTAGGTAGATAGATAGATATCGATAGCTAATTGTAGATATATAGGAAGATATAGAGTTCTAGGTAGCTAAGATAGAAAGAACCACGTATCGTTCGCATCGTTTAGCGTTGCAGGCACCGACGGTAAGTGATGCGCGTCCCCGCCGTCGTTTTTTTTTTTTCCCCCCCATGCGTTAGTTTGGACCATCAGATAGGTAGATACACAGTAGGTTGCTATAGATGGCAATCTCTATTCTACCTATCTACTTATCTTTACATACAATATAGGGCATGTGGTTGGAGCTGCGCCCCCAGACTTGCAAAGTACCGTTTTATTTTCGGTACTTAACGCATGAGCAGGACCCCTTCTGCACGTGCGCGACCGGTCCCGCGGAACAAACAGACTGTCAGTGTTTGACAGTCTGCTGCCCTCTGGAGCCAGGGAAGGGGTGGGGACGACCTCAGTTTGTCAAAACAGAGGCGCGTCACCGCCGATGGTGGGAAGAGGACAGGGATCTCCGTCCTAAGACGGAGTTTTCCTGTCCTCTGCGGGGGGGCGGCTTCAGCGGCACCATGGGTGCCCTAAGCCCTCCGATGGTGACAGCAGGAGGCGTTTGCTTGTAGCAGACGCCCCCTGCTGCATCGCCATGCGGAGCTATCCCTGCTGCTTCCAAGGAAGCAGCAGTGATAGCAAACTCCAACCACCTCTTAATTATCCCGCGAGAAGGGTTAGGCTGCGGTGGGAGGTTAGGGTTAGGCTGCGGAGAGAAGGGAGGCGGGCGGCGGGGTTTAGGTTTCGGTAGCGCCGCGGGGATGGTCAAGGTTAGGCACGATAGGTTTAGGTAGAATAGATAAATATTTTTAGAAGCTAGAATAGATAAAAAAAATAAGATAGAAATAAGATAAATACATATATTTTTATAAGGTAGGTAGGTAGATAGATAGATATCAATAGCTAATTGTAGATATATAGGAAGATATAGCGTTCTAGGTAGCTAAGATAGAAAGAAACACGTATCGTTCGCATCGTTTAGCGTTGCAGGCACCGACGGTAAGTGATGCGCGTCCCCGCCGTCGTTTTTTTTTTTTCCCCCCCCATGCGTTAGTTTGGACCATCAGATAGGTAGATACACAGTAGGTTGCTATAGATGGCAATCTCTATTCTACCTATCTACTTATCTTTACATACAATATAGGGCATGTGGTTGGAGCTGCGCCCCCAGACTTGCAAAGTACCGTTTTATTTTCGGTACTTAACGCATGAGCAGGACCCCTTCTGCACGTGCGCGACCGGTCCCGCGGAACAAACAGACTGTCAGTGTTTGACAGTCTGCTGCCCTCTGGAGCCAGGGAAGGGGTGGGGACGACCTCAGTTTGTCAAAACAGAGGCGCGTCACCGCCGGTGGTGGGAAGAGGACAGGGATCTCCGTCCTAAGACGGAGTTTTCCTGTCCTCTGCGGGGGGGCGGCTTCAGCGGCACCATGGGTGCCCTAAGCCGCCCGATGGTGACAGCAGGAGGCGTTTGCTTGTAGCAGACGCCCCCTGCTGCATCGCCATGCGGAGCTATCCCTGCTGCTTCCAAGGAAGCAGCAGTGATAGCAAACTCCAACCACCTCTTAATTAACCCGCGAGAAGGGTTAGGCTGCGGTGGGGGGTTAGGCTGCGGAGAGGAGGGAGGCGGGCGGCGGGGTTTAGGTTTCGGTAGCGCCGCGGGGATGGTCAAGGTTAGGCACGATAGGTTTAGGTAGAATAGATAAATATTTTTAGAAGCTAGAATAGATAAAAAAAATAAGATAGAAATAAGATAAATACATATATTTTTATAAGGTAGGTAGGTAGATAGATAGATAGATATCGATAGCTAATTGTAGATATATAGGAAGATATAGAGTTCTAGGTAGCTAAGAAAGAAAGAACCACGTATCGTTCGCATCGTTTAGCGTTGCAGGCACCGACGGTAAGTGATGCGCGTCCCCGCCGTCGTTTCCCCCCCCCCCATGCGTTAGTTTGGACCATCAGATAATAAGAATTTACTTACCGATAATTCTATTTCTCGGAGTCCGTAGTGGATGCTGGGGTTCCTGAAAGGACCATGGGGAATAGCGGCTCCGCAGGAGACAGGGCACAAAAAGTAAAGCTTTTCCAGATCAGGTGGTGTGCACTGGCTCCTCCCCCTATGACCCTCCTCCAGACTCCAGTTAGGTACTGTGCCCGGACAAGCGTACACAATAAGGGAGGATTTTGAATCCCGGGTAAGACTCATACCAGCCACACCAATCACACCGTACAACTTGTGATCTAAACCCAGTTAACAGTATGATAACAGAGGAGCCTCTGAAAGATGGCTCCCTAAACAATAACCCGAATTAGTTAACAATAACTATGTACAAGTATTGCAGATAATCCGCACTTGGGATGGGCGCCCAGCATCCACTACGGACTCCGAGAAATAGAATTATCGGTAAGTAAATTCTTATTTTCTCTATCGTCCTAGTGGATGCTGGGGTTCCTGAAAGGACCATGGGGATTATACCAAAGCTCCCAAACGGGCGGGAGAGTGCGGATGACTCTGCAGCACCGAATGAGAGAACTCCAGGTCCTCTTTTGCCAGGGTATCAAATTTGTAGAATTTTACAAACGTGTTCTCCCCTGACCACGTAGCTGCTCGGCAGAGTTGTAATGCCGAGACCCCTCGGGCAGCCGCCCAAGATGAGCCCACCTTCCTTGTGGAATGGGCCTTAACAGATTTAGGCTGTGGCAGGCCTGCCACAGAATGTGCAAGTTGAATTGCGTTACAAATCCAACGAGCAATCGACTGCTTAGAAGCAGGCGCACCCAACTTGTTGGGTGCATACAGTATAAACAGCGAGTCAGATTTTCTGACTCCAGCCGTCCTTGAAATGTATATTTTTAAAGCTCTGACAACGTCCAACAACTTGGAGTCCTCCAAGTCGCTTGTAGCCGCAGGCACTACAATAGGCTGGTTCAGGTGAAACGCTGATACCACCTTAGGGAGAAAATGCGGACGCGTCCGCAGCTCTGCCCTATCCGAATGGAAAATTAAATAAGGGCTTTTATAAGATAAAGCCGCCAGTTCAGATACTCTCCTGGCGGAAGCCAGGGCCAGTAACATAGTCACTTTCCATGTGAGATATTTCAAATCCACATTTTTTAGTGGTTCAAACCAATGGGATTTGAGGAAATCTAAAACTACATTTAGATCCCACGGTGCCACCGGAGGCACCACAGGAGGCTGTATATGCAGTACTCCTTTGACAAAAGTCTGGACCTCAGGGACTGAGGCCAATTCTTTTTGGAAGAATATTGACAGGGCCGAAATTTGAACCTTAATAGATCCCAATTTGAGACCCATAGACAATCCTGATTGCAGGAAATGTAGGAAACGACCCAGTTGAAATTCCTCCGTCGGAGCACTCCGATCCTCGCACCACGCAACATATTTCCGCCAAATGCGGTGATAATGCTTCGCGGTGACTTCCTTTCTTGCCTTAATCAAGGTAGGAATGACTTCTTCTGGAATGCCTTTTCCTTTTAGGATCTGGCGTTCAACCGCCATGCCGTCAAACGCAGCCGCGGTAAGTCTTGAAAGAGACAGGGACCCTGTTGAAGCAGGTCCCTTCTCAGAGGTAGAGGCCACGGATCGTCCGTGACCATCTCTTGAAGTTCCGGGTACCAAGACCTTCTTGGCCAATCCGGAGCCACTAGTATCGTTCTTACTCCGCTTTGCCGTATGAGTCTCAATACCTTTGGTATGAGAGGCAGAGGAGGAAACACATACACCGACTGGTACACCCAAGGTGTTACCAGCGCGTCCACAGCTATTGCCTGCGGATCTCTTGACCTGGCGCAATACCTGTCCAGTTTTTTGTTGAGGCGAGACGCCATCATGTCCACCATTGGTCTTTCCCAACGGTTTATTAGCATGTGGAAAACTTCTGGATGAAGTCCCCACTCTCCCGGGTGAAGATCGTGTCTGCTGAGGAAGTCTGCTTCCCAGTTGTCCACGCCCGGGATGAACACTGCTGACAGTGCTATCACGTGATTCTCCGCCCAGCGAAGGATCCTGGCAGCTTCTGCCATTGCACTCCTGCTTCTTGTGCCGCCCTGTCTGTTTACATGGGCGACTGCCGTGATGTTGTCCGACTGGATCAACACCGGTCTTCCTTGAAGCAGAGGTTCCGCCTGGCTTAGAGCATTGTAGATTGCTCTTAGTTCCAGAATGTTTATGTGAAGAGACTTTTCCAGGCTCGACCACACTCCCTGGAAGTTTCTTCCTTGTGTGACTGCTCCCCAGCCTCTCAGGCTGGCGTCCGTGGTCACCAGGATCCAATCCTGTATGCCGAATCTGCGGCCCTCCAATAGATGAGCCCTCTGCAACCACCACAGAAGAGATACCCTTGTCCTTGGAGACAGGGTTATCCGCAGGTGCATCTGAAGATGCGACCCTGACCATTTGTCCAACAGATCCCTTTGGAAAATTCTTGCATGGAATCTGCCGAATGGAATTGCTTCGTAAGAAGCCACCATTTTTCCCAGGACTCTTGTGCATTGATGTACAGACACCTTTCCTGGTTTTAGGAGGTTCCTGACCAGGTCGGATAACTCCTTGGCTTTTTCCTCGGGAAGAAAAACCTTTTTCTGAACCGTGTCCAGAATCATCCCTAGGAACAGCAGACGAGTTGTCGGCATTAATTGGGATTTTGGAATATTCAGAATCCATCCGTGCTGCTTTAGCACCTCTTGAGACAGTGCTAATCCCATCTCTAGCTGTTCTCTGGACCTTGCCCTTATTAGGAGATCGTCCAAGTATGGGATAATTAATACGCCTTTTCTTCGAAGAAGAATCATCATCTCGGCCATTACCTTTGTAAGGACCCGAGGTGCCGTGGACAAACCAAACGGCAGCGTCTGAAACTGATAGTGACAGTTTTGTACAACGAACCTGAGGTACCCCTGGTGTGAGGGGTAAATTGGAACGTGGAGATACGCATCCTTGATGTCCAAGGATACCATAAAGTCCCCTTCTTCCAGGTTCGCTATCACTGCTCTGAGTGACTCCATCTTGAACTTGAACTTCTTTATGTACAGGTTCAAGGACTTCAGATTTAGAATAGGCCTTACCGAGCCATCCGGCTTCGGTACCACAAATAGAGTGGAATAATACCCCTTCCCTTGTTGTAGAAGAGGTACCTTGACTATCACCTGCTGAGAGTACAGCTTGTGAATGGCTTCCAAAACCGTCTCCCTTTCGGAAGGGGACGTTGGTAAAGCACACTTCAGGAAACGGCGAGGTGGATCTGTCTCTAATTCCAACCTGTACCCTTGAGATATTATCTGCAGGATCCAGGGATCTACCTGCGAGTGAGCCCACTGCGCGCTGTAATTTTTGAGACGACCGCCCACCGTCCCCGAGTCCGCTTGAGAAGCCCCAGCGTCATGCTGAGGCTTTTGTAGAAGCCGGGGAGGGCTTCTGTTCCTGGGAAGGAGCTGCCTGTTGCTGTCTCTTCCCTCGACCTCTGCCTCGTGGCAGATATGAATAGCCCTTTGCTCTCTTATTTTTAAAGGAACGAAAGGGCTGCGGTTGAAAAGTCGGTGCCTTTTTCTGTTGGGGAGTGACTTGAGGTAGAAAGGTGGATTTCCCGGCTGTAGCCGTGGCCACCAAATCTGATAGACCGACTCCAAATAACTCCTCCCCTTTATACGGCAAAACTTCCATATGCCGTTTTGAATCCGCATCGCCTGTCCACTGTCGCGTCCATAAAGCTCTTCTGGCCGAAATGGACATAGCACTTACCCGTGATGCCAGTGTGCAAATATCCCTCTGTGCATCACGCATATAAAGAAATGCATCCTTTATTTGTTCTAACGACAGTAGAATATTGTCCCTGTCCAGGGTATCAATATTTTCAATCAGGGACTCTGACCAAACTACCCCAGCACTGCACATCCAGGCAGTCGCTATAGCTGGTCGTAGTATAACACCTGCATGTGTGTATATACTTTTTTGGATATTTTCCATCCTCCTATCTGATGGATCTTTAAGTGCGGCCGTCTCAGGAGAGGGTAACGCCACTTGTTTAGATAAGCGTGTTAGCGCCTTGTCCACCCTAGGAGGTGTTTCCCAGCGCTCCCTAACCTCTGGCGGGAAAGGGTATAATGCCAATAATTTCTTTGAAATTATCAGCTTTTTATCAGGGGCAACCCACGCTTCATCACACACGTCATTTAATTCTTCTGATTCAGGAAAAACTATAGGTAGTTTTTTCACACCCCACATAATACCCTGTTTAGTGGTACCTGTAGTATCAGTTAAATGTAACGCCTCCTTCATTGCCAAAATCATATAACGTGTGGCCCTACTGGAAAATACGGTTGATTCGTCACCGTCACCACTGGAATCAGTGCCTGTGTCTGGGTCTGTGTCGACTGACTGAGGCAAAGGGTGTTTTACAGCCCGTGACGGTGTTTGAGGCGCCTGGACAGGCACTAATTGATTGTCCGGCCGCCAGCAGGAATCACTGTAAAATAAAAAACCTAAGCTAAACTTTCTCTAAGCAGCTCTTTATGAGAGCCACCTAGAATTGCACCCTTCTCGGCCAGGCACAAAAATCTAACTGGAGTCTGGAGGAGGGTCATAGGGGGAGGAGCCAGTGCACACCACCTGATCTGGAAAAGCTTTACTTTTTGTGCCCTGTCTCCTGTGGAGCCGCTATTCCCCATGGTCCTTTCAGGAACCCCAGCATCCACTAGGACGATAGAGAAAGGTAGATACACAGTAGGTTGCTATAGATGGCAATCTCTATTCTACCTATCTACTTATCTTTACATACAATATAGGGCATGTGGTTGGAGCTGCGCCCCCAGACTTGCAAAGTACCGTTTTATTTTTGGTACTTAACGCATGAGCAGGACCCCTTCTGCACGTGCGCGACCGGTCCCGCGGAACAAACAGACTGTCAGTGTTTGACAGTCTGCTGCCCTCTGGAGCCAGGGAAGGGGTGGGGACGACCTCAGTTTGTCAAAACAGAGGCGCGTCACCGCCAATGGTGGGAAGAGGACAGGGATCTCCGTCCTAAGACGGAGTTTTCCTGTCCTCTGCGGGGGGGCGGCTTCAGCGGCACCATGGGTGCCCTAAGCCCTCCGATGGTGACAGCAGGAGGCGTTTGCTTGTAGCAGACGCCCCCTGCTGCATCGCCATGCGGAGCTATCCCTGCTGCTTCCAAGGAAGCAGCAGTGATAGCAAACTCCAACCACCTCTTAATTAACCCGCGAGAAGGGTTAGGCTGCGGTGGGGGGTTAGGCTGCGGAGAGGAGGGAGGCGGGCGGCGGGGTTTAGGTTTCGGTAGCGCCGCGGGGATGGTCAAGGTTAGGCACGATAGGTTTAGGTAGAATAGATAAATATTTTTAGAAGCTAGAATAGATAAAAAAAATAAGATAGAAATAAGATAAATACATATATTTTTATAAGGTAGGTAGGTAGATAGATAGATATCGATAGCTAATTGTAGATATATAGGAAGATAATAAGAATTTACTTACCGATAATTCTATTTCTCGGAGTCCGTAGTGGATGCTGGGGTTCCTGAAAGGACCATGGGGAATAGCGGCTCCGCAGGAGACAGGGCACAAAAGTAAAGCTTTTACAGGTCAGGTGGTGTGTACTGGCTCCTCCCCCTATGACCCTCCTCCAGACTCCAGTTAGGTACTGTGCCCGGACGAGCGTACACAATAAGGGAGGATTTTGAATCCCGGGTAAGACTCATACCAGCCACACCAATCACACCGTACAACTTGTGATCTAAACCCAGTTAACAGTATGATAACAGAGGAGCCTCTGAAAGATGGCTTCCTAAACAATAACCCGAATTAGTTAACAATAACTATGTACAAGTATTGCAGATAATCCGCACTTGGGATGGGCGCCCAGCATCCACTACGGACTCCGAGAAATAGAATTATCGGTAAGTAAATTCTTATTTTCTCTATCGTCCTAAGTGGATGCTGGGGTTCCTGAAAGGACCATGGGGATTATACCAAAGCTCCCAAACGGGCGGGAGAGTGCGGATGACTCTGCAGCACCGAATGAGAGAACTCCAGGTCCTCCTTTGCCAGGGTATCAAATTTGTAAAAATTTACAAACGTGTTCTCCCCTGACCACGTAGCTGCTCGGCAGAGTAGTAATGCCGAGACCCCTCGGGCAGCCGCCCAAGATGAGCCCACCTTCCTTGCGGAATGGGCCTTAACAGATTTAGGCTGTGGCAGGCCTGCCACAGAATGTACAAGTTGAATTTTGTTACAAATCCAACGAGCAATCGACTGCTTAGAAGCAGGTGCACCCAACTTGTTGGGTGCATACAGTATAAACAGCGAGTCAGATTTTCTGACTCCAGCCGTCCTTTAATGTATATTTTTAAGGCTCTGACAACGTCCAACAACTTGGAGTCCTTCAAGTCGTCTGTAGCCGCAGGCACTACAATAGGCTGGTTCAGGTGAAACGCTGATACCACCTTAGGGAGAAAATGCGGACGCGTCCGCAGCTCTGCCCTATGTCGAATGGAAAATTAAATAAGGGCTTTTATAAAACAAAGCCGCCAGTTCAGATACTCTCCCGGCCGAAGCCAGGGCCAGTAACATAGTCACTTTCCATGTGAGATATTTCAAATCCACCTTCTTTAGTGGTTCAAACCAATTTGATTTGAGGAAATCTAAAACTACATTTAGATCCCACGGTGCCACCTTAGGCACCACAGGAGGCTGTATATGCAGTACTCCTTTGATAAAAATCTGGACCTCAGGGACTGAGGCCAATTCTTTTTGGAAGAATATTGATAGGGCCGAAATTTGAACCTTAATAGATCCCAATTTGAGACCCATAGACAATCCTGATTGCAGGAAATGTAGGAAAACGACCCAGTTGAAATTCCTCCATCGGAGCACTCCGCTGCTCGCACCACGCAACATTTTCGCCAAATACGGCGATAATGCTTCGCGGTGACTTCCTTCCTTGCCTTTATCAAGGTAGGAATGACTTCTTCTGGAATGCCTTTTCCTTTTAGGATCTGGCATTCAAACGCCATGCCGTCAAACGCAGCCGCGGTAAGTCTTGAAAAAGACAAGTACCCTGCTGAAGCAGGTCCCTTCTCAGAAGTAGAGGCCACGGATCGTCCGTGACCATCTCTTGAAGTTCCGGGTACCAAGTCCTTCTTGGCCAATCCGGAGCCACTAGTCTTACTCCACTTTGCCGTATAATCCTCAATACCTTTGGTATGAGAGGCAGAGGAGGAAACACATATACCGACTGGTACACCCAAGGTGTTACCAGCGCGTCCACAGCTATTGCCTGCGGATCTCTTGACCTGGCGCAATACCTGTCCAGTGTTTTGTTGAGGCGAGACGCCATCATGTCCACCATTGGTTTTACCCAACGGTTTAATAGCATGTGGAAAACTTCTGGATGAAGTCTCCACTCTCCCGGGTGAAGGTCGTGTCTGCTGAGGAAGTCTGCTTCCCAGTTGTCCACGCCCGGGATGAATACTGCTGACAGTGCTATCACGTGATTCTCCGCCCAGCGAAGGATCCTGGCAGCTTCTGCCATTGCCCTCCTGCTTCTTGTGCCGCCCTGTCTGTTTACATGGGCGACTGCCGTGATGTTGTCCGACTGGATCAACACCGGTCTTCCTTGAAGCAGAGGTTCCGCCTGGCTTAGAGCATTGTAGATTGCTCTTAGTTCCAGAATGCTTATGTGAAGAGACTTTTTCAGGCTCGACCACACTCCCTGGAAATTTCTTCCCTGTGTGACTGCTCCCCAGCCTCTCTGGCTGGCACCCGTGGTCACCAGGATCCAATCCTGCATGCCGAATCTGCGGCCCTCCAATAGATGAGCCTCCTGCAACCACCACAGAAGGGATACCCTTGTCCTCGGCGACAGGGTTATCCGCAGGTGCATCTGAAGATGCGACCCTGACCATTTGTCCAACAGATCCCTTTGCATGGAATCTGCCGAAAGGGATTGCTTCGTAAGAAGCTACCATTTTTTCCCAGGACTCTTGTGCATTGATGTACAGACACCTTTCCTGGTTTTAGGAGGTTCCTGACCAGGTCAGATAACTCCTTGGCTTTTTCTTCGGGAAGAAAAACCTTTTCTGAACTGTGTCCAGAATCATCCCCAGGAACAGCAGACGAGTTGTCGGCATTAATTGGGATTTTGGAATATTCAGAATCCATCCGTGCTGCTTTAGCACCTCTCGAGATAGTGCTAAACCCATCTCTAGCTGTTCTCTGGACCTTGCCCTTATTAGGAGATCGTCCAAGTATGGGATAATTAATACGCCTTTTCTTCGAAGAAGAAATATTATCTCGGCCATTACCTTTGTAAAGACCCGAGGTGCCGTGGACAAACCAAACGGCAGCGTCTGAAACTGATAGTGACAGTTTTGTACAACGAACCTGAGGTACCCCTGGTGTGAGGGGTAATTGGAACGTGGAGATACGCATCCTTGATGTCCAAGGATACCATAAAGTCCCCTTCTTCCAGGTTCGCTATCACTGCTCTGAGTGACTCCATCTTGAACTTGAACTTCTTTATGTACAGGTTCAAGGACTTCAGATTTAGAATAGGCCTTACCGAGCCATCCGGCTTCGGTACCACAAAAAGAGTGGAATAATACCCCTTCCCTTGTTGTAGAAGAGGTACCTTGACTATCACCTGCTGAGAATACAGCTTGTGAATGGCTTCCAAAACCGTCTCCCTTTCTGAGGGGGACGTTGGTAAAGCAGACTTCAGGAAACGGCGAGGTGGCTCTGTCTCTAATTTCAACCTGTACCCCTGAGATATTATCTGCAGGATCCAGGGATTTACCTGCGAGTGAGCCCACTGCGCGCTGTAATTCTTGAGACGACCGCCTACCGCCCCCGAGTCCGCTTGCGAAGCCCCAGCGTCATGCTGAGGCTTTTGTAGAAGCCGGGGAGGGCTTCTGTTCCTGGGAAGGAGCTGCCTGTTGCTGTCTCTTCCCTCGTCCTCTGCCTCGTGGCAGATATGAATAGCCCTTTGCTCTCTTATTTTTAAAGGAACGAAAAGGCTGCGGTTGAAAGGTCGGTGCCTTTTTCTGTTGGGGAGTGACTTGAGGTAGAAAGGTGGATTTCCCGGCCGTAGCCGTGGCCACCAAATCCGATAGACCGACCCCAAATAACTCCTCTACGCATCGCCTGTCCACTGTCGTGTCCATAAAGCTCTTCTGGCCGAAATGGACATAGCACTTACCCGTGATGCCAGTGTGCAGATATCTCTCTGTGCATCACGCATATAAAGAAATGCATCCTTTATTTGTTCTAACGACAGTAAAATATTGTCCCTGTCCAGGGTATCAATATTTTCGATCAGGGACTCTGACCAAACTACCCCAGCACTGCACATCCAGGCAGTCGCAATAGCTGGTCGTAGTATAACACCTGCATGTGTGTATATACCTTTTTGGATATTTTCCATCCTCCTATCTGATGGATCTTTAAGTGCGGCCGTCTCAGGAGAGGGTAACGCCACTTGTTTTGATAAGCGTGTTAGCGCTTTGTCCACCCTAGGAGGTGTTTCCCAGCGCTCCCTAACCTCTGGCGGGAAAGGGTATAAAGCCAATAACTTCTTTGAAATTAGCAGTTTTTTATCGGGGCACCCCACGCTTCATCACACACGTCATTTAATTCTTCTGATTCGGTAAAAACTACTGGTAGTTTTTTCACACCCCACATAATACCCTGTTTAGTGGTACCTGTAGTATCAGCTAAATGTAACATCTCCTTTATTGCCAAAATCATATAACGTGTGGCCCTTTTGGAAAATACGGTTGATTCGTCACCTTCACTACCGGAATCAGTGCCTGTGTCTGGGTCTGTGTCGACCGACTGAGGCAAGGGGCGTTTTACAGCCCCTGACGGTGTTTGAGGCGCCTGGACAGGCACTAAGTGAGTGTCCGGCCGCCTCATGTCGGCAAACGACTGCTTAAGCGAGTTGACGCTATCCCGTAATTCCACAAATAAAGGCATCCATTCTGGTGTCGACCCCCTAGAAGGTGACATCCTCATATTTGGCAATTGCTCCGCCTCCACACCAATAACGTCCTCATACATGTCGACACACACGTACCGACACACAGCAGACACACAGGGAATGCTCTATACGAAGACAGGACCCACTAGCCCTTTGGGGAGACAGAGGGAGAGTCTGCCAGCACACACCAAAAAGCGCTATATATGACAGGGATAGCCTTATGATTAAGTGCTCCCTTATAGCTGCTTTTATATTAATATATTGCCATTTATTTTGCCCCCCCTCTCTGTTATACCCTGTTTCTGTAGTGCAGTGCAGGGGAGAGACCTGGGAGCCTTCCTGACCAGCGGAGCTGTGACAGAAAATGGCGCCGTGTGCTGAGGAGATAGGCCCCGCCCCTTTTCCGGCGGGCTCGTCTCCCGCTATTTAGTACATTTAGGCAGGGGTAAATATCTCCATATAGCCTCTGGGGCTATATGTGAGGTATTTTTAGCCTTTTTAAAGGTTTACATTTGCCTCCCAGGGCGCCCCCCCCCAGCGCCCTGCACCCTCAGTGACTGCCGTGTGAAGTGTGCTGAGAGGAAAATGGCGCACAGCTGCAGTGCTGTGCGCTACCTTAAGAAGACTGCAGGAGTCTTCAGCCGCCGATTCTGGACCTCTTCTTGCTTCAGCATCTGTGAGGGGGCCGGCGGCGTGGCTCCGGTGACCATCCAGGCTGTACCTGTGATCGTCCCTCTGGAGCTTCATGTCCAGTAGCCAAGAAGCCAATCCATCCTGCACGCAGGTGAGTTCACTTCTTCTCCCCTCTGTCCCTCGTTGCAGTGATCCTGTTGCCAGCAGGAATCACTGTAAAATAAAAAACCTAAGCTAAACTCTCTAAGCAGCTCTTTATGAGAGCCACCTAGAATTGCACCCTTCACGGCCGGGCACAAAAATCTAACTGGAGTCTGGAGGAGGGTCATAGGGGGAGGAGCCAGTACACACCACCTGACTTGTAAAAGCTTTACTTTTGTGCCCTGTCTCCTGCGGAGCCGCTATTCCCCATGGTCCTTTCAGGAACCCCAGCATCCACTTAGGACGATAGAGAAATAGAGTTCTAGGTAGCGAAGAAAGAAAGAACCACGTATCGTTCGCATCGTTTAGCGTTGCAGGCACCGACGGTAAGTGATGCGCGTCCCCGCCGTCGTTTCCCCCCCCCCCCCCCCATGCGTTAGTTTGGACCATCAGATAGGTAGATACACAGTAGGTTGCTATAGATGGCAATCTCTATTCTACCTATCTACTTATCTTTACATACAATATAGGGCATGTGGTTGGAGCTGCGCCCCCAGACTTGCAAAGTACCGTTTTATTTTCGGTACTTAACGCATGAGCAGGACCCCTTCTGCACGTGCGCGACCGGTCCCGCGGAACAAACAGACTGTCAGTGTTTGACAGTCTGCTGCCCTCTGGAGCCAGGGAAGGGGTGGGGACGACCTCAGTTTGTCAAAACAGAGGCGCGTCACCGCCGGTGGTGGGAAGAGGACAGGGATCTCCGTCCTAAGACGGAGTTTTCCTGTCCTCTGCAGGGGGGCGGCTTCAGCGGCACCATGGGTGCCCTAAGCCGCCCGATGGTGACAGCAGGAGGCGTTTGCTTGTAGCAGACGCCCCCTGCTGCATCGCCATGCGGAGCTATCCCTGCTGCTTCCAAGGAAGCAGCAGTGATAGCAAACTCCAACCACCTCTTAATTAACCCGCGAGAAGGGTTAGGCTGCGGTGGGGGGTTAGGCTGCGGAGAGGAGGGAGGCGGGCGGCGGGGTTTAGGTTTCGGTAGCGCCGCGGGGATGGTCAAGGTTAGGCACGATAGGTTTAGGTAGAATAGATAAATATTTTTAGAAGCTAGAATAGATAAAAAAAATAAGATAGAAATAAGATAAATACATATATTTTTATAAGGTAGGTAGGTAGATAGATAGATATCGATAGCTAATTGTAGATATATAGGAAGATATAGAGTTCTAGGTAGCTAAGAAAGAACCACGTATCGTTCGCATCGTTTAGCGTTGCAGGCACCGACGGTAAGTGATGCGCGTCCCCGCCGTCGTTTCCCCCCCCATGCGTTAGTTTGGACCATCAGATAGGTAGATACACAGTAGGTTGCTATAGATGGCAATCTCTATTCTACCTATCTACTTATCTTTACATACAATATAGGGCATGTGGTTGGAGCTGCGCCCCCAGACTTGCAAAGTACCGTTTTATTTTCGGTACTTAACGCATGAGCAGGACCCCTTCTGCTCGTGCGCGACCGGTCCCGCGGAACAAACAGACTGTCAGTGTTTGACAGTCTGCTGCCCTCTGGAGCCAGGGAAGGGGTGGGGACGACCTCAGTTTGTCAAAACAGAGGCGCGTCACCGCCGGTGGTGGGAAGAGGACAGGGATCTCCGTCCTAAGACAGAGTTTTCCTGTCCTCTGCGGGGGGGCGGCTTCAGCGGCACCATGGGTGCCCTAAGCCGCCCGATGGTGACAGCAGGAGGCGTTTGCTTGTAGCAGACGCCCCCTGCTGCATCGCCATGCGGAGCTATCCCTGCTGCTTCCAAGGAAGCAGCAGTGATAGCAAACTCCAACCACCTCTTAATTAACCCGCGAGAAGGGTTAGGCTGCGGTGGGGGGTTAGGCTGCGGAGAGGAGGGAGGCGGGCGGCGGGGTTTAGGTTTCGGTAGCGCCGCGGGGATGGTCAAGGTTAGGCACGATAGGTTTAGGTAGAATAGATAAATATTTTTAGAAGCTAGAATAGATAAAAAAAATAAGATAGAAATAAGATAAATACATATATTTTTATAAGGTAGGTAGGTAGATAGATAGATATCGATAGCTAATTGTAGATATATAGGAAGATATAGAGTTCTAGGTAGCTAAGAAAGAAAGAACCACGTATCGTTCGCATCGTTTAGCGTTGCAGGCACCGACGGTAAGTGATGCGCGTCCCCGCCGTCGTTCCCCCCCCCCCCCCCCCCCATGCGTTAGTTTGGACCATCAGATAGGTAGATACACAGTAGGTTGCTATAGATGGCAATCTCTATTCTACCTATCTACTTATCTTTACATACAATGTAGGGCATGTGGTTGGAGCTGCGCCCCCAGACTTGCAAAGTACCGTTTTATTTTCGGTACTTAACGCATGAGCAGGACCCCTTCTGCACGTGCGCGACCGGTCCCGCGGAACAAACAGACTGTCAGTGTTTGACAGTCTGCTGCCCTCTGGAGCCAGGGAAGGGGTGGGGACGACCTCAGTTTGTCAAAACAGAGGCGCGTCACCGCCGGTGGTGGGAAGAGGACAGGGATCTCCGTCCTAAGACGGAGTTTTCCTGTCCTCTGCGGGGGGGCGGCTTCAGCGGCACCATGGGTGCCCTAAGCCGCCCGATGGTGACAGCAGGAGGCGTTTGCTTGTAGCAGACGCCCCCTGCTGCATCGCCATGCGGAGCTATCCCTGCTGCTTCCAAGGAAGCAGCAGTGATAGCAAACTCCAACCACCTCTTAATTAACCCGCGAGAAGGGTTAGGCTGCGGTGGGGGGTTAGGCTGCGGAGAGGAGGGAGGCGGGCGGCGGGGTTTAGGTTTCGGTAGCGCCGCGGGGATGGTCAAGGTTAGGCACGATAGGTTTAGGTAGAATAGATAAATATTTTTAGAAGCTATAATAGATAAAAAAAATAAGATAGAAATAAGATAAATACATATATTTTTATAAGGTAGGTAGGTAGATAGATAGATAGATATCGATAGCTAATTGTAGATATATAGGAAGATATAGAGTTCTAGGTAGCTAAGAAAGAAAGAACCACGTATCGTTCGCATCGTTTAGCGTTGCAGGCACCGACGGTAAGTGATGCGCGTCCCCGCCGTCGTTCCCCCCCCCCCCATGCGTTAGTTTGGACCATCAGATAGGTAGATACACAGTAGGTTGCTATAGATGGCAATCTCTATTCTACCTATCTACTTATCTTTACATACAATATAGGGCATGTGGTTGGAGCTGCGCCCCCAGACTTGCAAAGTACCGTTTTATTTTCGGTACTTAATGCATGAGCAGGACCCTTTCTGCACGTGCGCGACCGGTCCCGCGGAACAAACAGACTGTCAGTGTTTGACAGTCTGCTGCCCTCTGGAGCCAGGGAAGGGGTGGGGACGACCTCAGTTTGTCAAAACAGAGGCGTGTCACCGCCGGTGGTGGGAAGAGGACAGGGATCTCCGTCCTAAGACGGAGTTTTCCTGTCCTCTGCGGGGGGGCGGCTTCAGCGGCACCATGGGTGCCCTAAGCCGCCCGATGGTGACAGCAGGAGGCGTTTGCTTGTAGCAGACGCCCCCTGCTGCATCGCCATGCGGAGCTATCCCTGCTGCTTCCAAGGAAGCAGCAGTGATAGCAAACTCCAACCACCTCTTAATTAACCCGCGAGAAGGGTTAGGCTGCGGTGGGGGGTTAGGCTGCGGAGAGGAGGGAGGCGGGCGGCGGGGTTTAGGTTTCGGTAGCGCCGCGGGGATGGTCAAGGTTAGGCACGATAGGTTTAGGTAGAATAGATAAATATTTTTAGAAGCTAGAATAGATAAAAAAAATAAGATAGAAATAAGATAAAATAAGAATTTACTTACCGATAATTCTATTTCTCGGAGTCCGTAGTGGATGCTGGGGTTCCTGAAAGGACCATGGGGAATAGCGGCTCCGCAGGAGACAGGGCACAAAAAGTAAAGCTTTAGGATCAGGTGGTGTGCACTGGCTCCTCCCCCTATGACCCTCCTCCAAGCCTCAGTTAGGATACTGTGCCCGGACGAGCGTACACAATAAGGAAGGATTTATGAATCCCGGGTAAGACTCATACCAGCCACACCAATCACACTGTACAACCTGTGATCTGAACCCAGTTAACAGTATGATAACAGCGGAGCCTCTGAAAGATGGCTCACAACAATAATAACCCGATTTTTGGAACTATGTACAAGTATTGCAGATAATCCGCACTTGGGATGGGCGCCCAGCATCCACTACGGACTCCGAGAAATAGAATTATCGGTAAGTAAATTCTTATTTTCTCTATCGTCCTAGTGGATGCTGGGGTTCCTGAAAGGACCATGGGGATTATACCAAAGCTCCCAAACGGGCGGGAGAGTGCGGATGACTCTGCAGCACCGAATGAGAGAACTCCAGGTCCTCCTTAGCCAGGTTATCAAATTTGTAGGATTTTACAAACGTGTTTGCCCCTGACTAAATAGCCGCTCGGCAAAGTTGTAAAGCCGAGACCCCTCGGGCAGCCGCCCAAGATGAGCCCACCTTCCTTGTGGAATGGGCATTTACATATTTTGGCTGTGGCAGGCCTGCCACAGAATGTGCAAGCTGAATTGTATTACACATCCAACTAGCAAAAGTCTGCTTAGAAGCAAGAGCACCCAGTTTGTTGGGTGCATACAGGATAACAGCAAGTCAGTTTTCCTGACTCCAGCCGTCCTGGAACCTATATTTTCAGGGCCCTGACCACATCTAGCAACTTGGAGTCCTCCAAGTCCCTAGTAGGCGCAAGACACCACAATAAGCTGGTTCAGGTGAAACACTGACACCACCTTAGGGAGAGAACTGGGGACGAGTCCGCAGCTCTGCCCTGTCCGAATGGACAAACAGATATGGGCTTTTTTGAGAAAAAACCCACCAATTTGACACTCGCCTGGTCCAGGCCAGGTCCAAGAGCATGTTCACTTTTCATGTGAGATGCTTCAAATCCACAGATTTGACTGGTTTTAAACCAATGTGTTTTGAGGAATCCCAGAACTACGTTGAGATCCCACAGTGCCACTGGAGGCACAAAAGGGGGTTGTATATGCAATACTCCCTTGACAAACTTCTGGACTTCAGGAACTGAAGCCAATTCTTTCTGGAAGAAAAATCGACAGGGCCGAAATTTGAACCTTAATGGACCCCAATTTGAGGCCCATAGACACTCCTGTTTGCAGGAAATGCAGGAATCGACCGAGTTGAAATTTCTTCGTGGGGCCTTCCTGGCCTCACACCACGCAACATATTTTCGCCACATGTGGTGATAATGTTGTGCGGTCACCTCCTTTCTGGCTTTGACCAGGGTAGGAATGACCTCTTCCTGAATGCCTTTTCCCTTAGGATCCGGCGTTCCACCGCCATGCCGTCAAACGCAGCTGCGGTAAGTCTTGGAACAGACATGGTACTTGCTGAAACAAGTCCCTTCTTAGCGGCAGAGGCCATAAGTCCTCTGTGAGCATCTCTTGAAGTTCCGGGTACCAAGTCCTTCTTGGCCAATCCGGAGCCATGAGTATAGTTCTTACTCCTCTACGTCTTATAATTCTCAGTACCTTAGGTATGAAAAGCAGAGGATGGAACACATACACCGACTGGTACACCCACGGTGTTACCAGAACGTCCACAGCTATTGCCTGAGGGTCTCTTAACCTGGCGCAATACCTGTCCCGTTTTTTGTTCAGACGGGACGCCATCATGTCCACCTTTGGTAATTCCCAACGGTTTACAATCATGTGGAAAACTTCCTCATGAAGTTCCCACTCTGCCGGGTGGAGGTCGTGCCTACTGAGGAAGTCTGCTTCCCAGTTTCCATTCCCGGAATGAAACACTGCTGACAGTGCTATCACATGATTTTCCGCCCAGCGAAAAGTCCTTGCAGTTTTTGCCACTGCCCTCCTGCTTCTTGTGCCGCCCTGTCTATTTACGTGGGCGACTGCCGTGATGTTTTATCCCACTGGATCAATACCGGCTGACCTTGAAGCAGAAGGTCTTGCTAAGCTTAGAGCATTATAAATTTACCCTTAGCTATATTTATGTGGAGAAAAGTCTCCAGACTTGATCACACTCCCTGGAAATTTTTTCCTTGTGTGACTGCTCCCCAGCCTCTCGGGCTGGCCTCCGTGGTCACCAACATCCAAAACTGAATGCCGAATCTGCGGCCCTCTAGAAGATGAGCACTCTGTAACCACCACAGGAGAGACACCCTTGTCCTTGGATATAGGGTTATCCGCTGATGCATCTGAAGATGCGATCCGGACCATTTGTCCAGCAGATCCCACTGAAAAGTTCTTGCATGAAATCTGCCGACTGGAATTGCTTCGAAGGAAGTCACCATTTTTTTTACCATGGCCCTTGTGCAATGATGCACTGATTTTAGGAGTTTCCCGACTAGCTCGGATAACTCCCTGGCTTTCTCTTCCGGGAGAAACACCTTTTTCTGGACTGTGTCCAGAATCATCCCTAAGCACAGGAGACTTGTTGTCGGGATCATGCTACTCCGACCTCCAACTGTTCCCTGGACTTTGCCCTTATCAGGAGATCGTCCAAGTAAGGGATAATTAAGACGCCTTTTCTTCGAAGAAGAACCATCATTTCGGCCATTACCTTGGTAAAGACCCGGGGTGCCGTGGACAATCCAAACGGCAGCGTCTGAAACTGATAGTGACAGTTCTGTACCACGAACCTGAGGTACCCTTAGTGATAAGGGCAAATTTGGGACATGGAGGTAAGCATCCCTGATGTCTCGGGACACCATATAGTCCCCTTCTTCCCGGTTCGTTATCACTGCTCTGAGTGACTCCATCTTGATTTGAACCTTTAATTTTTTTAGATTTAGAATAGGTCTCACCTAGCCTTCTGGCTTCAGTACCACAATATAGTGTGGAATAATACCCCTTTTCTTGTTGTAGGAGGGGTAATTTAATTATCACCTGCTGGGAATACAGTTCGTGAATTGTTTCCCATACTGCCTCCTTGTCGGAGGGAGACCTTGGTAAAGCAGACTTCAGGAGCCTGCGCAGGGGAAACGTCTCGACATTCCAATCTGTACCCCTGGGATACTACTTGTAGGATCCAGGGGTCCTGTACGGTCTCAGCGTCATGCTGAGAGCTTGTCAGAAGCGGTGGAACGCTTCTGTTCCTGGGAATGGGCTGCCTGCTGCAGTCTTCTTCCCTTTCCTCTATCCCTGGGCAGATATGACTCTTATAGGGACGAAAGGACTGAAGCTGAAAAGACGGTGTCTTTTTCTGCAGAGATGTGACTTAGGGTAAAAAACGGTGGATTTTCCAGCAGTTGCCGTGGCCACCAGGTCCGATGGACCGACCCCAAATAACTCCTCTTCCTTTATACGGCAATACACCTTTGTGCCGTTTGGAATCTGCATCACCTGACCACTGTCGTGTCCATAAACATCTTCTGGCAGATATGGACATCGCACTTACTCTTGATGCCAGAGTGCAAATATCCCTCTGTGCATCTCGCATATATAGAAATGCATCCTTTAAATGCTCTATAGTCAATAAAATACTGTCCCTGTCAAGGGTATCAATATTTTTAGTCAGGGAATCTGACCAAGCCACCCCAGCTCTGCACATCCAGGCTGAGGCGATCGCTGGTCGCAGTATAACACCAGTATGTGTGTATATACTTTTTATGATATTTTCCAGCCTCCTGTCAGCTGGCTCCTTGAGGACGGCCCTATCTATAGACGGTACCGCCACTTGTTCTGATAAGCGTGTGAGCGCCTTATCCACCCTAAGGGGTGTTTCCCAACGCGCCCTAACTTCTGGCGGGAAAGGGTATACCGCCCATATTTTCTATCGGGGGGAACCCACGCATCATCACACACTTCATTTAATTTATCTGATTCAGGAAAAACTACGGTAGTTTTTTCACATCCCACATAATACCCTCTTTTGTGGTACTTGTAGTATCAGAAATATGTAACACCTCCTTCATTGCCCTTAACGTGTGGCCCTAATAAGGAATACGTTTGTTTATTCACCGTCGACACTGGATTCAGTGTCCCTGTCTGTGTCTGTGTCGACCGACTAAAGTAAACGGGCGTTTTAAAACCCCTGACGGTGTTTTTGAGACGTCTGGACCGGTACTAATTGTTTGTCGGCCGTCTCATGTCGTCAACCGACCTTGCCGCGTGTTGACATTATCACGTAATTCCCTAAATAAGCCATCCATTCCGGTGTCGACTCAATAGAGAGTGACATCACCATTACAGGCAATTGCTCCGCCTCCTCACCAACATCGTCCTCATACATGTCGACACACACGTACCGACACACAGCACACACACAGGGAATGCTCTGATAGAGGACAGGACCTACTAGCCCTTTGGAGAGACAGAGGGAGAGTTTGCCAGCACACACCAAAAACGCTATAATTATATAGGGACAACCTTATATAAGTGTTTTCCCTTATAGCATCTTTTTTATATATTTCTAACGCCAAATTAGTGCCCCCCCTCTCTGTTTTAACCCTGTTTCTGTAGTGCAGTGCAGGGGAGAGCCTGGGAGCCTTCCCTCCAGCCTTTCTGTGAGGGAAAATGGCGCTGTGTGCTGAGGAGATAGGCCCCGCCCCTTTTTTGGCGGCCTCGTCTCCCGCTCTTAACGGATTCTGGCAGGGGTTAAATATCTCCATATAGCCCCCGGAGGCTATATGTGAGGTATTTTTAGCCAAAAATAGGTTTTCATTGCCTCCCAGGGCGCCCCCCTTCCAGCGCCCTGCACCCTCAGTGACTGCCGTGTGAAGTGTGCTGAGAGGAAATGGCGCACAGCTGCAGTGCTGTGCGCTACCTTAAGAAGACTGAGGAGTCTTCATGCCGCCGATTCTGGACCTTCTTCTTGTTTCAGCATCTGCAATGGGGCCGGCGGCGAGGCTCCGGTGACCATCCAGGCTGTACCTGTGATCGTCCCTCTGGAGCTAATGTCCAGTAGCCAAAGAAGCCAATCCATCCTGCACGCAGGTGAGTTCACTTCTTCTCCCCTAAGTCCCTCGTTGCAGTGATCCTGTTGCCAGCAGGACTCACTGTAAAATAAAAAACCTAAGCTAAACTTTTCTAAGCAGCTCTTTAGGAGAGCCACCTAGATTGCACCCTTCTCGGCCGGGCACAAAAATCTGAGGCTTGGAGGAGGGTCATAGGGGGAGGAGCCAGTGCACACCACCTGATCCTAAAGCTTTACTTTTTGTGCCCTGTCTCCTGCGGAGCCGCTATTCCCCATGGTCCTTTCAGGAACCCCAGCATCCACTAGGACGATAGAGAAATACATATATTTTTATAAGGTAGGTAGGTAGATAGATAGATAGATATCGATAGCTAATTGTAGATATATAGGAAGATATAGAGTTCTAGGTAGCTAAGAAAGAAAGAACCACGTATCGTTCGCATCGTTTAGCGTTGCAGGCACCGACGGTAAGTGATGCGCGTCCCCGCCGTCGTCCCCCCCCCCCCCCCCCCATGCGTTAGTTTGGACCATCAGATAGGTAGATACACAGTAGGTTGCTATAGATGGCAATCTCTATTCTACCTATCTACTTATCTTTACATACAATATAGGGCATGTGGTTGGAGCTGCGCCCCCAGACTTGCAAAGTACCGTTTTATTTTCGGTACTTAACGCATGAGCAGGACCCCTTCTGCACGTGCGCGACCGGTCCCGCGGAACAAACAGACTGTCAGTGTTTGACAGTCTGCTGCCCTCTGGAGCCAGGGAAGGGGTGGGGACGACCTCAGTTTGTCAAAACAGAGGCGCGTCACCGCCGGTGGTGGGAAGAGGACAGGGATCTCCGTCCTAAGACGGAGTTTTCCTGTCCTCTGCAGGGGGGCGGCTTCAGCGGCACCATGGGTGCCCTAAGCCGCCCGATGGTGACAGCAGGAGGCGTTTGCTTGTAGCAGACGCCCCCTGCTGCATCGCCATGCGGAGCTATCCCTGCTGCTTCCAAGGAAGCAGCAGTGATAGCAAACTCCAACCACCTCTTAATTAACCCGCGAGAAGGGTTAGGCTGCGGTGGGGGGTTAGGCTGCGGAGAGGAGGGAGGCGGGCGGCGGGGTTTAGGTTTCGGTAGCGCCGCGGGGATGGTCAAGGTTAGGCACGATAGGTTTAGGTAGAATAGATAAATATTTTTAGAAGCTAGAATAGATAAAAAAAATAAGATAGAAATAAGATAAATACATATATTTTTATAAGGTAGGTAGGTAGATAGATAGATAGATATCGATAGCTAATTGTAGATATATAGGAAGATATAGAGTTCTAGGTAGCTAAGAAAGAAAGAACCACGTATCGTTCGCATCGTTTAGCGTTGCAGGCACCGACGGTAAGTGATGCGCGTCCCCGCCGTCGTTCCCCCCCCCCCCCCATGCGTTAGTTTGGACCATCAGATAGGTAGATACACAGTAGGTTGCTATAGATGGCAATCTCTATTCTACCTATCTACTTATCTTTACATACAATATAGGGCATGTGGTTGGAGCTGCGCCCCCAGACTTGCAAAGTACCGTTTTATTTTCGGTACTTAATGCATGAGCAGGACCCTTTCTGCACGTGCGCGACCGGTCCCGCGGAACAAACAGACTGTCAGTGTTTGACAGTCTGCTGCCCTCTGGAGCCAGGGAAGGGGTGGGGACGACCTCAGTTTGTCAAAACAGAGGCGTGTCACCGCCGGTGGTGGGAAGAGGACAGGGATCTCCGTCCTAAGACGGAGTTTTCCTGTCCTCTGCGGGGGGGCGGCTTCAGCGGCACCATGGGTGCCCTAAGCCGCCCGATGGTGACAGCAGGAGGCGTTTGCTTGTAGCAGACGCCCCCTGCTGCATCGCCATGCGGAGCTATCCCTGCTGCTTCCAAGGAAGCAGCAGTGATAGCAAACTCCAACCACCTCTTAATTAACCCGCGAGAAGGGTTAGGCTGCGGTGGGGGGTTAGGCTGCGGAGAGGAGGGAGGCGGGCGGCGGGGTTTAGGTTTCGGTAGCGCCGCGGGGATGGTCAAGGTTAGGCACGATAGGTTTAGGTAGAATAGATAAATATTTTTAGAAGCTAGAATAGATAAAAAAAATAAGATAGAAATAAGATAAAATAAGAATTTACTTACCGATAATTCTATTTCTCGGAGTCCGTAGTGGATGCTGGGGTTCCTGAAAGGACCATGGGGAATAGCGGCTCCGCAGGAGACAGGGCACAAAAAGTAAAGCTTTAGGATCAGGTGGTGTGCACTGGCTCCTCCCCCTATGACCCTCCTCCAAGCCTCAGTTAGGATACTGTGCCCGGACGAGCGTACACAATAAGGAAGGATTTATGAATCCCGGGTAAGACTCATACCAGCCACACCAATCACACTGTACAACCTGTGATCTGAACCCAGTTAACAGTATGATAACAGCGGAGCCTCTGAAAGATGGCTCACAACAATAATAACCCGATTTTTGGAACTATGTACAAGTATTGCAGATAATCCGCACTTGGGATGGGCGCCCAGCATCCACTACGGACTCCGAGAAATAGAATTATCGGTAAGTAAATTCTTATTTTCTCTATCGTCCTAGTGGATGCTGGGGTTCCTGAAAGGACCATGGGGATTATACCAAAGCTCCCAAACGGGCGGGAGAGTGCGGATGACTCTGCAGCACCGAATGAGAGAACTCCAGGTCCTCCTTAGCCAGGTTATCAAATTTGTAGGATTTTACAAACGTGTTTGCCCCTGACTAAATAGCCGCTCGGCAAAGTTGTAAAGCCGAGACCCCTCGGGCAGCCGCCCAAGATGAGCCCACCTTCCTTGTGGAATGGGCATTTACATATTTTGGCTGTGGCAGGCCTGCCACAGAATGTGCAAGCTGAATTGTATTACACATCCAACTAGCAAAAGTCTGCTTAGAAGCAAGAGCACCCAGTTTGTTGGGTGCATACAGGATAACAGCAAGTCAGTTTTCCTGACTCCAGCCGTCCTGGAACCTATATTTTCAGGGCCCTGACCACATCTAGCAACTTGGAGTCCTCCAAGTCCCTAGTAGGCGCAAGACACCACAATAAGCTGGTTCAGGTGAAACACTGACACCACCTTAGGGAGAGAACTGGGGACGAGTCCGCAGCTCTGCCCTGTCCGAATGGACAAACAGATATGGGCTTTTTTGAGAAAAAACCCACCAATTTGACACTCGCCTGGTCCAGGCCAGGTCCAAGAGCATGTTCACTTTTCATGTGAGATGCTTCAAATCCACAGATTTGACTGGTTTTAAACCAATGTGTTTTGAGGAATCCCAGAACTACGTTGAGATCCCACAGTGCCACTGGAGGCACAAAAGGGGGTTGTATATGCAATACTCCCTTGACAAACTTCTGGACTTCAGGAACTGAAGCCAATTCTTTCTGGAAGAAAAATCGACAGGGCCGAAATTTGAACCTTAATGGACCCCAATTTGAGGCCCATAGACACTCCTGTTTGCAGGAAATGCAGGAATCGACCGAGTTGAAATTTCTTCGTGGGGCCTTCCTGGCCTCACACCACGCAACATATTTTCGCCACATGTGGTGATAATGTTGTGCGGTCACCTCCTTTCTGGCTTTGACCAGGGTAGGAATGACCTCTTCCTGAATGCCTTTTCCCTTAGGATCCGGCGTTCCACCGCCATGCCGTCAAACGCAGCTGCGGTAAGTCTTGGAACAGACATGGTACTTGCTGAAACAAGTCCCTTCTTAGCGGCAGAGGCCATAAGTCCTCTGTGAGCATCTCTTGAAGTTCCGGGTACCAAGTCCTTCTTGGCCAATCCGGAGCCATGAGTATAGTTCTTACTCCTCTACGTCTTATAATTCTCAGTACCTTAGGTATGAAAAGCAGAGGATGGAACACATACACCGACTGGTACACCCACGGTGTTACCAGAACGTCCACAGCTATTGCCTGAGGGTCTCTTAACCTGGCGCAATACCTGTCCCGTTTTTTGTTCAGACGGGACGCCATCATGTCCACCTTTGGTAATTCCCAACGGTTTACAATCATGTGGAAAACTTCCTCATTAAGTTCCCACTCTGCCGGGTGGAGGTCGTGCCTACTGAGGAAGTCTGCTTCCCAGTTTCCATTCCCGGAATGAAACACTGCTGACAGTGCTATCACATGATTTTCCGCCCAGCGAAAAGTCCTTGCAGTTTTTGCCACTGCCCTCCTGCTTCTTGTGCCGCCCTGTCTATTTACGTGGGCGACTGCCGTGATGTTTTATCCCACTGGATCAATACCGGCTGACCTTGAAGCAGAAGGTCTTGCTAAGCTTAGAGCATTATAAATTTACCCTTATTTATGTGGAGAAAAGTCTCCAGACTTGATCACACTCCCTGGAAATTTTTTCCTTGTGTGACTGCTCCCCAGCCTCTCGGGCTGGCCTCCGTGGTCACCAACATCCAAAACTGAATGCCGAATCTGCGGCCCTCTAGAAGATGAGCACTCTGTAACCACCACAGGAGAGACACCCTTGTCCTTGGATATAGGGTTATCCGCTGATGCATCTGAAGATGCGATCCGGACCATTTGTCCAGCAGATCCCACTGAAAAGTTCTTGCATGAAATCTGCCGACTGGAATTGCTTCGAAGGAAGTCACCATTTTTTTTACCATGGCCCTTGTGCAATGATGCACTGATTTTAGGAGTTTCCCGACTAGCTCGGATAACTCCCTGGCTTTCTCTTCCGGGAGAAACACCTTTTTCTGGACTGTGTCCAGAATCATCCCTAAGCACAGGAGACTTGTTGTCGGGATCATGCTACTCCGACCTCCAACTGTTCCCTGGACTTTGCCCTTATCAGGAGATCGTCCAAGTAAGGGATAATTAAGACGCCTTTTCTTCGAAGAAGAACCATCATTTCGGCCATTACCTTGGTAAAGACCCGGGGTGCCGTGGACAATCCAAACGGCAGCGTCTGAAACTGATAGTGACAGTTCTGTACCACGAACCTGAGGTACCCTTAGTGATAAGGGCAAATTTGGGACATGGAGGTAAGCATCCCTGATGTCTCGGGACACCATATAGTCCCCTTCTTCCCGGTTCGTTATCACTGCTCTGAGTGACTCCATCTTGATTTGAACCTTTAATTTTTTTAGATTTAGAATAGGTCTCACCTAGCCTTCTGGCTTCAGTACCACAATATAGTGTGGAATAATACCCCTTTTCTTGTTGTAGGAGGGGTAATTTAATTATCACCTGCTGGGAATACAGTTCGTGAATTGTTTCCCATACTGCCTCCTTGTCGGAGGGAGACCTTGGTAAAGCAGACTTCAGGAGCCTGCGCAGGGGAAACGTCTCGACATTCCAATCTGTACCCCTGGGATACTACTTGTAGGATCCAGGGGTCCTGTACGGTCTCAGCGTCATGCTGAGAGCTTGTCAGAAGCGGTGGAACGCTTCTGTTCCTGGGAATGGGCTGCCTGCTGCAGTCTTCTTCCCTTTCCTCTATCCCTGGGCAGATATGACTCTTATAGGGACGAAAGGACTGAAGCTGAAAAGACGGTGTCTTTTTCTGCAGAGATGTGACTTAGGGTAAAAAACGGTGGATTTTCCAGCAGTTGCCGTGGCCACCAGGTCCGATGGACCGACCCCAAATAACTCCTCTTCCTTTATACGGCAATACACCTTTGTGCCGTTTGGAATCTGCATCACCTGACCACTGTCGTGTCCATAAACATCTTCTGGCAGATATGGACATCGCACTTACTCTTGATGCCAGAGTGCAAATATCCCTCTGTGCATCTCGCATATATAGAAATGCATCCTTTAAATGCTCTATAGTCAATAAAATACTGTCCCTGTCAAGGGTATCAATATTTTTAGTCAGGGAATCTGACCAAGCCACCCCAGCTCTGCACATCCAGGCTGAGGCGATCGCTGGTCGCAGTATAACACCAGTATGTGTGTATATACTTTTTATGATATTTTCCAGCCTCCTGTCAGCTGGCTCCTTGAGGACGGCCCTATCTATAGACGGTACCGCCACTTGTTCTGATAAGCGTGTGAGCGCCTTATCCACCCTAAGGGGTGTTTCCCAACGCGCCCTAACTTCTGGCGGGAAAGGGTATACCGCCCATATTTTCTATCGGGGGGAACCCACGCATCATCACACACTTCATTTAATTTATCTGATTCAGGAAAAACTACGGTAGTTTTTTCACATCCCACATAATACCCTCTTTTGTGGTACTTGTAGTATCAGAAATATGTAACACCTCCTTCATTGCCCTTAACGTGTGGCCCTAATAAGGAATACGTTTGTTTATTCACCGTCGACACTGGATTCAGTGTCCCTGTCTGTGTCTGTGTCGACCGACTAAAGTAAACGGGCGTTTTAAAACCCCTGACGGTGTTTTTGAGACGTCTGGACCGGTACTAATTGTTTGTCGGCCGTCTCATGTCGTCAACCGACCTTGCCGCGTGTTGACATTATCACGTAATTCCCTAAATAAGCCATCCATTCCGGTGTCGACTCAATAGAGAGTGACATCACCATTACAGGCAATTGCTCCGCCTCCTCACCAACATCGTCCTCATACATGTCGACACACACGTACCGACACACAGCACACACACAGGGAATGCTCTGATAGAGGACAGGACCTACTAGCCCTTTGGAGAGACAGAGGGAGAGTTTGCCAGCACACACCAAAAACGCTATAATTATATAGGGACAACCTTATATAAGTGTTTTCCCTTATAGCATCTTTTTTATATATTTCTAACGCCAAATTAGTGCCCCCCCTCTCTGTTTTAACCCTGTTTCTGTAGTGCAGTGCAGGGGAGAGCCTGGGAGCCTTCCCTCCAGCCTTTCTGTGAGGGAAAATGGCGCTGTGTGCTGAGGAGATAGGCCCCGCCCCTTTTTTGGCGGCCTCGTCTCCCGCTCTTAACGGATTCTGGCAGGGGTTAAATATCTCCATATAGCCCCCGGAGGCTATATGTGAGGTATTTTTAGCCAAAAATAGGTTTTCATTGCCTCCCAGGGCGCCCCCCTTCCAGCGCCCTGCACCCTCAGTGACTGCCGTGTGAAGTGTGCTGAGAGGAAATGGCGCACAGCTGCAGTGCTGTGCGCTACCTTAAGAAGACTGAGGAGTCTTCATGCCGCCGATTCTGGACCTTCTTCTTGTTTCAGCATCTGCAATGGGGCCGGCGGCGAGGCTCCGGTGACCATCCAGGCTGTACCTGTGATCGTCCCTCTGGAGCTAATGTCCAGTAGCCAAAGAAGCCAATCCATCCTGCACGCAGGTGAGTTCACTTCTTCTCCCCTAAGTCCCTCGTTGCAGTGATCCTGTTGCCAGCAGGACTCACTGTAAAATAAAAAACCTAAGCTAAACTTTTCTAAGCAGCTCTTTAGGAGAGCCACCTAGATTGCACCCTTCTCGGCCGGGCACAAAAATCTGAGGCTTGGAGGAGGGTCATAGGGGGAGGAGCCAGTGCACACCACCTGATCCTAAAGCTTTACTTTTTGTGCCCTGTCTCCTGCGGAGCCGCTATTCCCCATGGTCCTTTCAGGAACCCCAGCATCCACTAGGACGATAGAGAAATACATATATTTTTATAAGGTAGGTAGGTAGATAGATAGATAGATATCGATAGCTAATTGTAGATATATAGGAAGATATAGAGTTCTAGGTAGCTAAGAAAGAAAGAACCACGTATCGTTCGCATCGTTTAGCGTTGCAGGCACCGACGGTAAGTGATGCGCGTCCCCGCCGTCGTCCCCCCCCCCCCCCCCCCCATGCGTTAGTTTGGACCATCAGATAGGTAGATACACAGTAGGTTGCTATAGATGGCAATCTCTATTCTACCTATCTACTTATCTTTACATACAATATAGGGCATGTGGTTGGAGCTGCGCCCCCAGACTTGCAAAGTACCGTTTTATTTTCGGTACTTAACGCATGAGCAGGACCCCTTCTGCACGTGCGCGACCGGTCCCGCGGAACAAACAGACTGTCAGTGTTTGACAGTCTGCTGCCCTCTGGAGCCAGGGAAGGGGTGGGGACGACCTCAGTTTGTCAAAACAGAGGCGCGTCACCGCCGGTGGTGGGAAGAGGACAGGGATCTCCGTCCTAAGACGGAGTTTTCCTGTCCTCTGCAGGGGGGCGGCTTCAGCGGCACCATGGGTGCCCTAAGCCGCCCGATGGTGACAGCAGGAGGCGTTTGCTTGTAGCAGACGCCCCCTGCTGCATCGCCATGCGGAGCTATCCCTGCTGCTTCCAAGGAAGCAGCAGTGATAGCAAACTCCAACCACCTCTTAATTAACCCGCGAGAAGGGTTAGGCTGCGGTGGGGGGTTAGGCTGCGGAGAGGAGGGAGGCGGGCGGCGGGGTTTAGGTTTCGGTAGCGCCGCGGGGATGGTCAAGGTTAGGCACAATAGGTTTAGGTAGAATAGATAAATATTTTTAGAAGCTAGAATAGATAAAAAAAATAAGATAGAAATAAGATAAATACATATATTTTTATAAGGTAGGTAGGTAGATAGATAGATATCGATAGCTAATTGTAGATATATAGGAAGATATAGAGTTCTAGGTAGCTAAGAAAGAACCACGTATCGTTCGCATCGTTTAGCGTTGCAGGCACCGACGGTAAGTGATGCGCGTCCCCGCCGTCGTTTCCCCCCCCATGCGTTAGTTTGGACCATCAGATAGGTAGATACACAGTAGGTTGCTATAGATGGCAATCTCTATTCTACCTATCTACTTATCTTTACATACAATATAGGGCATGTGGTTGGAGCTGCGCCCCCAGACTTGCAAAGTACCGTTTTATTTTCGGTACTTAACGCATGAGCAGGACCCCTTCTGCTCGTGCGCGACCGGTCCCGCGGAACAAACAGACTGTCAGTGTTTGACAGTCTGCTGCCCTCTGGAGCCAGGGAAGGGGTGGGGACGACCTCAGTTTGTCAAAACAGAGGCGCGTCACCGCCGGTGGTGGGAAGAGGACAGGGATCTCCGTCCTAAGACAGAGTTTTCCTGTCCTCTGCGGGGGGGCGGCTTCAGCGGCACCATGGGTGCCCTAAGCCGCCCGATGGTGACAGCAGGAGGCGTTTGCTTGTAGCAGACGCCCCCTGCTGCATCGCCATGCGGAGCTATCCCTGCTGCTTCCAAGGAAGCAGCAGTGATAGCAAACTCCAACCACCTCTTAATTAACCCGCGAGAAGGGTTAGGCTGCGGTGGGGGGTTAGGCTGCGGAGAGGAGGGAGGCGGGCGGCGGGGTTTAGGTTTCGGTAGCGCCGCGGGGATGGTCAAGGTTAGGCACGATAGGTTTAGGTAGAATAGATAAATATTTTTAGAAGCTAGAATAGATAAAAAAAATAAGAATTTACTTACCGATAATTCTATTTCTCGGAGTCCGTAGTGGATGCTGGGGTTCCTGAAAGGACCATGGGGGATAGCGGCTCCGCAGGAGACAGGGCACAAAAAAGTAAAGCTTTTACCAGATCAGGTGGTGTGCACTGGCTCCTCCCCCTATGACCCTCCTCCAGACTCCAGTTAGGTACTGTGCCCGGACGAGCGTACACAATAAGGGAGGCAATTTGAATCCCGGGTAAGACTCATACCAGCCACACCAATCACACCGTACAACTTGTGATCTAAACCCAGTTAACAGTATGATAACAGAAAGAGCCTCTTAAAGATGGCTCCTTAACAATATAACCCGAATTTGTTAACAATAACTATGTACAGTATTGCAGATAATCCGCACTTGGGATGGGCGCCCAGCATCCACTACGGACTCCGAGAAATAGAATTATCGGTAAGTAAATTCTTATTTTCTCTATCGTCCTAAGTGGATGCTGGGGTTCCTGAAAGGACCATGGGGATTATACCAAAGCTCCCAAACGGGCGGGAGAGTGCGGATGACTCTGCAGCACCGAATGAGAGAATTCCAAGTCCTCTTTTGCCAGGGTATCAAATTTGTAGAATTGTACAAACGTGTTTTCCCCCGACCACGTAGCTGCTCGACAGAATTGTAATGCCGAGACCCCTCGGGCAGCCGCCCAAGATGAGCCCACCTTCCTTGTGGAATGGGCCTTAACAGATTTAGGCTGTGGCAGGCCTGCCACAGAATGAGCAAGTTGAATTGTGTTACAAATCCAACGAGCAATCGTCTGCTTAGAAGCAGGGGCACCCAACTTGTTGGGTGCATATAGTATCAACAGCGAGTCAGATTTTCTGACTTCAGCCGTCCTTGAAATGTATATTTTTAAGGCTCTGACAACGTCCAACAACTTGGAGTCCTCCAAGTCGCCAGTGGCCGCAGGCACCACAATAGGTTGGTTCAGGTGAAACGCTGATACCACCTTAGGGAGAAAATGCGGACGAGTCCTCAGTTCTGCCCTATCCGAATGGAAGATTAGATAAGGGCTTTTATAAGATAAAGCCGCCAATTTAGATACTCTCCTGGCGGAAGCCAGGGCCAGTAACATAGTCACTTTCCATGTGAGATATTTAAAATCCACCTTTTTCAATGGTTCAAACCAATGGGATTTGAGGAAATCTAAAACTACATTTAGATCCCACGGTGCCACCGGAGGCACCACAGGAGGCTGTATATGCAGTACTCCTTTAACAAAAGTCTGTACCTCAGGAACTGAGGCCAATTCTTTTTGGAAGAATATTGACAGGGCCGAAATTTGAACCTTAATAGATCTCAATTTGAGACCCATAGACAATCCTGATTGTAGGAAATGTAGGAAACGACCCAGTTGAAATTCCTCCGTCGGAACACTCCGATCCTCGCACCACGCGACATATTTTCGCCAAATGCGGTGATAATGTTTCGCGGTGACTTCCTTCCTTGCCTTAATCAAGGTAGGAATGACTTCTTCTGGAATGCCTTTCCCTTTTAGGATCTGGCGTTCAACCGCCATGCCGTCAAACGCAGCCGCGGTAAGTCTTGAAAGAGACAGGGACCCTGTTGTAGCAGGTCCCTTCTCAGAAGTAGAGGGCACGGGTCGTCCGTGACCAACTCTTGAAGTTCCGGGTACCAAGTCCTTCTTGGCCAATCCGGAGCCACTAGTATTGTTCTTACTCCTCCTCACCGTATAATCTTCAATACCTTTGGTATGAGAGGCAGAGGAGGAAACACATATACTGATTTGTACACCCAAGGTGTTACCAGTGCGTCCACAGCTATTGCCTGTGGATCTCTTGACCTGGCGCAATACTTGTCCAGTTTCTTGTTGAGGCGAGACGCCATCATGTCTACCATTGGTCTTTCCCAACAGTTTATTAGCATGTGGAAGACTTCTGGATGAAGACCCCCCTCTCCCGGGTGAATATCGTGTCTGCTGAGGAAGTCTGCTTCCCAGTTGTCCACGCCCGGGAAGAACACTGCTGACAGTGCTATTACGTGATTCTCCGCCCAGCGAAGAATCTTGGCAGCTTCTGCCATTGCACTCCTGCTTCTTGTGCCGCCCTGTCTGTTTACATGGGCGACCGCCGTGATGTTGTCCGACTGAATCAACACCGGTTTTCCTTGCAGGAGTGGTTCCGCCTGGCTTAGAGCATTTTAGATTGCTCTTAGTACCAGAATGTTTATGTGAAGAGACTTTTCCAGGTTCGTCCATACCCCCTGGAAGTTTCTTCCTTGTGTGACTGCTCCCCAACCTCTCAGGCTGGCGTCCGTGGTCACCAGGATCAAATCCTGTATGCCGAATCTGCGGCCCTCCAATAGATGAGCCTTTTGCAACCACCACAGAAGATATACCCTTGTCCTTGGCGACAGGGTTATTCGCAGGTGCATCTGAGGATGCGACCCTGACCATTTGTCCAACAGATCCCTTTGGAAAATTCTTGCATGGAATCTGCCGAATGGAATTGCTTCGTAAAAAGCCACCATTTTTCCCAGGACTCTTGTGCATTGATGTACAGACACCTTTCCTGGTTTTAGGAGGTTCCTGACAGGTCGGATAACTCCTTGGCTTTTTCCTCGGGAAGAAAAACCTTTTTCTGAACCGTGTCCAGAATCATCCCTAGGAACAGCAGACGTATCGTCGGAAAACAGCTGCGATTCTTGGAATATTTAGAATCCAGTCGTGCCGTCGAAGAACTACTTTAGATAGTGCTCTTCCGACCTCCAACTGTTCTCTGGAACTTGCCCTTTTTAGGTCGTGCAAGTAAGGGATAATTTAGATGCCTTTTTTCTTTGAAGAAACATCTTTTCGGCCATTACCTTGGTAAAAAGGCCCGGGGTGCCGTGGATAATTCAAACGGCATCGTCTGAAACTGATATTGACAGTTCTGTACCACGAACCAGAGGTACCCTTGATGAGAAGGACAAAATTTGGACATGGAGGTAATCCTTGATGTCCAGGGACACCATATAGTCCCCTTTTTTCCGGTTCGCTATCACTGCTCTGAGTGACTTTATCTCGATTTGAACCTTTTATGTAAGTGTTCAAAACATTTTAGATTTAGACTATGTGTCACCAAGCCGTCTGGCTTCAGTACCACAATATAGTGTGGAAAAATAATACCCTTTTCCTTGTCGTAGGAGGGGTACTTTGATTATCACCTGCTGGATATACAGCTTGTGAATTGTTTCCAATGCTGCCTCCCTGTCGGAGGGAGCCGTTGGTAAAGCAGACTTCAGGAACCTGCGAGGAGAAGATGTCTCGACTCTCCAATCTTTACCCCTGGGATAATACTCGTACGATCTAGGGGTCAACTTGCGAGTGATCCCACTGCGCCCTGAGACTCTTGAGACTACCCCCCCACCTTGAGTCCGCTTGCACGGCCCCAGCGTCATGCTGAGGATTTGGCAGACGCGGTGGAGGGCTTCTTTTCCTGGGAAAGGGCTGCCTGCTGCAGTCTACTTCCCTTACCTCTATGTCTGGGCAGATATGACTGGCCTTTTGCCTGCATGCCCTCATGGGAAAGGAAAGATTGAGGCTGAAAAGACGGTGTCTTTTTTAGCTGAGATGTAACTTGGGGTAAAAAAGGTTGGATTTCCCAGCTGTTGCTGTGGTCCCCAGGTCCGATGGACCGACCCCCAAATAACTCCTTCCCTTTATACAGCAATACTTCCATCTGCCGTATGGGATCTGTATCACCTGACCACTGTCGTGTCCCTGACATCTTCTGGGAGATATGGACAACGCACTTATCTTGATGCCAGAGAGCAAATATCCCTCTGTGCATCTCACATACATATATATAGAATGCATCCTATTAAATGCTCTACATGAATAAAATATTTTCAGTCAGGGAATCCGACCAAGCCAACCCAGCACTGCATCTCCAGGCTGATGGCGATCGCTGGTCGCAGTATAACCACCGTATGTGTGTATATACTTTTTAGGATATTTTTCCAGCTTCCTATCAGCTGGCTCCTTGAGGGCGGCCGTATCTGGAGACGGTAACGCCACTTGATAAGCGTGTGAGCGCCTTATCACCCTAAGGGGTGTTTCCCAACGTACCCTAATTTCTGGCGGGAAAGGGTATAACGCCAATATTTGCTATCGGGGTAACCCTACGCATCATCACACACTTCATTTTATTTTATCTGATTCAGGAAAAACTACAGGTAGTTTTTTCCACTCCCACATAATACCCTTTCTTGTGGTACTTGTAGTATCAGAAACACGTAACACCTCCTTCATTGCCCTTAACGTGTGGCCCAAATGAGAAATACGTTTGTTTATTCACCGTCGACACTGTATTCAGTGTCCGTGTCTGTGTCTGTGTCGACCGACTGAGGTAAATGGGCGTTTTTAAAACCCCTGACGGTGTTTCTGAGACGCCTGGACCGGTCCTAATAGATTGTCGGCCGTCTCATGTCGTCAACCGACCTTGCAGCGTGTTGACATTCTCACGTAATTCTCTAAATAAGCCATCCATTCCGGTGTCGACTCCCTAGAGAGTGACATCACCATTACAGGCAATTTCTCCGCCTCCTCACCAACATCGTCCTCATACATGTCGACACACACGTGCCGACACACAGCACACACACCGGGAATGCTCTGACAGAGGACAGGACCCACTAGCCCTTTGGGGAGACAGAGGGAGAGTCTGCCAGCACACACCAAAAACGCTATAATTATATAGGGACAACCTTATATAAGTGTTTCTCCCTTATAGCATCTTTTATATATATACAATATCGCCAAAATCAGTGCCCCCCCTCTCTGTTTTAACCCTGTTTCTGTAGTGCAGTGCAGGGGAGAGCCTGGGAGCCTTCTCTCCAGCTTTTCTGTGAGAGAAAATGGCGCTGTGTGCTGAGGAGATAGGCCCCGCCCCTTTTACGGCGGGCTCGTCTCCCGCTATTTTTGAAGTTAGGCAGGGGTTAAATATCTCCATATAGCCTCTGTGGGCTATATGTGAGGTATTTTTTGCCTCTAATAAGGTTTTTATTTGCCTCTCAGAGCGCCCCCCCCAGCGCTCTGCACCCTCAGTGACTGTTGTGTGAAGTGTGCTGAGAGGAAAATGGCGCACAGCTGCAGTGCTGTGCGCTACCTTTATGAAGACTCAGGAGTCTTCAGCCGCCGATTTTGGACCTCTTCTCTCTTCAGCGTCTGCAAGGGGGCCGGCGGCGCGGCTCCGGTGACCATCCAGGCTGTACCTGTGATCGTCCCTCTGGAGCTAGTGTCCAGTAGCCAAGCAGCAAATCCACTCTGCACGCAGGTGAGTTCACTACTTCTCCCCTAAGTCCCTCGTTGCAGTGATCCTGTTGCCAGCAGGACTCACTGTAAAGTAAAAAACCTAAGCTAAACTTTCTCTAAGCAGCTCTTTAGGAGAGCCACCTAGATTGCACCCTTCTCGTTCGGGCACAAAATCTAACTGGAGTCTGGAGGAGGGTCATAGGGGGAGGAGCCAGTGCACACCACCTGATCTGGTAAAAGCTTTACTTTTTTGTGCCCTGTCTCCTGCGGAGCCGCTATCCCCCATGGTCCTTTCAGGAACCCCAGCATCCACTTAGGACGATAGAGAAAATAAGATAGAAATAAGATAAATACATATATTTTTATAAGGTAGGTAGGTAGATAGATAGATAGATATCGATAGCTAATTGTAGATATATAGGAAGATATAGAGTTCTAGGTAGCTAAGAAAGAAAGAACCACGTATCGTTCGCATCGTTTAGCGTTGCAGGCACCGACGGTAAGTGATGCGCGTCCCCGCCGTCGTTCCCCCCCCCCCCCCCCCATGCGTTAGTTTGGACCATCAGATAGGTAGATACACAGTAGGTTGCTATAGATGGCAATCTCTATTCTACCTATCTACTTATCTTTACATACAATAATAAGAATTTACTTACCGATAATTCTATTTCTCGGAGTCCGTAGTGGATGCTGGGGTTCCTGAAAGGACCATGGGGAATAGCGGCTCCGCAGGAGACAGGGCACAAAAAAGTAAAGCTTTACTAGGTCAGGTGGTGTGCACTGGCTCCTCCCCCTATGACCCTCCTCCAGACTCCAGTTAGGTACTGTGCCCGGACGAGCATACACAATAAGGGAGGCATTTTGAATCCCGGGTAAGACTCATACCAGCCACACCAATCACACCGTACAACTTGTGATCTAAACCCAGTTAACAGTATGACAACAGAAAGGGCCTCTTAAAGATGGCTCCTTAACAATAACCCGAATTAGTTAACAATAACTATGTACAAGTATTGCAGATAATCCGCACTTGGGATGGGCGCCCAGCATCCACTACGGACTCCGAGAAATAGAATTATCGGTAAGTAAATTCTTATTTTCTCTATCGTCCTAAGTGGATGCTGGGGTTCCTGAAAGGACCATGGGGATTATACCAAAGCTCCCAAACGGGCGGGAGAGTGCGGATGACTCTGCAGCACCGAATGAGAGAACTCCAGGTCCTCCTTTGCCAGGGTATCAAATTTGTAAAATTTTACAAACGTGTTCTCCCCCGACCACGTAGCTGCTCGGCAGAGTTGTAATGCCGAGACCCCTCGGGCAGCCGCCCAAGATGAGCCCACCTTCCTTGTGGAGTGGGCTTTTACAGTTTTAGGCTGTGGCAGGCCTGCCACAGAATGTGCAAGTTGAATTGTGTTACAAATCCAACGAGCAATCGACTGCTTAGAAGCAGGTGCGCCCAACTTGTTGGGTGCATACAATATAAACAGCGAGTCAGATTTTCTGACTCCAGCCGTCCTTGCAATGTATATTTTTAAGGCTCTGACAACGTCCAACAACTTGGAGTCCTCCAAGTCGCTAGTGGCCGCAGGCACCACAATAGGTTGGTTCAGATGAAATGCTGATACCACTTTAGGGAGAAAATGCGGACGAGTCCGCAGTTCTGCCCTATCCGAATGGAAGATTAGATAAGGACTTTTATAAGATAAAGCCGCCAATTCAGATACTCTCCTGGCAGAGGCCAGGGCTAGTAACATAGTCACTTTCAATGTGAGATATTTCAAATCCACCTTTTTCAATGGTTCAAACCAATGGGATTTGAGGAAATCTAAAACTACATTTAGATCCCACGGTGCCACCGGAGGCACCACAGGAGGCTGTATATGCAGTACTCCCTTGACAAAAGTCTGGACCTCAGGGACAGAGGCCAATTCTTTTTGGAAGAATATTGACAGGGCCGAAATTTGAACCTTAATGGATCCCAATTTGAGACCCATAGATAATCCTGATTGCAGGAAATGTAGGAAACGACCCAGTTGGAATTCCTCCGTCGGAACCCTCCGATCCTCGCACCACGCTACATATTTTCGCCAAATGCGGTGATAATGTTTCACGGTGACTTCCTTCCGTGCCTTAATCAAGGTAGGAATGACTTCTTCTGGAATGCCTTTCCCTTTTAGGATCTGGCGTTCAACCGCCATGCCGTCAAACGCAGCCGCGGTAAGTCTTGAAAAAGACAGGGACCCTGCTGTAGCAGGTCCCTTCTCAGAGGTAGAGGCCACGGTTCGTCCGTGAGCATCTCTTGAAGTTCCGGATACCAAGTCCTTCTCGGCCAATCCGGAACCACTAGTATTGTTCTTACTCTTCTTTGCCGTATGATCTTCAATACCTTTGGTATGAGCGGCAGAGGAGGAAACACATACACTGACTGGTACACCCAAGGAGTTACCAGTGCGTCCACAGCTATTGCCTGTGGATCTCTTGACCTGGCGCAATATTTGTCCAGTTTCTTGTTGAGGCGAGACGCCATCATGTCTACAATTGGTCTTTCCCAACGGTCTATTAACATGTTGAAGACTTCTGGATGTAGACCCCACTCTCCCGGATGAAGATCGTGTCTGCTGAGGAAGTCTGCTTCCCAGTTGTCCACGCCCGGGATGAACACTGCTGACAGTGCTATCACGTGATTCTCCGCCCAGCGAAGAATCTTGGCAGCTTCTGCCATTGCACTCCTGCTTCTTGTGCCGCCCTGCCTGTTTACATGGGCGACCGCCGTGATGTTGTCCGACTGAATCAACACCGGCTTTCCTTGCAGGAGAAGTTCCGCCTGGCTTAGAGCATTGTAGATTGCTCTTAGTTCCAGAATGTTTATGTGAAGAGACTTTTCCAGACTCGTCCATACTCCCTGGAAGTTTCTTCCTTGTGTGACTGCTCCCCAGCCTCTCAGGCTGGCGTCCGTGGTCACCAGGATCCAATCCTGAATGCCGAATCTGCGGCCTTCTAATAGGTGAGCCTTCTGCAACCACCACAGAAGTGACACCCTTGTCTTTGGTGACAGGGTTATTCGCAGGTGCATCTGCAGATGCGACCCTGACCATTTGTCCAACAGATCCCTTTGGAATATTCTTGCATGGAATCTGCCGAATGGAATTGCTTCGTAAGAAGCCACCATTTTTCCCAGGACTCTTGTGCATTGATGTACTGACACTTTTCCTGGTTTTAGGAGGTTCCTGACCAGATCGGATAACTCCTTGGCTTTTTCCTCTGGAAGGAAACCTTTTTCTGAACCGTGTCCAGAATCATTCCTAGGAACAGCAGACGAGTTGTCGGGATTAAATGGGATTTTGGAATATTCAGAACCCACCCGTGTTGTCTTAGCACCTCTTGAGATAGTGCTAAAGCTGTCTCCAGCTGTTCTCTGGACCTTGCCCTTATTAGGAGATCGTCCAAGTATGGGATAACTAATACGCCTTTTCTTCGAAGAAGAATCATCATCTCGGCCATTACCTTGGTAAAGACCCGAGGCGCCGTGGACAATCCGAACGGCAGCGTCTGAAACTGATAGTGACAGTTTTGAACAATGAACCTGAGGTACCCCTGGTGTGCGGGGTAAATCGGAACGTGTAGATACGCATCCTTGATGTCCAAGGATACCATAAAGTCCCCTTCTTCCAGGTTCGCTATCACTGCTCTGAGTGACTCCATCTTGAACTTGAACTTTTTTATGTAGAGGTTCAAGGACTTCAGATTTAGAATAGGCCTTACCGAGCCATCCGGCTTCGGTACCACAAATAGAGTGGAATAATACCCCTTTCCTTGTTGTAATAGGGGTACTTTGACTATCACCTGCTGAGCGTACAGCTTGTGAATGGCTTCCAACACCCTCTCCCTTTCGGAAGAGACGGTTGGTAAGGCAGACTTCAGGAAACGATGAGGAGGATCCGTCTCTAATTCCAACCTGTACCCCTGAGATATTATCTGCAGGATCCAGGGGTCTACCTGCGAGTGAGCCCACTGCGCGCTGTAATTTTTGAGACGGCCCCCCACTGTCCCCGAGTCCGCTTGAGAGGCCCCAGCGTCATGCTGAGGTTTTTGCAGGAGCCGGGGAGGGCTTCTGTTCCTGGGAAGGAGCTGCCTGTTGGTGTCTCTTCCCTCTTCCTCTGCCTCGTGGCAGGTACGACAAGCCCTTTGCTCTCTTATTTTTGTAGGAGCGAAAAGGCTGCGGTTGAAAGGTCGGTGCCTTTCTCTGTTGGGGAGTGACTTGAGGTAAAAAAGTGGATTTCCCGGCAGTAGCCGTGGCCACCAAGTCTGATAGACCAACTCCAAATAACTCCTCCCCTTTATACGGCAAAACCTCCATGTGACGTTTTGAATCCGCATCGCCTGTCCACTGTCGTGTCCATAAGGCTCTTCTGGCTGAAATGGACATAGCACTCACCCGAGATGCCAGTGTGCAAATATCCCTCTGTGCATCACGCATATAGATAAATGCATCCTTTATTTGTTCTAACGACAGTAAAACATTGTCCCTATCTAGGGTATCAATATTTTCAATCAGGGATTCTGACCAAACTACTCCAGCACTGCACATCCAGGCAGTTGCTATAGCTGGTCGTAGTATAACACCTGCATGTGTGTATATATTCTTTTGAATAACTTCCATCTTTCTATCTGATGGATCCTTAAGTGCGGCCGTCTCAGGAGAGGGTAACGCCACTTGTTTGGATAAGCGTGTGAGCGCCTTGTCCACCTTAGGGGGTGTTTCCCAGCGCGCCCTAACCTCTGGCGGGAAAGGGTATAATGCCAATAACTTTTTTGAAATTATCAACTTTTTATCAGGAGCAACCCACGCTTCATCACACACGTCATTTAATTCTTCTGATTCAGGAAAAACTGTTTGTAGTTTTTTCACACCATACATAATACCCTGTTTTACGGTATCTGTAGTATCAGCTAAATGTAACGTCTCCTTCATTGCCAAAATCATATAACGTGTGGCCCTACTGGAAAATACGTTTGAATTTCTACCGTCGTCACTGGAATCAGTGCCCGTGTCTGGGTCTGTGTCGACCGACTGAGGCAAAGGGCGTTTTACAGCCCCTGACGGTGTTTGAGGCGCCTGGACAGGCATTAATTGATTGTCCGGCCGCCTCATGTCCTCAACTGACTGTTTAAGGGAAGATAAACCATCACGTAATTCCACAAATAAAGGCATCCATTCTGGTGTCGACCCCCTGGGGGGTGACATCTGCATATTTGGCAATTGCTCCGCCTCCACACCAATATCGTCCTCATACATGTCGACACCACGTACCGACACACACCGCAAACTCACAGGGAATGCTCTAATGAAGACAGGACCCACTAGCCCTTTTGGGGAGACAGAGGGAGAGTCTGCCAGCACACACCACAAAGCGCTATATATACAAGGGATATCCTTATATTAAGTGCTCCCTTATAGCTGCTTTAATATATATATATATATAGCCATTAATGTGCCCCCCCTCTCTGTTTTACCCTGTTTCTGTAGTGCAGTGCAGGGGAGAGACCTGGGAGCCGTTCTGACCAGCGGAGCTGTGACAGAAAATGGCGCCGTGTGCTGAGGAGATAGGCCCCGCCCCTTTTTCGGCGGGTTCTTCTCCCGCTATTTTTCCAGTCAGGCAGGGGTTAAATATCTCCATATAGCCCCTATGGGCTATATGTGAGGTATTTTTAGCCTTGTATAAGGTTTATATTTGCCTCTCAGAGCGCCCCCCCCCAGCGCTCTGCACCCTCAGTGACTGCCCAGTGAAGTGTGCTGAGAGGAAAATGGCGCACAGCTGCAGTGCTGTGCGCTACCTTATGAAGACTGAGGAGTCTTCAGCCGCCGGTTTCCGGACCTCTTCACGCTTCAGCATCTGCAAGGGGGTCGGCGGCGCGGCTCCGGGACCGGACTCCACGGCTGGGCCTGTGTTCGATCCCTCTGGAGCTAATGGTGTCCAGTAGCCAAGCAGCAAATCCACTCTGCATGCAGGTGAGTTTACTACTTTCCCCCTAAGTCCCACGTTGCAGTGATCCTGTTGCCAGCAGGACTCACTGTAAAGAAAAAAACCTAAACTAAACTTTCTCTAAGCAGCTCTTTAGGAGAGCCACCTAGATTGCACCCTTCTCGTTCGGGCACAAAATCTAACTGGAGTCTGGAGGAGGGTCATAGGGGGAGGAGCCAGTGCACACCACCTGACCTAGTAAAGCTTTACTTTTTTGTGCCCTGTCTCCTGCGGAGCCGCTATTCCCCATGGTCCTTTCAGGAACCCCAGCATCCACTTAGGACGATAGAGAAATAGGGCATGTGGTTGGAGCTGCGCCCCCAGACTTGCAAAGTACCGTTTTATTTTCGGTACTTAACGCATGAGCAGGACCCCTTCTGCACGTGCGCGACCGGTCCCGCGGAACAAACAGACTGTCAGTGTTTGACAGTCTGCTGCCCTCTGGAGCCAGGGAAGGGGTGGGGACGACCTCAGTTTGTCAAAACAGAGGCGCGTCACCGCCGGTGGTGGGAAGAGGACAGGGATCTCCGTCCTAAGACGGAGTTTTCCTGTCCTCTGCGGGGGGGCGGCTTCAGCGGCACCATGGGTGCCCTAAGCCGCCCGATGGTGACAGCAGGAGGCGTTTGCTTGTAGCAGACGCCCCCTGCTGCATCGCCATGCGGAGCTATCCCTGCTGCTTCCAAGGAAGCAGCAGTGATAGCAAACTCCAACCACCTCTTAATTAACCCGCGAGAAGGGTTAGGCTGCGGTGGGGGGTTAGGCTGCGGAGAGGAGGGAGGCGGGCGGCGGGGTTTAGGTTTCGGTAGCGCCGCGGGGATGGTCAAGGTTAGGCACGATAGGTTTAGGTAGAATAGATAAATATTTTTAGAAGCTAGAATAGATAAAAAAAATAAGATAGAAATAAGATAAAATAAGAATTTACTTACCGATAATTCTATTTCTCGGAGTCCGTAGTGGATGCTGGGGTTCCTGAAAGGACCATGGGGAATAGCGGCTCCGCAGGAGACAGGGCACAAAAAGTAAAGCTTTAGGATCAGGTGGTGTGCACTGGCTCCTCCCCCTATGACCCTCCTCCAAGCCTCAGTTAGGATACTGTGCCCGGACGAGCGTACACAATAAGGAAGGATTTATGAATCCCGGGTAAGACTCATACCAGCCACACCAATCACACTGTACAACCTGTGATCTGAACCCAGTTAACAGTATGATAACAGCGGAGCCTCTGAAAGATGGCTCACAACAATAATAACCCGATTTTTGGAACTATGTACAAGTATTGCAGATAATCCGCACTTGGGATGGGCGCCCAGCATCCACTACGGACTCCGAGAAATAGAATTATCGGTAAGTAAATTCTTATTTTCTCTATCGTCCTAGTGGATGCTGGGGTTCCTGAAAGGACCATGGGGATTATACCAAAGCTCCCAAACGGGCGGGAGAGTGCGGATGACTCTGCAGCACCGAATGAGAGAACTCCAGGTCCTCCTTAGCCAGGTTATCAAATTTGTAGGATTTTACAAACGTGTTTGCCCCTGACTAAATAGCCGCTCGGCAAAGTTGTAAAGCCGAGACCCCTCGGGCAGCCGCCCAAGATGAGCCCACCTTCCTTGTGGAATGGGCATTTACATATTTTGGCTGTGGCAGGCCTGCCACAGAATGTGCAAGCTGAATTGTATTACACATCCAACTAGCAAAAGTCTGCTTAGAAGCAAGAGCACCCAGTTTGTTGGGTGCATACAGGATAACAGCAAGTCAGTTTTCCTGACTCCAGCCGTCCTGGAACCTATATTTTCAGGGCCCTGACCACATCTAGCAACTTGGAGTCCTCCAAGTCCCTAGTAGGCGCAAGACACCACAATAAGCTGGTTCAGGTGAAACACTGACACCACCTTAGGGAGAGAACTGGGGACGAGTCCGCAGCTCTGCCCTGTCCGAATGGACAAACAGATATGGGCTTTTTTGAGAAAAAACCCACCAATTTGACACTCGCCTGGTCCAGGCCAGGTCCAAGAGCATGTTCACTTTTCATGTGAGATGCTTCAAATCCACAGATTTGACTGGTTTTAAACCAATGTGTTTTGAGGAATCCCAGAACTACGTTGAGATCCCACAGTGCCACTGGAGGCACAAAAGGGGGTTGTATATGCAATACTCCCTTGACAAACTTCTGGACTTCAGGAACTGAAGCCAATTCTTTCTGGAAGAAAAATCGACAGGGCCGAAATTTGAACCTTAATGGACCCCAATTTGAGGCCCATAGACACTCCTGTTTGCAGGAAATGCAGGAATCGACCGAGTTGAAATTTCTTCGTGGGGCCTTCCTGGCCTCACACCACGCAACATATTTTCGCCACATGTGGTGATAATGTTGTGCGGTCACCTCCTTTCTGGCTTTGACCAGGGTAGGAATGACCTCTTCCTGAATGCCTTTTCCCTTAGGATCCGGCGTTCCACCGCCATGCCGTCAAACGCAGCTGCGGTAAGTCTTGGAACAGACATGGTACTTGCTGAAACAAGTCCCTTCTTAGCGGCAGAGGCCATAAGTCCTCTGTGAGCATCTCTTGAAGTTCCGGGTACCAAGTCCTTCTTGGCCAATCCGGAGCCATGAGTATAGTTCTTACTCCTCTACGTCTTATAATTCTCAGTACCTTAGGTATGAAAAGCAGAGGATGGAACACATACACCGACTGGTACACCCACGGTGTTACCAGAACGTCCACAGCTATTGCCTGAGGGTCTCTTAACCTGGCGCAATACCTGTCCCGTTTTTTGTTCAGACGGGACGCCATCATGTCCACCTTTGGTAATTCCCAACGGTTTACAATCATGTGGAAAACTTCCTCATTAAGTTCCCACTCTGCCGGGTGGAGGTCGTGCCTACTGAGGAAGTCTGCTTCCCAGTTTCCATTCCCGGAATGAAACACTGCTGACAGTGCTATCACATGATTTTCCGCCCAGCGAAAAGTCCTTGCAGTTTTTGCCACTGCCCTCCTGCTTCTTGTGCCGCCCTGTCTATTTACGTGGGCGACTGCCGTGATGTTTTATCCCACTGGATCAATACCGGCTGACCTTGAAGCAGAAGGTCTTGCTAAGCTTAGAGCATTATAAATTTACCCTTATTTATGTGGAGAAAAGTCTCCAGACTTGATCACACTCCCTGGAAATTTTTTCCTTGTGTGACTGCTCCCCAGCCTCTCGGGCTGGCCTCCGTGGTCACCAACATCCAAAACTGAATGCCGAATCTGCGGCCCTCTAGAAGATGAGCACTCTGTAACCACCACAGGAGAGACACCCTTGTCCTTGGATATAGGGTTATCCGCTGATGCATCTGAAGATGCGATCCGGACCATTTGTCCAGCAGATCCCACTGAAAAGTTCTTGCATGAAATCTGCCGACTGGAATTGCTTCGAAGGAAGTCACCATTTTTTTTACCATGGCCCTTGTGCAATGATGCACTGATTTTAGGAGTTTCCCGACTAGCTCGGATAACTCCCTGGCTTTCTCTTCCGGGAGAAACACCTTTTTCTGGACTGTGTCCAGAATCATCCCTAAGCACAGGAGACTTGTTGTCGGGATCATGCTACTCCGACCTCCAACTGTTCCCTGGACTTTGCCCTTATCAGGAGATCGTCCAAGTAAGGGATAATTAAGACGCCTTTTCTTCGAAGAAGAACCATCATTTCGGCCATTACCTTGGTAAAGACCCGGGGTGCCGTGGACAATCCAAACGGCAGCGTCTGAAACTGATAGCGACAGTTCTGTACCACGAACCTGAGGTACCCTTAGTGATAAGGGCAAATTTGGGACATGGAGGTAAGCATCCCTGATGTCTCGGGACACCATATAGTCCCCTTCTTCCCGGTTCGTTATCACTGCTCTGAGTGACTCCATCTTGATTTGAACCTTTAATTTTTTTAGATTTAGAATAGGTCTCACCTAGCCTTCTGGCTTCAGTACCACAATATAGTGTGGAATAATACCCCTTTTCTTGTTGTAGGAGGGGTAATTTAATTATCACCTGCTGGGAATACAGTTCGTGAATTGTTTCCCATACTGCCTCCTTGTCGGAGGGAGACCTTGGTAAAGCAGACTTCAGGAGCCTGCGCAGGGGAAACGTCTCGACATTCCAATCTGTACCCCTGGGATACTACTTGTAGGATCCAGGGGTCCTGTACGGTCTCAGCGTCATGCTGAGAGCTTGTCAGAAGCGGTGGAACGCTTCTGTTCCTGGGAATGGGCTGCCTGCTGCAGTCTTCTTCCCTTTCCTCTATCCCTGGGCAGATATGACTCTTATAGGGACGAAAGGACTGAAGCTGAAAAGACGGTGTCTTTTTCTGCAGAGATGTGACTTAGGGTAAAAAACGGTGGATTTTCCAGCAGTTGCCGTGGCCACCAGGTCCGATGGACCGACCCCAAATAACTCCTCTTCCTTTATACGGCAATACACCTTTGTGCCGTTTGGAATCTGCATCACCTGACCACTGTCGTGTCCATAAACATCTTCTGGCAGATATGGACATCGCACTTACTCTTGATGCCAGAGTGCAAATATCCCTCTGTGCATCTCGCATATATAGAAATGCATCCTTTAAATGCTCTATAGTCAATAAAATACTGTCCCTGTCAAGGGTATCAATATTTTTAGTCAGGGAATCTGACCAAGCCACCCCAGCTCTGCACATCCAGGCTGAGGCGATCGCTGGTCGCAGTATAACACCAGTATGTGTGTATATACTTTTTATGATATTTTCCAGCCTCCTGTCAGCTGGCTCCTTGAGGACGGCCCTATCTATAGACGGTACCGCCACTTGTTCTGATAAGCGTGTGAGCGCCTTATCCACCCTAAGGGGTGTTTCCCAACGCGCCCTAACTTCTGGCGGGAAAGGGTATACCGCCCATATTTTCTATCGGGGGGAACCCACGCATCATCACACACTTCATTTAATTTATCTGATTCAGGAAAAACTACGGTAGTTTTTTCACATCCCACATAATACCCTCTTTTGTGGTACTTGTAGTATCAGAAATATGTAACACCTCCTTCATTGCCCTTAACGTGTGGCCCTAATAAGGAATACGTTTGTTTATTCACCGTCGACACTGGATTCAGTGTCCCTGTCTGTGTCTGTGTCGACCGACTAAAGTAAACGGGCGTTTTAAAACCCCTGACGGTGTTTTTGAGACGTCTGGACCGGTACTAATTGTTTGTCGGCCGTCTCATGTCGTCAACCGACCTTGCCGCGTGTTGACATTATCACGTAATTCCCTAAATAAGCCATCCATTCCGGTGTCGACTCAATAGAGAGTGACATCACCATTACAGGCAATTGCTCCGCCTCCTCACCAACATCGTCCTCATACATGTCGACACACACGTACCGACACACAGCACACACACAGGGAATGCTCTGATAGAGGACAGGACCTACTAGCCCTTTGGAGAGACAGAGGGAGAGTTTGCCAGCACACACCAAAAACGCTATAATTATATAGGGACAACCTTATATAAGTGTTTTCCCTTATAGCATCTTTTTTATATATTTCTAACGCCAAATTAGTGCCCCCCCTCTCTGTTTTAACCCTGTTTCTGTAGTGCAGTGCAGGGGAGAGCCTGGGAGCCTTCCCTCCAGCCTTTCTGTGAGGGAAAATGGCGCTGTGTGCTGAGGAGATAGGCCCCGCCCCTTTTTTGGCGGCCTCGTCTCCCGCTCTTAACGGATTCTGGCAGGGGTTAAATATCTCCATATAGCCCCCGGAGGCTATATGTGAGGTATTTTTAGCCAAAAATAGGTTTTCATTGCCTCCCAGGGCGCCCCCCTTCCAGCGCCCTGCACCCTCAGTGACTGCCGTGTGAAGTGTGCTGAGAGGAAATGGCGCACAGCTGCAGTGCTGTGCGCTACCTTAAGAAGACTGAGGAGTCTTCATGCCGCCGATTCTGGACCTTCTTCTTGTTTCAGCATCTGCAAGGGGGCCGGCGGCGAGGCTCCGGTGACCATCCAGGCTGTACCTGTGATCGTCCCTCTGGAGCTAATGTCCAGTAGCCAAAGAAGCCAATCCATCCTGCACGCAGGTGAGTTCACTTCTTCTCCCCTAAGTCCCTCGTTGCAGTGATCCTGTTGCCAGCAGGACTCACTGTAAAATAAAAAACCTAAGCTAAACTTTTCTAAGCAGCTCTTTAGGAGAGCCACCTAGATTGCACCCTTCTCGGCCGGGCACAAAAATCTGAGGCTTGGAGGAGGGTCATAGGGGGAGGAGCCAGTGCACACCACCTGATCCTAAAGCTTTACTTTTTGTGCCCTGTCTCCTGCGGAGCCGCTATTCCCCATGGTCCTTTCAGGAACCCCAGCATCCACTAGGACGATAGAGAAATACATATATTTTTATAAGGTAGGTAGGTAGATAGATAGATAGATATCGATAGCTAATTGTAGATATATAGGAAGATATAGAGTTCTAGGTAGCTAAGAAAGAAAGAACCACGTATCGTTCGCATCGTTTAGCGTTGCAGGCACCGACGGTAAGTGATGCGCGTCCCCGCCGTCGCCCCCCCCCCCCCCCCCCCATGCGTTAGTTTGGACCATCAGATAGGTAGATACACAGTAGGTTGCTATAGATGGCAATCTCTATTCTACCTATCTACTTATCTTTACATACAATATAGGGCATGTGGTTGGAGCTGCGCCCCCAGACTTGCAAAGTACCGTTTTATTTTCGGTACTTAACGCATGAGCAGGACCCCTTCTGCACGTGCGCGACCGGTCCCGCGGAACAAACAGACTGTCAGTGTTTGACAGTCTGCTGCCCTCTGGAGCCAGGGAAGGGGTGGGGACGACCTCAGTTTGTCAAAACAGAGGCGCGTCACCGCCGATGGTGGGAAGAGGACAGGGATCTCCGTCCTAAGACGGAGTTTTCCTGTCCTCTGCGGGGGGGCGGCTTCAGCGGCACCATGGGTGCCCTAAGCCCTCCGATGGTGACAGCAGGAGGCGTTTGCTTGTAGCAGACGCCCCCTGTTGCATCGCCATGCGGAGCTATCCCTGCTGCTTCCAAGGAAGCAGCAGTGATAGCAAACTCCAACCACCTCTTAATTAACCCGCGAGAAGGGTTAGGCTGCGGTGGGGGGTTAGGCTGCGGAGAGGAGGGAGGCGGGCGGCGGGGTTTAGGTTCCGGTAGCGCCGCGGGGATGGTCAAGGTTAGGCACGATAGGTTTAGGTAGAATAGATAAAATAAGAATTTACTTACCGATAATTCTATTTCTCGGAGTCCGTAGTGGATGCTGGGGTTCCTGAAAGGACCATGGGGAATAGCGGCTCCGCAGGAGACAGGGCACAAAAAGTAAAGCTTTAGGATCAGGTGGTGTGCACTGGCTCCTCCCCCTATGACCCTCCTCCAAGCCTCAGTTAGGTACTGTGCCCGGACGAGCGTACACAATAAGGAAGGATTTATGAATCCCGGGTAAGACTCATACCAGCCACACCAATCACACTGTACAACCTGTGATCTGAACCCAGTTAACAGTATGATAACAGCGGAGCCTCTGAAAAGATGGCTCACAACAATAATAACCCGATTTTTGTAACTATGTACAAGTATTGCAGATAATCCGCACTTGGGATGGGCGCCCAGCATCCACTACGGACTCCGAGAAATAGAATTATCGGTAAGTAAATTCTTATTTTCTCTATCGTCCTAGTGGATGCTGGGGTTCCTGAAAGGACCATGGGGATTATACCAAAGCTCCCAAACGGGCGGGAGAGTGCGGATGACTCTGCAGCACCGAATGAGAGAACTCCAGGTCCTCCTTAGCCAGGGTATCAAATTTGTAGGATTTTACAAACGTGTTTGCCCCTGACTAAATAGCCGCTCGGCAAAGTTGTAAAGCCGAGACCCCTCGGGCAGCCGCCCAAGATGAGCCCACCTTCCTTGTGGAATGGGCATTTACATATTTTGGCTGTGGCAGGCCTGCCACAGAATGTGCAAGCTGAATTGTATTACACATCCAACTAGCAAAAGTCTGCTTAAAAGCAAGAGCACCCAGTTTGTTGGGTGCATACAGGATAACAGCAAGTCAGTTTTCCTGACTCCAGCCGTCCTGGAACCTATATTTTCAGGGCCCTGACCACATCTAGCAACTTGGAGTCCTCCAAGTCCCTAGTAGGCGCAAGACACCACAATAAGCTGGTTCAGGTGAAACACTGACACCACCTTAGGGAGAGAACTGGGGACGAGTCCGCAGCTCTGCCCTGTCCGAATGGACAAACAGATATGGGCTTTTTTGAGAAAAAACCCACCAATTTGACACTCGCCTGGTCCAGGCCAGGTCCAAGAGCATGTTCACTTTTCATGTGAGATGCTTCAAATCCACAGATTTGACTGGTTTTAAACCAATGTGTTTTGAGGAATCCCAGAACTACGTTGAGATCCCACAGTGCCACTGGAGGCACAAAAATAAGATTTTACTTACCGATAAATCTATTTCTCGGAGTCCGTAGTGGATGCTGGGGTTCCTGAAAGGACCATGGGGAATAGCGGCTCCGCAGGAGACAGGGCACAAAAAGTAAAGCTTTTCCAGATCAGGTGGTGTGCACTGGCTCCTCCCCCTATGACCCTCCTCCAGACTCCAGTTAGGTACTGTGCCCGGACGAGCGTACACAATAAGGGAGGATTTTGAATCCCGGGTAAGACTCATATCAGCCACACCAATCACACCGTACAACTTGTGATCTAAACCCAGTTAACAGTATGATAACAGCGGAGCCTCTGAAAGATGGCTTCCTTCAACAATAACCCGAATTAGTTAACAATAACTATGTACAATTATTGCAGATAATCCGCACTTGGGATGGGCGCCCAGCATCCACTACGGACTCCGAGAAATAGATTTATCGGTAAGTAAAATCTTATTTTCTCTATCGTCCTAGTGGATGCTGGGGTTCCTGAAAGGACCATGGGGATTATACCAAAGCTCCCAAACGGGCGGGAGAGTGCGGATGACTCTGCAGCACCGAATGAGAGAACTCCAGGTCCTCCTTAGCCAGAGTATCAAATTTGTAAAATTTTACAAACGTGTTCTCCCCTGACCACGTAGCTGCTCGGCAGAGTTGTAATGCCGAGACCCCTCGGGCAGCCGCCCAAGATGAGCCCACCTTCCTTGTGGAGTGGGCCTTTACAGATTTAGGCTGTGGCAGGCCTGCCACAGAATGTGCAAGTTGGATTGTGCTACAGATCCAACGAGCAATCGTCTGCTTAGACGCAGGAGCACCCATCTTGTTGGGTGCATACAATATAAACAACGAGTCAGATTTTCTGACTCCAGCTGTCCTTGCAATATATATTTTTAATGCTCTGACAACGTCCAGTAACTTGGAGTCCTCCAAGTCACTTGTAGCCGCAGGCACTACAATAGGCTGGTTCAGATGAAATGCTGACACCACCTTAGGGAGAAAATGCGGACGAGTCCGCAGTTCTGCCCTGTCCGAATGGAAAATCAGATATGGGCTTTTGTAAGATAAAGCTGCCAGTTCTGACACTCTCCTGGCCGAAGCCAGGGCTAGAAGCATGGTCACTTTCCATGTGAGATATTTCAAATCCACCTTTTTTAGTGGTTCAAACCAATGAGATTTTAGAAATTCCAAAACCACATTGAGATCCCACGGTGCCACTGGAGGCACCACAGGCGGCTGTATATGCAGCACTCCCTTAACAAAGGTCTGGACTTCAGGGACTGAAGCCAATTCTTTTTGAAAGAAAATCGACAGGGCCGAAATTTGAACCTTAATAGATCCCAATTTGAGACCCATAGACAATCCTGATTGCAGGAAATGTAGGAATCGACCCAGTTGAAATTCCTCCGTCGGAGCACTCCGATCTTCGCACCACGCAACATATTTTCGCCAAATTCGGTGATAATGTTGCACGGTTACTTCCTTCCTCACTTTCATCAAAGTAGGAATGACTTCTTCCGGCATGCCTTTTTCCTTCAGGATCCGGCGTTCAACCGCCATGCCGTCAAACGCAGCCGCGGTAAGTCTTGAAACAGACAGGGACCCTGCTGAAGCAAGTCCCTCCTTAGAGGTAGAGGCCACGGATCTTCCGTGATCATCTCTTGAAGTTCCGGGTACCAAGTCCTTCTTGGCCAATCCGGAACCACTAGTATCGTTCTCACGCCTCTTTGCCGTATAATTCTCAATACTTTTGGTATGAGAGGCAGAGGAGGAAACACATACACCGACTGGTACACCCAAGGCGTTACCAGCGCGTCCACAGCTATTGCCTGCGGATCTCTTGACCTGGCGCAATACCTGTCCAGTTTTTTGTTGAGGCGAGACGCCATCATGTCCACCATCGGTCTTTCCCAACGGGTTACCAGCATGTGGAAAACTTCTGGATGAAGTCCCCACTCTCCCGGGTGAAGATCGTGTCTGCTGAGGAAGTCTGCTTCCCAGTTGTCCACTCCCGGGATGAACACTGCTGACAGTGCTATCACATGATTCTCTGCCCAGCGAAGAATCCTTGCAGCTTCTGCCATTGCACTCCTGCTTCTTGTGCCGCCCTGTCTGTTCACATGGGCGACTGCCGTGATGTTGTCCGACTGGATCAACACCGGTTTTCCTTGAAGCAGAGGTTCTGCCTGGCTTAGAGCATTGTATATTGCTCTTAGTTCCAATATGTTTATGTGAAGAGACGTTTCCAGGCTCGTCCATACTCCCTGGAAGTTTCTTCCTTGTGTGACTGCTCCCCAGCCTCTCAGGCTGGCGTCCGTGGTCACCAGGATCCAATCCTGTATGCCGAATCTGCGGCCCTCCAATAGATGAGGACTCTGCAACCACCACAGAAGAGACACCCTTGTCCTTGGAGACAGGGTTATCCGTAGGTGCATCTGAAGATGCGACCCTGACCATTTGTCCAACAGATCCCTTTGGAAAATTCTTGCGTGGAATCTGCCGAATGGAATTGCTTCGTAAGAAGCCACCATTTTTCCCAGGACTCTTGTGCATTGATGTACAGACACCTTTCCTGGTTTTAGGAGGTTCCTGACAAGCTCGGATAACTCCTTGGCTTTTTCCTCCGGGAGAAAAACCTTTTTCTGAACCGTGTCCAGAATCATCCCTAGGAACAGCAGACGAGTTGTCGGCATTAACTGGGATTTTGGAATATTCAGAATCCACCCGTGCTGTTTTAGCACTTCTTGAGACAGTGCTAATCCCATCTCTAGCTGTTCTCTGGACCTTGCCCTTATTAGGAGATCGTCCAAGTATGGGATAATTAATACGCCTTTTCTTCGAAGAAGAATCATCATCTCGGCCATTACCTTTGTAAAGACCCGAGGTGCCGTGGACAATCCGAGCGGCAGCGTTTGAAACTGATAGTGACAGTTTTGTACAACGAACCTGAGGTACCCCTGGTGTGAGGGGTAAATTGGAACGTGGAGATACGCATCCTTGATGTCCAAGGATACCATAAAGTCCCCCTCTTCCAGGTTCGCTATCACTGCTCTGAGTGACTCCATCTTGAACTTGAACTTCTTTATGTACAGGTTCAAGGACTTCAGATTTAGAATAGGCCTTACCGAGCCATCCGGCTTCGGTACCACAAAAAGAGTGGAATAATACCCCTTCCCTTGTTGTAGAAGAGGTACCTTGACTATCACCTGCTGAGAGTACAGCTTGTGAATGGCTTCCAAAACCGTCTCCCTTTCGGAGGGGGACGTTGGTAAAGCAGACTTCAGGAAACGGCGAGGTGGATCTGTCTCTAATTCCAACCTGTACCCCTGAGATATTATCTGCAGGATCCAGGGATCTACTTGCGAGTGAGCCCACTGCGCGCTGTAATTTTTGAGACGACCCCCCACCGTCCCCGAGTCCGCTTGAGAAGCCCCAGCGTCATGCTGAGGCTTGTGTAGAAGCCGGGGAGGGCTTCTGTTCCTGGGAAGGAGCTGCCTGTTGCTGTCTCTTCCCTCGACCTCTGCCTCGTGGCAGATATGAATAGCCCTTTGCTCTCTTATTTTTAAAGGAACGAAAGGGCTGCGGTTGAAAGGACGGTGCCTTTTTCTGTTGGGGAGTGACTTGAGGTAGAAAGGTGGATTTCCCGGCTGTAGCCGTGGCCACCAAATCTGATAGACCGACTCCAAATAACTCCTCCCCTTTATACTGCAAAACTTCCATATGCCGTTTTGAGTCCGCATCGCCTGTCCACTGTCGCGTCCATAAAGTTCTTCTGGCCGAAATGGACATAGCACTTACCCGTGATGCCAGTGTGCAGATATCCCTCTGTGCATCACGCATATAAAGAAATGCATCCTTTATTTGTTCTAACGACAGTAAAATATTGTCCCTGTCCAGGGTATCAATATTTTCAATCAGGGACTCTGACCAAACTACCCCAGCACTGCACATCCAGGCAGTCGCTATAGCTGGTCGTAGTATAACACCTGCATGTGTGTATATACTTTTTTGGATATTTTCCATCCTCCTATCTGATGGATCTTTAAGTGCGGCCGTCTCAGGAGAGGGTAACGCCACTTGTTTAGATAAGCGTGTTAGCGCCTTGTCCACCCTAGGAGGTGTTTCCCAGCGCTCCCTAACCTCTGGCGGGAAAGGGTATAATGCCAATAATTTCTTTGAAATTATCAGCTTTTTATCAGGGGCAACCCACGCTTCATTACACACGTCATTTAAATCTTCTGATTCAGGAAAAACTATAGGTAGTTTTTTCACACCCCACATAATACCCTGTTTAGTGGTACCTGTAGTATCAGCTAAATGTAACGCCTCCTTCATTGCCAAAATCATATAACGTGTGGCCCTACTGGAAAATACGGTTGATTCGTCACCGTCACCACTGGAGTCATCGCCTGTGTCTGGGTCTGTGTCGACCGACTGAGGCAAAGGGCGTTTCACAGCCCCTGACGGTGTTTGAGTCGCCTGGACAGGCACTAATTGATTGTCCGGCCGTCTCATGTCGTCAAACGACTGCTTTAGCGTGTTGACACTATCCCGTAGTTCCATAAATAAAGGCATCCATTCTGGTGTCGACTCCCTAGGGGGTGACATCCTCATATTTGGCAATTGCTCCGCCTCCACGCCAATATCGTCCTCATACATGTCGACACACACGTACCGACACACAGCAGACACACAGGGAATGCTCCTAACGAAGACAGGACCCACTAGCCCTTTGGGGAGACAGAGGGAGAGTTTGCCAGCACACACCAAAAGCGCTATATATATATATCAGGGATAGCCTTATAATAAGTGCTCCCTTATAGCTGCTTTGTTATATCAAAATATCGCCATAAATTTGCCCCCCCTCTCTGTTTTACCCTGTTTCTGTAGTGCAGTGCAGGGGAGAGACTTGGGAGCCGTCCTGACCAGCGGAGCTGTGAGAGGAAATGGCGCCGTGTGCTGAGATAGGCCCCGCCCCTTTTCTGGCGGGCTCGTCTCCCGCTATTTAGAGAAATCAGGCAGGGGTTAAATATCTCCATATAGCCTCTGGGGGCTATATGTGAGGTATTTTTAGCCTTTATATAGGTTACATTTGCCTCCCAGGGCGCCCCCCTCCCAGCGCCCTGCACCCTCAGTGACTGCCGTGTGAAGTGTGCTGAGAGGAAAATGGCGCACAGCTGCAGTGCTGTGCGCTACCTTTAGAAGACTGCAGGAGTCTTCAGCCGCCGATTCTGGACCTCTTCTGACTTCAGCATCTGCAAGGGGGCCGGCGGCGCGGCTCCGGTGACCATCCAGGCTGTACCTGTGATCGTCCCTCTGGAGCTTGATGTCCAGTAGCCAAGAAGCCAATCCATCCTGCACGCAGGTGAGTTGACTCCTTCTCCCCTCAGTCCCTCGCTGCAGTGATCCTGTTGCCAGCAGGAATCACTGTAAAATTAAAAACCTAGCTAAACTTTTTCTAAGCAGCTCTTTAGGAGAGCCACCTAGATTGCACCCTTCTCGGCCGGGCACAAAAATCTAACTGGAGTCTGGAGGAGGGTCATAGGGGGAGGAGCCAGTGCACACCACCTGATCTGGAAAAGCTTTACTTTTTGTGCCCTGTCTCCTGCGGAGCCGCTATTCCCCATGGTCCTTTCAGGAACCCCAGCATCCACTAGGACGATAGAGAAAGGGGGTTGTATATGCAATACTCCCTTGACAAACTTCTGGACTTCAGGAACTGAAGCCAATTCTTTCTGGAAGAAAAATCGACAGGGCCGAAATTTGAACCTTAATGGACCCCAATTTGAGGCCCATAGACACTCCTGTTTGCAAGAAATGCAGGAATCGACCGAGTTGAAATTTCTTCGTGGAGCCTTCCTGGCCTCACAACACGCAACATATTTTCGCCACATGTGGTGATAATGTTGTGCAGTCACCTCCTTTCTGGCTTTGACCAGGGTAGGAATGACCTCTTCCTGAATGCCTTTTCCCTTAGGATCCGGCGTTCCACCGCCATGCCGTCAAACGCAGCTGCGGTAAGTCTTGGAACAGACATGGTACTTGCTGAAACAAGTCCCTTCTTAGCGGCAGAGGCCATAAGTCCTCTGTGAGCATCTCTTGAAGTTCCGGGTACCAAGTCCTTCTTGGCCAATCCGGAGCCATGAGTATAGTTCTTACTCCTCTACGTCTTATAATTCTCAGTACCTTAGGTATGAAAAGCAGAGGATGGAACACATACACCGACTGGTACACCCACGGTGTTACCAGAACGTCCACAGCTATTGCCTGAGGGTCTCTTAACCTGGCGCAATACCTGTCCCGTTTTTTGTTCAGACGGGACGCCATCATGTCCACCTTTGGTAATTCCCAACGGTTTACAATTATGTGGAAAACTTCCCCATGAAGTTCCCACTCTGCCGGGTGGAGGTCGTGCCTACTGAGGAAGTCTGCTTCCCAGTTTCCATTCCCGGAATGAAACACTGCTGACAGTGCTATCACATGATTTTCCGCCCAGCGAAAAGTCCTTGCAGTTTTTGCCACTGCCCTCCTGCTTCTTGTGCCGCCCTGTCTATTTACGTGGGCGACTGCCGTGATGTTTTATCCCACTGGATCAATACCGGCTGACCTTGAAGCAGAGGTCTTGCTAAGCTTAGAGCATTATAAATTTACCCTTAGCTATATTTATGTGGAGAAAAATCTCCAGACTTGATCACACTCCCTGGAAAATTTTTTCCTTGTGTGACTGGTCCCCAGCCTCTCGGGCTGGCCTCCGTGGTCACCAACATCCAAAACTGAATGCCGAATCTGCGGCCCTCTAGAAGATGAGCACTCTGTAACCACCACAGGAGAGACACCCTTGTCCTTGGATATAGGGTTATCCGCTGATGCATCTGAAGATGCGATCCGGACCATTTGTCCAGCAGATCCCACTGAAAAGTTCTTGCATGAAATCTGCCGACTGGAATTGCTTCGAAGGAAGTCACCATTTTTTTTACCATGGCCCTTGTGCAATGATGCACTGATTTTAGGAGGTTCCTGACTAGCTCGGATAACTCCCTGGCTTTCTCTTCCGGGAGAAACACCTTTTTCTGGACTGTGTCCAGAATCATCCCTAAGCACAGGAGACTTGTTGTCGGGATCAGCTGCGATTTTGGAATATTTAGAATCCACCCCTGCTGTTGTAACAGTATCCGAGATAGTGCTACTCCGACCTCCAACTGTTCCCTGGACTTTGCCCTTATCAGGAGATCGTCCAAGTAAGGGATAATTAAGACGCCTTTTCTTCGAAGAAGAACCATCATTTCGGCCATTACCTTGGTAAAGACCCGGGGTGCCGTAGACAATCCAAACGGCAGCGTCTGAAACGGATAGTGACAGTTCTGTACCACGAACCTGAGGTACCCTTAGTGATAAGGGCAAATTTGGGACATGGAGGTAAGCATCCCTGATGTCTCGGGACACCAGATAGTCCCCTTCTTCCCGGTTCGTTATCACTGCTCTGAGTGACTCCATCTTGATTTGAACCTTTGTAAGTGTTCAAATTTTTTTAGATTTAGAATAGGTCTCACCTAGCCTTCTGGCTTCAGTACCACAATATAGTGTGGAATAATACCCCCTTTTCTTGTTGTAGGAGGGGTAATTTAATTATCACCTGCTGGGAATACAGCTCGTGAATTTTTTCCCATACTGCCTCCTTGTCGGAGGGAGACCTTGGTAAAGCAGACTTCAGGAGCCTGCGCAGGGGAAACGTCTCGACATTCCAAACTGTACCCCTGGGATACTACTTGTAGGATCCAGGGGTCCTGTACGGTCTCAGCGTCATGCTGAGAGCTTGTCAGAAGCGGTGGAACGCTTCTGTTCCTGGGAATGGGCTGCCTGCTGCAGTCTTCTTCCCTTTCCTCTATCCCTGGGCAGATATGACTCTTATAGGGACGAAAGGACTGAAGCTGAAAAGACGGTGTCTTTTTCTGCAGAGATGTGACTTAGGGTAAAAACGGTGGATTTTCCAGCAGTTGCCGTGGCCACCAGGTCCGATGGACCGACCCCAAATAACTCCTCTTCCTTTATACGGCAATACACCTTTGTACCGTTTGGAATCTGCATCACCTGACCACTGTCGTGTCCATAAACATCTTCTGGCAGATATGGACATCGCACTTACTCTTGATGCCAAAGTGCAAATATCCCTCTGTGCATCTCGCATATATAGAAATACATCCTTTAAATGCTCTATAGTCAATAAAATACTGTCCCTGTCAAGGGTATCAATATTTTTAGTCAGGGAATCCGACCAAGCCACCCCAGCTCTGCACATCCAGGCTGAGGCGATCGCTGGTCGCAGTATAACACCAGTATGTGTGTATATACTTTTTATGATATTTTTCCAGCCTCCTGTCAGCTGGCTCCTTGAGGACGGCCCTATCTATAGACGGTACCGCCACTTGTTCTGATAAGCGTGTGAGCGCCTTATCCACCCTAAGGGGTGTTTCCCAACGCGCCCTAACTTCTGGCGGGAAAGGGTATACCGCCCATATTTTCTATCGGGGGGAACCCACGCATCATCACACACTTCATTTAATTTATCTGATTCAGGAAAAACTACGGTAGTTTTTTCACATCCCACATAATACCCTCTTTTGTGGTACTTGTAGTATCAGAAATATGTAACACCTCCTTCATTGCCCTTAACGTGTGGCCCTAATAAGGAATACGTTTGTTTATTCACCGTCGACACTGGATTCAGTGTCCCTGTCTGTGTCGACCGACTAAAGTAAACGGGCGTTTTAAAACCCCTGACGGTGTTTTTGAGACGTCTGGACCGGTACTAATTGTTTGTCGGCCGTCTCATGTCGTCAACCGACCTTGGCGCGTGTTGACATTATCACGTAATTCCCTAAATAAGCCATCCATTCCGGTGTCGACTCCCTAGAGAGTGACATCACCATTACAGGCAATTGCTCCGCCTCCTCACCAACATCGTCCTCATACATGTCGACACACACGTACCGACACACAGCACACACACAGGGAATGCTCTGGTAGAGGACAGGACCCACTAGCCCTTTGGAGAGACAGAGGGAGAGTTTGCCAGCACACACCAAAAACGCTATAATTATATAGGGACAACCTTATATAAGTGTTTTCCCTTATAGCATCTTTTTTATATATTTCTAACGCCAAATTAGTGCCCCCCCTCTCTGTTTTAACCCTGTTTCTGTAGTGCAGTGCAGGGGAGAGCCTGGGAGCCTTCCCTCCAGCCTTTCTGTGAGGGAAAATGGCGCTGTGTGCTGAGGAGATAGGCCCCGCCCCTTTTTCGGCGGCCTCGTCTCCCGCTCTTAACGGATTCTGGCAGGGGTTAAATATCTCCATATAGCCCCCGGAGGCTATATGTGAGGTATTTTTAGCCAAAAAAGGTTTTCATTTGCCTCCCAGGGCGCCCCCCTCCCAGCGCCCTGCACCCTCAGTGACTGCCGTGTGAAGTGTGCTGAGAGGAAAATGGCGCACAGCTGCAGTGCTGTGCGCTACCTTAAGAAGACTGAGGAGTCTTCTGCCGCCGATTCTGGACCTCTTCTCGTTTCAGCATCTGCAAGGGGGCCGGCGGCGAGGCTCCGGTGACCATCCAGGCTGTACCTGTGATCGTCCCTCTGGAGCTAATGTCCAGTAGCCAAGAAGCCAATCCATCCTGCACGCAGGTGAGTTCACTTCTTCTCCCCTAAGTCCCTCGTTGCAGTGATCCTGTTGCCAGCAGGACTCACTGTAAAATAAAAAACCTAAGCTAAACTTTTCTAAGCAGCTCTTTAGGAGAGCCACCTAGATAGCACCCTTCTCGGCCGGGCACAAAAATCTAACTGAGGCTTGGAGGAGGGTCATAGGGGGAGGAGCCAGTGCACACCACCTGATCCTAAAGCTTTACTTTTTGTGCCCTGTCTCCTGCGGAGCCGCTATTCCCCATGGTCCTTTCAGGAACCCCAGCATCCACTAGGACGATAGAGAAATATTTTTAGAAGCTAGAATAGATAAAAAAAATAAGATAGAAATAAGATAAATACATATATTTTTATAAGGTAGGTAGATAGATAGATAGATATCGATAGCTAATTGTAGATATATAGGAAGATATAGAGTTCTAGGTAGCTAAGAAAGAAAGAACCACGTATCGTTCGCATCGTTTAGCGTTGCAGGCACCGACGGTAAGTGATGCGCGTCCCCGCCGTCGTTTCCTCCCCCCCCCCCCCCCCCCCCCCCCCCATGCGTTAGTTTGGACCATCAGATAGGTAGATACACAGTAGGTTGCTATAGATGGCAATCTCTATTCTACCTATCTACTTATCTTTACATACAATATAGGGCATGTGGTTGGAGCTGCGCCCCCAGACTTGCAAAGTACCGTTTTATTTTCGGTACTTAACGCATGAGCAGGACCCCTTCTGCACGTGCGCGACCGGTCCCGCGGAACAAACAGACTGTCAGTGTTTGACAGTCTGCTGCCCTCTGGAGCCAGGGAAGGGGTGGGGACGACCTCAGTTTGTCAAAACAGAGGCGCGTCACCGCCGATGGTGGGAAGAGGACAGGGATCTCCGTCCTAAGACGGAGTTTTCCTGTCCTCTGCGGGGGGGCGGCTTCAGCGGCACCATGGGTGCCCTAAGCCCTCCGATGGTGACAGCAGGAGGCGTTTGCTTGTAGCAGACGCCCCCTGCTGCATCGCCATGCGGAGCTATCCCTGCTGCTTCCAAGGAAGCAGCAGTGATAGCAAACTCCAACCACCTCTTAATTAACCCGCGAGAAGGGTTAGGCTGCGGTGGGGGGTTAGGCTGCGGAGAGGAGGGAGGCGGGCGGCGGGGTTTAGGTTTCGGTAGCGCCGCGGGGATGGTCAAGGTTAGGCACGATAGGTTTAGGTAGAATAGATAAATATTTTTAGAAGCTAGAATAGATAAAAAAAATAAGATAGAAATAAGATAAATACATATATTTTTATAAGGTAGGTAGGTAGATAGATAGATATCGATAGCTAATTGTAGATATATAGGAAGATATAGAGTTCTAGGTAGCTAAGAAAGAAAGAACCACGTATCGTTCGCATCGTTTAGCGTTGCAGGCACCGACGGTAAGTGATGCGCGTCCCCGCCGTCGTTCCCCCCCCCCCCCCCCCCCCATGCGTTAGTTTGGACCATCAGATAGGTAGATACACAGTAGGTTGCTATAGATGGCAATCTCTATTCTACCTATCTACTTATCTTTACATACAATATAGGGCATGTGGTTGGAGCTGCGCCCCCAGACTTGCAAAGTACCGTTTTATTTTCGGTACTTAACGCATGAGCAGGACCCCTTCTGCACGTGCGCGACCGGTCCCGCGGAACAAACAGACTGTCAGTGTTTGACAGTCTGCTGCCCTCTGGAGCCAGGGAAGGGGTGGGGACGACCTCAGTTTGTCAAAACAGAGGCGCGTCACCGCCGGTGGTGGGAAGAGGACAGGGATCTCCGTCCTAAGACGGAGTTTTCCTGTCCTCTGCGGGGGGGCGGCTTCAGCGGCACCATGGGTGCCCTAAGCCGCCCGATGGTGACAGCAGGAGGCGTTTGCTTGTAGCAGACGCCCCCTGCTGCATCGCCATGCGGAGCTATCCCTGCTGCTTCCAAGGAAGCAGCAGTGATAGCAAACTCCAACCACCTCTTAATTAACCCGCGAGAAGGGTTAGGCTGCGGTGGGGGGTTAGGCTGCGGAGAGGAGGGAGGCGGGCGGCGGGGTTTAGGTTTCGGTAGCGCCGCGGGGATGGTCAAGGTTAGGCACGATAGGTTTAGGTAGAATAGATAAATATTTTTAGAAGCTAGAATAGATAAAATAAATAAGATAGAAATAAGATAAATACATATATTTTTATAAGGTAGGTAGGTAGATAGATAGATAGATATCGATAGCTAATTGTAGATATATAGGAAGATATAGAGTTCCTAAGAAAGAAAGAACCACGTATCGTTCGCATCGTTTAGCGTTGCAGGCACCGACGGTAAGTGATGCGCGTCCCCGCCGTCGTTTCCCCCCCCCCCATGCGTTAGTTTGGACCATCAGATAGGTAGATACACAGTAGGTTGCTATAGATGGCAATCTCTATTCTACCTATCTACTTATCTTTACATACAATATAGGGCATGTGGTTGGAGCTGCGCCCCCAGACTTGCAAAGTACCGTTTTATTTTCGGTACTTAACGCATGAGCAGGACCCCTTCTGCACGTGCGCGACCGGTCCCGCGGAACAAACAGACTGTCAGTGTTTGACAGTCTGCTGCCCTCTGGAGCCAGGGAAGGGGTGGGGACGACCTCAGTTTGTCAAAACAGAGGCGCGTCACCGCCGGTGGTGGGAAGAGGACAGGGATCTCCGTCCTAAGACGGAGTTTTCCTGTCCTCTGCGGGGGGGCGGATTCAGCGGCACCATGGGTGCCCTAAGCCGCCCGATGGTGACAGCAGGAGGCGTTTGCTTGTAGCAGACGCCCCCTGCTGCATCGCCATGCGGAGCTATCCCTGCTGCTTCCAAGGAAGCAGCAGTGATAGCAAACTCCAACCACCTCTTAATTAACCCGCGAGAAGGGTTAGGCTGCGGTGGGGGGTTAGGCTGCGGAGAGGAGGGAGGCGGGCGGCAGGGTTTAGGTTTCGGTAGCGCCGCGGGGATGGTCAAGGTTAGGCACGATAGGTTTAGGTAGAATAGATAAATATTTTTAGAAGCTAGAATAGATAAAAAAAATAAGATAGAAATAAGATAAATACATATATTTTTATAAGGTAGGTAGGTAGATAGATAGATAGATATCGATAGCTAATTGTAGATATATAGGAAGATATAGAGTTCTAGGTAGCTAAGAAAGAAAGAACCACGTATCGTTCGCATCGTTTAGCGTTGCAGGCACCGACGGTAAGTGATGCGCGTCCCCGCCGTCATTTCCCCCCCCCCCCCCCCATGCGTTAGTTTGGACCATCAGATAGGTAGATACACAGTAGGTTGCTATAGATGGCAATCTCTATTCTACCTATCTACTTATCTTTACATACAATATAGGGCATGTGGTTGGAGCTGCGCCCCCAGACTTGCAAAGTACCGTTTTATTTTCGGTACTTAACGCATGAGCAGGACCCCTTCTGCACGTGCGCGACCGGTCCCGCGGAACAAACAGACTGTCAGTGTTTGACAGTCTGCTGCCCTCTGGAGCCAGGGAAGGGGTGGGGACGACCTCAGTTTGTCAAAACAGAGGCGCGTCACCGCCGGTGGTGGGAAGAGGACAGGGATCTCCGTCCTAAGACGGAGTTTTCCTGTCCTCTGCGGGGGGGCGGCTTCAGCGGCACCATGGGTGCCCTAAGCCCCCCGATGGTGACAGCAGGAGGCGTTTGCTTGTAGCAGACGCCCCCTGCTGCATCGCCATGCGGAGCTATCCCTGCTGCTTCCAAGGAAGCAGCAGTGATAGCAAACTCCAACCACCTCTTAATTATCCCGCGAGAAGGGTTAGGCTGCGGTGGGAGGTTAGGGTTAGGCTGCGGAGAGAAGGGAGGCGGGCGGCGGGGTTTAGGTAGCGCCGCGGGGATGGTCAAGGTTAGGCACGATAGGTTTAGGTAGAATAGATAAATATTTTTAGAAGCTAGAATAGATAAAAAAAATAAGATAGAAATAAGATAAATACATATATTTTTATAAGGTAGGTAGGTAGATAGATAGATATCGATAGCTAATTGTAGATATATAGGAAGATATAGAGTTCTAGGTAGCTAAGATAGAAAGAACCACGTATCGTTCGCATCGTTTAGCGTTGCAGGCACCGACGGTAAGTGATGCGCGTCCCCGCCGTCGTTTTTTTTTTTTTTTCCCCCATGCGTTAGTTTGGACCATCAGATAGGTAGATACACAGTAGGTTGCTATAGATGGCAATCTCTATTCTACCTATCTACTTATCTTTACATACAATATAGGGCATGTGGTTGGAGCTGCGCCCCCAGACTTGCAAAGTACCGTTTTATTTTCTCTAACGTCCTAGTGGATGCTGGGACTCCGTCAGGACCATGGGGAATAGCGGGCTCCGCAGGAGACAGGGCACATCTAAATAAAGCTTTTAGGATCACATGGTGCGTACTGGCTCCTCCCCCTATGACCCTCCTCCAAGCCTCAGTTAGGTTTTTGTGCCCGTCCGAGAAGGGTGCAATCTAGGTGGCTCTCCTAAAGAGCTGCTTAGAAAAAGTTTTTTTTAGGTTTAAATCTCAGTGAATCCTGCTGGCAACAGGATCACTGCATCGAGGGACTTAGGGGAGAGATTTCCAACTCACCTGCGTGCAGGATGGATTGGAGTCTTAGGCTACTGGACACTTAGCTCCAGAGGGAGTCGGAACACAGGTCCTCCTGGGGTTCGTCCCGGAGCCGCGCCGCCGATCCCCCTTACAGACGCTGAAGACGGAGGTCCGGAAAGCAGGCGGCAGAAGACTCCTCAGTCTTCATGAAGGTAGCGCACAGCACTGCAGCTGTGCGCCATTGTTGCTACACGTCTCACTGATTCAGTCACGGAGGGTGCAGGGCGCTGCTGGGGGCGCCCTGGGCAGCAATATTAAATACCTTTAGTGGCAAAATAAATACATCACATATAGCCATTAAGGCTATATGTATGTATTTAACCCAGGCCAGTTTTCTTAAAACCCGGGAGAAAAGCCCGCCGAAAAAGGGGCGGAGCTTATTCTCCTCAGCACTCAGCGCCATTTTCCTGCTCAGCTCCGCTGGTGAGGAAGGCTCCCAGGACTCTCCCCTGCACTGCACTACAGAAACAGGGTAACAAAGAGAAGGGGGGCATAATTTGGCGATATTGATATATTAAAAGCGCTTATATCAAAAACAACACCTTCTAGGGTTGTTTATATACATTTATAGCGCTTTTGGTGTGTGCTGGCAAACTCTCCCTCTGTCTCCCCAAAGGGCTAAGAGGGTCCTGTCTTCGATTAGAGCATTCCCTGTGTGGCTGCTGTGTGTCGGTACGTGTGTGTCGACATGTATGAGGACGATGTTGGTGTGGAGGCAGAGCAATTGCCGGTAATGGTGATGTCACCCCCTAGGGAGTCGACACCGGAATGGATGGCTTTAGTTATGGAATTACGTGATAATGTTAGCACATTACAAAAGTCAGTTGACGAAATGAGACGGCCGGAAAACCAGTTAGTACCGGCTCAGGCGTCTCAGACACCGTCAGGGGCTGTAAAACGTCCCTTACCTCAGTCAGTCGACACGGGTACCGACACAGATGAATCTAGTGTCGACGGTGAAGAAACAAACGTATTTTCCAATAGGGCCACACGTTATATGATCACGGCAATGAAGGAGGCTTTGCAGATCTCTGATACTGCTGGTACCTCAAAAAGGGGTATTATGTGGGGGGTGAAAAAAATAAGAATTTACTTACCGATAATTCTATTTCTCGGAGTCCGTAGTGGATGCTGGGGTTCCTGAAAGGACCATGGGGAATAGCGGCTCCGCAGGAGACAGGGCACAAAAGTAAAGCTTTCCGATCAGGTGGTGTGCACTGGCTCCTCCCCCTATGACCCTCCTCCAAGCCAGTTAGGTACTGTGCCCGGACGAGCGTACACAATAAGGGAGGAATTTTGAATCCCGGGTAAGACTCATACCAGCCACACCAATCACACCGTACAACTTGTGATCTAAACCCAGTTAACAGTATGATAACAGCGGAGCCTCTGAAAAGATGGCTCACAACAATAATAACCCGATTTTTGTAACTATGTACAAGTATTGCAGATAATCCGCACTTGGGATGGGCGCCCAGCATCCACTACGGACTCCGAGAAATAGAATTATCGGTAAGTAAATTCTTATTTTCTCTATCGTCCTAGTGGATGCTGGGGTTCCTGAAAGGACCATGGGGATTATACCAAAGCTCCCAAACGGGCGGGAGAGTGCGGATGACTCTGCAGCACCGAATGAGAGAACTCCAGGTCCTCCTTAGCCAGGGTATCAAATTTGTAGAATTTAGCAAACGTGTTTGCCCCTGACCAAGTAGCTGCTCGGCAAAGTTGTAAAGCCGAGACCCCTCGGGCAGCCGCCCAAGATGAGCCCACCTTCCTTGTGGAATGGGCATTTACATATTTTGGCTGTGGCAGGCCTGCCACAGAATGTGCAAGCTGAATTGTATTACACATCCAACTAGCAATAGTCTGCTTAGAAGCAAGAGCACCCAGTTTGTTGGGTGCATACAGGATAACAGCAAGTCAGTTTTCCTGACTCCAGCCGTCCTGGAACACATTTTCAGGGCCCTGACAACATCCAGCAACTTGGAGTCCTCCAAGTCCCTAGTAGGTGCAAGGCACCACAATAAGCTGGTTCAGGTGAAACACTGACACCACCTTAGGGAGAGAACTGGGGACGAGTCCGCAGCTCTGCCCTGTCCGAATGGACAAACAGATATGGGCTTTTTTGAGAAAAAACCACCAATTTGACACTCGCCTGGTCCAGGCCAGGGCCAAGAGCATGGTCACTTTTCATGTGAGATGCTTCAAATCCACAGATTTGACTGGTTTTAAACCAATGTGATTTGAGGAATCCCAGAACTACGTTGAGATCCCTCAGTGCCACTGGAGGCACAAAAGGGGGTTGTATATGCAATACTCCCTTGACAAACTTCTGGACTTCAGGAACTGAAGCCAATTCTTTCTGGAAGAAAATCGACAGGGCCGAAATTTGAACCTTAATGGACCCCAATTTGAGGCCCATAGACACTCCTGTTTGCAGGAAATGCAGGAAACGACCGAGTTGAAATTTCTTTGTGGGGCCTTCCTGGCCTCACACCACGCCATATTTTCGCCACATGTGGTGATAATGTTGTGCGGTCACCTCCTTTCTGGCTTTGACCAGGGTAGGAATGACCTCTTCCGGAATGCCTTTTTCCCTTAGGATCCGGCTTTCCACCGCCATGCCGACAAACGCAGCTGCGGTAAGTCTTGGAACAGACATGGTACTTGCTGAAGCAAGTCCCTTCTTAGCGGCAGAGGCCATAAGACCTCTGTAAGCATCTCTTGAAGTTCCGGGTACCAAGTCCTTCTTGGCCAATCCGGAGCCATGAGTATAGTTCTTACTCCTCTACGTCTTATAATTCTCAGCACCTTAGGTATGAGAAGCAGAGGAGGGAACACATACACCGACTGGTACACCCACGGTGTTACCAGAACGTCCACAGCTATTGCCTGAGGGTCTCTTGACCTGGCGCAATACCTGTCCCGTTTTTTGTTCAGACGGGACGCCATCATGTCCACCTTTGGTATTTCCCAACGGTTTACAATCATGTGGAAAAAACTTCCCGATGAAGTTTCCACTCTCCCGGGTGGAGGTCGTGCCTGCTGAGGAAGTCTGCTTCCCAGTTTCCATTCCCGGGATGAAACACTGCTGACAGTGCTATCACATGATTTTCCGCCCAGCGAAAAGTCCTTGCAGTTTTTGCCATTGCCCTCCTGCTTCTTGTGTCGCCCTGTCTGTTTACGTGGGCGACTGCCGTGATGTTTTTCCCACTGGATCAATACCGGCTGACCTTGAAGCAGAGGTCTTGCTAAGCTTAGAGCATTATAAATTTACCCTTAGCTCCAGTATATTTATGTGGAGAAAAGTCTCCAGACTTGATCACACTCCCTGGAAATTTTTTCCTTGTGTGACTGGTCCCCAGCCTCTCGGGCTGGGCTCCGTGGTCACCAGCATCCAATCCTGAATGCCGAATCTGCGGCCCTCTAGAAGATGAGCACTCTATAACCACCACAGGAGAGACACCCTTGTCCTTGGATATAGGGTTATCCGCTGATGCATCTGAAGATGCGATCCGGACCATTTGTCCAGCAGATCCCACTGAAAAGTTCTTGCGTGAAATCTGTCGAATGGAATTGCTTCGTAGGAAGCCACCATTTTTACCAGGACCCTTGTGCAATGATGCACTGTTTTTAGGAGGTTCCTGACTAGCTCGGATAACTCCCTGGCTTTCTCTTCCGGGAGAAACACCTTTTTCTGGACTGTGTCCAGAATCATCCCTAGGCACAGCAGACGCGTCGTCGGGATCAGCTGCGATTTTGGAATATTTAGAATCCACCCGTGCTGTTGTAGCAGTATCCGAGATAGTGCTACTCCGACCTCCAACTGTTCCCTGGACTATGCCCTTATCAGGAGATCGTCCAAGTAAGGGATAATTAAGACGCCTTTTCTTCGAAGAAGAATCATCATTTCGGCCATTACCTTGGTAAAGACCCGGGGTGCCGTGGACAATCCAAACGGCAGCGTCTGAAACTGATAGTGACAGTTCTGCACCACGAACCTGAGGTACCCTTAGTGAGAAGGGCAAATTTGGGACATAGCGGTAAGCATCCCTGATGTCCCGGGACACTATATAGTCCCCTTCTTCCTGGTTCGTTATCACTGCTCTGAGTGACTCCATCTTGATTTGAACCTTTGCAAGTGTTCAAAAAAATTTTTTAAAATAAGTCTCACCTAGCCTTCTGGCTTCAGTACCACAATATAGTGTGGAATAATACCCCTTTCTTGTAGTAGGAGGGGTAATTTAATTATCACCTGCTGGGAATACAGCTTGTGAATTTTTTCCCATACTGCCTCCTTGTCGGAGGGAGACCTTGGTAAAGCAGACTTCAGGAGCCTGCGAAGGGGAAACGTCTCGACATTCCAATCTGTACCCCTGGGATACTACTTGTAGGATCCAGGGGTCCTGTACGGTCTCAGCGCCATGCTGAGAACTTGTCAGAAGCGGTGGAACGCTTCTGTTCCTGGGAATGGGCTGCCTACTGCAGTCTTCTTCCCTTTCCTCTATCCCTGGGCAGATATGATCTTATAGGGACGAAAGGATTGAGGCTGAAAAGACGGTGTCTTTTTCTGCAGAGATGTGACTTAGGGTAAAAACGGTGGATTTTCCAGCAGTTGCCGTGGCCACCAGGTCCGATGGACCGACCCCAAATAACTCCTCTTCCTTTATACGGCAATACACCTTTGTGCCGTTTGGAATCTGCATCACCTGACCACTGTCGTGTCCATAAACATCTTCTGGCAGATATGGACATCGCACTTACTCTTGATGCCAGAGTGCAAATATCCCTCTGTGCATCTCGCATATATAGAAATGCATCCTTTAAATGCTCTATAGTCAATAAAATACTGTCCCTGTCAAGGGTATCAATATTTTTAGTCAGGGAATCCGACCAAGCCACCCCAGCTCTGCACATCCAGGCTGCGGCGATCGCTGGTCGCAGTATAACACCAGTATGTGTGTATATACTTTTTATGATATTTTCCAGCCTCCCGTCAGCTGATCCTTGAGGACGGCCCTATCTATAGACGGTACCGCCACTTGTTCTGATAAGCGTGTGAGCGCCTTATCCACCCTAAGGGGTGTTTCCCAACGCGCCCTAACTTCTGGCGGGAAAGGGTATACCGCCCATAATTTTCTATCGGGGGGAACCCACGCATCATCACACACTTTATTTAATTTATCTGATTCAGGAAAAACTATGGTAGTTTTTTCGCATCCCACATAATACCCTCTTTTGTGGTACTTGTAGTATCAGAAATATGTAACACCTCCTTCATTGCCTTTAACGTGTGGCCCTAATAAGGAATACGTTTGTTTATTCACCGTCGACACTGGATTCAGTGTCCCTGTCTGTGTCTGTGTCGACCGACTAAAGTAAACGGGCGTTTTAAAAACCCCTGACGGTGTTTTTGAGACGTCTGGACCGGTACTAATTGTTTGTCGGCCGTCTCATGTCGTCAACCGACCTTGCAGCGTGTTGACATTATCACGTAATTCCCTAAATAAGCCATCCATTCCGGTGTCGACTCCCTAGAGAGTGACATCACCATTACAGGCAATTGCTCCGCCTCCTCACCAACATCGTCCTCCTACATGTCGACACACACGTACCGACACACAGCACACACACAGGGAATGCTCTGATAGAGGACAGGACCCACTAGCCCTTTGGAGAGACAGAGGGAGAGTTTGCCAGCACACACCAAAAACGCTATAATTTTATATAGGGACAACCTTATATAAGTGTTTCTCCCTAATAGCATCTTTATATAGATATTTATATCGCCAATTAGTGCCCCCCCTCTCTGTTTAAACCCTGTTTCTGTAGTGCAGTGCAGGGGAGAGCCTGGGAGCCTTCTCTCCAGCCTTTCTGTGAGAGAAAATGGCGCTGTGTGCTGAGGAGATAGGCCCCGCCCCTTTTCTGGCGGGCTCGTCTCCCGCTATTTAGAGAAATCAGGCAGGGGTTAAATATCTCCATATAGCCTCTGGGGGCTATATGTGAGGTATTTTTAGCCTTTATATAGGTTACATTTTGCCTCCCAGGGCGCCCCCCTCCCAGCGCCCTGCACCCTCAGTGACTGCCGTGTGAAGTGTGCTGAGAGGAAAATGGCGCACAGCTGCAGTGCTGTGCGCTACCTTTAGAAGACTGCAGGAGTCTTCAGCCGCCGATTCTGGACCTCTTCTGACTTCAGCATCTGCAAGGGGGCCGGCGGCGCGGCTCCGGTGACCATCCAGGCTGTACCTGTGATCGTCCCTCTGGAGCTTGATGTCCAGTAGCCAAGAAGCCAATCCATCCTGCACGCAGGTGAGTTGACTCCTTCTCCCCTCAGTCCCTCGCTGCAGTGATCCTGTTGCCAGCAGGAATCACTGTAAAATAAAAAACCTAGCTAAACTTTTTCTAAGCAGCTCTTTAGGAGAGCCACCTAGATTGCACCCTTCTCGGCCGGGCACAAAAATCTAACTGGCTTGGAGGAGGGTCATAGGGGGAGGAGCCAGTGCACACCACCTGATCGGAAAGCTTTACTTTTGTGCCCTGTCTCCTGCGGAGCCGCTATTCCCCATGGTCCTTTCAGGAACCCCAGCATCCACTAGGACGATAGAGAAACTACCTGTAGCTTTTCCAGAATCAGAGGAATTGAATGACGTGTGTGACGAAGCGTGGGTTAACCCAGATAGAAAACTGCTAATTTCCAAGAAGTTATTGGCATTATACCCTTTCCCACCAGAGGTTAGGGCGCGCTGGGAAACACCCCCTAGGGTGGATAAGGCGCTCACACGTTTATCAAAGCAAGTGGCGTTGCCGTCTCCTGATACGGCCGCCCTCAAGGATCCAGCAGATAGGAGGCTGGAAACTACACTGAAGAGTATATACACACATACTGGTGTTATACTGCGACCGGCAGTAGCCTCAGCCTGGATGTGCAGTGCTGGGGTAGTGTGGTTGGATTCTCTGACTGAAAATATTGATACCCTGGATAGGGACAGTATTTTATTGACTCTAGAGCAATTAAAGGATGCTTTTCTTTATATGCGAGATGCTCAGAGGGATATTTGTACTCTAGCATCAAGAGTAAGCGCGATGTCCATATCTGCCAGAAGAAGTTTATGGACGCGACAGTGGTCAGGTGATGCGGATTCCAAAAGGCATATGGAAGTATTGCCATATAAAGGAGAGGAATTATTTGGGGTCGGTCTTTCGGACCTGGTGGCCACGGCAACTGCCGGCAAATCCACTTTTTTACCTCAGATCCCCTCCCAACAGAAAAAGACACCGTCTTTTCAGCCGCAGTCCTTTCGCTCCTATAAAAACAAGCGACCAAAAGGACAGTCTTATCTGCCGCGAGGCAGAGGAAAGGGTAAGAGAGGGCAGCAAGCAGCCCCTGCCCAGGACCAGAAGCCCGCCCCGGGTTCTACAAAGCCATCAGCATGACGCTGGGGCTTTACAAGCGGACTCAGGAGCGGTGGGGGGTCGACTCAAGATTTTCAGCAATCAGTGGGCTCGCTCACAAGTGGACCCGTGGATCCTGCAGATAATATCTCAGGGTTACATGTTGGAGTTCGAAAGGTCTCCCCCTCGCCGGTTCCTAAAGTCTGCTTTACCAACGTCTCCCTCAGAAAGGACGTCGGTTTTGGAAGCCATTCACAAGCTGTATTCTCAGCAGGTGATAGTCAAGGTACCCCTCCTACAACAGGGAAAGGGGTATTATTCCACACTATTTGTGGTACCGAAGCCGGACGGTTCGGTAAGACCTATTCTAAACCTGAAATCCTTGAACCTGTACATACAGAAATTCAAGTTCAAGATGGAGTCACTCAGAGCAGTGATAGCGAATCTGGAAGTAGGGGACTTCATGGTGTCCCTGGACATAAAGGATGCTTATCTGCATGTCCCAATTTACCCCTCACACCAAGGGTATCTCAGGTTCGTGATACAAGACTGTCATTATCAGTTTCAAACGCTGCCGTTTGGTTTGTCCACGGCCCCTCGGGTCTTTACCAAGGTAATGACCGAAATGATGGTTCTTCTACGAAGAAAAGGCGTATTAATTATCCCTTACTTGGACGATCTCCTGATAAGGGCAAAGTCCAGAGAACAGCTGGAAGTCGGTGTAGCACTAACCCAGGTAGTGCTTCAGCAACACGGGTGGATTCTGAATCTTCCAAAATCTCAATTGACCCCGACAACTCGTCTGCTGTTCCTGGGAATGATTCTGGACACGGTTCAGAAAAAGGTGTTTCTCCCGGAGGAGAAAGCAAGGGAGTTATCCGAACTTGTCAGGAACCTCCTAAAACCAGGAACTGTGTCAGTACATCAATGCACAAGAGTCCTGGGAAAGATGGTGGCTTCTTACGAAGCGATTCCATTCGGCAGATTCCATGCACGGACATTTCAGTGGGATCTGCTGGACAAATGGTCCGGATCGCATCTGCACATGCATCAGCGGATAACACTGTCACCAAGAACAAGGTTGTCTCTCCTGTGGTGGTTGCAGAGTGCCCATCTGTTAGAGGGCCGCAGATTCGGCATACAGGACTGGGTCCTGGTGACTACGGATGCCAGCCTACGAGGCTGGGGAGCAGTCACACAGGGAAGAAACTTCCAGGGCGTGTGGTCAAACCTGGAGACGTCCCTTCACATAAATATACTGGAGCTAAGAGCGATCTACAATGCTCTAAGCCTGGCAAAATCGCTGCTTCAGGGTCAGCCGGTGTTGATCCAGTCGGACAACATCACGGCAGTCGCCCACGTAAACCGACAAGGCGGCACGAGAAGCAGAAGAGCAATGACAGAAGCTGCAAGGATTCTGCGCTGGGCGGAGAATCATGTCATAGCACTGTCAGCAGTGTTCATCCCGGGAGTGGACAACTGGGAAGCAGACTTCCTCAGCAGACACGACCTTCACCCGGGAGAGTGGGGACTTCATCCAGAAGTCTTCCACATGATTGTGAACCGTTGGGAAAGACCAAAAGGTGGACATGATGGCGTCTCGCCTCAACAAAAAATTGGACAGATATTGCGCCAGGTCAAGAGACCCTCAGGCAATAGCTGTGGACGCTCTGGTAACACCGTGGGTGTACCAGTCAGTGTATGTGTTCCCTCCTCTGCCTCTCATACCAAAGGTACTGAGAATTATACGGAAAAGAGGAGTAAGAACAATACTGGTGGCTCCGGACTGGCCAAGAAGAACTTGGTATCCGGAACTTCAAGAGATGCTCACGGAGGATCCATGGCCTCTACCTCTAAGAAGGGATCTGCTTCAGCAGGGACCTTGTATGTTCCAAGACTTACCGCGTCTGCGTTTGACGGCATGGCGGTTGAACGCCGGATTCTAAAAGAAAAGGGCATTCCAGAGGAAGTTATTCCTACCTTGATTAAGGCTAGAAAGGAAGTGACTGTACAACATTATCACCGCATTTGGCGAAAATATGTTGCGTGGTGTGAGGCCAAGAAGGCCCCTACGGAGGAATTTCAACTGGGTCGATTCTTACATTTCCTGCAAGCAGGATTGTCTATGGGCCTAAAATTGGGGTCCATTAAAGTTCAAATTTCGGCCTTATCAATCTTCTTCCAGAAGGAATTGGCATCAGTGCCTGAAGTACAAACTTTTGTCAAAGGTGTACTACATATACAACCCCCAATAGTGCCTCCAGTGGCACCGTGGGATTTGAACGTAGTTTTGAATTTTCTCAAATCTCATTGGTTTGAGCCTCTAAAATCGGTAGATTTAAAATACCTTACATGGAAGGTAACCATGCTATTGGCCCTGGCTTCAGCCAGGAGAGTTTCAGAGTTGGCGGCTTTATCATACAAAAGCCCATATCTGATTTTCCATTCGGACAGGGCAGAACTGCGGACACGTCCTCATTTTCTCCCTAAGGTGGTTTCGGCTTTTCACTTGAACCAGCCTATTGTGGTGCCTGCGGCTACTAGCGACTTGGAGGACTCCAAGTTACTGGACGTTGTCAGAGCATTGAAAATATATATTTCAAGGACAGCTGGAGTCAGAAAATCTGACTCGTTGTTTATATTGTATGCACCCAACAAGATGGGTGCTCCTGCGTCTAAACAGACGATTGCACGTTGGATCTGTAGCACAATCCAACTTGCACATTCTGTGGCAGGCCTGCCACAGCCTAAATCTGTAAAGGCCCATTCCACAAGGAAAGTGGGCTCATCTTGGGCGGCTGCCCGAGGGGTCTCGGCATTACAACTTTGCCGAGCAGCTACGTGGTCAGGGGAGAACACGTTTGTAAAATTTTACAAATTTGATACTCTGGCTAAGGAGGACCTGGAGTTCTCTCATTCGGTGCTGCAGAGTCATCCGCACTCTCCCGCCCGTTTGGGAGCTTTGGTATAATCCCCATGGTCCTGACGGAGTCCCAGCATCCACTAGGACGTTAGAGAAAATAAGAATTTACTTACCGATAATTCTATTTCTCATAGTCCGTAGTGGATGCTGGGCGCCCATCCCAAGTGCGGATTGTCTGCAATACTTGTACATAGTTATTGTTACAAAGATCGGGTTATTACTATTGTTGTGAGCCATCTTTTCAGAGGCTACTTCGTTTTTTGTTATCATACTGTTAACTGGGTTCAGATCACAAGTTGTACGGTGTGATTGGTGTGGCTGGTATGAGTCTTACCCGGGATTCAAGATCCTTCCTTATTGTGTACGCTCGTCCGGGCACAGTACCTAACTGAGGCTTGGAGGAGGGTCATAGGGGGAGGAGCCAGTACGCACCATGTGATCCTAAAAGCTTTATTTAGATGTGCCCTGTCTCCTGCGGAGCCCGCTATTCCCCATGGTCCTGACGGAGTCCCAGCATCCACTACGGACTATGAGAAATAGAATTATCGGTAAGTAAATTCTTATTTTAGAAGCTAGAATAGATAAAAAAAATAAGATAGAAATAAGATAAATACATATATTTTTATAAGGTAGGTAGGTAGATAGATAGATATCGATAGCTAATTGTAGATATATAGGAAGATATAGAGTTCTAGGTAACTAAGATAGAAAGAACCACGTATCGTTCGCATCGTTTAGCGTTGCAGGCACCGACGGTAAGTGATGCGCGTCCCAGCCGTCGTTTTTTTTTTTTCCCCCCCATGCGTTAGTTTGGACCATCAGATAGGTAGATACACAGTAGGTTGCTATAGATGGCAATCTCTATTCTACCTATCTACTTATCTTTACATACAATATAGGGCATGTGGTTGGAGCTGCGCCCCCAGACTTGCAAAGTACCGTTTTATTTTCGGTACTTAACGCATGAGCAGGACCCCTTCTGCACGTGCGCGACCGGTCCCGCGGAACAAACAGACTGTCAGTGTTTGACAGTCTGCTGCCCTCTGGAGCCAGGGAAGGGGTGGGGACGACCTCAGTTTGTCAAAACAGAGGCGCGTCACCGCCGGTGGTGGGAAGAGGACAGGGATCTCCGTCCTAAGACGGAGTTTTCCTGTCCTCTGCGGGGGGGCGGCTTCAGCGGCACCATGGGTGCCCTAAGCCGCCCGATGGTGACAGCAGGAGGCGTTTGCTTGTAGCAGACGCCCCCTGCTGCATCGCCATGCGGAGCTATCCCTGCTGCTTCCAAGGAAGCAGCAGTGATAGCAAACTCCAACCACCTCTTAATTAACCCGCGAGAAGGGTTAGGCTGCGGTGGGGGGTTAGGCTGCGGAGAGGAGGGAGGCGGGCGGCGGGGTTTAGGTTTCGGTAGCGCCGCGGGGATGGTCAAGGTTAGGCACGATAGGTTTAGGTAGAATAGATAAATATTTTTAGAAGCTAGAATAGATAAAAAAAATAAGATAGAAATAAGATAATAAGATTTTACTTACCGATAAATCTATTTCTCGTAGTCCGTAGTGGATGCTGGGGACTCCGTCAGGACCATGGGGAATAGCGGGCTCCGCAGGAGACAGGGCACATCTAAAAAGCCTTTTAGGTCACATGGTGTGTACTGGCTCCTCCCCCCATGACCCTCCTCCAAGCTTCAGTTAGGTACTGTGCCCGGACGAGCGTACACAATAAGGAAGGATCTTGAATCCCGGGTAAGACTCATACCAGCCACACCAATCACACCGTACAACTTGTGATCTGAACCCAGTTAACAGTATGATAACAAAACGAAGTAGCCTCTAAAAAGATGGCTCACAACAATAGTAATAACCCGATTTTTGTAACAATAACTATGTACAAACATTGCAGACAATCCGCACTTGGGATGGGCGCCCAGCATCCACTACGGACTACGAGAAATAGATTTATCGGTAAGTAAAATCTTATTTTCTCTAACGTCCTAGTGGATGCTGGGGACTCCGTCAGGACCATGGGGATTATACCAAAGCTCCCAAACGGGCGGGAGAGTGCGGATGACTCTGCAGCACCGAATGAGAGAACTCCAGGTCCTCCTTAGCCAGAGTATCAAATTTGTAAAATTTTACAAACGTGTTCTCCCCTGACCACGTAGCTGCTCGGCAAAGTTGTAATGCCGAGACCCCTCGGGCAGCCGCCCAGGATGAGCCTACTTTCCTTGTGGAGTGGGCCTTTACAGATTTAGGCTGTGGCAGGCCTGCCACAGAATGTGCAAGTTGGATTGTGCTACATATCCAACGTGCAATCGTCTGTTTAGACGCAGGAGCACCCATCTTGTTGGGTGCATACAATATAAACAACGAGTCAGATTTTCTGACTCCAGCTGTCCTTGAAATATATATTTTCAATGCTCTGACAACGTCCAGTAACTTGGAGTCCTCCAAGTCGCTAGTCGCCGCAGGCACCACAATAGGCTGGTTCAAGTGAAAAGCTGAAACCACCTTAGGGAGAAATTGAGGACGTGTCCGCAATTCTGCCCTGTCCGAATGGAAAATCAGATATGGGCTTTTGTACGACAAAGCCGCCAATTCTGACACTCTCCTGGCTGAAGCCAGGGCCAATAGCATGGTTACCTTCCATGTAAGGTATTTTAAATCTACCGATTTTAAAGGCTCAAACCAATGAGATTTGAGAAAATTTAGAACCACGTTCAAATCCCACGGTGCCACTGGAGGCACTATTGGGGGTTGTATATGTAGTACACCTTTTACAAAAGTCTGTACTTCAGGCACTGACGCCAGTTCTTTCTGGAAGAAAATTGATAAGGCCGAAATTTGAACTTTAATGGTCCCCAATTTTAGGCCCATAGACAATCCTGCTTGCAGGAAATGTAAGAATCGACCCAATTGAAATTCTTCCGTTGGAGCCTTCTTAGCTTCACACCACGCAACATATTTTCTCCAAATACGGTGATAATGTTGTGCGGTCACATCTTTCCTGGCTTTAATTAAAGTAGGAATAACTTCCTCAGGAATGCCCTTTTCTTTTAGAATCCGGCGTTCAACCGCCATGCCGTCAAACGCAGTCGCGGTAAGTCTTGGAACATACAAGGTCCCTGTTGAAGCAGGTCCCTTCTTAGAGGTAGAGGCCACGGATCCTCCGTGAGCATCTCTTGAAGTTCTGGATACCAAGTTCTTCTTGGCCAGTCCGGAGCTACCAGTATTGTTCTTACTCCTCTTTTCCGTATAATTCTCAGTACCTTTGGTATGAGAGGCAGAGGAGGAAACACATATACTGACTGGTACACCCATGGTGTTACCAGAGCGTCCACAGCTATTGCCTGTGGGTCTCTTGACCTGGCGCAATACCTGTCCAACTTTTTGTTGAGGCGAGACGCCATCATGTCCACCTTTGGTTTTTCCCAACGGTTCACCATCATGTTGAAGACTTCTGGATGAAGTCCCCACTCTCCCGGGTGAAGGTCGTGTCTGCTGAGGAAGTCTGCTTCCCAGTTGTCCACTCCCGGGATGAACACTGCTGACAGTGCTATGACATGATTCTCCGCCCAGCGCAGAATCCGTGCAGTTTCCGTCATTGCACTTCTGCTTCTCGTGCCGCCTTGTCGGTTGACGTGGGCGACTGCCGTGATGTTGTCGGACTGGATCAGCACCGGCTGATCCTGAAGCAGAGGTCTTGCTTGGCTTAGGGCATTGTATATCGCTCTTAGCTCCAGAATATTTATGTGAAGAGACTTTTCCAGGTTTGACCACACGCCCTGGAAGTTTCTTCCCTTCGTGACTGCTCCCCAACCTCGTAGGCTGGCATCCGTAGTCACCAGGACCCAGTCCTGTATGCCGAATCTGCGGCCCACTAACAGATGGGCCGTCTGTAACCACCACAGGAGAGACAATCTTGTTCTTGGTGACAATGTTATCCTCTGATGCATGTGCAGATGCGATCCGGACCATTTGTCCAGTAGATCCCACTGGAATGTCCGTGCATGGAACCTGCCGAACGGAATTGCTTCGTATGAAGCCACCATCTTTCCCAGGACTCTCGTGCATTGATGTACTGACACAGTTCCTGGTTTTAGGAGGTTCCTGACAAGTTCGGATAGCTCCTTTGCCTTCTCCTCTGGGAGAAATACCTTTTTCTGAACCGTGTCCAGAATCATGCCCAAAAACAACAGATGTGTTGTCGGAGTCAATTGAGATTTTGGAAGATTTAGAATCCACCCATGTTGCCGAAGCACTACTTGTGATAGTGTCACACTGGCTTCCAGCTGTTCTCTGGACTTTGCCCTTATTAGGAGATCGTCCAAGTACGGGATAATTAATACGCCTTTTCTTCGTAGAAGAACCATCATTTCGGTCATTACCTTGGTAAAGACCCGAGGAGCCGTGGACAAACCAAACGGCAGCGTTTGAAACTGATAATGACAGTCTTGTACCACGAACCTGAGATACCCTTGGTGTGAAGGGTAAATTGGGACATGTAGATAAGCATCTTTTATGTCCAAGGAAACCATGAAGTCCCCCTCTTCCAGATTCGCTATCACTGCTCTGAGTGACTCCATCTTGAACTTGAATTTCTGTATGTACAGGTTCAAGGATTTCAGATTTAGAATAGGTCTTACCGAACCGTCCGGTTTCCGTACCACAAATAGTGTGGAATAATACCCCTTTCCCTGTTGTAGGAGGGGTACCTTGACTATCACCTGCTGAGAATACAGCTTGTGAATGGCTTCCAAAACCAACGTCCTTTCTGAGGGAGACGTTGGTAAAGCAGACTTTAGGAACCGGCGAGGAGGAGACCTTTCGAACTCCAGCATGTACCCCTGAGATATTATCTGCAGGACCCACGGGTCTACTTGTGAGTAATCCCATTGATTGCTGAAATTTTTGAGCCGACCCCCCACCGTTCCTAAGTCCACTTGTACAGCCCCAGCGTCATGCTGATGGCTTTGTAGAAGCCTGGGCGGGCTTCTGTTCCTGGGTAGGGGCTGCATGCTGCCCTTTCTTACCCTTTCCTCTGCCTCGCGGCAGATAAGACTGTCCTTTTGGTCGCTTCTTATAGGAGCGAAAGGACTGCGGCTGAAAAGACGGTGTCTTTTTCTGTTGGGAAGGAGTCTGAGGTAAAAAGGTGGATTTGCCCGCAGTTGCCGTGGCCACCAAGTCCGAAAGACCGACCCCAAACAATTCCTCTCCCTTGTATGGCAATACTTCCATATGCCTCTTGGAATCCGCATCACCTGACCACTGTCGCGTCCATAAACTTCTTCTGGCAGATATGGACATCGCGCTTACTCTTGATGCTAGAGTACAAACATCCCTCTGAGCATCTCGCATATAAAGAAAAGCATCCTTTAATTGCTCTAGAGTCAATAAAATACTGTCCCTATCCAGGGTATCAATATTTTCAGTCAGAGAATCCAACCACACTACCCCAGCGCTGCACATCCAGGCTGAGGCTATTGCCGGTCGCAGTATAACACCAGTATGCGTGTACATACTTTTCAGTGTAGTTTCCAGCCTCCTATCTGCTGGATCCTTGAGGGCGGCCGTATCAGGAGACGGTAACGCCACTTGCTTTGATAAACGTGTGAGCGCCTTATCCACCCTAGGGGGTGTTTCCCAGCGGGCCCTAACCTCTGGTGGGAAAGGGTATAATGCCAATAACTTCTTTGAAATTGGCAATTTTCTATCGGGGGTAACCCACGCTTCATCACACACATCATTCAATTCCTCTGATTCTGGGAAAAATACAGGCAGTTTTTTAACCCCCCACATAATACCCCTTTTTGAGGTACCAGTAGTATCAGAGAGCTGCAAAGCCTCCTTCATTGCCGTGATCATATAACGTGTGGCCCTATTGGAAAATACGTTTACTTCCTCACCGTCGACACTAGATTCATCTGTGTCGGTACCCGTGTCGACTGACTGAGGTAAGGGACGTTTTACAGCCCCTGACGGTGTCTGAGATGCCTGAACCGGTACTAACTGGTTTGCCGGGCGTCTCATTTCGTCAACTGACTTTTGTAATGTGCTGACATTATCACGTAATTCCATAACCAAAGCCATCCATTCCGGTGTCGACTCCCTAGGGGGTGACATTACCATCATCGGCAATTGCTCTGCCTCCACACCAACATCTTCCTCAAACATGTCGACACACACGTACCGACACCCACCGCAGCCACACAGTGAATGCTCTATTGAAGACAGGACCCTCCTAGCCCTTTGGGGAGACAGAGGGAGAGTTTGCCAGCACACACCAAAAGCGCTATAATTTATATAACAACCCTAAAAGGTGTTGTTTTTATATATATGCGCTTTCATTATATAATTATATCGCCAAATTTATGCCCCCCTCTCTCTTTGTTACCCTGTTTCTGTAGTGCAGTGAAGGGGAGAGTCGTGGGAGCCTTCCTCACCAGCGGAGCCGTGCAGGAAAATGGCGCCGAGTGCTGAGGAGAATAAGCTCCGCCCCTTTTCCGGCGGGCTTTTCTCCCGGTTTTTTTAATAAACTGGCCTGGGTAAAATACATACATATAGCCTTAATGGCTATATGTGATGTATTTATTTGCCTCTAAGGTATTTAATATTGCTGCCCAGGGCGCCCCCAGCAGCGCCCTGCACCCTCCGTGACCGAGATCCGTGAGCCGTGTAGCAACAATGGCGCACAGCTGCAGTGCTGTGCGCTACCTCTATGAAGACCCTGAAGTCTTCTGCCGCCTGTTTCCGGACCTCCGTCTCTGCCGTCTTCAGCGTCTGTAAGGGGGAATCAGCGGCGCGGCTCCGGGACGAACCCCAGGCTGACCTGTGTTCCGACTCCCTCTGGAGCTCAGTGTCCAGTAGCCTAAGACTTCAATCCTCCTGTACGCAGGTGAGTTGCCAGTCTCTCCCCTAAGTCCCACGTTGCAGTGCTCCTGTCGCCAGCAGGAGACACTGATTAGAAACCTAAAAAAAAACTTTTTCTAACTAGCTCTTTAAGAGAGCCACCTAGATTGCACCCTCTCGGACGGGCACAAAAACCTAACTGAAGCTTGGAGGAGGGTCATGGGGGGAGGAGCCAGTACACACCATGTGACCTAAAAGGCTTTTTAGATGTGCCCTGTCTCCTGCGGAGCCCGCTATTCCCCATGGTCCTGACGGAGTCCCCAGCATCCACTAGGACGTTAGAGAAAAATACATATATTTTTATAAGGTAGGTAGGTAGATAGATAGATATCGATAGCTAATTGTAGATATATAGGAAGATATAGAGTTCTAGGTAGCTAAGAAAGAAAGAACCACGTATCGTTCGCATCGTTTAGCGTTGCAGGCACCGACGGTAAGTGATGCGCGTCCCCGCCGTCGTTTCCCCCCCCCCATGCGTTAGTTTGGACCATCAGATAGGTAGATACACAGTAGGTTGCTATAGATGGCAATCTCTATTCTACCTATCTACTTATCTTTACATACAATATAGGGCATGTGGTTGGAGCTGCGCCCCCAGACTTGCAAAGTACCGTTTTATTTTCGGTACTTAACGCATGAGCAGGACCCCTTCTGCACGTGCGCGACCGGTCCCGCGGAACAAACAGACTGTCAGTGTTTGACAGTCTGCTGCCCTCTGGAGCCAGGGAAGGGGTGGGGACGACCTCAGTTTGTCAAAACAGAGGCGCGTCACCGCCGGTGGTGGGAAGAGGACAGGGATCTCCGTCCTAAGACGGAGTTTTCCTGTCCTCTGCGGGGGGGCGGCTTCAGCGGCACCATGGGTGCCCTAAGCCGCCCGATGGTGACAGCAGGAGGCGTTTGCTTGTAGCAGACGCCCCCTGCTGCATCGCCATGCGGAGCTATCCCTGCTGCTTCCAAGGAAGCAGCAGTGATAGCAAACTCCAACCACCTCTTAATTAACCCGCGAGAAGGGTTAGGCTGCGGTGGGGGGTTAGGCTGCGGAGAGGAGGGAGGCGGGCGGCGGGGTTTAGGTTTCGGTAGCGCCGCGGGGATGGTCAAGGTTAGGCACGATAGGTTTAGGTAGAATAGATAAATATTTTTAGAAGCTAGAATAGATAAAAAAAATAAGATAGAAATAAGATAAATACATATATTTTTATAAGGTAGGTAGGTAGATAGATAGATAGATATCGATAGCTAATTGTAGATATATAGGAAGATATAGAGTTCTAGGTAGCTAAGAAAGAAAGAACCACGTATCGTTCGCATCGTTTAGCGTTGCAGGCACCGACGGTAAGTGATGCGCGTCCCCGCCGTCGTTTCCCCCCCCCCCCATGCGTTAGTTTGGACCATCAGATAGGTAGATACACAGTAGGTTGCTATAGATGGCAATCTCTATTCTACCTATCTACTTATCTTTACATACAATATAGGGCATGTGGTTGGAGCTGCGCCCCCAGACTTGCAAAGTACCGTTTTATTTTCGGTACTTAACGCATGAGCAGGACCCCTTCTGCACGTGCGCGACCGGTCCCGCGGAACAAACAGACTGTCAGTGTTTGACAGTCTGCTGCCCTCTGGAGCCAGGGAAGGGGTGGGGACGACCTCAGTTTGTCAAAACAGAGGCGCGTCACCGCCGGTGGTGGGAAGAGGACAGGGATCTCCGTCCTAAGACGGAGTTTTCCTGTCCTCTGCGGGGAGGCGGCTTCAGCGGCACCATGGGTGCCCTAAGCCGCCCGATGGTGACAGCAGGAGGCGTTTGCTTGTAGCAGACGCCCCCTGCTGCATCGCCATGCGGAGCTATCCCTGCTGCTTCCAAGGAAGCAGCAGTGATAGCAAACTCCAACCACCTCTTAATTAACCCGCGAGAAGGGTTAGGCTGCGGTGGGGGGTTAGGCTGCGGAGAGGAGGGAGGCGGGCGGCGGGGTTTAGGTTTCGGTAGCGCCGCGGGGATGGTCAAGGTTAGGCACGATAGGTTTAGGTAGAATAGATAAATATTTTTAGAAGCTAGAATAGATAAAAAAAATAAGATAGAAATAATAAGAATTTACTTACCGATAATTCTATTTCTCGGAGTCCGTAGTGGATGCTGGGGTTCCTGAAAGGACCATGGGGAATAGCGGCTCCGCAGGAGACAGGGCACAAAAAAGTAAAGCTTTACTAGGTCAGGTGGTGTGCACTGGCTCCTCCCCCTATGACCCTCCTCCAGACTCCAGTTAGGTACTGTGCCCGGACGAGCATACACAATAAGGGAGGCATTTTGAATCCCGGGTAAGACTCATACCAGCCACACCAATCACACCGTACAACTTGTGATCTAAACCCAGTTAACAGTATGACAACAGAAAGGGCCTCTTAAAGATGGCTCCTTAACAATAACCCGAATTAGTTAACAATAACTATGTACAAGTATTGCAGATAATCCGCACTTGGGATGGGCGCCCAGCATCCACTACGGACTCCGAGAAATAGAATTATCGGTAAGTAAATTCTTATTTTCTCTATCGTCCTAAGTGGATGCTGGGGTTCCTGAAAGGACCATGGGGATTATACCAAAGCTCCCAAACGGGCGGGAGAGTGCGGATGACTCTGCAGCACCGAATGAGAGAACTCCAGGTCCTCCTTTGCCAGGGTATCAAATTTGTAAAATTTTACAAACGTGTTCTCCCCCGACCACGTAGCTGCTCGGCAGAGTTGTAATGCCGAGACCCCTCGGGCAGCCGCCCAAGATGAGCCCACCTTCCTTGTGGAGTGGGCTTTTACAGTTTTAGGCTGTGGCAGGCCTGCCACAGAATGTGCAAGTTGAATTGTGTTACAAATCCAACGAGCAATCGACTGCTTAGAAGCAGGTGCGCCCAACTTGTTGGGTGCATACAATATAAACAGCGAGTCAGATTTTCTGACTCCAGCCGTCCTTGCAATGTATATTTTTAAGGCTCTGACAACGTCCAACAACTTGGAGTCCTCCAAGTCGCTAGTGGCCGCAGGCACCACAATAGGTTGGTTCAGATGAAATGCTGATACCACTTTAGGGAGAAAATGCGGACGAGTCCGCAGTTCTGCCCTATCCGAATGGAAGATTAGATAAGGACTTTTATAAGATAAAGCCGCCAATTCAGATACTCTCCTGGCAGAGGCCAGGGCTAGTAACATAGTCACTTTCAATGTGAGATATTTCAAATCCACCTTTTTCAATGGTTCAAACCAATGGGATTTGAGGAAATCTAAAACTACATTTAGATCCCACGGTGCCACCGGAGGCACCACAGGAGGCTGTATATGCAGTACTCCCTTGACAAAAGTCTGGACCTCAGGGACAGAGGCCAATTCTTTTTGGAAGAATATTGACAGGGCCGAAATTTGAACCTTAATGGATCCCAATTTGAGACCCATAGATAATCCTGATTGCAGGAAATGTAGGAAACGACCCAGTTGGAATTCCTCCGTCGGAACCCTCCGATCCTCGCACCACGCTACATATTTTCGCCAAATGCGGTGATAATGTTTCACGGTGACTTCCTTCCGTGCCTTAATCAAGGTAGGAATGACTTCTTCTGGAATGCCTTTCCCTTTTAGGATCTGGCGTTCAACCGCCATGCCGTCAAACGCAGCCGCGGTAAGTCTTGAAAAAGACAGGGACCCTGCTGTAGCAGGTCCCTTCTCAGAGGTAGAGGCCACGGTTCGTCCGTGAGCATCTCTTGAAGTTCCGGATACCAAGTCCTTCTCGGCCAATCCGGAACCACTAGTATTGTTCTTACTCTTCTTTGCCGTATGATCTTCAATACCTTTGGTATGAGCGGCAGAGGAGGAAACACATACACTGACTGGTACACCCAAGGAGTTACCAGTGCGTCCACAGCTATTGCCTGTGGATCTCTTGACCTGGCGCAATATTTGTCCAGTTTCTTGTTGAGGCGAGACGCCATCATGTCTACAATTGGTCTTTCCCAACGGTCTATTAACATGTTGAAGACTTCTGGATGTAGACCCCACTCTCCCGGATGAAGATCGTGTCTGCTGAGGAAGTCTGCTTCCCAATTGTCCACGCCCGGGATGAACACTGCTGACAGTGCTATCACGTGATTCTCCGCCCAGCGAAGAATCTTGGCAGCTTCTGCCATTGCACTCCTGCTTCTTGTGCCGCCCTGCCTGTTTACATGGGCGACCGCCGTGATGTTGTCCGACTGAATCAACACCGGCTTTCCTTGCAGGAGAAGTTCCGCCTGGCTTAGAGCATTGTAGATTGCTCTTAGTTCCAGAATGTTTATGTGAAGAGACTTTTCCAGACTCGTCCATACTCCCTGGAAGTTTCTTCCTTGTGTGACTGCTCCCCAGCCTCTCAGGCTGGCGTCCGTGGTCACCAGGATCCAATCCTGAATGCCGAATCTGCGGCCTTCTAATAGGTGAGCCTTCTGCAACCACCACAGAAGTGACACCCTTGTCTTTGGTGACAGGGTTATTCGCAGGTGCATCTGCAGATGCGACCCTGACCATTTGTCCAACAGATCCCTTTGGAATATTCTTGCATGGAATCTGCCGAATGGAATTGCTTCGTAAGAAGCCACCATTTTTCCCAGGACTCTTGTGCATTGATGTACTGACACTTTTCCTGGTTTTAGGAGGTTCCTGACCAGATCGGATAACTCCTTGGCTTTTTCCTCTGGAAGGAAAACCTTTTTCTGAACCGTGTCCAGAATCATTCCTAGGAACAGCAGACGAGTTGTCGGGATTAAATGGGATTTTGGAATATTCAGAATCCACCCGTGTTGTCTTAGCACCTCTTGAGATAGTGCTAAAGCTGTCTCCAGCTGTTCTCTGGACCTTGCCCTTATTAGGAGATCGTCCAAGTATGGGATAACTAATACGCCTTTTCTTCGAAGAAGAATCATCATCTCGGCCATTACCTTGGTAAAGACCCGAGGCGCCGTGGACAATCCGAACGGCAGCGTCTGAAACTGATAGTGACAGTTTTGAACAATGAACCTGAGGTACCCCTGGTGTGCGGGGTAAATCGGAACGTGTAGATACGCATCCTTGATGTCCAAGGATACCATAAAGTCCCCTTCTTCCAGGTTCGCTATCACTGCTCTGAGTGACTCCATCTTGAACTTGAACTTTTTTATGTAGAGGTTCAAGGACTTCAGATTTAGAATAGGCCTTACCGAGCCATCCGGCTTCGGTACCACAAATAGAGTGGAATAATACCCCTTTCCTTGTTGTAATAGGGGTACTTTGACTATCACCTGCTGAGCGTACAGCTTGTGAATGGCTTCCAACACCCTCTCCCTTTCGGAAGAGACGGTTGGTAAGGCAGACTTCAGGAAACGATGAGGAGGATCCGTCTCTAATTCCAACCTGTACCCCTGAGATATTATCTGCAGGATCCAGGGGTCTACCTGCGAGTGAGCCCACTGCGCGCTGTAATTTTTGAGACGGCCCCCCACTGTCCCCGAGTCCGCTTGAGAGGCCCCAGCGTCATGCTGAGGTTTTTGCAGGAGCCGGGGAGGGCTTCTGTTCCTGGGAAGGAGCTGCCTGTTGGTGTCTCTTCCCTCTTCCTCTGCCTCGTGGCAGGTACGACAAGCCCTTTGCTCTCTTATTTTTGTAGGAGCGAAAAGGCTGCGGTTGAAAGGTCGGTGCCTTTCTCTGTTGGGGAGTGACTTGAGGTAAAAAAGTGGATTTCCCGGCAGTAGCCGTGGCCACCAAGTCTGATAGACCAACTCCAAATAACTCCTCCCCTTTATACGGCAAAACCTCCATGTGACGTTTTGAATCCGCATCGCCTGTCCACTGTCGTGTCCATAAGGCTCTTCTGGCTGAAATGGACATAGCACTCACCCGAGATGCCAGTGTGCAAATATCCCTCTGTGCATCACGCATATAGATAAATGCATCCTTTATTTGTTCTAACGACAGTAAAACATTGTCCCTATCTAGGGTATCAATATTTTCAATCAGGGATTCTGACCAAACTACTCCAGCACTGCACATCCAGGCAGTTGCTATAGCTGGTCGTAGTATAACACCTGCATGTGTGTATATATTCTTTTGAATAACTTCCATCTTTCTATCTGATGGATCCTTAAGTGCGGCCGTCTCAGGAGAGGGTAACGCCACTTGTTTGGATAAGCGTGTGAGCGCCTTGTCCACCTTAGGGGGTGTTTCCCAGCGCGCCCTAACCTCTGGCGGGAAAGGGTATAATGCCAATAACTTTTTTGAAATTATCAACTTTTTATCAGGAGCAACCCACGCTTCATCACACACGTCATTTAATTCTTCTGATTCAGGAAAAACTGTTTGTAGTTTTTTCACACCATACATAATACCCTGTTTTACGGTATCTGTAGTATCAGCTAAATGTAACGTCTCCTTCATTGCCAAAATCATATAACGTGTGGCCCTACTGGAAAATACGTTTGAATTTCTACCGTCGTCACTGGAATCAGTGCCCGTGTCTGGGTCTGTGTCGACCGACTGAGGCAAAGGGCGTTTTACAGCCCCTGACGGTGTTTGAGGCGCCTGGACAGGCATTAATTGATTGTCCGGCCGCCTCATGTCCTCAACTGACTGTTTAAGGGAAGATAAACCATCACGTAATTCCACAAATAAAGGCATCCATTCTGGTGTCGACCCCCTGGGGGGTGACATCTGCATATTTGGCAATTGCTCCGCCTCCACACCAATATCGTCCTCATACATGTCGACACCACGTACCGACACACACCGCAAACTCACAGGGAATGCTCTAATGAAGACAGGACCCACTAGCCCTTTTGGGGAGACAGAGGGAGAGTCTGCCAGCACACACCACAAAGCGCTATATATACAAGGGATATCCTTATATTAAGTGCTCCCTTATAGCTGCTTTAATATATATATATATAGCCATTAATGTGCCCCCCCTCTCTGTTTTACCCTGTTTCTGTAGTGCAGTGCAGGGGAGAGACCTGGGAGCCGTTCTGACCAGCGGAGCTGTGACAGAAAATGGCGCCGTGTGCTGAGGAGATAGGCCCCGCCCCTTTTTCGGCGGGTTCTTCTCCCGCTATTTTTCCAGTCAGGCAGGGGTTAAATATCTCCATATAGCCCCTATGGGCTATATGTGAGGTATTTTTAGCCTTGTATAAGGTTTATATTTGCCTCTCAGAGCGCCCCCCCCCAGCGCTCTGCACCCTCAGTGACTGCCCAGTGAAGTGTGCTGAGAGGAAAATGGCGCACAGCTGCAGTGCTGTGCGCTACCTTATGAAGACTGAGGAGTCTTCAGCCGCCGGTTTCCGGACCTCTTCACGCTTCAGCATCTGCAAGGGGGTCGGCGGCGCGGCTCCGGGACCGGACTCCACGGCTGGGCCTGTGTTCGATCCCTCTGGAGCTAATGGTGTCCAGTAGCCAAGCAGCAAATCCACTCTGCATGCAGGTGAGTTTACTACTTTCCCCCTAAGTCCCACGTTGCAGTGATCCTGTTGCCAGCAGGACTCACTGTAAAGAAAAAAACCTAAACTAAACTTTCTCTAAGCAGCTCTTTAGGAGAGCCACCTAGATTGCACCCTTCTCGTTCGGGCACAAAATCTAACTGGAGTCTGGAGGAGGGTCATAGGGGGAGGAGCCAGTGCACACCACCTGACCTAGTAAAGCTTTACTTTTTTGTGCCCTGTCTCCTGCGGAGCCGCTATTCCCCATGGTCCTTTCAGGAACCCCAGCATCCACTTAGGACGATAGAGAAAATAAGAATTTACTTACCGATAATTCTATTTCTCGGAGTCCGTAGTGGATGCTGGGGTTCCTGAAAGGACCATGGGGGATAGCGGCTCCGCAGGAGACAGGGCACAAAAAAGTAAAGCTTTTACCAGATCAGGTGGTGTGCACTGGCTCCTCCCCCTATGACCCTCCTCCAGACTCCAGTTAGGTACTGTGCCCGGACGAGCGTACACAATAAGGGAGGCAATTTGAATCCCGGGTAAGACTCATACCAGCCACACCAATCACACCGTACAACTTGTGATCTAAACCCAGTTAACAGTATGATAACAGAAAGAGCCTCTTAAAGATGGCTCCTTAACAATATAACCCGAATTTGTTAACAATAACTATGTACAGTATTGCAGATAATCCGCACTTGGGATGGGCGCCCAGCATCCACTACGGACTCCGAGAAATAGAATTATCGGTAAGTAAATTCTTATTTTCTCTATCGTCCTAAGTGGATGCTGGGGTTCCTGAAAGGACCATGGGGATTATACCAAAGCTCCCAAACGGGCGGGAGAGTGCGGATGACTCTGCAGCACCGAATGAGAGAATTCCAAGTCCTCTTTTGCCAGGGTATCAAATTTGTAGAATTTTACAAACGTGTTTTCCCCCGACCACGTAGCTGCTCGGCAGAATTGTAATGCCGAGACCCCTCGGGCAGCCGCCCAAGATGAGCCCACCTTCCTTGTGGAATGGGCCTTAACAGATTTAGGCTGTGGCAGGCCTGCCACAGAATGAGCAAGTTGAATTGTGTTACAAATCCAACGAGCAATCGTCTGCTTAGAAGCAGGGGCACCCAACTTGTTGGGTGCATATAGTATCAACAGCGAGTCAGATTTTCTGACTTCAGCCGTCCTTGAAATGTATATTTTTAAGGCTCTGACAACGTCCAACAACTTGGAGTCCTCCAAGTCGCCAGTGGCCGCAGGCACCACAATAGGTTGGTTCAGGTGAAACGCTGATACCACCTTAGGGAGAAAATGCGGACGAGTCCTCAGTTCTGCCCTATCCGAATGGAAGATTAGATAAGGGCTTTTATAAGATAAAGCCGCCAATTCAGATACTCTCCTGGCGGAAGCCAGGGCCAGTAACATAGTCACTTTCCATGTGAGATATTTAAAATCCACCTTTTTCAATGGTTCAAACCAATGGGATTTGAGGAAATCTAAAACTACATTTAGATCCCACGGTGCCACCGGAGGCACCACAGGAGGCTGTATATGCAGTACTCCTTTAACAAAAGTCTGTACCTCAGGAACTGAGGCCAATTCTTTTTGGAAGAATATTGACAGGGCCGAAATTTGAACCTTAATAGATCTCAATTTGAGACCCATAGACAATCCTGATTGTAGGAAATGTAGGAAACGACCCAGTTGAAATTCCTCCGTCGGAACACTCCGATCCTCGCACCACGCGACATATTTTCGCCAAATGCGGTGATAATGTTTCGCGGTGACTTCCTTCCTTGCCTTAATCAAGGTAGGAATGACTTCTTCTGGAATGCCTTTCCCTTTTAGGATCTGGCGTTCAACCGCCATGCCGTCAAACGCAGCCGCGGTAAGTCTTGAAAGAGACAGGGACCCTGTTGTAGCAGGTCCCTTCTCAGAAGTAGAGGGCACGGGTCGTCCGTGACCAACTCTTGAAGTTCCGGGTACCAAGTCCTTCTTGGCCAATCCGGAGCCACTAGTATTGTTCTTACTCCTCCTCACCGTATAATCTTCAATACCTTTGGTATGAGAGGCAGAGGAGGAAACACATATACTGATTTGTACACCCAAGGTGTTACCAGTGCGTCCACAGCTATTGCCTGTGGATCTCTTGACCTGGCGCAATACTTGTCCAGTTTCTTGTTGAGGCGAGACGCCATCATGTCTACCATTGGTCTTTCCCAACAGTTTACTAGCATGTGGAAGACTTCTGGATGAAGACCCCCCTCTCCCGGGTGAATATCGTGTCTGCTGAGGAAGTCTGCTTCCCAGTTGTCCACGCCCGGGAAGAACACTGCTGACAGTGCTATTACGTGATTCTCCGCCCAGCGAAGAATCTTGGTAGCTTCTGCCATTGCACTCCTGCTTCTTGTGCCGCCCTGTCTGTTTACATGGGCGACCGCCGTGATGTTGTCCGACTGAATCAACACCGGTTTTCCTTGCAGGAGTGGTTCCGCCTGGCTTAGAGCATTTTAGATTGCTCTTAGTACCAGAATGTTTATGTGAAGAGACTTTTCCAGGTTCGTCCATACCCCCTGGAAGTTTCTTCCTTGTGTGACTGCTCCCCAACCTCTCAGGCTGGCGTCCGTGGTCACCAGGATCAAATCCTGTATGCCGAATCTGCGGCCCTCCAATAGATGAGCCTTTTGCAACCACCACAGAAGATATACCCTTGTCCTTGGCGACAGGGTTATTCGCAGGTGCATCTGAGGATGCGACCCTGACCATTTGTCCAACAGATCCCTTTGGAAAATTCTTGCATGGAATCTGCCGAATGGAATTGCTTCGTAAAAAGCCACCATTTTTCCCAGGACTCTTGTGCATTGATGTACAGACACCTTTCCTGGTTTTAGGAGGTTCCTGACAGGTCGGATAACTCCTTGGCTTTTTCCTCGGGAAGAAAAACCTTTTTCTGAACCGTGTCCAGAATCATCCCTAGGAACAGCAGACGTATCGTCGGAAAACAGCTGCGATTCTTGGAATATTTAGAATCCAGTCGTGCCGTCGAAGAACTACTTTAGATAGTGCTCTTCCGACCTCCAACTGTTCTCTGGAACTTGCCCTTTTTAGGTCGTGCAAGTAAGGGATAATTTAGATGCCTTTTTTCTTTGAAGAAACATCTTTTCGGCCATTACCTTGGTAAAAAGGCCCGGGGTGCCGTGGATAATTCAAACGGCATCGTCTGAAACTGATATTGACAGTTCTGTACCACGAACCAGAGGTACCCTTGATGAGAAGGACAAAATTTGGACATGGAGGTAATCCTTGATGTCCAGGGACACCATATAGTCCCCTTTTTTCCGGTTCGCTATCACTGCTCTGAGTGACTTTATCTCGATTTGAACCTTTTATGTAAGTGTTCAAAACATTTTAGATTTAGACTATGTGTCACCAAGCCGTCTGGCTTCAGTACCACAATATAGTGTGGAAAAATAATACCCTTTTCCTTGTCGTAGGAGGGGTACTTTGATTATCACCTGCTGGATATACAGCTTGTGAATTGTTTCCAATGCTGCCTCCCTGTCGGAGGGAGCCGTTGGTAAAGCAGACTTCAGGAACCTGCGAGGAGAAGATGTCTCGACTCTCCAATCTTTACCCCTGGGATAATACTCGTACGATCTAGGGGTCAACTTGCGAGTGATCCCACTGCGCCCTGAGACTCTTGAGACTACCCCCCCACCTTGAGTCCGCTTGCACGGCCCCAGCGTCATGCTGAGGACTTGGCAGACGCGGTGGAGGGCTTCTTTTCCTGGGAAAGGGCTGCCTGCTGCAGTCTACTTCCCTTACCTCTATGTCTGGGCAGATATGACTGGCCTTTTGCCTGCATGCCCTCATGGGAAAGGAAAGATTGAGGCTGAAAAGACGGTGTCTTTTTTAGCTGAGATGTAACTTGGGGTAAAAAAGGTTGGATTTCCCAGCTGTTGCTGTGGTCCCCAGGTCCGATGGACCGACCCCCAAATAACTCCTTCCCTTTATACAGCAATACTTCCATCTGCCGTATGGGATCTGTATCACCTGACCACTGTCGTGTCCCTGACATCTTCTGGGAGATATGGACAACGCACTTATCTTGATGCCAGAGAGCAAATATCCCTCTGTGCATCTCACATACATATATATAGAATGCATCCTATTAAATGCTGTACATGAATAAAATATTTTCAGTCAGGGAATCCGACCAAGCCAACCCAGCACTGCATCTCCAGGCTGATGGCGATCGCTGGTCGCAGTATAACCACCGTATGTGTGTATATACTTTTTAGGATATTTTTCCAGCTTCCTATCAGCTGGCTCCTTGAGGGCGGCCGTATCTGGAGACGGTAACGCCACTTGATAAGCGTGTGAGCGCCTTATCACCCTAAGGGGTGTTTCCCAACGTACCCTAATTTCTGGCGGGAAAGGGTATAACGCCAATATTTGCTATCGGGGTAACCCTACGCATCATCACACTTCATTTTATTTTATCTGACTCAGGAAAAACTACAGGTAGTTTTTTCACTCCCACATAATACCCTTTCTTGTGGTACTTGTAGTATCAGAAACACGTAACACCTCCTTCATTGCCCTTAACGTGTGGCCCTAATGAGAAATACGTTTGTTTATTCACCGTCGACACTGTATTCAGTGTCCGTGTCTGTGTCTGTGTCGACCGACTGAGGTAAATGGGCGTTTTTTAAAAACCCCTGACGGTGTTTCTGAGACGCCTGGACCGGTCCTAATAGATTGTCGGCCGTCTCATGTCGTCAACCGACCTTGCAGCGTGTTGACATTCTCACGTAATTCTCTAAATAAGCCATCCATTCCGGTGTCGACTCCCTAGAGAGTGACATCACCATTACAGGCAATTTCTCCGCCTCCTCACCAACATCGTCCTCATACATGTCGACACACACGTACCGACACACAGCACACACACCGGGAATGCTCTGACAGAGGACAGGACCCACTAGCCCTTTGGGGAGACAGAGGGAGAGTCTGCCAGCACACACCAAAAACGCTATAATTATATAGGGACAACCTTATATAAGTGTTTCTCCCTTATAGCATCTTTTATATATATACAATATCGCCAAAATCAGTGCCCCCCCTCTCTGTTTTAACCCTGTTTCTGTAGTGCAGTGCAGGGGAGAGCCTGGGAGCCTTCTCTCCAGCTTTTCTGTGAGAGAAAATGGCGCTGTGTGCTGAGGAGATAGGCCCCGCCCCTTTTTCGGCGGGCTCGTCTCCCGCTATTTTTGAAGTTAGGCAGGGGTTAAATATCTCCATATAGCCTCTGTGGGCTATATGTGAGGTATTTTTTGCCTCTAATAAGGTTTTTATTTGCCTCTCAGAGCGCCCCCCCCAGCGCTCTGCACCCTCAGTGACTGTTGTGTGAAGTGTGCTGAGAGGAAAATGGCGCACAGCTGCAGTGCTGTGCGCTACCTTTATGAAGACTCAGGAGTCTTCAGCCGCCGATTTTGGACCTCTTCTCTCTTCAGCGTCTGCAAGGGGGCCGGCGGCGCGGCTCCGGTGACCATCCAGGCTGTACCTGTGATCGTCCCTCTGGAGCTAGTGTCCAGTAGCCAAGCAGCAAATCCACTCTGCACGCAGGTGAGTTCACTACTTCTCCCCTAAGTCCCTCGTTGCAGTGATCCTGTTGCCAGCAGGACTCACTGTAAAGTAAAAAACCTAAGCTAAACTTTCTCTAAGCAGCTCTTTAGGAGAGCCACCTAGATTGCACCCTTCTCGTTCGGGCACAAAATCTAACTGGAGTCTGGAGGAGGGTCATAGGGGGAGGAGCCAGTGCACACCACCTGATCTGGTAAAAGCTTTACTTTTTTGTGCCCTGTCTCCTGCGGAGCCGCTATCCCCCATGGTCCTTTCAGGAACCCCAGCATCCACTTAGGACGATAGAGAAAAGATAAATACATATATTTTTATAAGGTAGGTAGGTAGATAGATAGATATCGATAGCTAATTGTAGATATATAGGAAGATATAGAGTTCTAGGTAGCTAAGATAGAAAGAAACACGTATCGTTCGCATCGTTTAGCGTTGCAGGCACCGACGGTAAGTGATGCGCATCCCCGCCGTCGGTTTTTTTTCCCCCCCCCATGCGTTAGTTTGGACCATCAGATAGGTAGATACACAGTAGGTTGCTATAGATGGCAATCTCTATTCTACCTATCTACTTATCTTTACATACAATATAGGGCATGTGGTTGGAGCTGCGCCCCCAGACTTGCAAAGTACCGTTTTATTTTCGGTACTTAACGCATGAGCAGGACCCCTTCTGCACGTGCGCGACCGGTCCCGCGGAACAAACAGACTGTCAGTGTTTGACAGTCTGCTGCCCTCTGGAGCCAGGGAAGGGGTGGGGACGACCTCAGTTTGTCAAAACAGAGGCGCGTCACCGCCGGTGGTGGAAAGAGGACAGGGATCTCCGTCCTAAGACGGAGTTTTCCTGTCCTCTGCGGGGGGGCGGCTTCAGCGGCACCATGGGTGCCCTAAGCCCCCCCGATGGTGACAGCAGGAGGCGTTTGCTTGTAGCAGACGCCCCCTGCTGCATCGCCATGCGGAGCTATCCCTGCTGCTTCCAAGGAAGCAGCAGTGATAGCAAACTCCAACCACCTCTTAATTATCCCGCGAGAAGGGTTAGGCTGCGGTGGGAGGTTAGGGTTAGGCTGCGGAGAGAAGGGAGGCGGGCGGCGGGGTTTAGGTTTCGGTAGCGCCGCGGGGATGGTCAAGGTTAGGCACGATAGGTTTAGGTAGAATAGATAAATATTTTTAGAAGCTAGAATAGATAAAAAAAATAAGATAGAAATAAGATAAATACATATATTTCTCTATCGTCCTAGTGGATGCTGGGGTTCCTGAAAGGACCATGGGGAATAGCGGCTCCGCAGGAGACAGGGCACAAAAAGTAAAGCTTTAGGATCAGGTGGTGTGCACTGGCTCCTCCCCCTATGACCCTCCTCCAAGCCTCAGTTAGATTTTTGTGCCCGGCCGAGAAGGGTGCAATCTAGGTGGCTCTCCTAAAGAGCTGCTTAGAAAAGTTTAGCTTAGGTTTTTTATTTTACAGTGAGTCCTGCTGGCAACAGGATCACTGCAACGAGGGACTTAGGGGAGAAGAAGTGAACTCACCTGCGTGCAGGATGGATTGGCTTCTTGGCTACTGGACATTAGCTCTAGAGGGACGATCACAGGTACAGCCTGGATGGTCACCGGAGCCTCGCCGCCGGCCCCCTTGCAGATGCTGAAACGAGAAGAGGTCCAGAATCGGCGGCAGAAGACTCCTCAGTCTTAAGGTAGCGCACAGCACTGCAGCTGTGCGCCATTTTCCTCTCAGCACACTTCACACGGCAGTCACTGAGGGTGCAGGGCGCTGGGAGGGGGGCGCCCTGGGAGGCAAATGAAAACCTTTTTTGGCTAAAAATACCTCACATATAGCCTCCGGGGGCTATATGGAGATATTTAACCCCTGCCAGAATCCGTTAAGAGCGGGAGACGAGGCCGCCGAAAAAGGGGCGGGGCCTATCTCCTCAGCACACAGCGCCATTTTCCCTCACAGAAAGGCTGGAGGGAAGGCTCCCAGGCTCTCCCCTGCACTGCACTACAGAAACAGGGTTAAAACAGAGAAGGGGCACTAATTTGGCGTTAGAAATCTATAAAAAAGATGCTATAAGGGAAAACACTTATATAAGGTTGTCCCTATATAATTATAGCGTTTTTGGTGTGTGCTGGCAAACTCTCCCTCTGTCTCTCCAAAGGGCTAGTGGGTCCTGTCCTCTATCAGAGCATTCCCTGTGTGTGTGCTGTGTGTCGGTACGTGTGTGTCGACATGTATGAGGACGATGTTGGTGAGGAGGCGGAGCAATTGCCTGTAATGGTGATGTCACTCTCTAGGGAGTCGACACCAGAATGGATGGCTTATTTAGGGAATTACGTGATAATGTCAACACGAGCCAAGGTCGGTTGACGACATGAGACGGCCGACAAACAATTAGTACCGGTCCAGACGTCTCAAAAACACCGTCAGGGGTTTTAAAACGCCCGTTTACTTTAGTCGGTCGACACAGACACAGACAGGGACACTGAATCCAGTGTCGACGGTGAATAAACAAACGTATTCCTTATTAGGGCCACACGTTAAGGGCAATGAAGGAGGTGTTACATATTTCTGATACTACAAGTACCACAAAAGAGGGTATTATGTGGGATGTGAAAAAACTACCGTAGTTTTTCCTGAATCAGAAAAATTAAATGAAGTGTGTGATGATGCGTGGGTTCCCCCCGATAGAAAATATGGGCGGTATACCCTTTCCCGCCAGAAGTTAGGGCGCGTTGGGAAACACCCCTTAGGGTGGATAAGGCGCTCACACGCTTATCAGAACAAGTGGCGGTACCGTCTATAGATAGGGCCGTCCTCAAGGAGCCAGCTGACAGGAGGCTGGAAAAATATCATAAAAAGTATATACACACATACTGGTGTTATACTGCGACCAGCGATCGCCTCAGCCTGGATGTGCAGAGCTGGGGTGGCTTGGTCGGATTCCCTGACTAAAAATATTGATACTCTTGACAGGGACAGTATTTTATTGACTATAGAGCATTTAAAGGATGTATTTCTATATATGCGAGATGCACAGAGGGATATTTGCACTCTGGCATCAAGAGTAAGTGCGATGTCCATATCTGCCAGAAGATGTTTATGGACACGACAGTGGTCAGGTGATGCAGATTCCAAACGGCACAAAGGTGTATTGCCGTATAAAGGAAGAGGAGTTATTTGGGGTCGGTCCATCGGACCTGGTGGCCACGGCAACTGCTGGAAAATCCACCGTTTTTACCCTAAGTCACATCTCTGCAGAAAAAGACACCGTCTTTTCAGCTTCAGTCCTTTCGTCCCTATAAGAGTCATATCTGCCCAGGGATAGAGGAAAGGGAAGAAGACTGCAGCAGGCAGCCCATTCCCAGGAACAGAAGCGTTCCACCGCTTCTGACAAGCTCTCAGCATGACGCTGAGACCGTATAGGACCCCTGGATCCTACAAGTAGTATTCCAGGGGTACAGTTTGGAATGTCGAGACGTTTCCCCTGCGCAGGCTCCTGAAGGCTGCTTTACCAAGGTCTCCCTCCGACAAGGAGGCAGTATGGGAAAAAATTCACGAGCTGTATTCCCAGCAGGTGATAATTAAAATTACCCCTCCTACAACAAGAAAAGGGGTATTATTCCACACTATATTGTGGTACTGAAGCCAGAAGGCTAGGTGAGACCTATTCTAAATCTAAAAAAATTTTGAACACTTACAAAGGTTCAAATCAAGATGGAGTCACTCAGAGCAGTGATAACGAACCGGGAAGAAGGGGACTATCTGGTGTCCCGAGACATCAGGGATGCTTACCTCCATGTCCCAAATTTGCCCTTATCACTAAGGGTACCTCAGGTTCGTGGTATAAAACTGTCACTATCAGTTTCAGACGCTGCCGTTTGGATTGTCTACGGCACCCCGGGTCTTTACCAAGGTAATGGCCGAAATGATGGTTCTTCTTCGAAGAAAAGGCGTCTTAATTATCCCTTACTTGGACGATCTCCTGATAAGGGCAAAGTCCAGGGAACAGTTGGAGGTCGGAGTAGCACTATCTCGGATACTGTTACAACAGCAGGGGTGGATTCTAAATATTCCAAAATCGCAGCTGATCCCGACAACAAGTCTCCTGTGCTTAGGGATGATTCTGGACACAGTCCAGAAAAAGGTGTTTCTCCCGGAAGAGAAAGCCAGGGAGTTATCCGAGCTAGTCAGGAACCTCCTAAAATCAGTGCATCATTGCACAAGGGCCATGGTAAAAAAAAAAAAAATGGTGACTTCCTTCGAAGCAATTCCAGTCGGCAGATTTCATGCAAGAACTTTTCAGTGGGATCTGCTGGACAAATGGTCCGGATCGCATCTTCAGATGCATCAGCGGATAACCCTATATCCAAGGACAAGGGTGTCTCTCCTGTGGTGATTACAGAGTGCTCATCTTCTAGAGGGCCGCAGATTCGGCATTCAGTTTTGGATGTTGGTGACCACGGAGGCCAGCCCGAGAGGCTGGGGAGCAGTCACACAAGGAAAAAATTTCCAGGGAGTGTGATCAAGTCTGGAGATTTTTCTCCACATAAATATAGCTAAGGGTAAATTTATAATGCTCTAAGCTTAGCAAGACTTCTGCTTCAAGGTCAGCCGGTATTGATCCAGTGGGATAGAACATCACGGCAGTCGCCCACGTAAATAGACAGGGCGGCACAAGAAGCAGGAGGGCAGTGGCAAAAACTGCAAGGACTTTTCGCTGGGCGGAAAATCATGTGATAGCACTGTCAGCAGTTTTTCATTCCGGGAATGGAAACTGGGAAGCAGACTTCCTCAGTAGGCACGTCCTCCACCCGGCAGAGTGGGAACTTCATGGGGAAGTTTTCCACATAATTGTAAACCGTTGGGAATTACCAAAGGTGGACATGATGGCGTCCCGTCTGAAAAAAAAAACGGGACAGGTATTGCGCCAGGTTAAGAGACCCTCAGGCAATAGCTGTGGACTTTTCTGGTAACACCGTGGGTGTACCAGTCCGTGTATGTGTTCCATCCTCTGCTTTTCATACCTAAGGTACTGAGAATTATAAGACGTAGAGGAGTAAGAACTATACTCATGGCTCCGGATTGCCCAAGAAGGACTTGGTACCCGGAACTTCAAGAGATGCTCACAGAGGACTTATGGCCTCTGCCGCTAAGAAGGGACTTGTTTCCGCAAGTACCTTGTCTGTTCCAAGACTTACCGCAGCTGCGTTTGACGGCATGGCGGTGGAACGCCGGATCCTAAGGGAAAAGGCATTCAGGAAGAGGTCATTCCTACCCTGGTCAAAGCCAGAAAGGAGGTGACCGCACAACATTATCACCACATGTGGCGAAAATATGTTGCGTGGTGTGAGGCCAGGAAGGCTCCACGAAGAAATCTCAACTCGGTCGATTCCTGCATTTCTTGCAAACAGGAGTGTCTATGGGCCTCAAATTGGGGTCCATTAAGGTTCAAATTTCGGCCCTGTCGATTTTTCTTCCAGAAAGAATTGGCTTCAGTTCCTGAAGTCCAGAAGTTTGTCAAGGGAGTATTGCATATACAACCCCCTTTTGTGCCTCCAGTGGCACTGTGGGATCTCAACGTAGTTCTGGGATTCCTCAAAACACATTGGTTTAAAACCAGTCAAATCTGTGGATTTGAAGCATCTCACATGAAAAGTGAACATGCTCTTGGACCTGGCCTGGACCAGGCGAGAGTCAAATTGGTGGTTTTTTTCTCAAAAAAGCCCATATCTGTTTGTCCATTCGGACAGGGCAGAGCTGCGGACTCGTCCCCAGTTCTCTCCCTAAGGTGGTGTCAGTGTTTAACCTGAACCAGCTTATTGTGGTGTCTTACGCCTACTAGGGACTTGGAGGACTCCAAGTTGCTAGATGTGGTCAGGGCCCTGAAAATATAGGTTCCAGGACGGCTGAAGTCAGGAGAACTGACTTGCTGTTATCCTGTATGCACCCAACAAACTGGGTGCTCTTGCTTTTAAGCAGACTTTTGCTAGTTGGATGTGTAATACAATTCAGCTTGCACATTCTGTGGCAGGCCTGCCACAGCCAAAATATGTAAATGCCCATTCCACAAGGAAGGTGGGCTCATCTTGGGCGGCTGCCCGAGGGGTCTCGGCTTTACAACTTTGCCGAGCGGCTATTTAATCAGGGGCAAACACGTTTGTAAAATCCTACAAATTTGATACCCTGGCTAAGGAGGACCTGGAGTTCTCTCATTCGATGCTGCAGAGTCATCCGCACTCTCCCGCCCGTTTGGGAGCTTTGGTATAATCCCCATGGTCCTTTCAGGAACCCCAGCATCCACTAGGACGATAGAGAAAATAAGAATTTACTTACCGATAATTCTATTTCTCGGAGTCCGTAGTGGATGCTGGGCGCCCATCCCAAGTGCGGATTATCTGCATTACTTGTACATAGTTACAAAAATCGGGTTATTATTGTTGTGAGCCATCTTTTCAGAGGCTCCGCTGTTATCATACTGTTAACTGGGTTCAGATTACAGGTTGTACAGTGTGATTGGTGTGGCTGGTATGAGTCTTACCCGGGATTCATAAATCCTTCCTTATTGTGTACGCTCGTCCGGGCACAGTACCTAACTGAGGCTTGGAGGAGGGTCATAGGGGGAGGAGCCAGTGCACACCACCTGATCCTAAAGCTTTACTTTTTGTGCCCTGTCTCCTGCGGAGCCGCTATTCCCCATGGTCCTTTCAGGAACCCCAGCATCCACTACGGACTCCGAGAAATAGAATTATCGGTAAGTAAATTCTTATTTTTTATAAGGTAGGTAGGTAGATAGATAGATATCGATAGCTAATTGTAGATATATAGGAAGATATAGAGATCTAGGTAGCTAAGATAGAAAGAAACACGTATCGTTCGCATCGTTTAGCGTTGCAGGCACCGACGGTAAGTGATGCGCGTCCCCGCCGTCGTTAACCCGCCCCCCCCCCCCCCCCATGCGTTAGTTTGGACCATCAGATAGGTAGATACACAGTAGGTTGCTATAGATGGCAATCTCTATTCTACCTATCTACTTATCTTTACATACAATATAGGGCATGTGGTTGGAGCTGCGCCCCCAGACTTGCAAAGTACCGTTTTATTTTCGGTACTTAACACATGAGCAGGACCCCTTCTGCACGTGCGCGACCGGTCCCGCGGAACAAACAGACTGTCAGTGTTTGACAGTCTGCTGCCCTCTGGAGCCAGGGAAGGGGTGGGGACGACCTCAGTTTGTCAAAACAGAGGCGCGTCACCGCCGGTGGTGGGAAGAGGACAGGGATCTCCGTCCTAAGACGGAGTTTTCCTGTCCTCTGCGGGGGGGGCGGCTTCAGCGGCACCATGGGTGCCCTAAGCCGCCCGATGGTGACAGCAGGAGGCGTTTGCTTGTAGCAGACGCCCCCTGCTGCATCGCCATGCGGAGCTATCCCTGCTGCTTCCAAGGAAGCAGCAGTGATAGCAAACTCCAACCACCTCTTAATTAACCCGCGAGAAGGGTTAGGCTGCGGTGGGGGGTTAGGCTGCGGAGAGGAGGGAGGCGGGCGGCGGGGTTTAGGTTTCGGTAGCGCCGCGGGGATGGTCAAGGTTAGGCACGATAGGTTTAGGTAGAATAGATAAATATTTTTAGAAGCTAGAATAGATAAAAAAAATAAGATTTTACTTACCGATAAATCTATTTCTCGGAGTCCGTAGTGGATGCTGGGGTTCCTGAAAGGACCATGGGGAATAGCGGCTCCGCAGGAGACAGGGCACAAAAAGTAAAGCTTTTCCAGATCAGGTGGTGTGCACTGGCTCCTCCCCCTATGACCCTCCTCCAGACTCCAGTTAGGTACTGTGCCCGGACGAGCGTACACAATAAGGGAGGATTTTGAATCCCGGGTAAGACTCATACCAGCCACACCAATCACACCGTACAACTTGTGATCTAAACCCAGTTAACAGTATGATAACAGCGGAGCCTCTGAAAGATGGCTTCCTTCAACAATAACCCGAATTAGTTAACAATAACTATGTACAATTATTGCAGATAATCCGCACTTGGGATGGGCGCCCAGCATCCACTACGGACTCCGAGAAATAGATTTATCGGTAAGTAAAATCTTATTTTCTCTATCGTCCTAGTGGATGCTGGGGTTCCTGAAAGGACCATGGGGATTATACCAAAGCTCCCAAACGGGCGGGAGAGTGCGGATGACTCTGCAGCACCGAATGAGAGAACTCCAGGTCCTCCTTAGCCAGAGTATCAAATTTGTAAAATTTTACAAACGTGTTCTCCCCTGACCACGTAGCTGCTCGGCAGAGTTGTAATGCCGAGACCCCTCGGGCAGCCGCCCAAGATGAGCCCACCTTCCTTGTGGAGTGGGCCTTTACAGATTTAGGCTGTGGCAGGCCTGCCACAGAATGTGCAAGTTGGATTGTGCTACAGATCCAACGAGCAATCGTCTGCTTAGACGCAGGAGCACCCATCTTGTTGGGTGCATACAATATAAACAACGAGTCAGATTTTCTGACTCCAGCTGTCCTTGCAATATATATTTTTAATGCTCTGACAACGTCCAGTAACTTGGAGTCCTCCAAGTCACTTGTAGCCGCAGGCACTACAATAGGCTGGTTCAGATGAAATGCTGACACCACCTTAGGGAGAAAATGCGGACGAGTCCGCAGTTCTGCCCTGTCCGAATGGAAAATCAGATATGGGCTTTTGTAAGATAAAGCTGCCAGTTCTGACACTCTCCTGGCCGAAGCCAGGGCTAGAAGCATGGTCACTTTCCATGTGAGATATTTCAAATCCACCTTTTTTAGTGGTTCAAAACAATGAGATTTTAGAAATTCCAAAACCACATTGAGATCCCACGGTGCCACTGGAGGCACCACAGGCGGCTGTATATGCAGCACTCCCTTAACAAAGGTCTGGACTTCAGGGACTGAAGCCAATTCTTTTTGAAAGAAAATCGACAGGGCCGAAATTTGAACCTTAATAGATCCCAATTTGAGACCCATAGACAATCCTGATTGCAGGAAATGTAGGAATCGACCCAGTTGAAATTCCTCCGTCGGAGCACTCCGATCTTCGCACCACGCAACATATTTTCGCCAAATTCGGTGATAATGTTGCACGGTTACTTCCTTCCTCGCTTTAATCAAAGTAGGAATGACTTCTTCCGGCATGCCTTTTTCCTTTAGGATCCGGCGTTCAACCGCCATGCCGTCAAACGCAGCCGCGGTAAGTCTTGAAACAGACAGGGACCCTGCTGAAGCAAGTCCCTCCTTAGAGGTAGAGGCCACGGATCTTCCGTGATCATCTCTTGAAGTTCCGGGTACCAAGTCCTTCTTGGCCAATCCGGAACCACTAGTATCGTTCTCACGCCTCTTTGCCGTATAATTCTCAATACTTTTGGTATGAGAGGCAGAGGAGGAAACACATACACCGACTGGTACACCCAAGGCGTTACCAGCGCGTCCACAGCTATTGCCTGCGGATCTCTTGACCTGGCGCAATACCTGTCCAGTTTTTTGTTGAGGCGAGACGCCATCATGTCCACCATCGGTCTTTCCCAACGGGTTACCAGCATGTGGAAGACTTCTGGATGAAGTCCCCACTCTCCCGGGTGAAGATCGTGTCTGCTGAGGAAGTCTGCTTCCCAGTTGTCCACTCCCGGGATGAACACTGCTGACAGTGCTATCACATGATTCTCTGCCCAGCGAAGAATCCTTGCAGCTTCTGCCATTGCACTCCTGCTTCTTGTGCCGCCCTGTCTGTTCACATGGGCGACTGCCGTGATGTTGTCCGACTGGATCAACACCGGTTTTCCTTGAAGCAGAGGTTCTGCCTGGCTTAGAGCATTGTATATTGCTCTTAGTTCCAATATGTTTATGTGAAGAGACGTTTCCAGGCTCGTCCATACTCCCTGGAAGTTTCTTCCTTGTGTGACTGCTCCCCAGCCTCTCAGGCTGGCGTCCGTGGTCACCAGGATCCAATCCTGTATGCCGAATCTGCGGCCCTCCAATAGATGAGGACTCTGCAACCTCCACAGAAGAGACACCCTTGTCCTTGGAGACAGGGTTATCCGTAGGTGCATCTGAAGATGCGACCCTGACCATTTGTCCAACAGATCCCTTTGGAAAATTCTTGCGTGGAATCTGCCGAATGGAATTGCTTCGTAAGAAGCCACCATTTTTCCCAGGACTCTTGTGCATTGATGTACAGACACCTTTCCTGGTTTTAGGAGGTTCCTGACAAGCTCGGATAACTCCTTGGCTTTTTCCTCCGGGAGAAAAACCTTTTTCTGAACCGTGTCCAGAATCATCCCTAGGAACAGCAGACGAGTTGTCGGCATTAACTGGGATTTTGGAATATTCAGAATCCACCCGTGCTGTTTTAGCACTTCTTGAGACAGTGCTAATCCCATCTCTAGCTGTTCTCTGGACCTTGCCCTTATTAGGAGATCGTCCAAGTATGGGATAATTAATACGCCTTTTCTTCGAAGAAGAATCATCATCTCGGCCATTACCTTTGTAAAGACCCGAGGTGCCGTGGACAATCCGAACGGCAGCGTCTGAAACTGATAGTGACAGTTTTGTACAACGAACCTGAGGTACCCCTGGTGTGAGGGGTAAATTGGAACGTGGAGATACGCATCCTTGATGTCCAAGGATACCATAAAGTCCCCCTCTTCCAGGTTCGCCATCACTGCTCTGAGTGACTCCATCTTGAACTTGAACTTCTTTATGTACAGGTTCAAGGACTTCAGATTTAGAATAGGCCTTACCGAGCCATCCGGCTTCGGTACCACAAAAAGAGTGGAATAATACCCCTTCCCTTGTTGTAGAAGAGGTACCTTGACTATCACCTGCTGAGAGTACAGCTTGTGAATGGCTTCCAAAACCGTCTCCCTTTCGGAGGGGGACGTTGGTAAAGCAGACTTCAGGAAACGGCGAGGTGGATCTGTCTCTAATTCCAACCTGTACCCCTGAGATATTATCTGCAGGATCCAGGGATCTACTTGCGAGTGAGCCCACTGCGCGCTGTAATTTTTGAGACGACCCCCCACCGTCCCCGAGTCCGCTTGAGAAGCCCCAGCGTCATGCTGAGGCTTTTGTAGAAGCCGGGGAGGGCTTCTGTTCCTGGGCAGGAGCTGCCTGTTGCTGTCTCTTCCCTCGACCTCTGCCTCGTGGCAGATATGAATAGCCCTTTGCTCTCTTATTTTTAAAGGAACGAAAGGGCTGCGGTTGAAAGGTCGGTGCCTTTTTCTGTTGGGGAGTGACTTGAGGTAGAAAGGTGGATTTCCCGGCTGTAGCCGTGGCCACCAAATCTGATAGACCGACTCCAAATAACTCCTCCCCTTTATACTGCAAAACTTCCATATGCCGTTTTGAGTCCGCATCGCCTGTCCACTGTCGCGTCCATAAAGTTCTTCTGGCCGAAATGGACATAGCACTTACCCGTGATGCCAGTGTGCAGATATCCCTCTGTGCATCACGCATATAAAGAAATGCATCCTTTATTTGTTCTAACGACAGTAAAAATAGGATTTTGGTACTTACCAGGTAAATCCTTTTCTTTGAATCCATAGGGGGCACTGGAGTACTCTTGGGATATGGACGGGCGTAGCCGAACAAAGGCACTGAATATTCAAATTTAGGACCCTCCCCCCCCTCCATATCCCCAAGTACCTCAGTGTACTTTGCCAGTGTTTTTTACTGAGCGAACAGGATATAGAGAGGTTGACAATGGAGAATCCCTATAACATAACGGACAACCACAAAGTTGACTCGTAACCTTATTGTCAACTAAAAAGTTGACAGCTTAACCGATAGAACTTATAATTTGAACCAACCGGTGAAAATGTGTTACCATAAGCTCCTTTGAGCTTAATACCATCCAAGTTAAATTTGTTCACTAAGCTCCCTTGAGCTTAAAACAACCCAGGTAAAACTGCTCTGGGTGGGCGTCCAGTGCCCCCTATGGATTCAAAGAAAAGGATTTACCTGGTAAGTACCAAAATCCTATTTTCTTTATCATCCACTAGGGGTCACTGGAGTACTCTTGGGACGTACCAAAGCTTCCCTCGTGGGCGGGAGAGCTGTTTGATACTTGTAACAGTAGGCAGCCAAAGCTAAATGCTGATGGCGCCACCATTTATAACGTGTAAACGTGCACAAACGTGGTGCACTGAAGGCTATGTAGCCGCGTCGTAGACTCTCCACGACCCGCTGGGTCTGACATTCCCACAGAACCTGTGGAATGAACTATTACTGACGTAGGCGATTGTAACTTAGCCTTAAAGTAAGCCTGACTTGTAGTCATTATTATTCAACTGGATAATGTCTGCTGAGAAACTGGCTAACCCCAGTTTACAGTATCATATATAACAACAACGTATTCATATCACGTACTGTAGACGTTCGGTACATATATAAACGCGTAACGCGTGTACCACATTCAGAATTTTAGAATGTGCTGTCCACACAGGAACCACTATTGGTATATTGATGTGAAGAATACGAAAGCGGATTTCGTCCGAAGATCTGCTTTGTCATGAGAAAACTCAAATACGGTGGCTTGGAATACAAGGCACCCAAATATGAAAACAAACCCCTTGTCGAAGCACCATTGCCGAAGGCAAGGCTAGAAGAAAAATGTTTTCCAAAGTGAGAAACTTAATCCCCATTTGTTGAAAGGGTTCCAAAATATGAAACTGTAAGAAAATCTAAACCCAACCTCAAATCGCCTGGCGCTGTAGGTGGGATAAATAGAGTCTGAACTTTGGTGACACCTTGTAGAAAGATGTTGACAGACGCAAATAGAGGCAAACGCTTTGAAAATAAGTTTACCACACAGATACCTGCCCTCTTAGTGCAGATGAACGCAGTTTGCCATCCCATCCTGTTTAACAGAATACGGGTACTTGAAGTATGATGTTGGAAACTTCCGAGGTTTACACCCTATGTAAGCACACGAAATTTTTTTTTTTTTTTTTTTTTAGTCATGAGCTGCCTTAAGCGGCTTAGTATTTCGTGACATGGTTGGTATAACCGATACTGTAATGCTCTATTTTTTTAAGAGGGCGGTCTGAACCCTCACCCCGTCAACCGCAGCTGCGGTACATAGATAATAGGTACATAGGTAACTATGGGTAAAAGAACGTTCCCTGATGTAACAGGTTGGACGTATTATGAGCGGGCCAAGATCGTGTGCAAGTATTCCTTGAAAATTCGAGAAGCAAACTTCTCTGAAACCCATGAGATACCACCAGTATGACTGTGACGAACTGTCTTCTGATCCGTTTTGGCAACGAAGAAAGAAGCGGACAATGGTGGAGCCAGATACACGATGCTGAATGACCCCATGAATGTGATGTACACATACTGAGCTTTTGTAATTGTGGCGAGATGCCCTCATGTATACCTGAGGGTAACCCCCTTCTGTGGACTCACATATGAAACACCTCTGGATTTAATGTCCAGTTTTTAAGATCCAAACCCTGACGGTTGAGATCGCCTGTCTAACAGATGTCCACTCACGGATTGATGTCTTGACATTTTCACATAATAGCGTTCTGAGCCATTGAAGATTTGAGTTACCTACCGCCTTGCCATGCGGCTTATTGGTTCTCACTGGTTGTTGAGTATGCAACTGCCTTTGCTTTGTTTGACTGCTTAAGGGCAGCGTGAGCCAGGCATGAAAAAAAAAAACAAAATTACATGAAACTCACGGTTGTTCCTCTCCACAGAAATCTTTAGTAAAAAACGAAAGATTTATTTGTTATGAAGAGAAACCAGAGTCTATCCCTGGTCAGACTGAAAGCGAATCATTTATTGCATTGTAAAATGCACAGAGATGTAGGACATTTATCTATTGCATTGTAAAATGCACAGAGTTCTAGTACCTTTATCGACAGGAATCTGTCGTGTTTTAGAACCTTTGCGTTGATTTTAACTACAAATCCTGACTCTCTGTGACTGTCGTCCAGAGTATACGCACCCTTGTCCCTCTGTGGGAAACGCGATTGAAGGGTGGTGCACTAAATTGAAAACACATCTTTATTCTTAATAATTGAATACACCAATGTACCGCTAGTGTGCGTGTACTTTTGTTCTAGTTGGTGTAGTAGGTAAAAGTCTTTGATTTACCGTATTTATAAACTTACCTAGGAATTGACATCGTTTAGACAGACTTAGATGTGATTGTTTTCGAACTTAATCTGCTACCGCAGTATAACTTAGTAGCGCAAGATAGAGGAACTTTGTTGATACATAGTTCTTATGTGAGATGAGCTATTATTCCAACATCACTTTGGTAAATACCGGAAGCGATAAGCAACGGTATAAATGAAATGGTTAATGGTTGTGGCGATTTTCAAACGCTAGAACCTATGATGAAGAAACCGGACTGGGTAAATACGCATTGTGAAGATCAAATGCAATTATACAATTTTGTGGCTGCAATAAGCAAAAACTAACTGCAGAAAATCCATTTTCTAACTGTAGTAAATGACTTGCTGATTGATATTGCAACGGAGCTGTTTGATTTTGCTCAAACAGAGGGGAATAAGTAACTTTGACTCTGTTGGCGTACTATTGCCTGGTTTATAAACCAGCAAAGACTAAATGACAACCTGCCAAACCGTTCGCCAGAAGCAGTTTTGTACTCTAAGCTGTAAATAGCTGAGACATATATGAGTTGAAGTCATGAAACCTCGCAAATGTAACATGAAAAGACGCACTTCCACAATTGTAAAAGAGGTCATCAAACCACTGGCTTGCTGACTGTAACGTCCTGTCGTTACAAGGCGTGACTGTTTCTTATAAAGGAATAAAACACCGTTACAAGTATACTGTATGCGCTAATGGCAGAATATCCTATAGGGATAAAATGCCGTTACACATATATCAAATTCAGGCGCAAACAAGGTCTGGCCTTGTCGCGCTTAACTAGAGACAATGAAAATAACCGGCGTTAGCAGAAGCTTTACAGATATACTCTGCAGCTTTTTTGAACCGTGATCGGCATGGTTTCATACATAGATTCTAGTGACCCAAATGTATCTGTGGTTTTTATAATGTTTGACAGAAACGCATATACCAATGGCGGATCGCGTCCTTTTGGAAACGATTATGTATGGTTGTCCAAAACCCCGCACTATCTGAATGCTGGACTAATGTACCCTTCTCACTTGTAGTTATCGGTGTGAGATTTGACATAGAATCGTGCATTAAATTATAAGACTAGTGAAATAAACACTCTGGTACCCAAAGGAAAATTGTCACTTTGGAAAGATTGTCTTTTGTTAGCGCTGGCGGAGTTATTCTGAGACTCCGATTACCGCTGTTTTAATTTGAATTGCCAATGTTAACATTTTTAGTCTGCACTAGAGCCTTATTTGCTATGTAGACAGACATCATAATAGGCAACAGACAGACACTTGCACGACTTAATAACATTATTATATGGCATATATATCTATATATATATGTTATTGCTGAACAGCATATTTATTAGGAAACTAAAGTGTTCTTTATGTGAAAAGCAGTTCACATAGGCATGAAACCCGAACCAAATTCCTACTAACACCCCTGCGCCTTCTGGTGGCTTAAAGATGTAGGGCAGGAATGTTCTAGATTATCCTGAAGTAAAAAATTCCCACTAACACCCCTGCGCCTCCTTGTGGAGTAGAGGTGTATGGTCTGGAATTATAACTGGAAAACCAGCAATGATTAAAATGGCCGTCATGCCATGCTTTCACAGAAAATCACAGTACAGGTTACTTGCTGCAGTTTTAATATAGGCTTAATAGCCTATTATACAGTTACTATGCTTAATAGCCTATTATACAGTGATAACCCAGGTGTAGGATACAGTAAAATATATGCATTTAGTCAATTAATATGAGCACTGCCTGCAGTGTATTTATCTTGCAACCTTAACCAAAAATAACAGAAAACATGGTTAAACGTGCAATAGGTTATGCCACTGCTAACCCATGGCCAGCCAAAGCCTCATATATATATTATATATATATACAAAGTGTTTACACATATAATCACAGTTCATGCTGATATTATAGACAGTTCTGCCAGCAAAAGCTTCATTATATATTATATATATAAAACGTGCTGAAACATATATCACAGTACACATGTACATTGTTTAAAGTGCTGCGCTGCTTGTTTATTTTGAACCCATGCAGCCTTTGCTGCTGCTATGGGTATTATTCCCCCTCCCCCCCCTGCATCCCCATGTTACCTGCAGCGTACGGGGATCGGGTGCAGGGAGAGCAGGAGAGCCTGAATGTAGCGCCGGGGAGCTGACCGGAAGCTCCTTCCTACAGCAGTACACAGTCTCCCTGTGTCTGCGGTGTTTCACTGGGAGAGTGGCCGGCGTCCTTGAGTGACGTGCGGCCACTCTTTAGTACCCAGGAGAGTCTCGGCGGCGTGTAGCGGTGCCGGGCCATCCGAGCAGTGAGAGCGGCCGGCGTCTGAGTGACGTGCGGCCGCTCTGCTTAGTTCAGCGCCCGGAGAGTGTCGGCGGCGTGTAGCGGTGCCGCATCAGGGCAGTGAGAGCGGCCGGCGTCTGAGTGACGTGCGGCCGCTCTGCTTATGTAGCGGTGCCGGGCCATCAGAGCAGTAAGAGCGGCCGGCGTCTGAGTGACGTGCGGCCGCTCTGCTTAGTTCAGCGCAGGGAGAGTCATGTACGAGTGAGGTGGAACTTCATATATAAGAAGTGGTCCTTACTACTTCAGCGGGACCCGTCAGCGGCGTGCTCAGCGGCGGCCAGCTCCCTGTACAGTATAACACTCACACAGCAGGGCGGCAGCGTGAGCTGACCGCCCTGACACCCATACCTTGCTCCATCCTGGCTGTGACGAGCTCTCTGTAAGCTCCGTTTCAGTCCTTCTTCCAGCTCTTTGTCACATCCTGGCTGTAACGGATCTTCTTTCTGTAAGCTCCGTTCAGCTTGCAGGAGACAGTGGCTGCCTGTGGCTGTGAGGGTGCTCTTTGTGAGGACCGACACGCCATGCGCTGCCCTATAGCGCCTGTGGCTGTGAGGGTGCTCTTTGTGAGGACCGACACGCCATACGCTGCCTTGCAGCGGCACCATCCCGGACCCAAGTTTTTCCAGAAACTGGGACGGGAAGTGTAAAAATTAAAAATAAAAATAAAAATCTTCTGAAAAGTGGCCATTGCCACAAGCCGATGTTCATCTGTGAGCACCGAAAAAACACTGGCAAAGTACACTGAGGTACTTGGGGATATGGAGGGGGGGGAGGGTCCTAAATTTGAATATTCAGTGCCTTTGTTCGGCTACGCCCGTCCATATCCCAAGAGTACTCCAGTGACCCCTAGTGGATGATAAAGAAATATTGTCCCTGTCCAGGGTATCAATATTTTCAATCAGGGACTCTGACCAAACTACCCCAGCACTGCACATCCAGGCAGTCGCTATAGCTGGTCGTAGTATAACACCTGCATGTGTGTATATACTTTTTTGGATATTTTCCATCCTCCTATCTGATGGATCTTTAAGTGCGGCCGTCTCAGGAGAGGGTAACGCCACTTGTTTAGATAAGCGTGTTAGCGCCTTGTCCACCCTAGGAGGTGTTTCCCAGCGCTCCCTAACCTCTGGCGGGAAAGGGTATAATGCCAATAATTTCTTTGAAATTATCAGCTTTTTATCAGGGGCAACCCACGCTTCATTACACACGTCATTTAATTCTTCTGATTCAGGAAAAACTATAGGTAGTTTTTTCACACCCCACATAATACCCTGTTTAGTGGTACCTGTAGTATCAGCTAAATGTAACGCCTCCTTCATTGCCAAAATCATATAACGTGTGGCCCTACTGGAAAATACGGTTGATTCGTCACCGTCACCACTGGAGTTATCGCCTGTGTCTGGGTCGACCGACTGAGGCAAAGGGCGTTTCACAGCCCCTGACGGTGTTTGAGTCGCCTGGACAGGCACTAATTGATTGTCCGGCCGTCTCATGTCGTCAAACGACTGCTTTAGCGTGTTGACACTATCCCGTAGTTCCATAAATAAAGGCATCCATTCTGGTGTCGACTCCCTAGGGGGTGACATCCTCATATTTGGCAATTGCTCCGCCTCCACGCCAATATCGTCCTCATACATGTCGACACACACGTACCGACACACAGCAGACACACAGGGAATGCTCCTAACGAAGACAGGACCCACTAGCCCTTTGGGGAGACAGAGGGAGAGTTTGCCAGCACACACCAAAAGCGCTATATATATATATCAGGGATAGCCTTATAATAAGTGCTCCCTTATAGCTGCTTTGTTATATCAAAATATCGCCATAAATTCGCCCCCCCTCTCTGTTTTACCCTGTTTCTGTAGTGCAGTGCAGGGGAGAGACTTGGGAGCCGTCCTGACCAGCGGAGCTGTGAGAGGAAATGGCGCCGTGTGCTGAGGAGATAGGCCCCGCCCCTTTTCTGGCGGGCTCGTCTCCCGCTATTTAGAGAAATCAGGCAGGGGTTAAATATCTCCATATAGCCTCTGGGGCTATATGTGAGGTATTTTTAGCCTTTATATAGGTTACATTTTGCCTCCCAGGGCGCCCCCCTCCCAGCGCCCTGCACCCTCAGTGACTGCCGTGTGAAGTGTGCTGAGAGGAAAATGGCGCACAGCTGCAGTGCTGTGCGCTACCTTTAGAAGACTGCAGGAGTCTTCAGCCGCCGATTCTGGACCTCTTCTGACTTCAGCATCTGCAAGGGGGCCGGCGGCGCGGCTCCGGTGACCATCCAGGCTGTACCTGTGATCGTCCCTCTGGAGCTTGATGTCCAGTAGCCAAGAAGCCAATCCATCCTGCACGCAGGTGAGTTGACTCCTTCTCCCCTCAGTCCCTCGCTGCAGTGATCCTGTTGCCAGCAGGAATCACTGTAAAATAAAAAACCTAGCTAAACTTTTTCTAAGCAGCTCTTTAGGAGAGCCACCTAGATTGCACCCTTCTCGGCCGGGCACAAAAATCTAACTGAAGTCTGGAGGAGGGTCATAGGGGGAGGAGCCAGTGCACACCACCTGATCTGGAAAAGCTTTACTTTTTGTGCCCTGTCTCCTGCGGAGCCGCTATTCCCCATGGTCCTTTCAGGAACCCCAGCATCCACTAGGACGATAGAGAAAATAAGATAGAAATAAGATAAATACATATATTTTTATAAGGTAGGTAGGTAGATAGATAGATATCGATAGCTAATTGTAGATATATAGGAAGATATAGAGTTCTAGGTAGCTAAGATAGAAAGAAACACGTATCGTTCGCATCGTTTAGCGTTGCAGGCACCGACGGTAAGTGATGCGCGTCCCCGCCGTCGTTTTTTTTTCCCCCCCCCCCATGCGTTAGTTTGGACCATCAGATAGGTAGATACACAGTAGGTTGCTATAGATGGCAATCTCTATTCTACCTATCTACTTATCTTTACATACAATATAGGGCATGTGGTTGGAGCTGCGCCCCCAGACTTGCAAAGTACCGTTTTATTTTCGGTACTTAACACATGAGCAGGACCCCTTCTGCACATGCGCGACCGGTCCCGCGGAACAAACAGACTGTCAGTGTTTGACAGTCTGCTGCCCTCTGGAGCCAGGGAAGGGGTGGGGACGACCTCAGTTTGTCAAAACAGAGGCGCGTCACCGCCGGTGGTGGGAAGAGGACAGGGATCTCCGTCCTAAGACGGAGTTTTCCTGTCCTCTGCGGGGGGGCGGCTTCAGCGGCACCATGGGTGCCCTAAGCCGCCCGATGGTGACAGCAGGAGGCGTTTGCTTGTAGCAGACGCCCCCTGCTGCATCGCCATGCGGAGCTATCCCTGCTGCTTCCAAGGAAGCAGCAGTGATAGCAAACTCCAACCACCTCTTAATTAACCCGCGAGAAGGGTTAGGCTGCGGTGGGGGGTTAGGCTGCGGAGAGGAGGGAGGCGGGCGGCGGGGTTTAGGTTTCGGTAGCGCCGCGGGGATGGTCAAGGTTAGGCACGATAGGTTTAGGTAGAATAGATAAATATTTTTAGAAGCTAGAATAGATAAAAAAAATAAGATAGAAAATAAGAATTTACTTACCGATAATTCTATTTCTCGGAGTCCGTAGTGGATGCTGGGGTTCCTGAAAGGACCATGGGGAATAGCGGCTCCGCAGGAGACAGGGCACAAAAGTAAAGCTTTCCGATCAGGTGGTGTGCACTGGCTCCTCCCCCTATGACCCTCCTCCAAGCCAGTTAGGTACTGTGCCCGGACGAGCGTACACAATAAGGGAGGAATTTTGAATCCCGGGTAAGACTCATACCAGCCACACCAATCACACCGTACAACTTGTGATCAAACCCAGTTAACAGTATGATAACAGAGGAGCCTCTGAAAGATGGCTTCCTAAACAATAACCCGAATTAGTTAACAATAACTATGTACAATTATTGCAGATAATCCGCACTTGGGATGGGCGCCCAGCATCCACTACGGACTCCGAGAAATAGAATTATCGGTAAGTAAATTCTTATTTTCTCTATCGTCCTAGTGGATGCTGGGGTTCCTGAAAGGACCATGGGGATTATACCAAAGCTCCCAAACGGGCGGGAGAGTGCGGATGACTCTGCAGCACCGAATGAGAGAACTGCAGGTCCTCCTTAGCCAGAGTATCAAATTTGTAAAATTTTACAAACGTGTTCTCCCCTGACCACGTAGCTGCTCGGCAAAGTTGTAATGCCGAGACCCCTCGGGCAGCCGCCCAAGATGAGCCCACCTTCCTTGTGGAGTGGGCCTTTACAGATTTAGGCTGTGGCAGGCCTGCCACAGAATGTGCAAGTTGGATTGTGCTACAGATCCAATGAGCAATCGTCTGCTTAGACGCAGGAGCACCCATCTTGTTGGGTGCATACAATATAAACAACGAGTCAGATTTTCTGACTCCAGCTGTCCTTGCAATATATATTTTTAATGCTCTGACAACGTCCAGTAACTTGGAGTCCTCCAAGTCACTTGTAGCCGCAGGCACTACAATAGGCTGGTTCAGATGAAATGCTGACACCACCTTAGGGAGAAAATGCGGACGAGTCCGCAGTTCTGCCCTGTCCGAATGGAAAATCAGATATGGGCTTTTGTAAGATAAAGCTGCCAGTTCTGACACTCTCCTGGCCGAAGCCAGGGCTAGTAACATGGTCACTTTCCATGTGAGATATTTTAAATCCACCTTTTTTAGTGGTTCAAACCAATGAGATTTTAGAAATTCCAAAACCACATTGAGATCCCACGGTGCCACTGGAGGCACCACAGGAGGCTGTATATGCAGCACTCCCTTAACAAAAGTCTGGACTTCAGGAACTGAAGCCAATTCTTTTTGAAAGAAAATCGACAGGGCCGAAATTTGAACCTTAATAGATCCCAATTTGAGACCCATAGACAATCCTGATTGCAGGAAATGTAGGAATCGACCCAGTTGAAATTCCTCCGTCGGAGCACTCCGATCCTCGCACCACGCAACATATCTTCGCCAAATGCGGTGATAGTGTTGCACGGTTACTTCCTTCCTTGCTTTAATCAAAGTAGGAATGACTTCTTCCGGCATGCCTTTTTCCTTTAGGATCCGGCGTTCAACCGCCATGCCGTCAAACGCAGCCGCGGTAAGTCTTGAAACAGACAGGGACCCTGCTGAAGCAAGTCCCTCCTTAGAGGTAGAGGCCACGGATCTTCCGTGATCATCTCTTGAAGTTCCGGGTACCAAGTCCTTCTTGGCCAATCCGGAACCACTAGTATCGTTCTTACGCCTCTTTGCCGTATAATTCTCAATACTTTTGGTATGAGAGGCAGAGGAGGAAACACATACACCGACTGGTACACCCAAGGCGTTACCAGCGCGTCCACAGCTATTGCCTGCGGATCTCTTGACCTGGCGCAATACCTGTCCAGTTTTTTGTTGAGGCGAGACGCCATCATGTCCACCATTGGTCTTTCCCAACGGGTTACCAGCATGTGGAAGACTTCCGGATGAAGTCCCCACTCTCCCGGGTGAAGGTCGTGTCTGCTGAGGAAGTCTGCTTCCCAGTTGTCCACTCCCGGGATGAACACTGCTGACAGTGCTATCACATGATTCTCTGCCCAGCGAAGAATCCTTGCAGCTTCTGCCATTGCACTCCTGCTTCTTGTGCCGCCCTGTCTGTTTACATGGGCGACTGCCGTGATGTTGTCCGACTGGATCAACACCGGTTTTCCTTGAAGCAGAGGTTCTGCCTGGCTTAGAGCATTGTAGATTGCTCTTAGTTCCAGAATGTTTATGTGAAGAGACGTTTCCAGGCTCGTCCACACTCCCTGGAAGTTTCTTCCTTGTGTGACTGCTCCCCAGCCTCTCAGGCTGGCGTCCGTGGTCACCAGGATCCAATCCTGTATGCCGAATCTGCGGCCCTCCAATAGATGAGCACTCTGCAACCACCACAGAAGAGATACCCTTGTCCTTGGAGACAGGGTTATCCGCTGGTGCATCTGAAGATGCGACCCTGACCATTTGTCCAACAGATCCCTCTGGAAAATTCGTGCATGGAATCTGCCGAATGTTATTGCTTCGTAAGAAGCCACCATTTTTCCCAGGACTCTTGTGCATTGATGTACAGACACCTTTCCTGGTTTTAGGAGGTTCCTGACAAGCTCGGATAACTCCTTGGCTTTTTCCTCCGGGAGAAAAACCTTTTTCTGAACCGTGTCCAGAATCATCCCTAGGAACAGCAGACGAGTTGTCGGCATTAACTGGGATTTTGGAATATTCAGAATCCAGCCGTGCTGTTTTAGCACTTCTTGAGATAGTGCTAATCCCCTCTCTAGCTGTTCTCTGGACCTTGCCCTTATTAGGAGATCGTCCAAGTATGGGATAATTAATACGCCTTTTCTTCGAAGAAGAATCATCTCGGCCATTACCTTTGTAAAGACCCGAGGTGCCGTGGACAATCCGAACGGCAGCGTCTGAAACTGATAGTGACAGTTTTGTACAACGAACCTGAGGTACCCCTGGTGTGAGGGGTAAATTGGAACGTGGAGGTACGCATCCTTGATGTCCAAGGACACCATAAAGTCCCCTTCTTCCAGGTTCGCTATCACTGCTCTGAGTGACTCCATTTTGAACTTGAACTTCTTTATGTACAGGTTCAAGGACTTCAGATTTAGAATAGGTCTTACCGAGCCGTCCGGCTTCGGTACCACAAATAGAGTGGAATAATACCCCTTTCCCTGTTGTAGAAGAGGTACCTTGACTATCACCTGCTGAGAGTACAGCTTGTGAATGGCTTCCAAAACCGTCTCCCTTTCGGAGGGGGACGTTGGTAAAGCAGACTTCAGGAAACGGCGAGGCGGATCTGTCTCTAGTTCCAACCTGTACCCCTGAGATATTATCTGCAGGATCCAGGGATCTACCTGCGAGTGAGTCCACTGCGCGCTGAAATTCTTGAGACGACCGCCCACCGCCCCCGAGTCCGCTTGAGAAGCCCCAGCGTCATGCTGAGGCTTTTGTAGAAGCGGGGGAGGGCTTCTGTTCCTGGGAAGGAGCTGCCTGTTGGTGTCTCTTCCCCCTTCCTCTGCCTCGTTGCAGATATGAATATCCCTTTGCTCTCTTGTTTTTAAAGGAACGAAAGGGCTGCGGTTGAAAAGTCGGTGTCTTTTTCTGTTGGGGAGTAGCTTGAGGTAAAAAGGTGGATTTCCCGGCTGTAGCCGTGGCCACCAAATCTGATAGACCGACTCCAAATAACTCCTCCCCTTTATACGGCAAAACTTCCATATGCCGTTTTGAGTCCGCATCGCCTGACCACTGTCGCGTCCATAAACTTCTTTTGGCCGAAATGGACATAGCACTTACCCGTGATGCCAGTGTGCAGATATCCCTCTGTGCATCACGCATATAAAGAAATGCATCCTTTATTTGCTCCAAAGACAGTAAAACATTGTCCCTATCCAGGGTATCAATATTTTCAATCAGGGACTCTGACCAAGCTACTCCAGCACTGCACATCCAGGCTGTCGCTATAGCTGGTCGTAGTATAACACCTGTATGTGTGTATATACTTTTTTGGATATTTTCCATCCTCCTATCTGCTGGATCTTTAAGTGCGGCCGTCTCAGGAGAGGGTAACGCCACTTGTTTAGATAAGCGTGTGAGCGCCTTATCCACCCTAGGAGGTGTTTCCCAGCGCGCCCTAACCTCTGACGGGAAAGGGTATAAAGCTAATAACTTCTTTGAAATTAGCATCTTTTTATCGGGGGCAACCCACGCTTCATCACATACATCATTTAGTTCTTCTGATTCAGGAAAAACTATAGGTAGTTTTTTCACACCCCACATAATACCCTGTTTAGTGGTACCTGTAGTATCAGCTAAATGTAACGCCTCCTTCATTGCCAAAATCATATAACGTGTGGCCCTACTGGAAAATACGGTTGATTTGTCACCGTCGCCACTGGAATCAGTGCCTGTGTCTGGGTCTGTGTCGACCGACTGAGGCAAAGGGCGTTTTACAGCCCCTGACGGTGTTTGAGGCGCCTGGACAGGCACTAACTGATTGTCCGGCCGTCTCATGTCGTCAAACGACTGCTTTAGCGTGTTGACACTATCCCGTAATTCCATAAATAAAGGCATCCATTCTGGTGTCGACCCCCTAGGAGGTGACATCCCCATATTTGGCAATTGCTCCGCCTCCACACCAATATCGTCCTCATACATGTCGACACACACGTACCGACACACAGCAGACACACAGGGAATGCTCTTAACGAAGACAGGACCCCACTAGCCCTTTGGGGAGACAGAGGGAGAGTTTGCCAGCACACACCAAAAGCGCTATATATGACAGGGATAGCCTTATAATAAGTGCTCCCTGTATAGCTGCTTTTATAATATACTTTTTGCCACTATTTTGCCCCCCCTCTCTTGTTTTACCCTGTTTCTGTAGTGCAGTGCAGGGGAGAGACCTGGGAGCCGTCCTGACCAGCGGAGCTGTGTAAGGAAAATGGCGCTGTGTGCTGAGGAGATAGGCCCCGCCCCCTTTCCGGCGGGCTCGTCTCCCGCTCTTTAGTGTATTCTGGCAGGGGTTAAATATCTCCATATAGCCCCCGGAGGCTATATGTGAGGTATTTTTTAGCCAAATAGGTTTTCATTTGCCTCCCAGGGCGCTCCCCTCCCAGCGCCCTGCACCCTCAGTGACTGCCGTGTGAAGTGTGCTGAGAGGAAAATGGCGTACAGCTGCAGTGCTGTGCGCTACCTTTAGAAGACTGAGGAGTCTTCTGCCGCCGATTCTGGACCTCTTCATGTTTCAGCATCTGCAAGGGGGCCGGCGGCGAGGCTCCGGTGACCATCCAGGCTGTACCTGTGATCGTCCCTCTGGAGCTGATGTCCAGTAGCCAAGAAGCCAATCCATCCTGCACGCAGGTGAGTTCATTTCTTCTCCCCTAAGTCCCTCGTTGCAGTGATCCTGTTGCCAGCAGGACTCACTGTAAAATAAAAAACCTAAGCTAAACTTTCTCTAAGCAGCTCTTTAGGAGAGCCACCTAGATTGCACCCTTCTCGGCCGGGCACAAAAATCTAACTGGCTTGGAGGAGGGTCATAGGGGGAGGAGCCAGTGCACACCACCTGATCGGAAAGCTTTACTTTTGTGCCCTGTCTCCTGCGGAGCCGCTATTCCCCATGGTCCTTTCAGGAACCCCAGCATCCACTAGGACGATAGAGAAATAAGATAAATACATATATTTTTATAAGGTAGGTAGGTAGATAATAAGATTTTACTTACCGATAAATCTATTTCTCGTAGTCCGTAGTGGATGCTGGGGACTCCGTCAGGACCATGGGGAATAGCGGGCTCCGCAGGAGACAGGGCACATCTAAAAAGCCTTTTAGGTCACATGGTGTGTACTGGCTCCTCCCCCTATGACCCTCCTCCAAGCTTCAGTTAGGTACTGTGCCCGGACGAGCGTACACAATAAGGAAGGATCTTGAATCCCGGGTAAGACTCATACCAGCCACACCAATCACACCGTACAACTTGTGATCTGAACCCCGTTAACAGTATGATAACAAAACGAAGTAGCCTCTAAAAAGATGGCTCACAACAATAGTAATAACCCGATTTTTGTAACAATAACTATGTACAAACATTGCAGACAATCCGCACTTGGGATGGGCGCCCAGCATCCACTACGGACTACGAGAAATAGATTTATCGGTAAGTAAATTCTTATTTTCTCTAACGTCCTAGTGGATGCTGGGGACTCCGTCAGGACCATGGGGATTATACCAAAGCTCCCAAACGGGCGGGAGAGTGCGGATGACTCTGCAGCACCGAATGAGAGAACTCCAGGTCCTCCTTAGCCAGAGTATCAAATTTGTAAAATTTTACAAACGTGTTCTCCCCTGACCACGTAGCTGCTCGGCAAAGTTGTAATGCCGAGACCCCTCGGGCAGCCGCCCAGGATGAGCCTACTTTCCTTGTGGAGTGGGCCTTTACAGATTTAGGCTGTGGCAGGCCTGCCACAGAATGTGCAAGTTGGATTGTGCTACATATCCAACGTGCAATCGTCTGTTTAGACGCAGGAGCACCCATCTTGTTGGGTGCATACAATATAAACAACGAGTCAGATTTTCTGACTCCAGCTGTCCTTGAAATATATATTTTCAATGCTCTGACAACGTCCAGTAACTTGGAGTCCTCCAAGTCGCTAGTCGCCGCAGGCACCACAATAGGCTGGTTCAAGTGAAACGCTGAAACCACCTTAGGGAGAAATTGAGGACGTGTCCGCAATTCTGCCCTGTCCGAATGGAAAATCAGATATGGGCTTTTGTACGACAAAGCCGCCAATTCTGACACTCTCCTGGCTGAAGCCAGGGCCAATAGCATGGTTACCTTCCATGTAAGGTATTTTAAATCTACCGATTTTAAAGGCTCAAACCAATGAGATTTGAGAAAATTTAGAACCACGTTCAAATCCCACGGTGCCACTGGAGGCACTATTGGGGGTTGTATATGTAGTACACCTTTTACAAAAGTCTGTACTTCAGGCACTGACGCCAGTTCTTTCTGGAAGAAAATTGATAAGGCCGAAATTTGAACTTTAATGGTCCCCAATTTTAGGCCCATAGACAATCCTGCTTGCAGGAAATGTAAGAATCGACCCAATTGAAATTCTTCCGTTGGAGCCTTCTTAGCTTCACACCACGCAACATATTTTCTCCAAATACGGTGATAATGTTGTGCGGTCACATCTTTCCTGGCTTTAATTAAAGTAGGAATAACTTCCTCAGGAATGCCCTTTTCTTTTAGAATCCGGCGTTCAACCGCCATGCCGTCAAACGCAGTCGCGGTAAGTCTTGGAACATACAAGGTCCCTGTTGAAGCAGGTCCCTTCTTAGAGGTAGAGGCCACGGATCCTCCGTGAGCATCTCTTGAAGTTCTGGATACCAAGTTCTTCTTGGCCAGTCCGGAGCTACCAGTATTGTTCTTACTCCTCTTTTCCGTATAATTCTCAGTACCTTTGGTATGAGAGGCAGAGGAGGGAACACATATACTGACTGGTACACCCATGGTGTTACCAGAGCGTCCACAGCTATTGCCTGTGGGTCTCTTGACCTGGCGCAATACCTGTTCAACTTTTTGTTGAGGCGAGACGCCATCATGTCCACCTTTGGTTTTTCCCAACGGTTCACCATCATGTTGAAGACTTCTGGATGAAGTCCCCACTCTCCCGGGTGAAGGTCGTGTCTGCTGAGGAAGTCTGCTTCCCAGTTGTCCACTCCCGGGATGAACACTGCTGACAGTGCTATGACATGATTCTCCGCCCAGCGCAGAATCCGTGCCGTTTCCGTCATTGCACTTCTGCTTCTCGTGCCGCCTTGTCGGTTGACGTGGGTGACTGCCGTGATGTTGTCGGACTGGATCAGCACCGGCTGATCCTGAAGCAGAGGTCTTGCTTGGCTTAGGGCATTGTATATCGCTCTTAGCTCCAGAATATTTATGTGAAGAGACTTTTCCAGGTTTGACCACACGCCCTGGAAGTTTCTTCCCTTCGTGACTGCTCCCCAACCTCGTAGGCTGGCATCCGTAGTCACCAGGACCCAGTCCTGTATGCCGAATCTGCGGCCCACTAACAGATGGGCCGTCTGTAACCACCACAGGAGAGACAATCTTGTTCTTGGTGACAATGTTATCCTCTGATGCATGTGCAGATGCGATCCGGACCATTTGTCCAGTAGATCCCACTGGAATGTCCGTGCATGGAACCTGCCGAACGGAATTGCTTCGTATGAAGCCACCATCTTTCCGAGGACTCTCGTGCATTGATGTACTGACACAGTTCCTGGTTTTAGGAGGTTCCTGACAAGTTCGGATAGCTCCTTTGCCTTCTCCTCTGGGAGAAATACCTTTTTCTGAACCGTGTCCAGAATCATGCCCAAAAACAACAGATGTGTTGTCGGAGTCAATTGAGATTTTGGAAGATTTAGAATCCACCCATGTTGCCGAAGCACTACTTGTGATAGTGTCACACTGGCTTCCAGCTGTTCTCTGGACTTTGCCCTTATTAGGAGATCGTCCAAGTACGGGATAATTAATACGCCTTTTCTTCGTAGAAGAACCATCATTTCGGTCATTACCTTGGTAAAGACCCGAGGAGCCGTGGACAAACCAAACGGCAGCGTTTGAAACTGATAATGACAGTCTTGTACCACGAACCTGAGATACCCTTGGTGTGAAGGGTAAATTGGGACATGTAGATAAGCATCTTTTATGTCCAAGGAAACCATGAAGTCCCCTTCTTCCAGATTCGCTATCACTGCTCTGAGTGACTCCATCTTGAACTTGAATTTCTGTATGTACAGGTTCAAGGATTTCAGATTTAGAATAGGTCTTACCGAACCGTCCGGTTTCGGTACCACAAATAGTGTGGAATAATACCCCTTTCCCTGTTGTAGGAGGGGTACCTTGACTATCACCTGCTGAGAGTACAGCTTGTGAATGGCTTCCAAAACCAACGTCCTTTCTGAGGGAGACGTTGGTAAAGCAGACTTTAGGAACCGGCGAGGAGGAGACCTTTCGAACTCCAGCATGTACCCCTGAGATATTATCTGCAGGACCCACGGGTCTACTTGTGAGTAATCCCATTGATTGCTGAAATTTTTGAGCCGACCCCCCACCGTTCCTAAGTCCACTTGTACAGCCCCAGCGTCATGCTGATGGCTTTGTAGAAGCCTGGGCGGGCTTCTGTTCCTGGGTAGGGGCTGCATGCTGCCCTTTCTTACCCTTTCCTCTGCCTCGCGGCAGATAAGACTGTCCTTTTGGTCGCTTCTTATAGGAGCGAAAGGACTGCGGCTGAAAAGACGGTGTCTTTTTCTGTTGGGAAGGAGTCTGAGGTAAAAAGGTGGATTTGCCCGCAGTTGCCGTGGCCACCAAGTCCGAAAGACCGACCCCAAACAATTCCTTTCCCTTGTATGGCAATACTTCCATATGCCTCTTGGAATCCGCATCACCTGACCACTGTCGCGTCCATAAACTTCTTCTGGCAGATATGGACATCGCGCTTACTCTTGATGCTAGAGTACAAACATCCCTCTGAGCATCTCGCATATAAAGAAAAGCATCCTTTAATTGCTCTAGAGTCAATAAAATACTGTCCCTATCCAGGGTATCAATATTTTCAGTCAGAGAATCCAACCACACTACCCCAGCGCTGCACATCCAGGCTGAGGCTATTGCCGGTCGCAGTATAACACCAGTATGCGTGTACATACTTTTCAGTGTAGTTTCCAGCCTCCTATCTGCTGGATCCTTGAGGGCGGCCGTATCAGGAGACGGTAACGCCACTTGCTTTGATAAACGTGTGAGCGCCTTATCCACCCTAGGGGGTGTTTCCCAGCGGGCCCTAACCTCTGGTGGGAAAGGGTATAATGCCAATAACTTCTTTGAAATTGGCAATTTTCTATCGGGGGTAACCCACGCTTCATCACACACATCATTCAATTCCTCTGATTCTGGGAAAAATACAGGCAGTTTTTTAACCCCCCACATAATACCCCTTTTTGAGGTACCAGTAGTATCAGAGAGCTGCAAAGCCTCCTTCATTGCCGTGATCATATAACGTGTGGCCCTATTGGAAAATACGTTTACCTCCTCACCGTCGACACTAGATTCATCTGTGTCGGTACCCGTGTCGACTGACTGAGGTAAGGGACGTTTTACAGCCCCTGACGGTGTCTGAGATGCCTGAACCGGTACTAACTGGTTTGCCGGGCGTCTCATTTCGTCAACTGACTTTTGTAATGTGCTGACATTATCACGTAATTCCATAACCAAAGCCATCCATTCCGGTGTCGACTCCCTAGGGGGTGACATTACCATCATCGGCAATTGCTCTGCCTCCACACCAACATCGTCCTCAAACATGTCGACACACACGTACCGACACCCACCGCAGCCACACAGTGAATGCTCTATTGAAGACAGGACCCTCCTAGCCCTTTGGGGAGACAGAGGGAGAGTTTGCCAGCACACACCAAAAGCGCTATAATTTATATAACAACCCTAAAAGGTGTTGTTTTTATATATATGCGCTTTCAATATATAATTATATCGCCAAATTTATGCCCCCCTCTCTCTTTGTTACCCTGTTTCTGTAGTGCAGTGAAGGGGAGAGTCGTGGGAGCCTTCCTCACCAGCGGAGCCGTGCAGGAAAATGGCGCCGAGTGCTGAGGAGAATAAGCTCCGCCCCTTTTCCGGCGGGCTTTTCTCCCGGTTTTTTTAATAAACTGGCCTGGGTAAAATACATACATATAGCCTTAATGGCTATATGTGATGTATTTATTTGCCTCTAAGGTATTTAATATTGCTGCCCAGGGCGCCCCCAGCAGCGCCCTGCACCCTCCGTGACCGAGATCCGTGAGCCGTGTAGCAACAATGGCGCACAGCTGCAGTGCTGTGCGCTACCTCTATGAAGACCCTGAAGTCTTCTGCCGCCTGTTTCCGGACCTCCGTCTCTGCCGTCTTCAGCGTCTGTAAGGGGGAATCAGCGGCGCGGCTCCGGGACGAACCCCAGGCTGACCTGTGTTCCGACTCCCTCTGGAGCTCAGTGTCCAGTAGCCTAAGACTTCAATCCTCCTGCACGCAGGTGAGTTGCCAGTCTCTCCCCTAAGTCCCACGTTGCAGTGCTCCTGTCGCCAGCAGGAGACACTGATTAGAAACCTAAAAAAAAACTTTTTCTAACTAGCTCTTTAAGAGAGCCACCTAGATTGCACCCTCTCGGACGGGCACAAAAACCTAACTGAAGCTTAGAGGAGGGTCATAGGGGGAGGAGCCAGTACACACCATGTGACCTAAAAGGCTTTTTAGATGTGCCCTGTCTCCTGCGGAGCCCGCTATTCCCCATGGTCCTGACGGAGTCCCCAGCATCCACTAGGACGTTAGAGAAAGATAGATAGATATCGATAGCTAATTGTAGATATATAGGAAGATATAGAGTTCTAGGTAGCTAAGAAAGAAAGAACCACGTATCGTTCGCATCGTTTAGCGTTGCAGGCACCGATGGTAAGTGATGCGCGTCCCCGCCGTCGTTCCCCCCCCCCCCCCCCCATGCGTTAGTTTGGACCATCAGATAGGTAGATACACAGTAGGTTGCTATAGATGGCAATCTCTATTCTACCTATCTACTTATCTTTACATACAATATAGGGCATGTGGTTGGAGCTGCGCCCCCAGACTTGCAAAGTACCGTTTTATTTTCGGTACTTAACGCATGAGCAGGACCCCTTCTGCACGTGCGCGACCGGTCCCGCGGAACAAACAGACTGTCAGTGTTTGACAGTCTGCTGCCCTCTGGAGCCAGGGAAGGGGTGGGGACGACCTCAGTTTGTCAAAACAGAGGCGCGTCACCGCCGATGGTGGGAAGAGGACAGGGATCTCCGTCCTAAGACGGAGTTTTCCTGTCCTCTGCGGGGGGGCGGCTTCAGCGGCACCATGGGTGCCCTAAGCCGCCCGATGGTGACAGCAGGAGGCGTTTGCTTGTAGCAGACGCCCCCTGCTGCATCGCCATGCGGAGCTATCCCTGCTGCTTCCAAGGAAGCAGCAGTGATAGCAAACTCCAACCACCTCTTAATTAACCCGCGAGAAGGGTTAGGCTGCGGTGGGGGGTTAGGCTGCGGAGAGGAGGGAGGCGGGCGGCGGGGTTTAGGTTTCGGTAGCGCCGCGGGGATGGTCAAGGTTAGGCACGATAGGTTTAGGTAGAATAGATAAATATTTTTAGAAGCTAGAATAGATAAAAAAAATAAGATAGAAATAAGATAAATACATATATTTTTATAAGGTAGGTAGGTAGATAGATAGATATCGATAGCTAATTGTAGATATATAGGAAGATATAGAGTTCTAGGTAGCTAAGAAAGAAAGAACCACGTATTGTTCGCATCGTTTAGCGTTGCAGGCACCGACGGTAAGTGATGCGCGTCCCCGCCGTCGTTTCCCCCCCCCCCCCCATGCGTTAGTTTGGACCATCAGATAGGTAGATACACAGTAGGTTGCTATAGATGGCAATCTCTATTCTACCTATCTACTTATCTTTACATACAATATAGGGCATGTGGTTGGAGCTGCGCCCCCAGACTTGCAAAGTACCGTTTTATTTTCGGTACTTAACGCATGAGCAGGACCCCTTCTGCACGTGCGCGACCGGTCCCGCGGAACAAACAGACTGTCAGTGTTTGACAGTCTGCTGCCCTCTGGAGCCAGGGAAGGGGTGGGGACGACCTCAGTTTGTCAAAACAGAGGCGCGTCACCGCCGATGGTGGGAAGAGGACAGGGATCTCCGTCCTAAGACGGAGTTTTCCTGTCCTCTGCGGGGGGGCGGCTTCAGCGGCACCATGGGTGCCCTAAGCCCTCCGATGGTGACAGCAGGAGGCGTTTGCTTGTAGCAGACGCCCCCTGCTGCATCGCCATGCGGAGCTATCCCTGCTGCTTCCAAGGAAGCAGCAGTGATAGCAAACTCCAACCACCTCTTAATTAACCCGCGAGAAGGGTTAGGCTGCGGTGGGGGGTTAGGCTGCGGAGAGGAGGGAGGCGGGCGGCGGGGTTTAGGTTTCGGTAGCGCCGCGGGGATGGTCAAGGTTAGGCACGATAGGTTTAGGTAGAATAGATAAATATTTTTAGAAGCTAGAATAGATAAAAAAAATAAGATAGAAATAAGATAAATACATATATTTTTATAAGGTAGGTAGGTAGGTAGATAGATAGATATCGATAGCTAATTGTAGATATATAGGAAGATATAGAGTTCTAGGTAGCTAAGAAAGAAAGAACCACGTATCGTTCGCATCGTTTAGCGTTGCAGGCACCGACGGTAAGTGATGCGCGTCCCCGCCGTCGTTCCCCCCCCCCCCCCCCCCATGCGTTAGTTTGGACCATCAGATAATAAGAATTTACTTACCGATAATTCTATTTCTCGGAGTCCGTAGTGGATGCTGGGGTTCCTGAAAGGACCATGGGGAATAGCGGCTCCGCAGGAGACAGGCACAAAAGTAAAGCTTTCCGATCAGGTGGTGTGCACTGGCTCCTCCCCCTATGACCCTCCTCCAAGCCAGTTAGGTACTGTGCCCGGACGAGCGTACACAATAAGGGAGGAATTTTGAATCCCGGGTAAGACTCATACCAGCCACACCAATCACACCGTACAACTTGTGATCTAAACCCAGTTAACAGTATGATAACAGCGGAGCCTCTGAAAAGATGGCTCACAACAATAATAACCCGATTTTTGTAACTATGTACAAGTATTGCAGATAATCCGCACTTGGGATGGGCGCCCAGCATCCACTACGGACTCCGAGAAATAGAATTATCGGTAAGTAAATTCTTATTTTCTCTATCGTCCTAGTGGATGCTGGGGTTCCTGAAAGGACCATGGGGATTATACCAAAGCTCCCAAACGGGCGGGAGAGTGCGGATGACTCTGCATCACCGAATGAGAGAACTCCAGGTCCTCCTTAGCCAGGGTATCAAATTTGTAGAATTTAGCAAACGTGTTTGCCCCTGACCAAGTAGCTGCTCGGCAAAGTTGTAAAGCCGAGACCCCTCGGGCAGCCGCCCAAGATGAGCCCACCTTCCTTGTGGAATGGGCATTTACATATTTTGGCTGTGGCAGGCCTGCCACAGAATGTGCAAGCTGAATTGTATTACACATCCAACTAGCAATAGTCTGCTTAGAAGCAAGAGCACCCAGTTTGTTGGGTGCATACAGGATAACAGCAAGTCAGTTTTCCTGACTCCAGCCGTCCTGGAACATATTTTCAGGGCCCTGACAACATCTAGCAACTTGGAGTCCTCCAAGTCCCTAGTAGGTGCAAGGCACCACAATAAGCTGGTTCAGGTGAAACACTGACACCACCTTAGGGAGAGAACTGGGGACGAGTCCGCAGCTCTGCCCTGTCCGAATGGACAAACAGATATGGGCTTTTTTGAGAAAAAACCACCAATTTGACACTCGCCTGGTCCAGGCCAGGGCCAAGAGCATGGTCACTTTTCATGTGAGATGCTTCAAATCCACAGATTTGACTGGTTTTAAACCAATGTGATTTGAGGAATCCCAGAACTACGTTGAGATCCCACAGTGCCACTGGAGGCACAAAAGGGGGTTGTATATGCAATACTCCCTTGACAAACTTCTGGACTTCAGGAACTGAAGCCAATTCTTTCTGGAAGAAAATCGACAGGGCCGAAATTTGAACCTTAATGGACCCCAATTTGAGGCCCATAGACACTCCTGTTTGCAGGAAATGCAGGAAACGACCGAGTTGAAATTTCTTTGTGGGGCCTTCCTGGCCTCACACCACGCAACATATTTTCGCCACATGTGGTGATAATGTTGTGCGGTCACCTCCTTTCTGGCTTTGACCAGGGTAGGAATGACCTCTTCCGGAATGCCTTTTCCCTTAGGATCCGGCTTTCCACCGCCATGCCGACAAACGCAGCTGCGGTAAGTCTTGGAACAGACCTGGTACTTGCTGAAGCAAGTCCCTTCTTAGCGGCAGAGGCCATAAGACCTCTGTAAGCATCTCTTGAAGTTCCGGGTACCAAGTCCTTCTTGGCCAATCCGGAGCCATGAGTATAGTTCTTACTCCTCTACGTCTTATAATTCTCAGCACCTTAGGTATGAGAAGCAGAGGAGGGAACACATACACCGACTGGTACACCCACGGTGTTACCAGAACGTCCACAGCTATTGCCTGAGGGTCTCTTGACCTGGCGCAATACCTGTCCCGTTTTTTGTTCAGACGGGACGCCATCATGTCCACCTTTGGTATTTCCCAACGGTTTACAATCATGTGGAAAAAACTTCCCGATGAAGTTTCCACTCTCCCGGGTGGAGGTCGTGCCTGCTGAGGAAGTCTGCTTCCCAGTTACCCTTCCCGGGATGAAACACTGCTGACAGTGCTATCACATGATTTTCCGCCCAGCGAAAAGTCCTTGCAGTTTTTGCCATTGCCCTCCTGCTTCTTGTGTCGCCCTGTCTGTTTACGTGGGCGACTGCCGTGATGTTTTTCCCACTGGATCAATACCGGCTGACCTTGAAGCAGAGGTCTTGCTAAGCTTAGAGCATTATAAATTTACCCTTAGCTCCAGTATATTTATGTGGAGAAAAGTCTCCAGACTTGATCACACTCCCTGGAAATTTTTTCCTTGTGTGACTGCTCCCCAGCCTCTCGGGCTGGGCTCCGTGGTCACCAGCATCCAATCCTGAATGCCGAATCTGCGGCCCTCTAGAAGATGAGCACTCTATAACCACCACAGGAGAGACACCCTTGTCCTTGGATATAGGGTTATCCGCTGATGCATCTGAAGATGCGATCCGGACCATTTGTCCAGCAGATCCCACTGAAAAGTTCTTGCGTGAAATCTGCCGAATGGAATTGCTTCGTAGGAAGCCACCATTTTTACCAGGACCCTTGTGCAATGATGCACTGTTTTTAGGAGGTTCCTGACTAGCTCGGATAACTCCCTGGCTTTCTCTTCCGGGAGAAACACCTTTTTCTGGACTGTGTCCAGAATCATCCCTAGGCACAGAAGACGTGTCGTCGGGATCAGCTGCGATTTTGGAATATTTAGAATCCACCCGTGCTGTTGTAGCAGTATCCGAGATAGTGCTACTCCGACCTCCAACTGTTCCCTGGACTATGCCCTTATCAGGAGATCGTCCAAGTAAGGGATAATTAAGACGCCTTTTCTTCGAAGAAGAATCATCATTTCGGCCATTACCTTGGTAAAGACCCGGGGTGCCGTGGACAATCCAAACGGCAGCGTCTGAAACGGATAGTGACAGTTCTGCACCACGAACCTGAGGTACCCTTAGTGAGAAGGGCAAATTTGGGACATAGAGGTAAGCATCCCTGATGTCCCGGGACACTATATAGTCCCCTTCTTCCTGGTTCGTTATCACTGCTCCGAGTGACTCCATCTTGATTTGAACCTTTGTAAGTGTTCAAAAATTTTTTTAGAATAAGTCTCACCTAGCCTTCTGGCTTCAGTACCACAATATAGTGTGGAATAATACCCCTTTTCTTGTAGTAGGAGGGGTAATTTAATTATCACCTGCTGGGAATACAGCTTGTGAATTTTTTCCCATACTGCCTCCTTGTCGGAGGGAGACCTTGGTAAAGCAGACTTCAGGAGCCTGCGAAGGGGAAACGTCTCGACATTCCAATCTGTACCCCTGGGATACTACTTGTAGGATCCAGGGGTCCTGTACGGTCTCAGCGCCATGCTGAGAACTTGTCAGAAGCGGTGGAACGCTTCTGTTCCTGGGAATGGGCTGCCTGCTGCAGTCTTCTTCCCTTTCCTCTATCCCTGGGCAGATATGATCTTATAGGGACGAAAGGACTGAGGCTGAAAAGACGGTGTCTTTTTCTGCAGAGATGTGACTTAGGGTAAAAACGGCGGATTTTCCAGCAGTTGCCGTGGCCACCAGGTCCGATGGACCGACCCCAAATAACTCCTCTTCCTTTATACGGCAATACACCTTTGTGCCGTTTGGAATCGGCATCACCTGACCACTGTCGTGTCCATAACATCTTCTGGCAGATATGGACATCGCATTTACTCTTGATGCCAGAGTGCAAATATCCCTCTGTGCATCTCGCATATATAGAAATGCATCCTTTAAATGCTCTATAGTCAATAAAATACTGTCCCTGTCAAGGGTATCAATATTTTTAGTCAGGGAATCCGACCAAGCCACCCCAGCTCTGCACATCCAGGCTGAGGCGATCGCTGGTCGCAGTATAACACCAGTATGTGTGTATATACTTTTTATGATATTTTCCAGCCTCCTGTCAGCTGGTCCTTGAGGACGGCCCTATCTATAGACGGTACCGCCACTTGTTTTGATAAGCGTGTGAGCGCCTTATCCACCCTAAGGGGTGTTTCCCAACGCGCCCTAACTTCTGGCGGGAAAGGGTATACCGCCCATAATTTTCTATCGGGGGGAACCCACGCATCATCACACACTTTATTTAATTTATCTGATTCAGGAAAAACTACGGTAGTTTTTTCACATCCCACATAATACCCTCTTTTGTGGTACTTGTAGTATCAGAAATATGTAACACCTCCTTCATTGCCTTTAACGTGTGGCCCTAATAAGGAATACGTTTGTTTATTCACCGTCGACACTGGATTCAGTGTCCCTGTCTGTGTCGACCGACTAAAGTAAACGGGCGTTTTAAAACCCCTGACGGTGTTTTTGAGACGTCTGGACCGGTACTAATTGTTTGTCGGCCGTCTCATGTCGTCAACCGACCTTGCAGCGTGTTGACATTATCACGTAATTTCCTAAATAAGCCATCCATTCCGGTGTCGACTCCCTAGAGAGTGACATCACCATTACAGGCAATTGCTCCACCTCCTCACCAACATCGTCCTCATACATGTCGACACACACGTACCGACACACAGCACACACACAGGGAATGCTCTGATAGAGGACAGGACCCACTAGCCCTTTGGAGAGACAGAGGGAGAGTTTACCAGCACACACCAAAAACGCTATAATTATATAGGGACAACCTTATATAAGTGTTTTCCCTTATAGCATCTTTTTTATATATTTCTAACGCCAATTTAGTGCCCCCCCTCTCTGTTTTAACCCTGTTTCTGTAGTGCAGTGCAGGGGAGAGCCTGGGAGCCTTCCCTCCAGCCTTTCTGTGAGGGAAAATGGCGCTGTGTGCTGAGGAGATAGGCCCCGCCCCTTTTTCGGCGGCCTCGTCTCCCGCTCTTAACGGATTCTGGCAGGGGTTAAATATCTCCATATAGCCTCCGGAGGCTATATGTGAGGTATTTTTAGGCAAAATAGGTATTCATTTGCCTCCCAGGGCGCCCCCCTCCCAGCGCCCTGCACCCTCAGTGACTGCCGTGTGAAGTGTGCCGAGAGGAAAATGGCGCACAGCTGCAGTGCTGTGCGCTACCTTTAGAAGACTGAGGAGTCTTCTGCCGCCGATTCTGGACCTCTTCTTACTTCAGCATCTGCAAGGGGGCCGGCGGCAAGGCTCCGGTGACCATCCAGGCTGTACCTGTGATCGTCCCTCTGGAGCTGATGTCCAGTAGCCAAAAAGCCAATCCATCCTGCACGCAGGTGAGTTCACTTCTTCTCCCCTAAGTCCCTCGTTGCAGTGATCCTGTTGCCAGCAGGACTCACTGTAAAATAAAAAACCTAAGCTAAACTTTTCTAAGCAGCTCTTTAGGAGAGCCACCTAGATTGCACCCTTCTCGGCCGGGCACAAAAATCTAACTAGCTTGGAGGAGGGTCATAGGGGGAGGAGCCAGTGCACACCACCTGATCGGAAAGCTTTACTTTTGTGCCCTGTCTCCTGCGGAGCCGCTATTCCCCATGGTCCTTTCAGGAAGCCCAGCATCCACTAGGACGATAGAGAAAGGTAGATACACAGTAGGTTGCTATAGATGGCAATCTCTATTCTACCTATCTACTTATCTTTACATACAATATAGGGCATGTGGTTGGAGCTGCGCCCCCAGACTTGCAAAGTACCGTTTTATTTTCGGTACTTAACGCATGAGCAGGACCCCTTCTGCACGTGCGCGACCGGTCCCGCGGAACAAACAGACTGTCAGTGTTTGACAGTCTGCTGCCCTCTGGAGCCAGGGAAGGGGTGGGGACGACCTCAGTTTGTCAAAACAGAGGCGCGTCACCGCCGATGGTGGGAAGAGGACAGGGATCTCCGTCCTAAGACGGAGTTTTCCTGTCCTCTGCGGGGGAGCGGCTTCAGCGGCACCATGGGTGCCCTAAGCCCTCCGATGGTGACAGCAGGAGGCGTTTGCTTGTAGCAGACGCCCCCTGCTGCATCGCCATGCGGAGCTATCCCTGCTGCTTCCAAGGAAGCAGCAGTGATAGCAAACTCCAACCACCTCTTAATTAACCCGCGAGAAGGGTTAGGCTGCGGTGGGGGGTTAGGCTGCGGAGAGGAGGGAGGCGGGCGGCGGGGTTTAGGTTTCGGTAGCGCCGCGGGGATGGTCAAGGTTAGGCACGATAGGTTTAGGTAGAATAGATAAATATTTTTAGAAGCTAGAATAGATAAAAAAAATAAGATAGAAATAAGATAAATACATATATTTTTATAAGGTAGGTAGGTAGATAGATAGATAGATATCGATAGCGAATTGTAGATATATAGGAAGATATAGAGTTCTAGGTAGCTAAGATAGAAAGAAACACGTATCGTTCGCATCGTTTAGCGTTGCAGGCACCGACGGTAAGTGATGCGCGTCCCCGCCGTCGTTTCCCCCCCCCCCCATGCGTTAGTTTGGACCATCAGATAGGTAGATACACAGTAGGTTGCTATAGATGGCAATCTCTATTCTACCTATCTACTTATCTTTACATACAATATAGGGCATGTGGTTGGAGCTGCGCCCCCAGACTTGCAAAGTACCGTTTTATTTTCGGTACTTAACACATGAGCAGGACCCCTTCTGCACGTGCGCGACCGGTCCCGCGGAACAAACAGACTGTCAGTGTTTGACAGTCTGCTGCCCTCTGGAGCCAGGGAAGGGGTGGGGACGACCTCAGTTTGTCAAAACAGAGGCGCGTCACCGCCGGTGGTGGGAAGAGGACAGGGATCTCCGTCCTAAGACGGAGTTTTCCTGTCCTCTGCGGGGGGGCGGCTTCAGCGGCACCATGGGTGCCCTAAGCCGCCCGATGGTGACAGCAGGAGGCGTTTGCTTGTAGCAGACGCCCCCTGCTGCATCGCCATGCGGAGCTATCCCTGCTGCTTCCAAGGAAGCAGCAGTGATAGCAAACTCCAACCACCTCTTAATTAACCCGCGAGAAGGGTTAGGCTGCGGTGGGGGGTTAGGCTGCGGAGAGGAGGGAGGCGGGCGGCGGGGTTTAGGTTTCGGTAGCGCCGCGGGGATGGTCAAGGTTAGGCACGATAGGTTTAGGTAGAATAGATAAATATTTTTAGAAGCTAGAATAGATAAAAAAAATAAGATAGAAATAAGATAAATACATATATTTTTATAAGGTAGGTAGGTAGATAGATAGATATCGATAGCTAATTGTAGATATATAGGAAGATATAGAGTTCTAGGTAGCTAAGAAAGAAAGAACCACGTATCGTTCGCATCGTTTAGCGTTGCAGGCACCGACGGTAAGTGATGCGCGTCCCCGCCGTCGTTTCCCCCCCCCCCCCCCCCCCATGCGTTAGTTTGGACCATCAGATAGGTAGATACACAGTAGGTTGCTATAGATGGCAATCTCTATTCTACCTATCTACTTATCTTTACATACAATATAGGGCATGTGGTTGGAGCTGCGCCCCCAGACTTGCAAAGTACCGTTTTATTTTCGGTACTTAACGCATGAGCAGGACCCCTTCTGCACGTGCGCGACCGGTCCCGCGGAACAAACAGACTGTCAGTGTTTGACAGTGTCAAAGTCAGAAAAATGTCTCAATGCACGTTGCCATATTTGCACCGCACACTGGTCCGCGCTGCGCGTGCATGCGCTCTCCCGTGGATTCGCATACCCGCAATAACGTGCACTCGCAGGCGCGGTATGCGTATTTACGGTAGAGTTTATGTAGTCGTAGCGTGCGACTCATTCGTTACAAATGTTCACAATTAATGTAGTTTATAGATCATGGTCCCTTTGATAGATTCTGAAAGTTTGGTTAAAATACAATGTCCCAGAGCTGAGGAATCCCTTTTTATATCGTACAAAGGGTCTAACAGGAATCATACAGCAGTGTTTGGTACCCATCGGAAGAGTATTTAATTAGCAATATTCCGGTGTTGGTTTGGAGCGTATTAATCGCTCGTGCGAATAGTTATGGACATAAGAAGTTTATGTCCATTTCTATTATTTACACATACTCAGGTATGCGGCGGGAAACCCAGTTTCCCACCCACCTGAGCTGTTGGAAATCGTCACAGCCCACCTGTATGAATCACCCTATGACCTTTTGTTATGATGCAGGGCCGAATTCCTTCGGCCAATGGACAATGGGATTGTAGGACCAGGAGATTGCATTGTGTGTGGGGCATAAATAGGCAGGCCGACCACATCCAGCTCTCACTCTCTCATCAACGGTTATCTGCTGATAGCCGGGAGCTGGATATCGAGGCGCAGGCGATCATACCCTTTGTGCGTAAGTTTCTCTCCGTAATCATAGTCTTTCTGTGAGCCAATCTCTCTCTCTCTCTCTATCTCTCTCTCTCCTCTTTTCTCTTATATCTCTCATAGTATTATAGCATTGTATTGTATTGCATTTAGGTCAGTGTAGTATTGTTTTTTTTGTATTTATTGTTTAGTTCTGTGGTTAGGAAGTCTCTGTTATATTGTAGTGTATCATTTGTACTGTTATCCCCTTTTACAAGTATATTAGATATAATACAGTTAATAGGCCTTGGAACCTAAACCAGTATCTGTGTATTTTCTATAGTGTTAAGTGTTCACTTGAGCGTCGGTGACGCTCAAGCAGCTTTGTAGTTAGTCAGGTTACACAAGGTTGCACTTACACCCTGTACTCACATTAAGGTATTTAGTGTATTTCATTGGTATAAGGTTTTATCATAAAGGTATAGTGTTGTGAGCGTCTGCATCGCTGGTGACCTCCTCGTGGTCTCGAGCGTAAGCTACGCCATAGCGAATCATTACCCTAGACATAACCAATAACGTGTCCTGTGATCGCTGGGCCGTGAGCGAACGTGACGCTTGAGCGTCTCGCCTACGGCTGAGCGATCGTTACGCAACTAGCGTACCATTACGGTACTTCTTAAGTAAACAGCGTACAGTGTTCTTAGCTTCATAAAGGGTTGTTTATACGACAAGGGAATTTAGCATTGTCAATTGCGGGCTCGTCCTATCCTTCTCATATCTGCACTAGGTAGATCAGCAGACATTATCCCTCCAGCAAAGGGTGGGAGGTTGTCTCACAGTGCTGACGGGATAAGCGTCTGCTTCGCTTAGATAAAGAGTGCTGAAGGAATCCGGGAACCGGAAGTAAGAACAAAACGCTTGTGTCTTTTAAAACTTTTATTTCTCTTCTGTCTTGCGTATACACGCACGCATACATATATCTGCATTTCTGTTTCATTTTTCGTATATCACTATTCCTGTTTGCCAATTTTATAGTTGATAGAAAGTGCTAAAAAGAGATTTGCTGTTATTTAATAGTAGAGGTGATAGTTAAAGTATAGAACAAACACACGGTTTGTCTGAGATACAAGGCAGTCAGTGTGGATTGCGGTAGATGATCAGGGATCATTTACATTGATAAAAATATATTGTGTTACGGTGGATCCTTTGCATTGCGTACACGTGTCGCTAACAAAGACTAGCGTACGCAATCCAAAAGGCAGACGCACGCAGCGTACATTACGCAACGTAGCGTCCGGTTACGCTCACGTAGCTCAAGTCACGAAAAAAGTTGAATTAGCGCAAAGCGATAATTAGCGCAAGGCGATAAGTAACGCACAGCGGTAGATAACGCGAAGCGGTAAATAACGCAAATCTATTTTTGGAAAATCTGAAATTTAGTTTAACAGATCCTGCTCCTAATTGGTAACACTTTTGGCCTAAAGACAATTTCTGCGCAGAAATAGATATAGAAACAAAAGTGTACATGTGTTGAGTGAGTGTGTTTTGTATACAAAAGTTTATATAACTTTAAGGTGGAACCAAAAGGAAAGCCGGGTACTCGTCAAGGGACATACGTGTAAGTGACATATACGGTGGCTAGGGAGGCATCCCTGGTTAAATAATATTTGAGCATTAGAGTATAGCGGACCATAAGGTAACAAGACCAGGAGGTCATAAGGTAACAAGACCAGGAGGTCATAAGGTAAAGGTAACAGACCAGGAGGTCATAAGGTAACAAAGAGGTCCGCTATAAAAGTCCAGTGGCACAACGCCTGGGGTGTTGGTGCAGAACCCATATAGGCCATACAAGCTCTGGCTGAAGGAATCGCAGCCGGAAACATAGATTCCATTGATCTTTCAGTACATGACAAGTAGTGCTCGTATACTGAACGATTGGACCGCACGTAATTGTGTGCAGTAGTTAGTAATCTGACCTAATACCATTAGAGTAAAGTGGTCACAAACGCTATTTGTACATTCTGACGTGATTTGTGTAATTTTTTATTTTTGGAAGGGAAGTTCGCTGGTCACTCGGGAACTATCCAACAACCGATACTTACTGGGGACTGGTAGGTCCAGCACGCCCCAGTAAATAAAGGTTCACAGGGGCCCTAAGTTGGGTACAGCAGCTCTGGCTACAGTGATTGCAGCACAGGCCAACGTGGGCGAGAAGTAAGTGGGGTACTTGATAAACCACCACCGCCGGCCTGCCCAAGGACATCTTGGTTTGTTTGTAAGGGTTCGCTGAAAGCCTTGATATTCAAGGAGGAATAAGCAACGCCTGCAGATTATGGGGGCCATTTGTTCAGGTAGGGGGCGATCAACCCTGGTTCAGGTTGATTCTGTGAACCGACCAGTTGGGTCGGCACGATATGTAATGTGTGAAAAATATGGAATTCACACCGAATCTTTATGTGATGAATGGGAGAGAATGACTGTACAAGACAGGGACAAATTCCCAAGAATAGGTAGCTTCAGTCCAGAAGTGTTACAAAATTTAAGGAGGAGGATATGTCTCGTAAAATCAACAAAGAGACGAATTCAACATCATGATTGTTTACAGTTATGGCACCAGGAAGGTGAGATACAGAGAGGTTTGGCTCTGGCGGCAGGATCTGGGGCAGTCAGGAAGTTGATTGCCACAGCTCCTCCTCCACCATACATTGCAGGAGAGAAGTTGATTGCGGAGAGAAACGCACTGGGTTGTAAAACACAAACTCTTAGTAACCCTGTAAATGTTAATGATGTTAACCAAATAACTCATGCAAGTATTAACCCGTGCAAGATGTACCCTGTTTTGAACCTTCCTCAGGAGTGTGATCAAGAAGACGATTCAGCAACAATTTCAGCTCTCTCTCTTGCAGCCACCATAGCAGAGACCACAGTAGGCACAGCGACACCCACGAGATTAGTGAAAGCCCCTAGCGGAGGGATAGGTGAGGTCGCGTCAACGGGTAAGTACGGCACCATGCACTACACTGAAACAATTGTACCACAACAAGCTGTAGAATCTACACAGGAAGAGGCTGTTAGAATTGCTCCTGTAAGGGTAATAGCAGTTCCCAATGGAAAAACAGATGTGTCTGGAGCCACTCCCATAAGGAACATTGCCATGTACACTCCATTTTCCAGAATGGAATTAAGAACAATAGTGTCCGAATTTCCTGACCCCAGGAAGGATTTAGTTGCTAGCCAAAAATACATCAGGGATCTAGGTAACACTGTAGAACCCAACAACAAGGATTGGCAGATACTGCTAAGAGCTTGTTTACCTTCCAATGTTGATGCAACTCAGTTTTTAGCTGATTGTGCATTGGATAAAGATGTACCGCTTACAGACGTGTACAACAAGGATAATGTAAAAAGGATAAATTTACAGCTAAAAGAGTATTTCCCAGCCGTTGTTAAATGGAATAAAATATTTTCCATTAAGCAAAAGGAGTCCGAAACGGCAACAGAATATTTTCACCGGGCACTATTAGAAATGGCAAAGTACACTGGTATAGAAGACATTAAGACCAACCCAAACCATCGAGAAGTAGCAGTATCTGTACTGATGGATGGTTTAAAGGAAACATTAAAGACTAGGGTTCAGACCACACAACCATGCTGGCGAGGTCTGTCAGTGTCCGGCTTGAGAGAGGCTGCTATTGATCACGACAGAAACATCACTAGGCACAGGGAATCGCAAAGTGATAAGTTGATGTCCGTAAGTATACAGGCGCTGACCACAAGGCAGCCTGCGTATGTACCACCGAATCCTGTGGGTAAGGCAAGTGTAATAACATGTTTTTCTTGTAACAGACCGGGACACTTTGCACGAGAATGTAGAACAAAGAATGTACAAAGGTCTTTTCAACCCCCTAGACAACAACACAACACACGACATTGGGAGCAGGGTCCACAGAGGCGGAGTTTTGAGCCACATACAGGGGAAACAAAAAGATATCCCCCGAACAGAGATTGGCATGCCTCTGGTAGTTCCCAGCTAACTCCCTCACAAGTAGTTGCTGCCAGCAGGATTCAGGGAGGTCAGCATACCCAATAGGGGTGTGGCCATACCTGTAATCTGCACCCAGTTAAGTTGATTGCCAGTCTTGGAAGCGAACCAGAAATTGCAATCAATGTAGCTGGTAAAACTTTAAACTTTCTTGTAGACACAGGGGCGGCCAAGTCAGTGATAAATTCGACAGTGGGCATGAGAACCACTGGTAGGACAATTCCAGCCATGGGAGTAACAGGAGTAGTCCAGCACTACCCTGTTAGCAAACCAGCCGAGATTACAATAGGGCCTTTGCATACCAAGCATTCCTTTTTGCTGGCTGCATCGGCACCAACCAATCTCCTGGGAAGAGACTTACTATGTAAAATGGGGTGCGTCATTTATTGTACTCCTGAAGGTGTATTCTTGGACATTCCTGAGAATCACGCTCAGGAAGTACGGGACATGCTAGACTCCCCATCAAAATTAATGTCACATTCCATTATGACAAATAGGAATCCATCCCAAGTAGAAGAGATGATATCTCAGATACCAGAGTCACTTTGGACAAAAGATGGACAGGACACTGGATTAATGGCAAACGTAGCTCCAGTAGTTGTGCAGGTAAAAGCTGGTAGGATAGCTCCAAAAATCCCACAGTATCCTCTGAAGCCAGAGGTGGAGTTAGGAGTTTTTCCCGTAATAGAGCGCTTGCTACAACAGGGCATTCTAGTAAGAACGTCCAGCACCGCAAATAGTCCCATCTTCCCTGTTAAAAAGAGTGGGGGGAGGGGTTACAGGCTAGTGCAGGATCTAAGGGGGATTAACAAAATAGTTGAGAGTCAGTTCCCCGTAGTGCCTAATCCAGCTGTCATCCTAATGCAAATTCCTCCCACTGCCAAATTTTTCACTGTTATTGACCTCTGCTCCGCTTTCTTTTCGGTACCTCTGCACCCTGACAGCCAATATTTGTTTGCATTCACATACAGAGGAGTCCAATACACGTGGACTCGGTTACCCCAAGGTTTCATAGATAGTCCAAGTATATTTTCTCAGGCTTTGCATGATTGTTTACAGTCTTTCCAACCAGACAGTGGATCAGTATTGATACAGTATGTGGACGATTTATTACTGTGTTCAGATTCACTGGAAGCATCTCTGAAGGATACGAAACAGCTCCTGTTTCATCTTTCAGACACAGGTCACAAGGTTTCCAAAGACAAGTTACAATTATGCCAAGCTAAGGTAAAATATTTGGGACACTGTCTAACACAAGGACTGAGACACCTGACTGCTGATAGAATCCAAGCCATTAGAGACATGACACTGCCACAAACCCAGCAACAGATCAGGACGTTTTTAGGAATGTGTGGGTATTGCCGTAATTGGATCCCAGGGTTTTCCATATTGGCGCTACCTTTGCAGGAAATGGTCTCTTCAAACAAACCTGATCGGATTTCGCATACAGACGAATCTGAAACAGCATTTGAGAGACTCAAACAGTGCCTAACGCAGGCACCAGCACTAGGTATGCCAGACTATGGGAAACCCTTTGAACTATACGGAACAGAAAGTGCTGGGTGCGCAGCAGGTGTACTAACACAAAAACACGGTGACGCCAGCAGGCCAATTGCATACTACAGCGCCCAGCTAGACACGGTAGCGCGATCCCTCCCCACATGCTTGCGTAGCGTTGCGGCGATAGCATTGCTAGTGACGAAAAGCGAAGATGTCGTGCTAGGCCACAACCTCACAATCCATACACCGCATGCGGTATCTGCCTTATTGAATTCTGCCCAAACCAGACACGTCTCATCAGCAAGGTTTACAAGATGGGAATTGGCATTAATGGCCCCCGTAAACATCACCATAAGGAGATGCAGCGCATTAAATCCTGCAACATTTCTCCCAGGTGTGCCTGGTCAGACACAAAGGGTGGAAGGTGAGAGTGATGGGGAAGGAGGATTTAATGCAAAGGAAGATACACATGATTGTATGGAATATTTGACCCAAAATTTTACCGCAAGGCCTGACATCAGTGACAATCCACTGAAAGATGCAGAACTCACGTTCTACACGGACGGTAGTTGTCACAGACAGTCAGACTCGGGAGACTTGTGTACTGGATACGCAGTCGTAGATGACCAAGACACCATAGAAGCGGAACCGCTAGGCCCACCTCACTCAGCCCAGGTTGCTGAACTGGTCGCCCTAACCAGAGCATGTGAATTGGCTAAGGGTAAGTCAGCCAATATCTACACCGATTCCAGATACGCGTTCGGGGTAGTCCATGATTTCGGAGCCCTATGGCGGCTCAGAAATTTCATGACGGCAGCTGGTACACCGATAGCGCATGCAGCTCACATAAAAAGGCTTCTAACAGCGATACAGGAACCCGACAGAGTGGCTGTTATCAAATGTAAAGCACATACATATAGCCAAGACCCAGTATCCCTTGGTAACAGCCGAGCAGACGAAGCCGCAAAGCTTGCAGCTGCTACCCCCACACGGACAAACACCACACAGTTGATGGTATTTAATACCATCAACACACAGAAGTTGTGTGAGATGCAGAATTTGTGTTCCACACAGGAAAGAGCAGTCTGGAAGGCAAAGGGATATGGCCAGGAGTCCTCAGGGCTCTGGACGGATGGACATGGTAAACCAGTGGCCCCCAGGGCATACCTTCCATGTCTGGCTGAAGCAGCTCACGGGCTGACTCATCTAGGCAAGGAGGGGATGTGCAAATTGGTAAGAGCATACTGGTGCGCCCCAGGATTCTCCTCTCATGCGAGTAAAAGAGCAATGTCATGCCTTACCTGTCTGAGAAAGAATATTGGAAAAGCAATACCTACAGAACCATCCCATATCCCACCTGCCGGCGGCCCTTTCCAGGTAATACAAATTGACTTCATTCAATTACCCCCATGTCGAAATTTGAAATACGTACTTGTCTGTATAGATGTTTTCTCGAATTGGGTCGAGGCTTTTCCAGCAGCTACAAATACCGCTATGTTTACAGCTAAGAAAATTGTGCAGGAATTTGTATGTAGATATGGTATCCCTAGAATCATTGAAAGTGATAGGGGTACCCATTTTACAGGTGATGTCTTTCAAGGAATGTGTAAGTTGATGGGAATTGATAGTAAGCTGCACACTCCGTACCGTCCACAGGCGAGTGCGAAGGTCGAAAGAGTGAACAGCACTATTAAAAATAAATTGAGTAAAGTAATGGCAGAGACAGGATTGACGTGGCCAGAAGCTTTACCCATTGTTTTGTATAGCATCAGAACCACTCCCAGGTCCCCTCTTAATCTGTCTCCTTTTGAAATCTTGTTTGGTCGACAACCGCATGTCATGATTAACCCTCAGGATGATTTGAAATGTAACAATGAAGTAACTGTAAAGTACTTGATTAACATGAGTAAACAGTTGAGGAATCAAAATGATAATCTGAAGTTGGTGATTCCTGATTTACCAGATAGTAATTGTCATGACATTGAACCTGGGGATTATGTAATGATACGAAATTTTCTACGCTCAGGTTGTCTTATTGATAGATGGGAAGGACCATACCAGGTCTTATTGACTAGCACCACAGCATTGAAGGTTGCTGAGAGAGAGACTTGGGTCCATTCATCCCACTGCAAAAAGGTTGCTGATCCAGAGAAGTCCCGCGATAAGGAACAGACGGTAGAGGTTGTATCACTGGAGTGTCTGTTCCAGGAGGATTGAGGCGGCACCTGAGCCTTGAAGACCAAAAGCAGTTGTCGACTCCCTTCTCCCTTTTATTGTTTTTCTCCACTTCCCAGCCCCTCTCCCTTAAAATTTCTTTTTCCCCCTCCTCATTCTTCTCTATTTCCTCCTCAAAGATGGACTTGCCCCAAGAGACTGTGATCCGGATTTTGATGTTAACCATGATGTTGACCAGAGCAGTCTGTTCCGGCGAGAGTACCATAGAGGTCGAAAGAGGTTCTGGAATGGGTTCCGATTATGATGATGGAGGCGTAGTTTTCCAAGATCAACCAAACCAACAAGCAAAGGCGAGTATCAGAAAACGATCCGATAGAAGAAATTGTGATGGATTGTTAGCTGAAGAAAATTGTATCTGTAGGCTCTGTGATAATCTGGTTGAAGATGGATGCATAAAGAAATGCCAATCTAGTTTTAATATCCATATAGACCGGCATCCATTGAGTGACTATCACTCCTTAGTGGGTAACGTGTTAAACCAAACAGATTGTTGGGTATGCTCTCAAGTACCTCAGGGTCACAGCAAATCAGGGCTAGTACCATTTCCTTTAACGTTAGGGGAGGTACTTGAGCTAAGTGGTGGGAGACCGGTGGACCGGAGGTTTAATATCTCCAGCCCTCCTAGTTTGAAGCTCCACCAATACCATGTGGATAGGTCCCTCTTATGTTTTAACATCTCCAATCCCAGAAAACCGGGAAATTGGGAAGTGTCATGGAGCAACCTTACCATGACCTTTTCACACAGAGCAGATAGAATGCCTACAGATACAGAGCTCGTACGCCACATAGCCAGTAGAGGAAAATCTTTTCGGTATCGATATACCTTAGGAAATAGGATTACTAGAGTTGGAGAGGTATCACCAGGATACTGTGCACATATCGTACAAACCGATACGTGCATTAGGCAGATGGAAGAATTAGGGTCAGGAGATTTCACCTGGAAGGTTTGTAACATGGTCATGTCCTTCTCCGTCCCTTATGTTCTCCCCGATGATGCATATTTCATATGCGGGAGAAAGGCGTACAAGTGGCTTGCCCCAAACTCTGAAGCATTGTGTTATATTGGAAAAGTATTGCCTGAAGTGATGACTGTTACACATGACAAAATGAAGGACATACACCGTGGTGCCCAAGCTCCTTATACTCACACTCATTACGAGCACCGAGTTAAAAGACAACTGTCAGAAAGGTTAGAGCATCCGGCCTCTGATCTTATCCATGAATCCACCGGGATTCAGGTTCTGGTAGCGTTAGATTTCACTCGCACCGCTCGGGGAGTGATGAATTATAGATACATTTCCGCACTCGCCAATTTGTTAGATAATATCACTGAAATGTATGATGACACGTTTAGATACACTGGAAGAGAACTTCAAGCTTATAAAACAGAACTAGTTCAGCATAGGATGGTTCTTAATTATCTTACAGCAGTAACAGGCGGATATTGTGTTACATTGGCAACACAGTACGGCATAAAGTGTTGCACGTATATCACAAATAGCACCGAGGATCCGGTAGAGGTCATAGACCAAAAGATGGACGATATTCTCCAATTGAAGTGGGAATTTCGTCGAAAACACAATCTCACCCTTGCTGCTGTAGGTAATGAGCTGACTGGTTGGGTGTCATGGTTGAACCCGCGAAATTGGTTCTCCGGTTTAGGAGATTGGGCTCAAGGAGTCATAATGGATGTTGGAAAGTTTCTACTATGTATCTTGGGTGTCGTTATATCGATTGGATTGATATTTAGATGCGGGCAGGCTTTAATGAGGTGCAAACAAAGTACAAAAGTGATGAGCTTGAGGAGTGAGGAAACTGTAATTAACCTGGATTTGATTTATGACCCAATGATAGAAACCAGAATGTGATGAAAATGCGATTATACGGTCCGTTTCTTTCACCTGTTTTTCTGCTTTTCTCCCAGATACAAAGACCCCCTTGGACGAGGAAGCTGACGAGACGAGATGTATACAGACAACAGACAAGCACCAAAGAAGAAGATTTGACAACTTTAAATATGGACACTTGATGAACTTTGCCATGGATCCCCAGTTTCCCTAGTATCTTTAAACTCACGCTAGCCCAACATTTTTGTAAATCTGATGGCTCAGACAAAGCTATTTGCTCATGCCTAAGGAGCAATACAGCGCAAAGAAGACGACTCTCAACAGATACCGAAAACAACTTCGACGACAGATGTACATTTCCCTGACATAGAATATCATTGCATTTTTCGTAAGTGTTCTTTATCTTCATCTCTACAACCCTCAGGTAACGACACACATAGACGATAGGGAATACAGGCACAGATATCAGCAACCACATACCTCCCCCATTCATGTATCATCAACTAAAATGTGCTCCCCATTTTGTTCAAAATCCGAAAAGAGCTCGGTAAAGTTTGACAGCCCATCCACAGACCTGTACCACAGGATAAGAAGGAATTCAAATGTATACTTCGCAATACCTCGAAGCTTGATTTACAACACGTACGGCACGATGATACATGACCCCCCAAACATGGATTCATACACACATGCTTCTGCTATCTCACTAGGTCATACCCTCTTCACACCTTCTCCTCTCTCCTCCCCTACCCAACCATGGAAATCAATTAACCCCTGACTTACATTTTTCTCCTTAAATGTTTTGTGGCAGTTATTATTGACTGCCAAAGGGTGGACTGTCAAAGTCAGAAAAATGTCTCAATGCACGTTGCCATATTTGCACCGCACACTGGTCCGCGCTGCGCGTGCATGCGCTCTCCCGTGGATTCGCATACCCGCAATAACGTGCACTCGCAGGCGCGGTATGCGTATTTACGGTAGAGTTTATGTAGTCGTAGCGTGCGACTCACTCGTTACAAATGTTCACAATTAATGTAGTTTATAGATCATGGTCCCTTTGATAGATTCTGAAAGTTTGGTTAAAATACAATGTCCCAGAGCTGAGGAATCCCTTTTTATATCGTACAAAGGGTCTAACAGGAATCATACAGCAGTGTTTGGTACCCATCGGAAGAGTATTTAATTAGCAATATTCCGGTGTTGGTTTGGAGCGTATTAATCGCTCGTGCGAATAGTTATGGACATAAGAAGTTTATGTCCATTTCTATTATTTACACATACTCAGGTATGCGGCGGGAAACCCAGTTTCCCACCCACCTGAGCTGTTGGAAATCGTCACAGCCCACCTGTATGAATCACCCTATGACCTTTTGTTATGATGCAGGGCCGAATTCCTTCGGCCAATGGACAATGGGATTGTAGGACCAGGAGATTGCATTGTGTGTGGGGCATAAATAGGCAGGCCGACCACATCCAGCTCTCACTCTCTCATCAACGGTTATCTGCTGATAGCCGGGAGCTGGATATCGAGGCGCAGGCGATCATACCCTTTGTGCGTAAGTTTCTCTCCGTAATCATAGTCTTTCTGTGAGCCAATCTCTCTCTCTCTCTCTATCTCTCTCTCTCCTCTTTTCTCTTATATCTCTCATAGTATTATAGCATTGTATTGTATTGCATTTAGGTCAGTGTAGTATTGTTTTTTTTGTATTTATTGTTTAGTTCTGTGGTTAGGAAGTCTCTGTTATATTGTAGTGTATCATTTGTACTGTTATCCCCTTTTACAAGTATATTAGATATAATACAGTTAATAGGCCTTGGAACCTAAACCAGTATCTGTGTATTTTCTATAGTGTTAAGTGTTCACTTGAGCGTCGGTGACGCTCAAGCAGCTTTGTAGTTAGTCAGGTTACACAAGGTTGCACTTACACCCTGTACTCACATTAAGGTATTTAGTGTATTTCATTGGTATAAGGTTTTATCATAAAGGTATAGTGTTGTGAGCGTCTGCATCGCTGGTGACCTCCTCGTGGTCTCGAGCGTAAGCTACGCCATAGCGAATCATTACCCTAGACATAACCAATAACGTGTCCTGTGATCGCTGGGCCGTGAGCGAACGTGACGCTTGAGCGTCTCGCCTACGGCTGAGCGATCGTTACGCAACTAGCGTACCATTACGGTACTTCTTAAGTAAACAGCGTACAGTGTTCTTAGCTTCATAAAGGGTTGTTTATACGACAAGGGAATTTAGCATTGTCAACAGTCTGCTGCCCTCTGGAGCCAGGGAAGGGGTGGGGACGACCTCAGTTTGTCAAAACAGAGGCGCGTCACCGCCGGTGGTGGGAAGAGGACAGGGATCTCCGTCCTAAGACGGAGTTTTCCTGTCCTCTGCGGGGGGCGGCTTCAGCGGCACCATGGGTGCCCTAAGCCGCCCGATGGTGACAGCAGGAGGCGTTTGCTTGTAGCAGACGCCCCCTGCTGCATCGCCATGCGGAGCTATCCCTGCTGCTTCCAAGGAAGCAGCAGTGATAGCAAACTCCAACCACCTCTTAATTAACCCGCGAGAAGGGTTAGGCTGCGGTGGGGGGTTAGGCTGCGGAGAGGAGGGAGGCGGGCGGCGGGGTTTAGGTTTCGGTAGCGCCGCGGGGATGGTCAAGGTTAGGCACGATAGGTTTAGGTAGAATAGATAAATATTTTTAGAAGCTAGAATAGATAAAAAAAATAAGATAGAAATAAGATAAATACATATATTTTTATAAGGTAGGTAGGTAGGTAGATAGATAGATATCGATAGCTAATTGTAGATATATAGGAAGATATAGAGTTCTAGGTAGCTAAGAAAGAACCACGTATCGTTCGCATCGTTTAGCGTTGCAGGCACCGACGGTAAGTGATGCGCGTCCCCGCCGTCGTTTCCCCCCCCCATGCGTTAGTTTGGACCATCAGATAGGTAGACACACAGTAGGTTGCTATAGATGGCAATCTCTATTCTACCTATCTACTTATCTTTACATACAATATAGGGCATGTGGTTGGAGCTGCGCCCCCAGACTTGCAAAGTACCGTTTTATTTTCGGTACTTAACACATGAGCAGGACCCCTTCTGCACGTGCGCGACCGGTCCCGCGGAACAAACAGACTGTCAGTGTTTGACAGTCTGCTGCCCTCTGGAGCCAGGGAAGGGGTGGTTATTATTGTGCCCTGTCTCCTGCGTAGCCGCTAAACCCCATGGTCCTGACGGAGTCCCCAGCATCCACTTAGGACGTTAGAGAAATGTATTTATCTTATTTCTATTTTATTTTTTTTATCTATTCTAGCTTCTAAAAATATTTATCTATTCTACCTAAACCTATCGTGCCTAACCTTGACCATCCCCGCGGCGCTACCGGAACCTAAACCCCGCCGCCCGCCTCCCTCCTCTCCGCAGCCTAACCCTAACCTCCCACCGCAGCCTAACCCTTCTCGCGGGTTAATTAAGAAGTGGTTGGAGTTTGCTATCACTGCTGCTTCCTTGGAAGCAGCAGGGATAGCTCCGCATGGCGATGCAGCAGGGGGCGTCTGCTACAAGCAAACGCCTCCTGCTGTCACCATCGGGGGGGCTTAGGGCACCCATGGTGCCGCTGAAGCCGCCCCCCCGCAGAGGACAGGAAAACTCCTTCTTAGGACGGAGATCCCTGTCCTCTTCCCACCATCGGCGGTGACGCGCCTCTGTTTTGACAAACTGAGGTCGTCCCCACCCCTTCCCTGGCTCCAGAGGGCAGCAGACTGTCAAACACTGACAGTCTGTTTGCTCCGCGGGACCGGTCGCGCACGTGCAGAAGGGGTCCTGCTCATGCGTTAAGTACCGAAAATAAAACGGTACTTTGCAAGTCTGGGGGCGCAGCTCCAACCACATGCCCTATATTGTATGTAAAGATAAGTAGATAGGTAGAATAGAGATTGCCATCTATAGCAACCTACTGTGTATCTACCTATCTGATGGTCCAAACTAACGCATGGGGGGAAAAAAAAAAAAACGACGGCGGGGACGCGCATCACTTACCGTCGGTGCCTGCAACGCTAAACGATGCGAACGATACGTGGTTCTTTCTATCTTAGCTACCTAGAACTCTATATCTTCCTATATATCTACAATTAGCTATCGATATCTATCTATCTACCTACCTACCTTATAAAAAATAAGAATTTACTTACCGATAATTCTATTTCTCGGAGTCCGTAGTGGATGCTGGGGTTCCTGAAAGGACCATGGGGAATAGCGGCTCCGCAGGAGACAGGGCACAAAAAGTAAAGCTTTACGATCAGGTGGTGTGCACTGGCTCCTCCCCCTATGACCCTCCTCCAAGCCTCAGTTAGGTACTGTGCCCGGACGAGCGTACACAATAAGGAAGGATTTTGAATCCCGGGTAAGACTCATACCAGCCACACCAATCACACTGTACAACCTGTGATCTGAACCCAGTTAACAGTATGATAACAGCGGAGCCTCTGAAAAGATGGCTCACAACAATAATAACCCGATTTTTGTAACTATGTACAAGTATTGCAGACAATCCGCACTTGGGATGGGCGCCCAGCATCCACTACGGACTCCGAGAAATAGAATTATCGGTAAGTAAATTCTTATTTTCTCTATCGTCCTAGTGGATGCTGGGGTTCCTGAAAGGACCATGGGGATAATACCAAAGCTCCCAAACGGGCGGGAGAGTGCGGATGACTCTGCAGCACCGAATGAGAGAACTCCAGGTCCTCCTTAGCCAGGGTATCAAATTTGTAGGATTTTACAAACGTGTTTGCCCCTGACTAAATAACCGCTCGGCAAAGTTGTAAAGCCGAGACCCCTCGGGCAGCCGCCCAAGATGAGCCCACCTTCCTTGTGGAATGGGCATTTACATATTTTGGCTGTGGCAGGCCTGCCACAGAATGTGCAAGCTGAATTGTATTACACATCCAACTAGCAATAGTCTGCTTAGAAGCAAGAGCACCCAGTTTGTTGGGTGCATACAGGATAACAGCAAGTCAGTTTTCCTGACTCCAGCCGTCCTGGAACATATTTTCAGGGCCCTGACAACATCTAGCAACTTGGAGTCCTCCAAGTCCCTAGTAGGTGCAAGGCACCACAATAAGCTGGTTCAGGTGAAACACTGACACCACCTTAGGGAGAGAACTGGGGACGAGTCCGCAGCTCTGCCCTGTCCGAATGGACAAACAGATATGGGCTTTTTTGAGAAAAAACCACCAATTTGACACTCGCCTGGTCCAGGCCAGGGCCAAGAGCATGGTCACTTTTCATGTGAGATGCTTCAAATCCACAGATTTGACTGGTTTTAAACCAATGTGATTTGAGGAATCCCAGAACTACGTTGAGATCCCACAGTGCCACTGGAGGCACAAAAGGGGGTTGTATATGCAATACTCCCTTGACAAACTTCTGGACTTCAGGAACTGAAGCCAATTCTTTCTGGAAGAAAATCGACAGGGCCGAAATTTGAACCTTAATGGACCCCAATTTGCGGCCCATAGACACTCCTGTTTGCAGGAAATGCAGGAAACGACCGAGTTGAAATTTCTTTGTGGGGCCATCCTGGCCTCACACCACGCAACATATTTTCGCCACATGTGGTGATAATGTTGTGCGGTCACCTCCTTTCTGGCTTTGACCAGGGTAGGAATGACCTCTTCCGGAATGCCTTTTTCCCTTAGGATCCGGCGTTCCACCGCCATGCCGACAAACGCAGCTGCGGTAAGTCTTGGAACAGACATGGTACTTGCTGAAGCAAATCCCTTCTTAGCAGCAGAGGCCATAAGACCTCTGTAAGCATCTCTTGAAGTTCCGGGTACCAACTCCTTCTTGGCCAATCCGGAGCCATGAGTATAGTTCTTACTCCTCTACGTCTTATAATTCTCAGCACCTTAGGTATGAGAAGCAGAGGAGGGAACACATACACCGACTGGTACACCCACGGTGTTACCAGAACGTCCACAGCTATTGCCTGAGGGTCTCTTGACCTGGCGCAATACCTGTCCCGTTTTTTGTTCAGACGGGACGCCATCATGTCCACCTTTGGTATTTCCCAACGGTTTACAATCATGTGGAAAAAACTTCCCGATGAAGTTTCCACTCTCCCGGGTGGAGGTCGTGCCTGCTGAGGAAGTCTGCTTCCCAGTTTCCATTCCCGGGATGAAACACTGCTGACAGTGCTATCACATGATTTTCCGCCCAGCGAAAAGTCCTTGCAGTTTTTGCCATTGCCCTCCTGCTTCTTGTGTCGCCCTGTCTGTTTACGTGGGCGACTGCCGTGATGTTTTTCCCACTGGATCAATACCGGCTGACCTTGAAGCAGAGGTCTTGCTAATGTCAAAGTCAGAAAAATGTCTCTATGCACGTTGCCATATTTGCACCGCACACTGGTCCGCGCTGCGCATGCGTACGCTCTCCCGTGAAGGCGCATACCCGCGATAGCGTGCACTCGCAGGCGCGGTATGCGTATTTACGGTAGAGTTTATGTAGTCGTAGCGTGCGACTCATTCGTTACAAATGTTCACAATTAATGTAGTTTGTAGATCATGGTCACCTTGATAGATTCTGAAAGTCTGGTTAAAATAGAAGGTCCCTGTTTAAAGGAATCCCTCTTTGTATTGTACGAAGGGTCTGACAGGAATCATACAGCAGTGTTTGGTACCCATCGGAAGAGTATTTAATTAGTAATATTCCGGTGTTGGTTTGGAGCGTATTAATCGCTCGTGCGAATAGTTATGGACATAAGAAGTTTATGTCCATTTCTATTATTTACACATACTCAGGTATGCGGCGGGAAACCCAGTTTCCCACCCACCTGAGCTGTTGGAAATCGTCACAGCCCACCTGTATGAATCACCCTATGACCTTTTGTTATGATGCAGGGCCGAATTCCTTCGGCCAATGGACAATGGGATTGTAGGACCATGAGATTGCATTGTGTGTGGGGCATAAATAGGCAGGCCGACCACATCCAGCTCTCACTCTCTCATCAACGGTTATCTGCTGATAGCCGGGAGCTGGATATCGAGGCGCAGGCGATCATACCCTTTGTGCGTAAGTTTCTCTCCGTAATCATTGTCTTTCTGTGAGCCAATTTCTCTCATCTCTCTCTCTCTGTTCTGTTCTCTCATATCTCCCCTAGACTAGGCTAGTATTGTATTGTATTAGATAGTATTGTATTGTATTGCATTTAGGTCAGTGTAGTATTGTCTTTTTGTATTTATTGTTTAGTTCTGTGGTTAGGAAGTCTCTGTTATATTGTAGTGTATCATTTGTACTGTTATCCCCTTTTTCAAATATATTAGATATAATACAGTTAATAGGCTTTGGAACCTAAACCAGTATCTGTGTATTTTCTATAGTATTAAGTGTTCACTTGAGCGTCGGTGACGCTCAAGCAGCCTTGTAGTTAGTCAGGTTACACAAGGTTGCACTTACACCCTGTACTCACATTAAGGTATTCTGTGTATTTCATTGGTATAAGGTTTAAACATTAAGGTATAGCGTTGTGAGCGTCTGCGCCGCTGGTGACCTCCTCGTGGTCTCGAGCGTATGCTACGCCATAGCGAATCATTACTCTAGTCATAACCAATAACGTGTCCTGTGATCACTGGGCCGTGAGCGAACGTGACGCTTGAGCGTCTCGCCTACGGCGGAGCGATCGTTACGCAAATAGCGTACCATTACGGTACTTCTTAAGCAAACAGCGTACAGTGTTCTTAGACTTCATAAAGGGTTATAATTACGACAAAAGGAATTTAGTATTGTCAATTGGGGACTCGTCCTATCCTTCTCATATCTGCACTAGGTAGATCAGCAGACATTATCCCCCAGCAAAGGGTGGGAGGTTGTCTCCCAGTGCTGACGGGATAAGCGTCTGCTTCGCTTAGATAAAGAGTGCTGAAGGAATCCGGGAACCGGAAGTAAGAACAAAACGCTTGTGTCTTTTAAAACTGTTTATTTCTCTTCTGTCTTGCGTATACACGCACGCATACATTTATCTGCATTTCTTTTTCAATTTCGTATATCACTATTCCTGTTTGCCAATTTTTATAGTTGATAGAAAGTGCTAAAAAGAGATTTGCTGTTATTTCATAGTAAAGGTAATAGTTAAAGTATAGAACAACACACGATTTGTCTAGGAGACAAGGCAGTCAGTGTGGATTGCGGTAGATGATCAGGGATCATTTACATTGATAAAAGTGTATATTGTGTTACGGTGGATCTTTGCATTGCGTACACGTGTCGCTAACAAAGACTAGCGTACGCAATCCAAAAGGCAGACGCACGCAGCGTACATTACGCAACGTAGCGTCCGGTTACGCTCACGTAGCTCAAGTCACGAAAAAGGTGAATTAGCGCAAAGCGAGAATTAGCGCAAAGGCGATAAGTAACGCACAGCGGTAGATAACGCGAAGCGGTAAATAACGCAAATCTATTTTTGGAAAAAATCTGAAATTTAGTTTAACAGATCCTGCTCCTAATTGGTAACACTGTTGGACTGAAGACAATTTCTGCGCAGAAATAGATATAGAAACAAAGTGTACATGTGTTGAGTGAGTGTGGTTTTGTATACATAAGTTTATACAACTTTAAGGTGGAACCAAAAGGAAAGCCGGGTACTCGTCAAGGGACATACGTGTAAGTGACATATACGGTGGCTAGGGAGGCATCCCTGGTTAAATAATATTTCTCTGACGTCCTAGTGGATGCTGGGGACTCCGTCAGGACCATGGGGATATAGCGGCTCCGCAGGAGACAGGGCACAATAATAAAAGCTTTAGGATCAGGTGGTGTGCACTGGCTCCTCCCCCTATGACCCTCCTCCAAGCCTCAGTTAGATTTTTGTGCCCGACGAGAAGGGTGCAATCTAGGTGGCTCTCCTGAGCTGCTTAGAATAAAAGTTTATGTTAGGTTTTTTATTTTCAGTGAGTCCTGCTGGCAACAGGCTCACTGCTACGAGGGACTTAGGGGAGAGAAGAAAACTCACCTGCGTGCAGGATGGATTTGCTTCTTAGGCTACTGGACACCATTAGCTCCAGAGGGAGTCGGAACACAGGTCTCACCCTGGGGTTCGTCCCGGAGCCGTGCCGCCGACCCCCCTTACAGATGCCGAAGTTGAAGAGGTCCAGAAACAGGCGGCAGAAGACTTTCAGTCTTCATAAGGTAGCGCACAGCACTGCAGCTGTGCGCCATTGTTGTCAGCACACTTCACCAACAGTCACCAACTGTCACTGAGGGTGCAGGGCGCTGGGGGGGGCGCTCTGGGCAGCAATGTATTATACCTTTTATGGCTAAAATACATCACATATAGCCCTTGAGGCTATATGGATGTATTTAACCCCTGCCAGATCTCACAAACTCCGGGAGAAGAGCCCGCCGAAAAGGGGGCGGGGCCTATTCTCCTCAGCACACGGCGCCATTTTCCTGCTCAGCTCTGCTGTGAGGAAGGCTCCCAGGCTCTCCCCTGCACTGCACTACAGAAACAGGGTTAAAACAGAGAGGGGGGGCACTTATTTGGCGATATGATTACATATATAAAAATGCTATAAGGGAAAACACTTGTATAAGGGGTTGTCCCGGTATAATTATAGCGTTTTTGGTGTGTGCTGGCAAACTCTCCCTCTGTCTCCCCAAAGGGCTAGTGGGGTCCTGTCCTCTGTCAGAGCATTCCCTGTGTGTGTGCTGTGTGTCGGTACGTGTGTGTCGACATGTAGGAGGACGATGTTGGTGAGGAGGCGGAGCAAATTGCCTGTATTGGTGATGTCACTCTCTAGGGAGTCGACACTGGAATGGATGGCTTATTTAGGAATTACGTGATAATGTCAACACGCTGCAAGGTCGGTTGACGACATGAGACGGCCGGCAAACAAATTAGTACCTGTCCAGGCGTCTCAGACACCGTCAGGGGCTTGTAACGCTCACACGCTTATAAAAACAAGTGGCGTTACCGTCTCCAGATACGGCAGCCCTCAAGGAGCCAGCTGATAGGAAGCTGAAAAATATCCTAAAAGTATATACACATATACTGGTGTTATACTACGACCAGCAATCGCCTCAGCCTGGATGTGCAGCGCTGAGGGGGCTTGGTCGGATTTCCTGACTGAAAATATTGATACCCTTGACAGGGACAAGATTTTATTGACTATAGAGCATTTTAAGGATGCATTTCTATATATGCGAGATGCGCAGAGGGATATTTGCATTCTGGCATCAAGAGTAAATGTGATGTCCATATCTGCCAGACGACAGTGGTCAGGTGATGCAGATTCCAGACGGCACATGGAAGTATTGCCGTATAAAGGGGCGGTCCATCGGACCTGGTGGCCATGGCAACAGCTGAAAAATCCACCTTTTGTTACCCCAAGTCACATCTCAGCAGAAAAGGACACAGTCTTTTCAGTCTCAGTCCTTTCGTCCCCATAAGGGCAGGCGGGCAAAAGGGCCAGTCATATCTGCCCAGGGGTAGAGGAAAGGGAAGAAGACTGCAGCAGGCAGCCCATTCCCAGGAACAGAAGCCCTCCACAGCTTCTGCCAAGTCCGCAGCATGACGCTGGGGCCGTACAAGCGGACTCAGGTGCGGTAGGGGGTCATCTCAAGAGTTTCAGCACGCAGTGGGCTCACTCACAAGTGGACTCCTGGATCCTACACGTAGTATCCCAGGTGTACATTGGAAATTCGAGACCTCTCCCCCTCACAAGTTCCTGAAGTCTGCTTTACCAACGTCTCCCTCCGACAGGGAGGCAGTATTGGGAACAATTCACAGGCTGTATTCCCAGCAGGTGATAATCAAAGTACCCCTTCTACAACAAGGGAAGGGGTATTATTCCACACTATATTGTGGTACTGAAGCCAGACGGCTAGGTGAGATCTGAAATATTTGAACACTTACATACAAGCGTTCAAATCAAGATGGAGTCACTCAGAGCAGTGATAGCGAACCAGGAAGAAGGGGACGATATGGTGTCACTGGATATCAGGGACGCTTACCTACATGTCCAAATTTGCCCTTCTCACGAAGGGTACCTCAGGTTCGTGGTACAGAACTGTCACTATCAGTTCAGACGCTGCCGTTTGGATTGTCCACGGCACCCCGGGTCTTTACCAAGGTAATGGCCGAAATGATGATTCTTCTTAAAAGAAATATGGACGCTTTCCTGATAAGGGCAAGGTCCAGAGAACAGTTGGAGGTCGGAGTAGCACTATCTTAAGTAGTTCTACGACAGCACGAGTGGATTCTAAATATTCCAAAATCGCAGTTTTTTCCGACGACACGTCTACTGTTCCTAGGGATGATTCTGGACACAGTCCAGAAAAGGATGTTTTCTCCCGGAGAAGAAAGCCAGGGAGTTATCCGAGCTAGTCAGGAACCTCCTAAAACCAGGAAAAGTATCAGTGCATCATTGCACAAGGATCCTGTGAAAAATGGTGGTTTCTTACAAAGCGATCCCATTCGGTAGATTTCACGCAAGAACCTTTACGTGGGATCTGCTGGAAAAATGGTCCGGATCGCATCTTCAGATGCATCAGCGGATAACCCTGTCTCCAAGGACAAGGGTGTTTCTTCTGCGGTGGCTGCAGAGTGCTCATCTATGAAAGGGCCGCAGATTCGGCATTCAGGACTGGGTCCTGGTGACCACGGATGCCAGCCTGAGTGGCTGGGGAGCAGTCACACAAGGAAAAAATTTCCAGAGAGTGTGATCGAGTCTGGAGACTTCTCTCCACATAAATATACTGGAGCTAAGGGCAATTTACAATGCTCTAAGCTTAGCAAGACCTCTGCTTCAAGGTCAGCCGGTATTGATCCAGTGGGACAACATCACGGCAGTCGCCCACGTAAACAGACAGGGCGGCACAAGAAGCAGGAGGGAAATGGCAGAAACTGCAAGGATTCTTCGCTGGGCGAAAAATCATGTGATAACACTCTCAGCAGTGTTCATTCCGGGAGTGGAAAACTGGGAAGCAGACTTCCTCAGCAGGCATGACCTCCACCCGGGAGAGTGGGGACTTCATCGGGAAGTCTTCCACATGATTGTAAACCGTTGTGAAAAACCAAAGGTGGACATGATGGCGTCCCGCCTGAAAAAAAAAAAACTAGATATTGCGCCAGGTCAAGGGACCCTCAGGCAATAGCGGTGGACGCTCTGGTAACACTGTGGATGTACCAGTCAGAGTATGTGTTCCCTCCTATGCCTCTCATACAAAAAGTACTGAGAATCATAAGAGGGAGATGAGTAAGAATGATACTCGTGGTTCCGGATTGGCCAAGAAGGACTTGGTACCCGAAACTTCAAGAGATGTTCACGGAAGACCCGTGGCCTCTACCTTTAAGAAAGGACCTGCTCCAGCAGGGGCCTTGTCTGTTCCAAGACTTACCGCGGCCGCGTTTGACGGCATGGCGGTTGAACGCCGGATCCTGAAAGGGCATTCCAGATGAAGTCATCCCTACCCTGGTCGAAGACAGGAAGGATGTAACCGCAAAACATTTTCACCGCATTTGGCGAAGATATGTTGCGTGGTGTGAGGCCAAGAAGGCCCCTACAGAGGAATTCCAACTGGGTCGTTTCCTACATTTCCTGAAAACAGGACTGTCTATGGGCCTAAAATTAGGGTCCATTAAGGTTCAAATTTCGGCCCTGTCGAATTTCTTCCAGAAAGAACTGGCTTTAGTGCCTGACGTTCAGATGTTTGTAAAAGGGGTACTGCATATACAGCCTCCTTTTGTGCCCCAGTGGCACCTTGGGATCTCAATGTTGTTTTGAGTTTCCTAAAGTCACATTGGTTTGAACCACTCACCACTGTGGACTTAAAATATCTCACATGGAAGGTGACGATGCTATTAGCCCTGGCTTCAGCCAGGCGTGTGTCAGAATTGGCGGCTTTATCATATATAAAGCCCTTACTTAATTTTTCATTCTGACAGGGCAGAATTGAGGACTCGTCCTCAATTTCTCCTTAAGGTGTTTTCTGTTTTTCACATGAACCAACCTATTGTGGTACCTGCGGGTACTAGGGACTTGGAGGACTCCAAGTTACTTGACGTTGTCAGGGCCCTGAAAAATATGTTTCCAGGAAGGCTGGAGTCAGAAAATCTGACTCGCTGTTTAGCCTGTATGCACCCAACAAGATGGGTGCTCCTGCTTCTAAGCAGACGATTGCTCGCTGGATTTGTAATACAATTCAGTTTACACATTCTGTGGCAGGCCTGCCACAGCCAAAATCGGTAAAAGCCCATTCCAAAAGGAAGGGGGCTCATCTTGGGCGACTGCCCGAGGGGTCTCGGCTTTACAACTTTGCCGAGCAGTTACTTGGTCAGGGGAAAACACGTTTGCTAAATTCTACAAATTTGATACCCTGGCTGAGGAGGACATGGAGTTCTCTCATTCGGTGCTGCAGGGTCATCCGCACTCTCCCGCCCGTTTGGGAGCTTTGGTATAATCCCCATGGTCCTGACGGAGTCCCCAGCATCCACTAGGACGTCAGAGAAAATAAGATTTTACTTACCGATAAATCTATTTCTCGTAGTCCGTAGTGGATGCTGGGCGCCCATCCCAAGTGCGGATTGTCTGCAATACTTGTACATAGTTATTGTTACAAAAATCGGGTTATTCTTGTTGTGAGCCATCTTTTCAGAGGCTCCTTCGTTGTTATCATACTGTTAACTGGGTTCAGATCACAGGTTGTACGGTGTGATTGGTGTGGCTGGTATGAGTCTTACCCGGGATTCAATATCCTTCCTTATTATGCACGCTCGTCCGGGCACAGTATCCTAACTGAGGCTTGGAGGAGGGTCATAGGGGGAGGAGCCAGTGCACACCACCTGATCCTAAAGCTTTTATTATTGTGCCCTGTCTCCTGCGGAGCCGCTATATCCCCATGGTCCTGACGGAGTCCCCAGCATCCACTACGGACTACGAGAAATAGATTTATCGGTAAGTAAAATCTTATTTTGAGCATTAGAGTATAGCGGACCATAAGGTAACAAGACCAGGAGGTCATAAGGTAACAAGACCAGGAGGTCGTAAGGTAAAAGGTCCGCTATAAAAGTCCAGTGGCACAACGCCTGGGGTGTTGGTGCAGAACCCATATAGGCCATACAAGCTCTTGCTGAAGGAATCGCGGCCGGAAACATCGATTCCATTGATCTTTCAGTACATAACAAGTAGTGCTTGTGTACTGAACGATTGGACCACACGTAATTGTGTGCAGTAGTTAGTAATCTGACCTAATACCATTAGAGTAAAGTGGTCACAAACGCTATTTGTACATTCTGACGTGATTTGTGTAATTTTTTATTTTTGGAAGGGAAGTTCGCTGGTCACTCAGGAACTATCTAACAACCCCAACTTTACTGGAAAGAGTAAGTGTCCTGCGGGTAACCCTCATATGTTCCAGTAAACTGAAGGTTCCATAGGGGCCCTGTATCGAGTACGCCAGCACCACGTCGGTGTGATCAGGTCGTATTGGTCGAGGTGGGCGAGTGAGTGGGGTACTCGGTAAACCGCCACCGCCGGCCTACTGTGGAGTAATTTGGTTGTCTGTAAAGGCTTGCTGAAAACCTTGACACAGAAATCCAAGGAGGACTAAGCAACACCTGCAGACTATGGGGGCCAGTTGCTCAGGTAGGGGGCGATCAACCCTGGTTCAGGTTGATTCTGTGAACCGACCAGTTGGGTCGGCACGATATGTAATGTGTGAAAAATATGGAAGTCACACCGAATCTTTATGTGATGAATGGGAGAGAATGACTGTACAAGACAGGGACAAATTCCCAAGAATAGGTAGCTTTAGTCCAGAAGTGTTACAAAATTTAAGGAGGAGGATATGTCTCGTAAAATCAGCAAAGAGACGAATTCAGCATCATGATTATTTACAGTTATGGCACCAGGAAGGTGAGATACAGAGAGGTTTGGCTCTGGCGGCAGGATCTGGGGCAGTCAGGAAGCTGATAGCCACAGCTCCTCCTCCACCATACATTGCAGGAGAGAAGTTGATTACGGAGAGAAACGCACTGGGTTATAAAACAAAAACTCTTAGTAACCTTGTAAATGTTAATGATGTTAACCAAATAACTCATGCAAGTATTAACCCGTGCAAGATGTACCCTGTTTTGAACCTTCCTCAGGAGTGTGATCAAGAAGACGATTCAGCAACAATTTCAGCTCTCTCTCTTGCAGCCACCATAGCAGAGACCACAGTAGGCACAGCGACACCCACGAGATTAGTGAAAGCCCCTAGCGGAGGGATAGGTGAGGTCGTGTCAACGGGTAAGTACGGCACCATGCACTACACTGAAACAATTGTACCACAACAAGCAGTAGAATCTACACAGGAAGAGGCTGTTAGAATTGCTCCTGTAAGGGTAATAGCAGTTCCCAATGGAAAAACAGATGTGTCTGGAGCCACTCCCATAAGGAACATTGCCATGTACACTCCATTTTCCAGAATGGAATTAAGAACAATAGTGTCCGAATTTCCTGACCCCAGGAAGGATTTAGTTGCTAGCCAAAAATACATCAGGGATCTAGGTAACACTGTAGAACCCAACAACAAGGATTGGCAGATACTGCTAAGAGCTTGTTTACCTTCCAATGTTGACGCAACTCAATTTTTAGCTGACTGTGCATTGGATAAAGATGTACCGCTTACAGACGTGTACAACAAGGATAATGTAAAAAGGATAAATTTACAGCTAAAGGAGTATTTCCCTGCCGTTGTTAAATGGAATAAAATATTTTCCATTAAGCAAAAGGAGTCCGAAACGGCAACAGAATATTTTCACCGGGCACTATTAGAAATGGCAAAGTACACTGGTATAGAAGACATTAAGACCAACCCAAACCATCGAGAAGTAGCAGTATCTGTACTGATGGATGGTTTGAAAGAAACATTAAAAGCTAGGGTACAGACCACGCAACCATGCTGGCGAGGTCTGTCAGTGTCCACATTGAGAGAGGCTGCTATTGATCACGACAGAAATATCACTAGGCACAGGGAGTCGCAAAGTGATAAGTTGATGTCAGTAAGTATACAGGCGCTGACCACAAAGCAGCCTGCGTATGTACCACCGAATCCTGTGGGTAAGGCAAGTGTAATAACATGTTTTTCTTGTAACAGACCGGGACACTTTGCACGAGAATGTAGAACAAAGAATGTACAAAGATCTTTTCAACCCCCTAGACAACAACACAACACACGACATTGGGAGCAGGGTCCACAGAGGCGGAGTTTTGAGCCACATACAGGGGAAACAAAAAGATATCCCCCGAACAGAGATTGGCATGCCTCTGGTAGTTCCCAGCTAACCCCCGCACAAGTAGTCGCTGCCAGCGGGATTCAGGGAGGTCAGCATACCCAATAGGGGTGTGGCCATACCTGTAATCTGCACCCAGCTAAGTTGATTGCTAGTCTTGGAAGCGAACCAGAAATTGCAATCAATGTAGCTGGTAAAACTTTAAACTTTCTTGTAGACACAGGGGCGGCCAAGTCAGTGATAAATTCGACAGTGGGCATGAGAACCACTGGTAGGACAATTCCAGCCATGGGAGTAACAGGAGTAGTCCAGCACTACCCTGTTAGCAAACCAGCCGAGATTACAATAGGGCCTTTGCATACCAAGCATTCCTTTTTGCTGGCTGCATCGGCACCAACTAATCTCCTGGGTAGAGACTTACTATGTAAAATGGGTTGCGTCATTTATTGTACTCCTGAAGGTGTATTCTTGGACATCCCTGAGAATCACGCTCAGGAAGTACGAGACATGTTAGACTCCCCATCAAAATTAATGTCACATTCCATTATGACAAATAGGAATCCATCCCAAGTAGAAGAGATGACATCTCAGATACCAGAGTCACTTTGGACAAAAGATGGACAGGACACTGGATTAATGGCAAATGTAGCTCCAGTAGTTGTACAAGTAAAAGATGGTAGGATAGCTCCAAAAATCCCACAGTATCCTCTGAAGCCAGAGGTGGAGTTAGGAGTTTTCCCAGTAATAGAGCGCTTGCTACAACAGGGCATTCTAGTAAGAACGTCCAGCACAGCAAATAGTCCCATCTTCCCTGTTAAAAAGAGTGGGGGGAGGGGTTACAGGCTAGTGCAAGATCTAAGGGGGATTAACAAAATAGTTGAGAGTCAGTTCCCCGTAGTGCCTAATCCAGCTGTCATCCTAATGCAAATTCCTCCCACTGCCAAATTTTTCACTGTTATTGACCTCTGCTCCGCATTCTTTTCGGTACCTCTGCACCCTGACAGCCAATATTTGTTTGCATTCACATACAGAGGAGTCCAATACACGTGGACTCGGTTACCCCAAGGTTTCATAGATAGTCCAAGTATATTTTCTCAGGCTTTGCATGATTGTTTACAGTCTTTCCAACCGGAGAGTGGATCAGTGTTGATACAGTACGTGGATGATCTACTACTGTGTTCTGATTCATTGGAGGCATCCATGAAGGATACGAAACAGCTCCTGTTTCATCTTTCAGACACAGGTCACAAGGTTTCCAAAGACAAGTTGCAATTATGCCAAGCTAAGGTAAAATATTTGGGACACTGTCTAACACAAGGACTGAGACACCTGACCGCTGATAGAATCCAAGCCATTAGAGACATGACACTGCCACAAACCCAGCAACAGATCAGGACGTTTTTAGGAATGTGTGGGTATTGCCGTAATTGGATCCCAGGGTTTTCCATATTGGCGCTACCTTTGCAGGAAATGGTCTCCTCAAACAAACCTGATCGGATTTCGCATACAGACGAATCCGAAACAGCATTTGAGAGACTCAAACAGTGTCTAACGCAGGCACCAGCACTAGGTATGCCAGACTATGGGAAACCCTTTGAACTATACGGAACAGAAAGTGCTGGGTGCGCAGCAGGTGTACTAACACAAAAACACGGTGATGCCAGCAGGCCAGTTGCATATTACAGCGCTCAGCTACATACGGTAGCGCGATCCCTCCCCACATGCTTGCGTAGCGTTGCGGCGATAGCATTGCTAGTGACAAAAAGCGAAGATGTCGTGCTAGGCCACAACCTCACAATCCATACACCGCATGCGGTATCTGCCTTATTGAATTCTGCCCAAACCAGACACGTCTCATCAGCAAGGTTTACAAGATGGGAATTGGCATTAATGGCCCCAGTAAACATCACCATAAGGAGATGCAGTGCATTAAACCCTGCAACATTTCTCCCAGGTGTGCCTGGTCAGGCACAAAGGGTGGGAGGTGAGAGTGATGGGGAAGGAGGATTTAATGCAAAGGAAGATACACATGATTGTATGGAATATTTGACCCAAAATTTTACCGCAAGGCCTGACATCAGTGACAATCCACTGGAAGATGCAGAACTCACGTTCTACACGGACGGTAGTTGTCACAGACAGTCAGACTCGGGAGACTTGTGTACTGGATACGCAGTCGTAGATGACCAAGACACCATAGAAGCGGAACCGCTAGGCCCACCTCACTCAGCCCAGGTTGCTGAACTGGTCGCCCTAACCAGAGCATGTGAATTGGCTAAGGGTAAGTCAGCCAATATCTACACCGATTCTAGATACGCCTTCGGGGTAGTCCATGATTTCGGAGCCCTATGGCGGCTCAGAAATTTCATGACGGCAGCTGGCACACCGATAGCGCATGCAGCTCATATAAAAAGGCTTCTAACAGCGATACAGGAACCCGACAGAGTGGCTGTTATCAAATGTAAAGCACATACATATAGTCAAGACCCAGTGTCACTTGGTAACAGCCGAGCAGACGAAGCCGCAAAGCTTGCAGCTGCTACCCCCATACAGACAGACACCACACAACTGATGGTATTTAATACCATCAACACACAGAAGTTGTGTGAGATGCAGAATTTGTGTTCCACACAGGAAAGAGCAGTCTGGAAGGCAAAGGGATATGGCCAGGAGTCCTCAGGGCTCTGGACGGATGGACATGGTAAACCGGTGGCCCCCAGGGCATACCTTCCATGTCTGGCTGAAGCAGCTCACGGGCTGACTCATCTAGGCAAGGAGGGGATGTGCAAATTGGTAAGAGCATACTGGTGCGCCCCAGGATTCTCCTCTCATGCGAGTAAAAGAGCAATGTCATGCCTTACCTGTCTGAGAAAGAATATTGGAAAAGCAATACCTACAGAACCATCCCATATCCCACCTGCCGGCGGCCCTTTCCAGGTAATACAAATTGACTTCATTCAATTACCCCCATGTCGAAATTTGAAATATGTACTTGTCTGTATAGATGTTTTCTCGAATTGGGTCGAAGCATTTCCAGCAGCTACAAATACTGCTATGTTTACAGCTAAGAAAATTGTGCAGGAATTTGTATGTAGATATGGTATCCCTAGAATCATTGAAAGTGATAGGGGTACCCATTTTACAGGTGATGTCTTTCAAGGAATGTGTAAATTAATGGGTATTGATAGCAAGCTGCACACTCCGTACCGTCCACAGGCGAGCGCGAAGGTCGAAAGAGTGAACAGCACTATTAAAAATAAATTGAGTAAAGTAATGACAGAGACAGGATTGACGTGGCCAGAAGCTTTACCCATTGTTTTGTATAGCATCAGAACCACTCCCAGGCCCCCCCTTAATCTGTCTCCTTTTGAAATCTTGTTTGGTCGACAACCGCATGTCATGATTAACCCTCAGGATGATTTGAAATGTAACAATGAAGTAACTGTAAAATACTTAATTAACATGAGTAAACAGTTGAGGAATCAAAATGATAATCTGAAGTTGGTGATTCCTGATTTACCAGGTAGTAATTGTCATGACATTGAACCTGGGGATTATGTAATGATACGAAATTTTCTACGCTCAGGTTGTCTTATTGATAGATGGGAAGGACCATACCAGGTCTTATTGACTAGCACCACAGCATTGAAGGTGGCTGAGAGAGAGACTTGGGTCCATTCATCCCACTGCAAAAAGGTTGCCGATCCAGAGAAGTCCCGTGATAAGGAACAGACGGTAGAGGTTGTATCACTGGAGTGTCTGTTCCAGGAGGACTGAGGCGGCACCTGAGCCTTGAAGACCGAAAGCAGTTGTCGACTCCCTTCTCCCTTTTATTGTTTTTCTCCACTTCCCAGCCCCTCTCCCTTAAATTTTCTTTTTCCCCCTTCTCATTCTTCTCTATTTCCTCCTCAAAGATGGACTTGCCCCAAGAGACTGTGATCCGGATTTTGATGTTAACCATGATGTTGACCAGAGCAGTCTGTTCCGGCGAGAGTACCATAGAGGTCGAGAGAGGTTCTGGAATGGGTTCCGATTATGATGATGGAGGCGTAGTTTTCCAAGATCAACCAAACCAACAAGCAAAGGCGAGTATCAGAAAACGATCCGATAGAAGAAATTGTGATGGATTGTTAGCTGAAGAAAATTGTATCTGTAGGCTCTGTGATAATCTGGTTGAAGATGGATGCATAAAGAAATGCCAATCTAGTTTTAATATCCATATGGACCGGCATCCATTGAGTGACTATCACTCCTTAGTGGGTAACGTGTTAAACCAAACAGATTGTTGGGTATGCTCTCAAGTACCTCAGGGTCACAGCAAATCAGGGCTAGTACCATTTCCTTTAACGTTAGGGGAGGTACTTGAGCTAAGTGGTGGGAGACCGGTGGATCGGAGGTTTAACATCTCCAGCCCTCCTAGTTTGAAGCTCCACCAATACCATGTGGATAGGTCCCTCATATGTTTTAACATCTCCAATCCCAGAAAACCGGGAAATTGGGAAGTGTCATGGAGCAACCTTACCATGACCTTTTCACACAGAGCAGATAGAATGCCTACAGATACAGAGCTCGTACGCCATATAGCCAGTAGAGGAAAATCTTTTCGGTATCGATATACCTTAGGAAATAGGATTACTAGAGTTGGAGAGGTATCACCAGGATACTGTGCACATATCGTACAAACTGATACGTGCATTAAGCAGATGGAAGAATTAGGGTCAGGAGATTTCACCTGGAAGGTTTGTAACATGGTCATGTCCTTCTCCGTCCCTTATGTTCTCCCCGATGATGCATATTTCATATGCGGGAGAAAGGCGTACAAGTGGCTTGCCCCAAACTCTGAAGGATTGTGTTATATTGGAAAAGTATTGCCTGAAGTGATGACTGTTACACATGACAAAATGAAGGACATACACCGTGGTGCCCAAGCTCCTTATACTCACACTCATTACGAGCACCGAGTTAAAAGACAACTGTCAGAAAGGTTAGAGCATCCGGCCTCTGATCTTATCCATGAATCCACCGGGATTCAGGTTCTGGTAGCGTTAGATTTCACTCGCACCGCTCGAGGTGTGATGAATTATAGATACATTTCCGCACTCGCCAATTTGTTAGATAATATCACTGAAATGTATGATGACACGTTTAGATACACTGGAAGAGAACTTCAAGCCTACAAAACAGAACTAGTTCAGCATAGGATGGTTCTTAATTATCTTACAGCAGTAACAGGCGGATATTGTGTTACATTGGCAACACAGTACGGCATAAAGTGTTGCACGTATATCACAAATAGCACCGAGGATCCGGTAGAGGTCATAGACCAAAAGATGGACGATATTCTCCAATTGAAGTGGGAATTTCGTCAAAAACACAATCTCACCCTTGCTGCTGTAGGTAATGAGCTGACTGGTTGGGTGTCATGGTTGAACCCGCGAAATTGGTTCTCCGGTTTAGGAGACTGGGCTCAAGGAGTCATAATGGATGTTGGAAAGTTTCTACTATGTATCTTGGGTGTCGTTATATCGATTGGATTGATATTTAGATGCGGGCAGGCTTTAATGAGGTGCAAACAAAGTACAAAAGTGATGAGCTTGAGGAGCGAGGAAACTGTAATTAACCTGGATTTGATTTATGACCCAATGATAGAAACCAGAATGTGATGAAAATGCGATTATACGGTCCGTTTCTTTCACCTGTTTTTCTGCTTTTCTCCAAGATACAAAGACCCCCTTGGACGAGGAAGTTGACGAGACGCTATACAGACAACAGACAAGCACCAAAGAAGAAGATTTGACAACTTTAAATATGGACACTTGATGAACTTTGCCATGGATCCCCAGTTTCCCTAGTACTTTTAAACTCACGCTAGCCCAACATTTTTTTGTAAATCTGATGGCTCAGACAAAGCTATTTGCTCATGCCCAAGGAGCAATACAGCGCAAAGAAGACGACTCTCAACAGATACCGAACACAACTTCAACAACAGATGTACATTTCCCTGACCTAGAATATCATTGCATTTTTCGTAAGTGTTCTTTATCTTCATCTCTACAACCCCCAGGTAACGACACACATAGACGATAGGGAATACAGGCACAGATAGCAGCAACCACATACCTCCCCCATTCATGTATCATCAACTAAAATGTGCATCCCCATTTTGTTACAACCACAGCCGAAATGAGCTCGGTAGAGTTTGACAGCCCATCCACAGACCTGTACCACAGGATAAGAAGGAATTCAAATGTATACTTCGCAATACCTCGAAGCTTGATTTACCACACGTACGGCACGATGATACATGACCCTCCAAACATGGACTCATACACACATGCTTCTACTTTCTCACTAGGTCATACCCTCTTCACACCTACTCCACTCTTCTCCCCTACCCAACCATGGAAATCAATTAACCCCTGACTTACATTTTTCTCCTTAAATATTTTAGAAGGTGGCAGTTATTATTGACTGCCAAAGGGTGGACTGTCAAAGTCAGAAAAATGTCTCTATGCACGTTGCCATATTTGCACCGCACACTGGTCCGCGCTGCGCATGCGTACGCTCTCCCGTGAAGGCGCATACCCGCGATAGCGTGCACTCGCAGGCGCGGTATGCGTATTTACGGTAGAGTTTATGTAGTCGTAGCGTGCGACTCATTCGTTACAAATGTTCACAATTAATGTAGTTTGTAGATCATGGTCACCTTGATAGATTCTGAAAGTCTGGTTAAAATAGAAGGTCCCTGTTTAAAGGAATCCCTCTTTGTATTGTACGAAGGGTCTGACAGGAATCATACAGCAGTGTTTGGTACCCATCGGAAGAGTATTTAATTAGTAATATTCCGGTGTTGGTTTGGAGCGTATTAATCGCTCGTGCGAATAGTTATGGACATAAGAAGTTTATGTCCATTTCTATTATTTACACATACTCAGGTATGCGGCGGGAAACCCAGTTTCCCACCCACCTGAGCTGTTGGAAATCGTCACAGCCCACCTGTATGAATCACCCTATGACCTTTTGTTATGATGCAGGGCCGAATTCCTTCGGCCAATGGACAATGGGATTGTAGGACCATGAGATTGCATTGTGTGTGGGGCATAAATAGGCAGGCCGACCACATCCAGCTCTCACTCTCTCATCAACGGTTATCTGCTGATAGCCGGGAGCTGGATATCGAGGCGCAGGCGATCATACCCTTTGTGCGTAAGTTTCTCTCCGTAATCATTGTCTTTCTGTGAGCCAATTTCTCTCATCTCTCTCTCTCTCTCTGTTCTGTTCTCTCATATCTCCCCTAGACTAGGCTAGTATTGTATTGTATTAGATAGTATTGTATTGTATTGCATTTAGGTCAGTGTAGTATTGTCTTTTTGTATTTATTGTTTAGTTCTGTGGTTAGGAAGTCTCTGTTATATTGTAGTGTATCATTTGTACTGTTATCCCCTTTTTCAAATATATTAGATATAATACAGTTAATAGGCTTTGGAACCTAAACCAGTATCTGTGTATTTTCTATAGTATTAAGTGTTCACTTGAGCGTCGGTGACGCTCAAGCAGCCTTGTAGTTAGTCAGGTTACACAAGGTTGCACTTACACCCTGTACTCACATTAAGGTATTCTGTGTATTTCATTGGTATAAGGTTTAAACATTAAGGTATAGCGTTGTGAGCGTCTGCGCCGCTGGTGACCTCCTCGTGGTCTCGAGCGTATGCTACGCCATAGCGAATCATTACTCTAGTCATAACCAATAACGTGTCCTGTGATCACTGGGCCGTGAGCGAACGTGACGCTTGAGCGTCTCGCCTACGGCGGAGCGATCGTTACGCAAATAGCGTACCATTACGGTACTTCTTAAGCAAACAGCGTACAGTGTTCTTAGACTTCATAAAGGGTTATAATTACGACAAAAGGAATTTAGTATTGTCACTAAGCTTAGAGCATTATAAATTTACCCTTAGCTCCAGTATATTTATGTGGAGAAAAGTCTCCAGACTTGATCACACTCCCTGGAAATTTTTTCCTTGTGTGACTGCTCCCCAGCCTCTCGGGCTGGGCTCCGTGGTCACCAGCATCCAATCCTAGAGGGCCGCAGATTCGGCATTCAGAAGATGAGCACTCTATAACCACCACAGGAGAGACACCCTTGTCCTTGGATATAGGGTTATCCGCTGATGCATCTGAAGATGCGATCCGGACCATTTGTCCAGCAGATCCCACTGAAAAGTTCTTGCGTGAAATCTGCCAAATGGAATTGCTTCGTAGGAAGCCACCATTTTTACCAGGACCCTTGTGCAATGATGCACTGTTTTTAGGAGGTTCCTGACTAGCTCGGATAACTCCCTGGCTTTCTCTTCCGGGAGAAACACCTTTTTCTGGACTGTGTCCAGAATCATCCCTAGGCACAGCAGACGTGTCGTCGGGATCAGCTGCGATTTTGGAATATTTAGAATCCACCCGTGCTGTTGTAGCAGTATCCGAGATAGTGCTACTCCGACCTCCAACTGTTCCCTGGACTATGCCCTTATCAGGAGATCGTCCAAGTAAGGGATAATTAAGACGCCTTTTCTTCGAAGAAGAATCATCATTTCGGCCATTACCTTGGTAAAGACCCGGGGTGCCGTGGACAATCCAAACGGCAGCGTCTGAAACTGATAGTGACAGTTCTGCACCACGAACCTGAGGTACCCTTAGTGAGAAGGGCAAATTTGGGACATAGAGGTAAGCATCCCTGATGTCCCGGGACACTATATAGTCCCCTTCTTCCTGGTTCGTTATCACTGCTCTGAGTGACTCCATCTTGATTTGAACCCTTGTAAGTGTTCAAAAAATTTTTAGAATAAGTCTCACCTAGCCTTCTGGCTTCAGTACCACAATATAGTGTGGAATAATACCCCTTTTCTTGTAGTAGGAGAGGTAATTTAATTATCACCTGCTGGGAATACAGCTTGTGAATTTTTTTCCCATACTGCCTCCTTGTCGGAGGGAGACCTTGGTAAAGCAGACTTCAGGAGCCTGCGAAGGGGAAACGTCTCGACATTCCAAACTGTACCCCTGGGATACTACTTGTAGGATCCAGGGGTCCTGTACGGTCTCAGCGCCATGCTGAGAACTTGTCAGAAGCGGTGGAACGCTTCTGTTCCTGGGAATGGGCTGCCTGCTGCAGTCTTCTTCCCTTTCCTCTATCCCTGGGCAGATATGATCTTATAGGGACGAAAGGACTGAGGCTGAAAAGACGGTGTCTTTTTCTGCAGAGATGTGACTTAGGGTAAAAACGGTGGATTTTCCAGCAGTTGCCGTGGCCACCAGGTCCGATGGACCGACCCCAAATAACTCCTCTTCCTTTATACGGCAATACACCTTTGTGCCGTTTGGAATCTGCATCACCTGACCACTGTCGTGTCCATAACATCTTCTGGCAGATATGGACATCGCATTTACTCTTGATGCCAGAGTGCAAATATCCCTCTGTGCATCTCGCATATATAGAAATGCATCCTTTAAATGCTCTATAGTCAATAAAATACTGTCCCTGTCAAGGGTATCAATATTTTTAGTCAGGGAATCCGACCAAGCCACCCCAGCTCTGCACATCCAGGCTGAGGCGATCGCTGGTCGCAGTATAACACCAGTATGTGTGTATATACTTTTTATGATATTTTCCAGCCTCCTGTCAGCTGGTCCTTGAGGACGGCCCTATCTATAGACGGTACCGCCACTTGTTTTGATAAGCGTGTGAGCGCCTTAGCCACCCTAAGGGGTGTTTCCCAACGCGCCCTAACTTCTGGCGGGAAAGGGTATACCGCCCCTAATTTTCTATCGGGGGGAACCCACGCATCATCACACACTTTATTTAATTTATCTGATTCAGGAAAAACTACGGTAGTTTTTTCACATCCCACATAATACCCTCTTTTGTGGTACTTGTAGTATCAGAAATATGTAACACCTCCTTCATTGCCTTTAACGTGTGGCCCTAATAAGGAATACGTTTGTTTATTCACCGTCGACACTGGATTCAGTGTCCCTGTCTGTGTCGACCGACTAAAGTAAACGGGCGTTTTAAAACCCCTGACGGTGTTTTTGAGACGTCTGGACCGGTACTAATTGTTTGTCGGCCGTCTCATGTCGTCAACCGACCTTGCAGCGTGTTGACATTATCACGTAATTCCCTAAATAAGCCATCCATTCCGGTGTCGACTCCCTAGAGAGTGACATCACCATTACAGGCAATTGCTCCGCCTCCTCACCAACATCGTCCTCATACATGTCGACACACACGTACCGACACACAGCACACACACAGGGAATGCTCTGATAGAGGACAGGACCCACTAGCCCTTTGGAGAGACAGAGGGAGAGTTTGCCAGCACACACCAAAAACGCTATAATTATATAGGGACAACCTTATATAAGTGTTTTCCCTTATAGCATCTTTATTATATATTTCTAACGCCAAATTAGTGCCCCCCCTCTCTGTTTTAACCCTGTTTCTGTAGTGCAGTGCAGGGGAGAGCCTGGGAGCCTTCCCTCCAGCCTTTCTGTGAGGGAAAATGGCGCTGTGTGCTGAGGAGATAGGCCCCGCCCCTTTTTCGGCTGCCTCGTCTCCCGCTCTTAACGGATTCTGGCAGGGGTTAAATATCTCCATATAGCCTCCGGAGGCTATATGTGAGGTATTTTTAGCCAAAATAGGTTTTCATTTGCCTCCCAGGGCGCCCCCCTCCCAGCGCCCTGCACCCTCAGTGACTGCCGTGTGAAGTGTGCTGAGAGGAAAATGGCGCACAGCTGCAGTGCTGTGCGCTACCTTTAGAAGACTGAGGAGTCTTCTGCCGCCGATTCTGGACCTCTTCTTACTTCAGCATCTGCAAGGGGGCCGGCGGCAAGGCTCCGGTGACCATCCAGGCTGTACCTGTGATCGTCCCTCTGGAGCTGATGTCCAGTAGCCAAGAAGCCAATCCATCCTGCACGCAGGTGAGTTCACTTCTTCTCCCCTAAGTCCCTCGTTGCAGTGATCCTGTTGCCAGCAGGACTCACTGTAAAATAAAAAACCTAAGCTAAACTTTTCTAAGCAGCTCTTTAGGAGAGCCACCTAGATTGCACCCTTCTCGGCCGGGCACAAAAATCTAACTGAGGCTTGGAGGAGGGTCATAGGGGGAGGAGCCAGTGCACACCACCTGATCGTAAAGCTTTACTTTTTGTGCCCTGTCTCCTGCGGAGCCGCTATTCCCCATGGTCCTTTCAGGAACCCCAGCATCCACTAGGACGATAGAGAAATATATGTATTTATCTTATTTCTATCTTATTTTTTTTATCTATTCTAGCTTCTAAAAATATTTATCTATTCTACCTAAACCTATCGTGCCTAACCTTGACCATCCCCGCGGCGCTACCGGAACCTAAACCCCGCCGCCCGCCTCCCTCCTCTCCGCAGCCTAACCCTAACCTCCCACCGCAGCCTAACCCTTCTCGCGGGTTAATTAAGAAGTGGTTGGAGTTTGCTATCACTGCTGCTTCCTTGGAAGCAGCAGGGATAGCTCCGCATGGCGATGCAGCAGGGGGCGTCTGCTACAAGCAAACGCCTCCTGCTGTCACCATCGGGGGGGCTTAGGGCACCCATGGTGCCGCTGAAGCCGCCCCCCCGCAGAGGACAGGAAAACTCCTTCTTAGGACGGAGATCCCTGTCCTCTTCCCACCATCGGCGGTGACGCGCCTCTGTTTTGACAAACTGAGGTCGTCCCCACCCCTTCCCTGGCTCCAGAGGGCAGCAGACTGTCAAACACTGACAGTCTGTTTGCTCCGCGGGACCGGTCGCGCACGTGCAGAAGGGGTCCTGCTCATGCGTTAAGTACCGAAAATAAAACGGTACTTTGCAAGTCTGGGGGCGCAGCTCCAACCACATGCCCTATATTGTATGTAAAGATAAGTAGATAGGTAGAATAGAGATTGCCATCTATAGCAACCTACTGTGTATCTACCTATCTGATGGTCCAAACTAACGCATGGGGGGGGGGGAAAAAAACGACGGCGGGGACGCGCATCACTTACCGTCGGTGCCTGCAACGCTAAACGATGCGAACGATACGTGGTTCTTTCTATCTTAGCTACCTAGAACTCTATATCTTCCTATATATCTACAATTAGCTATCGATATCTATCTATCTACCTACCTACCTTATAAAAATATATGTATTTATCTTATTTCTATCTTATTTTTTTTATCTATTCTAGCTTCTAAAAATATTTATCTATTCTACCTAAACCTATCGTGCCTAACCTTGACCATCCCCGCGGCGCTACCGGAACCTAAACCCCGCCGCCCGCCTCCCTCCTCTCCGCAGCCTAACCCTAACCTCCCACCGCAGCCTAACCCTTCTCGCGGGTTAATTAAGAAGTGGTTGGAGTTTGCTATCACTGCTGCTTCCTTGGAAGCAGCAGGGATAGCTCCGCATGGCGATGCAGCAGGGGGCGTCTGCTACAAGCAAACGCCTCCTGCTGTCACCATCGGGGGGGCTTAGGGCACCCATGGTGCCGCTAAAGCCGCCCCCCCGCAGAGGACAGGAAAACTCCTTCTTAGGACGGAGATCCCTGTCCTCTTCCCACCATCGGCGGTGACGCGCCTCTGTTTTGACAAACTGAGTTCGTCCCCACCCCTTCCCTGGCTCCAGAGGGCAGCAGACTGTCAAACACTGACAGTCTGTTTGCTCCGCGGGACCGGTCGCGCACGTGCAGAAGGGGTCCTGCTCATGCGTTAAGTACCGAAAATAAAACGGTACTTTGCAAGTCTGGGGGCGCAGCTCCAACCACATGCCCTATATTGTATGTAAAGATAAGTAGATAGGTAGAATAGAGATTGCCATCTATAGCAACCTACTGTGTATCTACCTATCTGATGGTCCAAACTAACGCATGGGGGGGAAAAAAAAAACGACGGCGGGGACGCGCATCACTTACCGTCGGTGCCTGCAACGCTAAACGATGCGAACGATACGTGGTTCTTTCTATCTTAGCTACCTAGAACTCTATATCTTCCTATATATCTACAATTAGCTATCGATATCTATCTATCTACCTACCTACCTTATAAAAAATAAGATTTTACTTACCGATAAATCTATTTCTCGTAGTCCGTAGTGGATGCTGGGGACTCCGTCAGGACCATGGGGAATAGCGGGCTCCGCAGGAGACAGGGCACATCTAAAAAGCCTTTTAGGTCACATGGTGTGTACTGGCTCCTCCCCCTATGACCCTCCTCCAAGCTTCAGTTAGGTACTGTGCCCGGACGAGCGTACACAATAAGGAAGGATCTTGAATCCCGGGTAAGACTCATACCAGCCACACCAATCACACCGTACAACTTGTGATCTGAACCCAGTTAACAGTATGATAACAAAACGAAGTAGCCTCTAAAAAGATGGCTCACAACAATAGTAATAACCCGATTTTTGTAACAATAACTATGTACAAACATTGCAGACAATCCGCACTTGGGATGGGCGCCCAGCATCCACTACGGACTACGAGAAATAGATTTATCGGTAAGTAAAATCTTATTTTCTCTAACGTCCTAGTGGATGCTGGGGACTCCGTCAGGACCATGGGGATTATACCAAAGCTCCCAAACGGGCGGGAGAGTGCGGATGACTCTGCAGCACCGAATGATAGAACTCCAGGTCCTCCTTAGCCAGAGTATCAAATTTGTAAAATTTTACAAACGTGTTCTCCCCTGACCACGTAGCTGCTCGGCAAAGTTGTAATGCCGAGACCCCTCGGGCAGCCGCCCAGGATGAGCCTACTTTCCTTGTGGAGTGGGCCTTTACAGATTTAGGCTGTGGCAGGCCTGCCACAGAATGTGCAAGTTGGATTGTGCTACATATCCAACGTGCAATCGTCTGTTTAGACGCAGGAGCACCCATCTTGTTGGGTGCATACAATATAAACAACGAGTCAGATTTTCTGACTCCAGCTGTCCTTGAAATATATATTTTCAATGCTCTGACAACGTCCAGTAACTTGGAGTCCTCCAAGTCGCTAGTCGCCGCAGGCACCACAATAGGCTGGTTCAAGTGAAAAGCTGAAACCACCTTAGGGAGAAATTGAGGACGTGTCCGCAATTCTGCCCTGTCCGAATGGAAAATCAGATATGGGCTTTTGTACGACAAAGCCGCCAATTCTGACACTCTCCTGGCTGAAGCCAGGGCCAATAGCATGGTTACCTTCCATGTAAGGTATTTTAAATCTACCGATTTTAAAGGCTCAAACCAATGAGATTTGAGAAAATTTAGAACCACGTTCAAATCCCACGGTGCCACTGGAGGCACTATTGGGGGTTGTATATGTAGTACACCTTTTACAAAAGTCTGTACTTCAGGCACTGACGCCAGTTCTTTCTGGAAGAAAATTGATAAGGCCGAAATTTGAACTTTAATGGTCCCCAATTTTAGGCCCATAGACAATCCTGCTTGCAGGAAATGTAAGAATCGACCCAATTGAAATTCTTCCGTTGGAGCCTTCTTAGCTTCACACCACGCAACATATTTTCTCCAAATACGGTGATAATGTTGTGCGGTCACATCTTTCCTGGCTTTAATTAAAGTAGGAATAACTTCCTCAGGAATGCCCTTTTCTTTTAGAATCCGGCGTTCAACCGCCATGCCGTCAAACGCAGTCGCGGTAAGTCTTGGAACATACAAGGTCCCTGTTGAAGCAGGTCCCTTCTTAGAGGTAGAGGCCACGGATCCTCCGTGAGCATCTCTTGAAGTTCTGGATACCAAGTTCTTCTTGGCCAGTCCGGAGCTACCAGTATTGTTCTTACTCCTCTTTTCCGTATAATTCTCAGTACCTTTGGTATGAGAGGCAGAGGAGGAAACACATATACTGACTGGTACACCCATGGTGTTACCAGAGCGTCCACAGCTATTGCCTGTGGGTCTCTTGACCTGGCGCAATACCTGTCCAACTTTTTGTTGAGGCGAGACGCCATCATGTCCACCTTTGGTTTTTCCCAACGGTTCACCATCATGTTGAAGACTTCTGGATGAAGTCCCCACTCTCCCGGGTGAAGGTCGTGTCTGCTGAGGAAGTCTGCTTCCCAGTTGTCCACTCCCGGGATGAACACTGCTGACAGTGCTATGACATGATTCTCCGCCCAGCGCAGAATCCGTGCAGTTTCCGTCATTGCACTTCTGCTTCTCGTGCCGCCTTGTCGGTTGACGTGGGCGACTGCCGTGATGTTGTCGGACTGGATCAGCACCGGCTGATCCTGAAGCAGAGGTCTTGCTTGGCTTAGGGCATTGTATATCGCTCTTAGCTCCAGAATATTTATGTGAAGAGACTTTTCCAGGTTTGACCACACGCCCTGGAAGTTTCTTCCCTTCGTGACTGCTCCCCAACCTCGTAGGCTGGCATCCGTAGTCACCAGGACCCAGTCCTGTATGCCGAATCTGCGGCCCACTAACAGATGGGCCGTCTGTAACCACCACAGGAGAGACAATCTTGTTCTTGGTGACAATGTTATCCTCTGATGCATGTGCAGATGCGATCCGGACCATTTGTCCAGTAGATCCCACTGGAATGTCCGTGCATGGAACCTGCCGAACGGAATTGCTTCGTATGAAGCCACCATCTTTCCCAGGACTCTCGTGCATTGATGTACTGACACAGTTCCTGGTTTTAGGAGGTTCCTGACAAGTTCGGATAGCTCCTTTGCCTTCTCCTCTGGGAGAAATACCTTTTTCTGAACCGTGTCCAGAATCATGCCCAAAAACAACAGATGTGTTGTCGGAGTCAATTGAGATTTTGGAAGATTTAGAATCCACCCATGTTGCCGAAGCACTACTTGTGATAGTGTCACACTGGCTTCCAGCTGTTCTCTGGACTTTGCCCTTATTAGGAGATCGTCCAAGTACGGGATAATTAATACGCCTTTTCTTCGTAGAAGAACCATCATTTCGGTCATTACCTTGGTAAAGACCCGAGGAGCCGTGGACAAACCAAACGGCAGCGTTTGAAACTGATAATGACAGTCTTGTACCACGAACCTGAGATACCCTTGGTGTGAAGGGTAAATTGGGACATGTAGATAAGCATCTTTTATGTCCAAGGAAACCATGAAGTCCCCCTCTTCCAGATTCGCTATCACTGCTCTGAGTGACTCCATCTTGAACTTGAATTTCTGTATGTACAGGTTCAAGGATTTCAGATTTAGAATAGGTCTTACCGAACCGTCCGGTTTCCGTACCACAAATAGTGTGGAATAATACCCCTTTCCCTGTTGTAGGAGGGGTACCTTGACTATCACCTGCTGAGAGTACAGCTTGTGAATGGCTTCCAAAACCAACGTCCTTTCTGAGGGAGACGTTGGTAAAGCAGACTTTAGGAACCGGCGAGGAGGAGACCTTTCGAACTCCAGCATGTACCCCTGAGATATTATCTGCAGGACCCACGGGTCTACTTGTGAGTAATCCCATTGATTGCTGAAATTTTTGAGCCGACCCCCCACCGTTCCTAAGTCCACTTGTACAGCCCCAGCGTCATGCTGATGGCTTTGTAGAAGCCTGGGCGGGCTTCTGTTCCTGGGTAGGGGCTGCATGCTGCCCTTTCTTACCCTTTCCTCTGCCTCGCGGCAGATAAGACTGTCCTTTTGGTCGCTTCTTATAGGAGCGAAAGGACTGCGGCTGAAAAGACGGTGTCTTTTTCTGTTGGGAAGGAGTCTGAGGTAAAAAGGTGGATTTGCCTGCAGTTGCCGTGGCCACCAAGTCCGAAAGACCGACCCCAAACAATTCCTCTCCCTTGTATGGCAATACTTCCATATGCCTCTTGGAATCCGCATCACCTGACCACTGTCGCGTCCATAAACTTCTTCTGGCAGATATGGACATCGCGCTTACTCTTGATGCTAGAGTACAAACATCCCTCTGAGCATCTCGCATATAAAGAAAAGCATCCTTTAATTGCTCTAGAGTCAATAAAATACTGTCCCTATCCAGGGTATCAATATTTTCAGTCAGAGAATCCAACCACACTACCCCAGCGCTGCACATCCAGGCTGAGGCTATTGCCGGTCGCAGTATAACACCAGTATGCGTGTACATACTTTTCAGTGTAGTTTCCAGCCTCCTATCTGCTGGATCCTTGAGGGCGGCCGTATCAGGAGACGGTAACGCCACTTGCTTTGATAAACGTGTGAGCGCCTTATCCACCCTAGGGGGTGTTTCCCAGCGGGCCCTAACCTCTGGTGGGAAAGGGTATAATGCCAATAACTTCTTTGAAATTGGCAATTTTCTATCGGGGGTAACCCACGCTTCATCACACACATCATTCAATTCCTCTGATTCTGGGAAAAATACAGGCAGTTTTTTAACCCCCCACATAATACCCCTTTTTGAGGTACCAGTAGTATCAGAGAGCTGCAAAGCCTCCTTCATTGCCGTGATCATATAACGTGTGGCCCTATTGGAAAATACGTTTACCTCCTCACCGTCGACACTAGATTCATCTGTGTCGGTACCCGTGTCGACTGACTGAGGTAAGGGACGTTTTACAGCCCCTGACGGTGTCTGAGATGCCTGAACCGGTACTAACTGGTTTGCCGGGCGTCTCATTTCGTCAACTGACTTTTGTAATGTGCTGACATTATCACGTAATTCCATAACCAACGCCATCCATTCCGGTGTCGACTCCCTAGGGGGTGACATTACCATCATCGGCAATTGCTCTGCCTCCACACCAACATCGTCCTCAAACATGTCGACACACACGTACCGACACACACCGCAGCCACACAGTGAATGCTCTATTGAAGACAGGAACCTCCTAGCCCTTTGGGGAGACAGAGGGAGAGTTTGCCAGCACACACCAAAAGCGCTATAATCTATATAACAACCCTAAAAGGTGTTGTTTTTATATATATGCGCTTTCAATATATAATTATATCGCCAAATTTATGCCCCCCTCTCTCTTTGTTACCCTGTTTCTGTAGTGCAGTGAAGGGGAGAGTCGTGGGAGCCTTCCTCACCAGCGGAGCCGTGCAGGAAAATGGCGCCGAGTGCTGAGGAGAATAAGCTCCGCCCCTTTTCCGGCGGGCTTTTCTCCCGGTTTTTTTAATAAACTGGCCTGGGTAAAATACATACATATAGCCTTAATGGCTATATGTGATGTATTTATTTGCCTCTAAGGTATTTAATATTGCTGCCCAGGGCGCCCCCAGCAGCGCCCTGCACCCTCCGTGACCGAGATCCGTGAGCCGTGTAGCAACAATGGCGCACAGCTGCAGTGCTGTGCGCTACCTCTATGAAGACCCTGAAGTCTTCTGCCGCCTGTTTCCGGACCTCCGTCTCTGCCGTCTTCAGCGTCTGTAAGGGGGAATCAGCGGCGCGGCTCCGGGACGAACCCCAGGCTGACCTGTGTTCCGACTCCCTCTGGAGCTCAGTGTCCAGTAGCCTAAGACTTCAATCCTCCTGCACGCAGGTGAGTTGCCAGTCTCTCCCCTAAGTCCCACGTTGCAGTGCTCCTGTCGCCAGCAGGAGACACTGATTAGAAACCTAAAAAAAAATTTTTCTAACTAGCTCTTTAAGAGAGCCACCTAGATTGCACCCTCTCGGACGGGCACAAAAACCTAACTGAAGCTTGGAGGAGGGTCATAGGGGGAGGAGCCAGTACACACCATGTGACCTAAAAGGCTTTTTAGATGTGCCCTGTCTCCTGCGGAGCCCGCTATTCCCCATGGTCCTGACGGAGTCCCCAGCATCCACTAGGACGTTAGAGAAATATATGTATTTATCTTATTTCTATCTTATTTTTTTTATCTATTCTAGCTTCTAAAAATATTTATCTATTCTACCTAAACCTATCGTGCCTAACCTTGACCATCCCCGCGGCGCTACCGGAACCTAAACCCCGCCGCCCGCCTCCCTCCTCTCCGCAGCCTAACCCTAACCTCCCACCACAGCCTAACCTTTCTCGCGGGTTAATTAAGAAGTGGTTGGAGTTTGCTATCACTGCTGCTTCCTTGGAAGCAGCAGGGATAGCTCCGCATGGCGATGCAGCAGGGGGCGTCTGCTACAAGCAAACGCCTCCTGCTGTCACCATCGGGGGGGCTTAGGGCACCCATGGTGCCGCTAAAGCCGCCCCCCCGCAGAGGACAGGAAAACTCCTTCTTAGGACGGAGATCCCTGTCCTCTTCCCACCATCGGCGGTGACGCGCCTCTGTTTTGACAAACTGAGGTCGTCCCCACCCCTTCCCTGGCTCCAGAGGGCAGCAGACTGTCAAACACTGACAGTCTGTTTGCTCCGCGGGACCGGTCGCGCACGTGCAGAAGGGGTCCTGCTCATGCGTTAAGTACCGAAAATAAAACGGTACTTTGCAAGTCTGGGGGCGCAGCTCCAACCACATGCCCTATATTGTATGTAAAGATAAGTAGATAGGTAGAATAGAGATTGCCATCTATAGCAACCTACTGTGTATCTACCTATCTGATGGTCCAAACTAACGCATGGGGGGAAAAAAAAAAAATGACGGCGGGGACGCGCATCACTTACCGTCGGTGCCTGCAACGCTAAACGATGCGAACGATACGTGGTTCTTTCTATCTTAGCTACCTAGAACTCTATATCTTCCTATATATCTACAATTAGCTATCGATATCTATCTATCTACCTACCTACCTTATAAAAATATATGTATTTATCTTATTTCTATCTTATTTTTTTTATCTATTCTAGCTTCTAAAAATATTTATCTATTCTACCTAAACCTATCGTGCCTAACCTTGACCATCCCCGCGGCGCTACCGGAACCTAAACCCCGCCGCCCGCCTCCCTCCTCTCCGCAGCCTAACCCTAACCTCCCACCGCAGCCTAACCCTTCTCGCGGGTTAATTAAGAAGTGGTTGGAGTTTGCTATCACTGCTGCTTCCTTGGAAGCAGCAGGGATAGCTCCGCATGGCGATGCAGCAGGGGGCGTCTGCTACAAGCAAACGCCTCCTGCTGTCACCATCGGGGGGGCTTAGGGCGCCCATGGTGCCGCTAAAGCCGCCCCCCCGCAGAGGACAGGAAAACTCCTTCTTAGGACGGAGATCCCTGTCCTCTTCCCACCATCGGCGGTGACGCGCCTCTGTTTTGACAAACTGAGGTCGTCCCCACCCCTTCCCTGGCTCCAGAGGGCAGCAGACTGTCAAACACTGACAGTCTGTTTGCTCCGCGGGACCGGTCGCGCACGTGCAGAAGGGGTCCTGCTCATGCGTTAAGTACCGAAAATAAAACGGTACTTTGCAAGTCTGGGGGCGCAGCTCCAACCACATGCCCTATATTGTATGTAAAGATAAGTAGATAGGTAGAATAGAGGTTGCCATCTATAGCAACCTACTGTGTATCTACCTATCTGATGGTCCAAACTAACGCATGGGGGGAAAAAAAAAAAACGACGGCGGGGACGCGCATCACTTACCGTCGGTGCCTGCAACGCTAAACGATGCGAACGATACGTGGTTCTTTCTATCTTAGCTACCTAGAACTCTATATCTTCCTATATATCTACAATTAGCTATCGATATCTATCTATCTACCTACCTACCTTATAAAAATATATGTATTTATCTTATTTCTATCTTATTTTTTTTATCTATTCTAGCTTCTAAAAATATTTATCTATTCTACCTAAACCTATCGTGCCTAACCTTGACCATCCCCGCGGCGCTACCGGAACCTAAACCCCGCCGCCCTCCTCTCCGCAGCCTAACCCTAACCTCCCACCGCAGCCTAACCCTTCTCGCGGGTTAATTAAGAAGTGGTTGGAGTTTGCTATTTCTGCTGCTTCCTTGGAAGCAGCAGGGATAGCTCCGCATGGCGATGCAGCAGGGGGCGTCTGCTACAAGCAAACGCCTCCTGCTGTCACCATCGGGGGGGCTTAGGGCACCCATGGTGCCGCTAAAGCCGCCCCCCCGCAGAGGACAGGAAAACTCCTTCTTAGGACGGAGATCCCTGTCCTCTTCCCACCATCGGCGGTGACGCGCCTCTGTTTTGACAAACTGAGGTCGTCCCCACCCCTTCCCTGGCTCCAGAGGGCAGCAGACTGTCAAACACTGACAGTCTGTTTGCTCCGCGGGACCGGTCGCGCACGTGCAGAAGGGGTCCTGCTCATGCGTTAAGTACCGAAAATAAAACGGTACTTTGCAAGTCTGGGGGCGCAGCTCCAACCACATGCCCTATATTGTATGTAAAGATAAGTAGATAGGTAGAATAGAGATTGCCATCTATAGCAACCTACTGTGTATCTACCTATCTGATGGTCCAAACTAACGCATGGGGGGAAAAAAAAAAAAACGACGGCGGGGACGCGCATCACTTACCGTCGGTGCCTGCAACGCTAAACGATGCGAACGATACGTGGTTCTTTCTATCTTAGCTACCTAGAACTCTATATCTTCCTATATATCTACAATTAGCTATCGATATCTATCTATCTACCTACCTACCTTATAAAAAATAAGAATTTACTTACCGATAATTCTATTTCTCGGAGTCCGTAGTGGATGCTGGGGTTCCTGAAAGGACCATGGGGAATAGCGGCTCCGCAGGAGACAGGGCACAAAAAGTAAAGCTTTACGATCAGGTGGTGTGCACTGGCTCCTCCCCCTATGACCCTCCTCCAAGCCTCAGTTAGGTACTGTGCCCGGACGAGCGTACACAATAAGGAAGGATTTTGAATCCCGGGTAAGACTCATACCAGCCACACCAATCACACTGTACAACCTGTGATCTGAACCCAGTTAACAGTATGATAACAGCGGAGCCTCTGAAAAGATGGCTCACAACAATAATAACCCGATTTTTGTAACTATGTACAAGTATTGCAGACAATCCGCACTTGGGATGGGCGCCCAGCATCCACTACGGACTCCGAGAAATAGAATTATCGGTAAGTAAATTCTTATTTTCTCTATCGTCCTAGTGGATGCTGGGGTTCCTGAAAGGACCATGGGGATAATACCAAAGCTCCCAAACGGGCGGGAGAGTGCGGATGACTCTGCAGCACCGAATGAGAGAACTCCAGGTCCTCCTTAGCCAGGGTATCAAATTTGTAGGATTTTACAAACGTGTTTGCCCCTGACTAAATAACCGCTCGGCAAAGTTGTAAAGCCGAGACCCCTCGGGCAGCCGCCCAAGATGAGCCCACCTTCCTTGTGGAATGGGCATTTACATATTTTGGCTGTGGCAGGCCTGCCACAGAATGTGCAAGCTGAATTGTATTACACATCCAACTAGCAATAGTCTGCTTAGAAGCAAGAGCACCCAGTTTGTTGGGTGCATACAGGATAACAGCAAGTCAGTTTTCCTGACTCCAGCCGTCCTGGAACATTTTCAGGGCCCTGACAACATCTAGCAACTTGGAGTCCTCCAAGTCCCTAGTAGGTGCAAGGCACCACAATAAGCTGGTTCAGGTGAAACACTGACACCACCTTAGGGAGAGAACTGGGGACGAGTCCGCAGCTCTGCCCTGTCCGAATGGACAAACAGATATGGGCTTTTTTGAGAAAAAACCACCAATTTGACACTCGCCTGGTCCAGGCCAGGGCCAAGAGCATGGTCACTTTTCATGTGAGATGCTTCAAATCCACAGATTTGACTTGTTTTAAACCAATGTGATTTGAGGAATCCCAGAACTACGTTGAGATCCCACAGTGCCACTGGAGGCACAAAAGGGGGTTGTATATGCAATACTCCCTTGACAAACTTCTGGACTTCAGGAACTGAAGCCAATTCTTTCTGGAAGAAAATCGACAGGGCCGAAATTTGAACCTTAATGGACCCCAATTTGCGGCCCATAGACACTCCTGTTTGCAGGAAATGCAGGAAACGACCGAGTTGAAATTTCTTTGTGGGGCCATCCTGGCCTCACACCACGCAACATATTTTCGCCACATGTGGTGATAATGTTGTGCGGTCACCTCCTTTCTGGCTTTGACCAGGGTAGGAATGACCTCTTCCGGAATGCCTTTTTCCCTTAGGATCCGGCGTTCCACCGCCATGCCGACAAACGCAGCTGCGGTAAGTCTTGGAACAGACATGGTACTTGCTGAAGCAAATCCCTTCTTAGCAGCAGAGGCCATAAGACCTCTGTAAGCATCTCTTGAAGTTCCGGGTACCAACTCCTTCTTGGCCAATCCGGAGCCATGAGTATAGTTCTTACTCCTCTACGTCTTATAATTCTCAGCACCTTAGGTATGAGAAGCAGAGGAGGGAACACATACACCGACTGGTACACCCACGGTGTTACCAGAACGTCCACAGCTATTGCCTGAGGGTCTCTTGACCTGGCGCAATACCTGTCCCGTTTTTTGTTCAGACGGGACGCCATCATGTCCACCTTTGGTATTTCCCAACGGTTTACAATCATGTGGAAAAAACTTCCCGATGAAGTTTCCACTCTCCCGGGTGGAGGTCGTGCCTGCTGAGGAAGTCTGCTTCCCAGTTTCCATTCCCGGGATGAAACACTGCTGACAGTGCTATCACATGATTTTCCGCCCAGCGAAAAGTCCTTGCAGTTTTTGCCATTGCCCTCCTGCTTCTTGTGTCGCCCTGTCTGTTTACGTGGGCGACTGCCGTGATGTTTTTCCCACTGGATCAATACCGGCTGACCTTGAAGCAGAGGTCTTGCTAAGCTTAGAGCATTATAAATTTACCCTTAGCTCCAGTATATTTATGTGGAGAAAAGTCTCCAGACTTGATCACACTCCCTGGAAATTTTTTCCTTGTGTGACTGCTCCCCAGCCTCTCGGGCTGGGCTCCGTGGTCACCAGCATCCAATCCTGAATGCCGAATCTGCGGCCCTCTAGAAGATGAGCACTCTATAACCACCACAGGAGAGACACCCTTGTCCTTGGATATAGGGTTATCCGCTGATGCATCTGAAGATGCGATCCGGACCATTTGTCCAGCAGATCCCACTGAAAAGTTCTTGCGTGAAATCTGCCGAATGGAATTGCTTCGTAGGAAGCCACCATTTTTACCAGGACCCTTGTGCAATGATGCACTGTTTTTAGGAGGTTCCTGACTAGCTCGGATAACTCCCTGGCTTTCTCTTCCGGGAGAAACACCTTTTTCTGGACTGTGTCCAGAATCATCCCTAGGCACAGCAGACGTGTCGTCGGGATCAGCTGCGATTTTGGAATATTTAGAATCCACCCGTGCTGTTGTAGCAGTATCCGAGATAGTGCTACTCCGACCTCCAACTGTTCCCTGGACTATGCCCTTATCAGGAGATCGTCCAAGTAAGGGATAATTAAGACGCCTTTTCTTCGAAGAAGAATCATCATTTCGGCCATTACCTTGGTAAAGACCCGGGGTGCCGTGGACAATCCAAACGGCAGCGTCTGAAACGGATAGTGACAGTTCTGCACCACGAACCTGAGGTACCCTTAGTGAGAAGGGCAAATTTGGGACATAGAGGTAAGCATCCCTGATGTCCCGGGACACTATATAGTCCCCTTCTTCCTGGTTCGTTATCACTGCTCTGAGTGACTCCATCTTGATTTGAACCCTTGTAAGTGTTCAAAAAATTTTTAGAATAAGTCTCACCTAGCCTTCTGGCTTCAGTACCACAATATAGTGTGGAATAATACCCCTTTTCTTGTAGTAGGAGAGGTAATTTAATTATCACCTGCTGGGAATACAGCTTGTGAATTTTTTTCCCATACTGCCTCCTTGTCGGAGGGAGACCTTGGTAAAGCAGACTTCAGGAGCCTGCGAAGGGGAAACGTCTCGACATTCCAATCTGTACCCCTGGGATACTACTTGTAGGATCCAGGGGTCCTGTACGGTCTCAGCGCCATGCTGAGAACTTGTCAGAAGCGGTGGAACGCTTCTGTTCCTGGGAATGGGCTGCCTGCTGCAGTCTTCTTCCCTTTCCTCTATCCCTGGGCAGATATGATCTTATAGGGACGAAAGGACTGAGGCTGAAAAGACGGTGTCTTTTTCTGCAGAGATGTGACTTAGGGTAAAAACGGTGGATTTTCCAGCAGTTGCCGTGGCCACCAGGTCCGATGGACCGACCCCAAATAACTCCTCTTCCTTTATACGGCAATACACCTTTGTGCCGTTTGGAATCTGCATCACCTGACCACTGTCGTGTCCATAACATCTTCTGGCAGATATGGACATCGCATTTACTCTTGATGCCAGAGTGCAAATATCCCTCTGTGCATCTCGCATATATAGAAATGCATCCTTTAAATGCTCTATAGTCAATAAAATACTGTCCCTGTCAAGGGTATCAATATTTTTAGTCAGGGAATCCGACCAAGCCACCCCAGCTCTGCACATCCAGGCTGAGGCGATCGCTGGTCGCAGTATAACACCAGTATGTGTGTATATACTTTTTATGATATTTTCCAGCCTCCTGTCAGCTGGTCCTTGAGGACGGCCCTATCTATAGACGGTACCGCCACTTGTTTTGATAAGCGTGTGAGCGCCTTAGCCACCCTAAGGGGTGTTTCCCAACGCGCCCTAACTTCTGGCGGGAAAGGGTATACCGCCCCTAATTTTCTATCGGGGGGAACCCACGCATCATCACACACTTTATTTAATTTATCTGATTCAGGAAAAACTACGGTAGTTTTTTCACATCCCACATAATACCCTCTTTTGTGGTACTTGTAGTATCAGAAATATGTAACACCTCCTTCATTGCCTTTAACGTGTGGCCCTAATAAGGAATACGTTTGTTTATTCACCGTCGACACTGGATTCAGTGTCCCTGTCTGTGTCTGTGTCGACCGACTAAAGTAAACGGGCGTTTTAAAACCCCTGACGGTGTTTTTGAGACGTCTGGACCGGTACTAATTGTTTGTCGGCCGTCTCATGTCGTCAACCGACCTTGCAGCGTGTTGACATTATCACGTAATTCCCTAAATAAGCCATCCATTCCGGTGTCGACTCCCTAGAGAGTGACATCACCATTACAGGCAATTGCTCCGCCTCCTCACCAACATCGTCCTCCTACATGTCGACACACACGTACCGACACACAGCACACACACAGGGAATGCTCTGATAGAGGACAGGACCCACTAGCCCTTTGGAGAGACAGAGGGAGAGTTTGCCAGCACACACCAAAAACGCTATAATTATATAGGGACAACCTTATATAAGTGTTTTCCCTTATAGCATCTTTATTATATATTTCTAACGCCAAATTAGTGCCCCCCCTCTCTGTTTTAACCCTGTTTCTGTAGTGCAGTGCAGGGGAGAGCCTGGGAGCCTTCCCTCCAGCCTTTCTGTGAGGGAAAATGGCGCTGTGTGCTGAGGAGATAGGCCCCGCCCCTTTTTCGGCTGCCTCGTCTCCCGCTCTTAACGGATTCTGGCAGGGGTTAAATATCTCCATATAGCCTCCGGAGGCTATATGTGAGGTATTTTTAGCCAAAATAGGTTTTCATTTGCCTCCCAGGGCGCCCCCCTCCCAGCGCCCTGCACCCTCAGTGACTGCCGTGTGAAGTGTGCTGAGAGGAAAATGGCGCACAGCTGCAGTGCTGTGCGCTACCTTTAGAAGACTGAGGAGTCTTCTGCCGCCGATTCTGGACCTCTTCTTACTTCAGCATCTGCAAGGGGGCCGGCGGCAAGGCTCCGGTGACCATCCAGGCTGTACCTGTGATCGTCCCTCTGGAGCTGATGTCCAGTAGCCAAGAAGCCAATCCATCCTGCACGCAGGTGAGTTCACTTCTTCTCCCCTAAGTCCCTCGTTGCAGTGATCCTGTTGCCAGCAGGACTCACTGTAAAATAAAAAACCTAAGCTAAACTTTTCTAAGCAGCTCTTTAGGAGAGCCACCTAGATTGCACCCTTCTCGGCCGGGCACAAAAATCTAACTGAGGCTTGGAGGAGGGTCATAGGGGGAGGAGCCAGTGCACACCACCTGATCGTAAAGCTTTACTTTTTGTGACCTGTCTCCTGCGGAGCCGCTATTCCCCATGGTCCTTTCAGGAACCCCAGCATCCACTAGGACGATAGAGAAATATATGTATTTATCTTATTTCTATCTTATTTTTTTTATCTATTCTAGCTTCTAAAAATATTTATCTATTCTACCTAAACCTATCGTGCCTAACCTTGACCATCCCCGCGGCGCTACCGGAACCTAAACCCCGCCGCCCGCCTCCCTCCTCTCCGCAGCCTAACCCTAACCTCCCACCGCAGCCTAACCCTTCTCGCGGGTTAATTAAGAAGTGGTTGGAGTTTGCTATCACTGCTGCTTCCTTGGAAGCAGCAGGGATAGCTCCGCATGGCGATGCAGCAGGGGGCGTCTGCTACAAGCAAACGCCTCCTGCTGTCACCATCGGGGGGGCTTAGGGCACCCATGGTGCCGCTAAAGCCGCCCCCCCGCAGAGGACAGGAAAACTCCTTCTTAGGACGGAGATCCCTGTCCTCTTCCCACCATCGGCGGTGACGCGCCTCTGTTTTGACAAACTGAGGTCGTCCCCACCCCTTCCCTGGCTCCAGAGGGCTGCAGACTGTCAAACACTGACAGTCTGTTTGCTCCGCGGGACCGGTCGCGCACGTGCAGAAGGGGTCCTGCTCATGCGTTAAGTACCGAAAATAAAACGGTACTTTGCAAGTCTGGGGGCGCAGCTCCAACCACATGCCCTATATTGTATGTAAAGATAAGTAGATAGGTAGAATAGAGATTGCCATCTATAGCAACCTACTGTGTATCTACCTATCTGATGGTCCAAACTAACGCATGGGGGGGAAAAAAAAAAAAACGACGGCGGGGACGCGCATCACTTACCGTCGGTGCCTGCAACGCTAAACGATGCGAACGATACGTGGTTCTTTCTATCTTAGCTACCTAGAACTCTATATCTTCCTATATATCTACAATTAGCTATCGATATCTATCTATCTACCTACCTTATAAAAAATAAGAATTTACTTACCGATAATTCTATTTCTCGGAGTCCGTAGTGGATGCTGGGGTTCCTGAAAGGACCATGGGGAATAGCGGCTCCGCAGGAGACAGGGCACAAAAAGTAAAGCTTTACGATCAGGTGGTGTGCACTGGCTCCTCCCCCTATGACCCTCCTCCAAGCCTCAGTTAGGTACTGTGCCCGGACGAGCGTACACAATAAGGAAGGATTTTGAATCCCGGGTAAGACTCATACCAGCCACACCAATCACACTGTACAACCTGTGATCTGAACCCAGTTAACAGTATGATAACAGCGGAGCCTCTGAAAAGATGGCTCACAACAATAATAACCCGATTTTTGTAACTATGTACAAGTATTGCAGACAATCCGCACTTGGGATGGGCGCCCAGCATCCACTACGGACTCCGAGAAATAGAATTATCGGTAAGTAAATTCTTATTTTCTCTATCGTCCTAGTGGATGCTGGGGTTCCTGAAAGGACCATGGGGATAATACCAAAGCTCCCAAACGGGCGGGAGAGTGCGGATGACTCTGCAGCACCGAATGAGAGAACTCCAGGTCCTCCTTAGCCAGGGTATCAAATTTGTAGGATTTTACAAACGTGTTTGCCCCTGACTAAATAACCGCTCGGCAAAGTTGTAAAGCCGAGACCCCTCGGGCAGCCGCCCAAGATGAGCCCACCTTCCTTGTGGAATGGGCATTTACATATTTTGGCTGTGGCAGGCCTGCCACAGAATGTGCAAGCTGAATTGTATTACACATCCAACTAGCAATAGTCTGCTTAGAAGCAAGAGCACCCAGTTTGTTGGGTGCATACAGGATAACAGCAAGTCAGTTTTCCTGACTCCAGTCGTCCTGGAACATATTTTCAGGGCCCTGACAACATCTAGCAACTTGGAGTCCTCCAAGTCCCTAGTAGGTGCAAGGCACCACAATAAGCTGGTTCAGGTGAAACACTGACACCACCTTAGGGAGAGAACTGGGGACGAGTCCGCAGCTCTGCCCTGTCCGAATGGACAAACAGATATGGGCTTTTTTGAGAAAAAACCACCAATTTGACACTCGCCTGGTCCAGGCCAGGGCCAAGAGCATGGTCACTTTTCATGTGAGATGCTTCAAATCCACAGATTTGACTGGTTTTAAACCAATGTGATTTGAGGAATCCCAGAACTACGTTGAGATCCCACAGTGCCACTGGAGGCACAAAAGGGGGTTGTATATGCAATACTCCCTTGACAAACTTCTGGACTTCAGGAACTGAAGCCAATTCTTTCTGGAAGAAAATCGACAGGGCCGAAATTTGAACCTTAATGGACCCCAATTTGCGGCCCATAGACACTCCTGTTTGCAGGAAATGCAGGAAACGACCGAGTTGAAATTTCTTTGTGGGGCCATCCTGGCCTCACACCACGCAACATATTTTCGCCACATGTGGTGATAATGTTGTGCGGTCACCTCCTTTCTGGCTTTGACCAGGGTAGGAATGACCTCTTCCGGAATGCCTTTTTCCCTTAGGATCCGGCGTTCCACCGCCATGCCGACAAACGCAGCTGCGGTAAGTCTTGGAACAGACATGGTACTTGCTGAAGCAAATCCCTTCTTAGCAGCAGAGGCCATAAGACCTCTGTAAGCATCTCTTGAAGTTCCGGGTACCAACTCCTTCTTGGCCAATCCGGAGCCATGAGTATAGTTCTTACTCCTCTACGTCTTATAATTCTCAGCACCTTAGGTATGAGAAGCAGAGGAGGGAACACATACACCGACTGGTACACCCACGGTGTTACCAGAACGTCCACAGCTATTGCCTGAGGGTCTCTTGACCTGGCGCAATACCTGTCCCGGTTTTTGTTCAGACGGGACGCCATCATGTCCACCTTTGGTATTTCCCAACGGTTTACAATCATGTGGAAAAAAATTCCCGATGAAGTTTCCACTCTCCCGGGTGGAGGTCGTGCCTGCTGAGGAAGTCTGCTTCCCAGTTTCCATTCCCGGGATGAAACACTGCTGACAGTGCTATCACATGATTTTCCGCCCAGCGAAAAGTCCTTGCAGTTTTTGCCATTGCCCTCCTGCTTCTTGTGTCGCCCTGTCTGTTTACGTGGGCGACTGCCGTGATGTTTTTCCCACTGGATCAATACCGGCTGACCTTGAAGCAGAGGTCTTGCTAAGCTTAGAGCATTATAAATTTACCCTTAGCTCCAGTATATTTATGTGGAGAAAAGTCTCCAGACTTGATCACACTCCCTGGAAATTTTTTCCTTGTGTGACTGCTCCCCAGCCTCTCGGGCTGGGCTCCGTGGTCACCAGCATCCAATCCTGAATGCCGAATCTGCGGCCCTCTAGAAGATGAGCACTCTATAACCACCACAGGAGAGACACCCTTGTCCTTGGATATAGGGTTATCCGCTGATGCATCTGAAGATGCGATCCGGACCATTTGTCCAGCAGATCCCACTGAAAAGTTCTTGCGTGAAATCTGCCGAATGGAATTGCTTCGTAGGAAGCCACCATTTTTACCAGGACCCTTGTGCAATGATGCACTGTTTTTAGGAGGTTCCTGACTAGCTCGGATAACTCCCTGGCTTTCTCTTCCGGGAGAAACACCTTTTTCTGGACTGTGTCCAGAATCATCCCTAGGCACAGCAGACGTGTCGTCGGGATCAGCTGCGATTTTGGAATATTTAGAATCCACCCGTGCTGTTGTAGCAGTATCCGAGATAGTGCTACTCCGACCTCCAACTGTTCCCTGGACTATGCCCTTATCAGGAGATCGTCCAAGTAAGGGATAATTAAGACGCCTTTTCTTCGAAGAAGAATCATCATTTCGGCCATTACCTTGGTAAAGACCCGGGGTGCCGTGGACAATCCAAACGGCAGCGTCTGAAACTGATAGTGACAGTTCTGCACCACGAACCTGAGGTACCCTTAGTGAGAAGGGCAAATTTGGGACATAGAGGTAAGCATCCCTGATGTCCCAGGACACTATATAGTCCCCTTCTTCCTGGTTCGTTATCACTGCTCTGAGTGACTCCATCTTGATTTGAACCCTTGTAAGTGTTCAAAAATTTTTTAGAATAAGTCTCACCTAGCCTTCTGGCTTCAGTACCACAATATAGTGTGGAATAATACCCCTTTTCTTGTAGTAGGAGAGGTAATTTAATTATCACCTGCTGGGAATACAGCTTGTGAATTTTTTTCCCATACTGCCTCCTTGTCGGAGGGAGACCTTGGTAAAGCAGACTTCAGGAGCCTGCGAAGGGGAAACGTCTCGACATTCCAATCTGTACCCCTGGGATACTACTTGTAGGATCCAGGGGTCCTGTACGGTCTCAGCGCCATGCTGAGAACTTGTCAGAAGCGGTGGAACGCTTCTGTTCCTGGGAATGGGCTGCCTGCTGCAGTCTTCTTCCCTTTCCTCTATCCCTGGGCAGATATGATCTTATAGGGACGAAAGGACTGAGGCTGAAAAGACGGTGTCTTTTTCTGCAGAGATGTGACTTAGGGTAAAAACGGTGGATTTTCCAGCAGTTGCCGTGGCCACCAGGTCCGATGGACCGACCCCAAATAACTCCTCTTCCTTTATACGGCAATACACCTTTGTGCCGTTTGGAATCTGCATCACCTGACCACTGTCGTGTCCATAACATCTTCTGGCAGATATGGACATCGCATTTACTCTTGATGCCAGAGTGCAAATATCCCTCTGTGCATCTCGCATATATAGAAATGCATCCTTTAAATGCTCTATAGTCAATAAAATACTGTCCCTGTCAAGGGTATCAATATTTTTAGTCAGGGAATCCGACCAAGCCACCCCAGCTCTGCACATCCAGGCTGAGGCGATCGCTGGTCGCAGTATAACACCAGTATGTGTGTATATACTTTTTATGATATTTTCCAGCCTCCTGTCAGCTGGTCCTTGAGGACGGCCCTATCTATAGACGGTACCGCCACTTGTTTTGATAAGCGTGTGAGCGCCTTAGCCACCCTAAGGGGTGTTTCCCAACGCGCCCTAACTTCTGGCGGGAAAGGGTATACCGCCCCTAATTTTCTATCGGGGGGAACCCACGCATCATCACACACTTTATTTAATTTATCTGATTCAGGAAAAACTACGGTAGTTTTTTCACATCCCACATAATACCCTCTTTTGTGGTACTTGTAGTATCAGAAATATGTAACACCTCCTTCATTGCCTTTAACGTGTGGCCCTAATAAGGAATACGTTTGTTTATTCACCGTCGACACTGGATTCAGTGTCCCTGTCTGTGTCTGTGTCGACCGACTAAAGTAAACGGGCGTTTTAAAACCCCTGACGGTGTTTTTGAGACGTCTGGACCGGTACTAATTGTTTGTCGGCCGTCTCATGTCGTCAACCGACCTTGCAGCGTGTTGACATTATCACGTAATTCCCTAAATAAGCCATCCATTCCGGTGTCGACTCCCTAGAGAGTGACATCACCATTACAGGCAATTGCTCCGCCTCCTCACCAACATCGTCCTCCTACATGTCGACACACACGTACCGACACACAGCACACACACAGGGAATGCTCTGATAGAGGACAGGACCCACTAGCCCTTTGGAGAGACAGAGGGAGAGTTTGCCAGCACACACCAAAAACGCTATAATTATATAGGGACAACCTTATATAAGTGTTTTCCCTTATAGCATCTTTATTATATATTTCTAACGCCAAATTAGTGCCCCCCCTCTCTGTTTTAACCCTGTTTCTGTAGTGCAGTGCAGGGGAGAGCCTGGGAGCCTTCCCTCCAGCCTTTCTGTGAGGGAAAATGGCGCCGTGTGCTGAGGAGATAGGCCCCGCCCCTTTTTCGGCTGCCTCGTCTCCCGCTCTTAACGGATTCTGGCAGGGGTTAAATATCTCCATATAGCCTCCGGAGGCTATATGTGAGGTATTTTTAGCCAAAATAGGTTTTCATTTGCCTCCCAGGGCGCCCCCCTCCCAGCGCCCTGCACCCTCAGTGACTGCCGTGTGAAGTGTGCTGAGAGGAAAATGGCGCACAGCTGCAGTGCTGTGCGCTACCTTTAGAAGACTGAGGAGTCTTCTGCCGCCGATTCTGGACCTCTTCTTACTTCAGCATCTGCAAGGGGGCCGGCGGCAAGGCTCCGGTGACCATCCAGGCTGTACCTGTGATCGTCCCTCTGGAGCTGATGTCCAGTAGCCAAGAAGCCAATCCATCCTGCACGCAGGTGAGTTCACTTCTTCTCCCCTAAGTCCCTCGTTGCAGTGATCCTGTTGCCAGCAGGACTCACTGTAAAATAAAAAACCTAAGCTAAACTTTTCTAAGCAGCTCTTTAGGAGAGCCACCTAGATTGCACCCTTCTCGGCCGGGCACAAAAATCTAACTGAGGCTTGGAGGAGGGTCATAGGGGGAGGAGCCAGTGCACACCACCTGATCGTAAAGCTTTACTTTTTGTGACCTGTCTCCTGCGGAGCCGCTATTCCCCATGGTCCTTTCAGGAACCCCAGCATCCACTAGGACGATAGAGAAATATATGTATTTATCTTATTTCTATCTTATTTTTTTTATCTATTCTAGCTTCTAAAAATATTTATCTATTCTACCTAAACCTATCGTGCCTAACCTTGACCATCCCCGCGGCGCTACCGGAACCTAAACCCCGCCGCCCGCCTCCCTCCTCTCCGCAGCCTAACCCTAACCTCCCACCGCAGCCTAACCCTTCTCGCGGGTTAATTAAGAAGTGGTTGGAGTTTGCTATCACTGCTGCTTCCTTGGAAGCAGCAGGGATAGCTCCGCATGGCGATGCAGCAGGGGGCGTCTGCTACAAGCAAACTCCTCCTGCTGTCACCATCGGGGGGGCTTAGGGCACCCATGGTGCCGCTGAAGCCGCCCCCCCGCAGAGGACAGGAAAACTCCTTCTTAGGACGGAGATCCCTGTCCTCTTCCCACCATCGGCGGTGACGCGCCTCTGTTTTGACAAACTGAGGTCGTCCCCACCCCTTCCCTGGCTCCAGAGGGCAGCAGACTGTCAAACACTGACAGTCTGTTTGCTCCGCGGGACCGGTCGCGCACGTGCAGAAGGGGTCCTGCTCATGCGTTAAGTACCGAAAATAAAACGGTACTTTGCAAGTCTGGGGGCGCAGCTCCAACCACATGCCCTATATTGTATGTAAAGATAAGTAGATATGTAGAATAGAGATTGCCATCTATAGCAACCTACTGTGTATCTACCTATCTGATGGTCCAAACTAACGCATGGGGGGGGAAAAAAAAACCGACGGCGGGGACGCGCATCACTTACCGTCGGTGCCTGCAACGCTAAACGATGCGAACGATACGTGGTTCTTTCTATCTTAGCTACCTAGAACTCTATATCTTCCTATATATCTACAATTAGCTATCGATATCTATCTATCTACCTACCTTATAAAAAATAAGAATTTACTTACCGATAATTCTATTTCTCGGAGTCCGTAGTGGATGCTGGGGTTCCTGAAAGGACCATGGGGAATAGCGGCTCCGCAGGAGACAGGGCACAAAAAGTAAAGCTTTACGATCAGGTGGTGTGCACTGGCTCCTCCCCCTATGACCCTCCTCCAAGCCTCAGTTAGGTACTGTGCCCGGACGAGCGTACACAATAAGGAAGGATTTTGAATCCCGGGTAAGACTCATACCAGCCACACCAATCACACTGTACAACCTGTGATCTGAACCCAGTTAACAGTATGATAACAGCGGAGCCTCTGAAAAGATGGCTCACAACAATAATAACCCGATTTTTGTAACTATGTACAAGTATTGCAGACAATCCGCACTTGGGATGGGCGCCCAGCATCCACTACGGACTCCGAGAAATAGAATTATCGGTAAGTAAATTCTTATTTTCTCTATCGTCCTAGTGGATGCTGGGGTTCCTGAAAGGACCATGGGGATAATACCAAAGCTCCCAAACGGGCGGGAGAGTGCGGATGACTCTGCAGCACCGAATGAGAGAACTCCAGGTCCTCCTTAGCCAGGGTATCAAATTTGTAGGATTTTACAAACGTGTTTGCCCCTGACTAAATAACCGCTCGGCAAAGTTGTAAAGCCGAGACCCCTCGGGCAGCCGCCCAAGATGAGCCCACCTTCCTTGTGGAATGGGCATTTACATATTTTGGCTGTGGCAGGCCTGCCACAGAATGTGCAAGCTGAATTGTATTACACATCCAACTAGCAATAGTCTGCTTAGAAGCAAGAGCACCCAGTTTGTTGGGTGCATACAGGATAACAGCAAGTCAGTTTTCCTGACTCCAGCCGTCCTGGAACATTTTCAGGGCCCTGACAACATCTAGCAACTTGGAGTCCTCCAAGTCCCTAGTAGGTGCAAGGCACCACAATAAGCTGGTTCAGGTGAAACACTGACACCACCTTAGGGAGAGAACTGGGGACGAGTCCGCAGCTCTGCCCTGTCCGAATGGACAAACAGATATGGGCTTTTTTGAGAAAAAACCACCAATTTGACACTCGCCTGGTCCAGGCCAGGGCCAAGAGCATGGTCACTTTTCATGTGAGATGCTTCAAATCCACAGATTTGACTGGTTTTAAACCAATGTGATTTGAGGAATCCCAGAACTACGTTGAGATCCCACAGTGCCACTGGAGGCACAAAAGGGGGTTGTATATGCAATACTCCCTTGACAAACTTCTGGACTTCAGGAACTGAAGCCAATTCTTTCTGGAAGAAAATCGACAGGGCCGAAATTTGAACCTTAATGGACCCCAATTTGCGGCCCATAGACACTCCTGTTTGCAGGAAATGCAGGAAACGACCGAGTTGAAATTTCTTTGTGGGGCCATCCTGGCCTCACACCACGCAACATATTTTCGCCACATGTGGTGATAATGTTGTGCGGTCACCTCCTTTCTGGCTTTGACCAGGGTAGGAATGACCTCTTCCGGAATGCCTTTTTCCCTTAGGATCCGGCGTTCCACCGCCATGCCGACAAACGCAGCTGCGGTAAGTCTTGGAACAGACATGGTACTTGCTGAAGCAAATCCCTTCTTAGCAGCAGAGGCCATAAGACCTCTGTAAGCATCTCTTGAAGTTCCGGGTACCAACTCCTTCTTGGCCAATCCGGAGCCATGAGTATAGTTCTTACTCCTCTACGTCTTATAATTCTCAGCACCTTAGGTATGAGAAGCAGAGGAGGGAACACATACACCGACTGGTACACCCACGGTGTTACCAGAACGTCCACAGCTATTGCCTGAGGGTCTCTTGACCTGGCGCAATACCTGTCCCGTTTTTTGTTCAGACGGGACGCCATCATGTCCACCTTTGGTATTTCCCAACGGTTTACAATCATGTGGAAAAAACTTCCCGATGAAGTTTCCACTCTCCCGGGTGGAGGTCGTGCCTGCTGAGGAAGTCTGCTTCCCAGTTTCCATTCCCGGGATGAAACACTGCTGACAGTGCTATCACATGATTTTCCGCCCAGCGAAAAGTCCTTGCAGTTTTTGCCATTGCCCTCCTGCTTCTTGTGTCGCCCTGTCTGTTTACGTGGGCGACTGCCGTGATGTTTTTCCCACTGGATCAATACCGGCTGACCTTGAAGCAGAGGTCTTGCTAAGCTTAGAGCATTATAAATTTACCCTTAGCTCCAGTATATTTATGTGGAGAAAAGTCTCCAGACTTGATCACACTCCCTGGAAATTTTTTCCTTGTGTGACTGCTCCCCAGCCTCTCGGGCTGGGCTCCGTGGTCACCAGCATCCAATCCTGAATGCCGAATCTGCGGCCCTCTAGAAGATGAGCACTCTATAACCACCACAGGAGAGACACCCTTGTCCTTGGATATAGGGTTATCCGCTGATGCATCTGAAGATGCGATCCGGACCATTTGTCCAGCAGATCCCACTGAAAAGTTCTTGCGTGAAATCTGCCGAATGGAATTGCTTCGTAGGAAGCCACCATTTTTACCAGGACCCTTGTGCAATGATGCACTGTTTTTAGGAGGTTCCTGACTAGCTCGGATAACTCCCTGGCTTTCTCTTCCGGGAGAAACACCTTTTTCTGGACTGTGTCCAGAATCATCCCTAGGCACAGCAGACGTGTCGTCGGGATCAGCTGCGATTTTGGAATATTTAGAATCCACCCGTGCTGTTGTAGCAGTATCCGAGATAGTGCTACTCCGACCTCCAACTGTTCCCTGGACTATGCCCTTATCAGGAGATCGTCCAAGTAAGGGATAATTAAGACGCCTTTTCTTCGAAGAAGAATCATCATTTCGGCCATTACCTTGGTAAAGACCCGGGGTGCCGTGGACAATCCAAACGGCAGCGTCTGAAACTGATAGTGACAGTTCTGCACCACGAACCTGAGGTACCCTTAGTGAGAAGGGCAAATTTGGGACATAGAGGTAAGCATCCCTGATGTCCCGGGACACTATATAGTCCCCTTCTTCCTGGTTCGTTATCACTGCTCTGAGTGACTCCATCTTGATTTGAACCCTTGTAAGTGTTCAAAAATTTTTTAGAATAAGTCTCACCTAGCCTTCTGGCTTCAGTACCACAATATAGTGTGGAATAATACCCCTTTTCTTGTAGTAGGAGAGGTAATTTAATTATCACCTGCTGGGAATACAGCTTGTGAATTTTTTTCCCATACTGCCTCCTTGTCGGAGGGAGACCTTGGTAAAGCAGACTTCAGGAGCCTGCGAAGGGGAAACGTCTCGACATTCCAATCTGTACCCCTGGGATACTACTTGTAGGATCCAGGGGTCCTGTACGGTCTCAGCGCCATGCTGAGAACTTGTCAGAAGCGGTGGAACGCTTCTGTTCCTGGGAATGGGCTGCCTGCTGCAGTCTTCTTCCCTTTCCTCTATCCCTGGGCAGATATGATCTTATAGGGACGAAAGGACTGAGGCTGAAAAGACGGTGTCTTTTTCTGCAGAGATGTGACTTAGGGTAAAAACGGTGGATTTTCCAGCAGTTGCCGTGGCCACCAGGTCCGATGGACCGACCCCAAATAACTCCTCTTCCTTTATACGGCAATACACCTTTGTGCCGTTTGGAATCTGCATCACCTGACCACTGTCGTGTCCATAACATCTTCTGGCAGATATGGACATCGCATTTACTCTTGATGCCAGAGTGCAAATATCCCTCTGTGCATCTCGCATATATAGAAATGCATCCTTTAAATGCTCTATAGTCAATAAAATACTGTCCCTGTCAAGGGTATCAATATTTTTAGTCAGGGAATCCGACCAAGCCACCCCAGCTCTGCACATCCAGGCTGAGGCGATCGCTGGTCGCAGTATAACACCAGTATGTGTGTATATACTTTTTATGATATTTTCCAGCCTCCTGTCAGCTGGTCCTTGAGGACGGCCCTATCTATAGACGGTACCGCCACTTGTTTTGATAAGCGTGTGAGCGCCTTAGCCACCCTAAGGGGTGTTTCCCAACGCGCCCTAACTTCTGGCGGGAAAGGGTATACCGCCCCTAATTTTCTATCGGGGGGAACCCACGCATCATCACACACTTTATTTAATTTATCTGATTCAGGAAAAACTACGGTAGTTTTTTCACATCCCACATAATACCCTCTTTTGTGGTACTTGTAGTATCAGAAATATGTAACACCTCCTTCATTGCCTTTAACGTGTGGCCCTAATAAGGAATACGTTTGTTTATTCACCGTCGACACTGGATTCAGTGTCCCTGTCTGTGTCTGTGTCGACCGACTAAAGTAAACGGGCGTTTTAAAACCCCTGACGGTGTTTTTGAGACGTCTGGACCGGTACTAATTGTTTGTCGGCCGTCTCATGTCGTCAACCGACCTTGCAGCGTGTTGACATTATCACGTAATTCCCTAAATAAGCCATCCATTCCGGTGTCGACTCCCTAGAGAGTGACATCACCATTACAGGCAATTGCTCCGCCTCCTCACCAACATCGTCCTCCTACATGTCGACACACACGTACCGACACACAGCACACACACAGGGAATGCTCTGATAGAGGACAGGACCCACTAGCCCTTTGGAGAGACAGAGGGAGAGTTTGCCAGCACACACCAAAAACGCTATAATTATATAGGGACAACCTTATATAAGTGTTTTCCCTTATAGCATCTTTATTATATATTTCTAACGCCAAATTAGTGCCCCCCCTCTCTGTTTTAACCCTGTTTCTGTAGTGCAGTGCAGGGGAGAGCCTGGGAGCCTTCCCTCCAGCCTTTCTGTGAGGGAAAATGGCGCTGTGTGCTGAGGAGATAGGCCCCGCCCCTTTTTCGGCTGCCTCGTCTCCTGCTCTTAACGGATTCTGGCAGGGGTTAAATATCTCCATATAGCCTCCGGAGGCTATATGTGAGGTATTTTTAGCCAAAATAGGTTTTCATTTGCCTCCCAGGGCGCCCCCCTCCCAGCGCCCTGCACCCTCAGTGACTGCCGTGTGAAGTGTGCTGAGAGGAAAATGGCGCACAGCTGCAGTGCTGTGCGCTACCTTTAGAAGACTGAGGAGTCTTCTGCCGCCGATTCTGGACCTCTTCTTACTTCAGCATCTGCAAGGGGGCCGGCGGCAAGGCTCCGGTGACCATCCAGGCTGTACCTGTGATCGTCCCTCTGGAGCTGATGTCCAGTAGCCAAGAAGCCAATCCATCCTGCACGCAGGTGAGTTCACTTCTTCTCCCCTAAGTCCCTCGTTGCAGTGATCCTGTTGCCAGCAGGACTCACTGTAAAATAAAAAACCTAAGCTAAACTTTTCTAAGCAGCTCTTTAGGAGAGCCACCTAGATTGCACCCTTCTCGGCCGGGCACAAAAATCTAACTGAGGCTTGGAGGAGGGTCATAGGGGGAGGAGCCAGTGCACACCACCTGATCGTAAAGCTTTACTTTTTGTGACCTGTCTCCTGCGGAGCCGCTATTCCCCATGGTCCTTTCAGGAACCCCAGCATCCACTAGGACGATAGAGAAATATATGTATTTATCTTATTTCTATCTTATTTTTTTTATCTATTCTAGCTTCTAAAAATATTTATCTATTCTACCTAAACCTATCGTGCCTAACCTTGACCATCCCCGCGGCGCTACCGGAACCTAAACCCCGCCGCCCGCCTCCCTCCTCTCCGCAGCCTAACCCTAACCTCCCACCGCAGCCTAACCCTTCTCGCGGGTTAATTAAGAAGTGGTTGGAGTTTGCTATCACTGCTGCTTCCTTGGAAGCAGCAGGGATAGCTCCGCATGGCGATGCAGCAGGGGGCGTCTGCTACAAGCAAACTCCTCCTGCTGTCACCATCGGGGGGGCTTAGGGCACCCATGGTGCCGCTGAAGCCGCCCCCCCGCAGAGGACAGGAAAACTCCTTCTTAGGACGGAGATCCCTGTCCTCTTCCCACCATCGGCGGTGACGCGCCTCTGTTTTGACAAACTGAGGTCGTCCCCACCCCTTCCCTGGCTCCAGAGGGCAGCAGACTGTCAAACACTGACAGTCTGTTTGCTCCGCGGGACCGGTCGCGCACGTGCAGAAGGGGTCCTGCTCATGCGTTAAGTACCGAAAATAAAACGGTACTTTGCAAGTCTGGGGGCGCAGCTCCAACCACATGCCCTATATTGTATGTAAAGATAATAAGAATTTACTTACCGATAATTCTATTTCTCGTAGTCCGTAGTGGATGCTGGGGACTCCGTCAGGACCATGGGGAATAGCGGGCTCCGCAGGAGACAGGGCACATCTAAAAAAGCTTTTTAGGTCACATGGTGTGTACTGGCTCCTCCCCCTATGACCCTCCTCCAAGCCTCAGTTAGGTACTGTGCCCGGACGAGCGTACACAATAAGGAAGGATCTTGAATCCCGGGTAAGACTCATACCAGCCACACCAATCACACCGTACAACTTGTGATCTGAACCCAGTTAACAGTATGATAACAAAACGAAGTAGCCTCCGAAAAGATGGCTCACAACAATAGTAATAACCCGATTTTTGTAACAATAACTATGTACAAGCATTGCAGACAATCCGCACTTGGGATGGGCGCCCAGCATCCACTACGGACTACGAGAAATAGAATTATCGGTAAGTAAATTCTTATTTTCTCTAACGTCCTAGTGGATGCTGGGGACTCCGTCAGGACCATGGGGATTATACCAAAGCTCCCAAACGGGCGGGAGAGTGCGGATGACTCTGCAGCACCGAATGAGAGAACTCCAGGTCCTCCTTAGCCAGAGTATCAAAATTTGTAAAATTTTACAAACGTGTTCTCCCCTGACCACGTAGCTGCTCGGCAAAGTTGTAATGCCGAGACTCCTCGGGCAGCCGCCCAGGATGAGCCCACCTTCCTTGTGGAATGGGCATCTACATATTTCGTCTGTGGCAGGCCTGCCACAGAATGTGCAAGCTGAATTGTACTACAAATCCAGCGTGCAATATACTGCTTAGAAGCATGAGCACCCAGCTTGTTGGGTGTATACAGTATAAACAGCAAGTCAGACTTTCTGACTCCAGCCGTCCTAACTATATATATATATATATATATATATATTTTTAGGGCCCTGACCACGTCTAGTAACTTGGAGTCCTCCAAGTCCCTAGTAGCCGCAGGCACCACAAGAGGTTGTTTCAGGTGAAAACGCTGACACCCCTTTTTGAAGAAACTGGAGACGAGTCCCAGTTCTGTCCTGTTCAAATGGAAAATTTTAATATGGGCTTTTGTAAGACAAAGCCGCCCATTCTGACAATCGCCTGGCCGAGGCCAGGGCTAACAACATGGTCACTTCCCATGTGAGATATTTGTCAACAGCATGGTCACTTTCCATGTGAGATATTTCAAATCCACAGATTTGAGCGGTTCAAACCAATATGATTTTAAGAAATCCCAACACTATGTTGAGATCTCACGGTGCCCCTAGGGGCACAAAAAAGCTGTATATGCAATACATCCTTTACAATCTGGACTTCAGGAACTGAAGTCAATTCTTTCTGGAAGAAAATCTACAGGGCCGAAATTTAAATGTTAATGAACCCCAATTTGAGGTCCAAAACACTCCTGTTTTCAGGAAGTGTAGAAATCGACCTAGTTGAATTTCCGTCGTGGAGCCTTCCTGGCCTCACCCACGCAACATATTTTCACCACATGTGGTGATGACGTTGTGCGGTCACCTCCTTCCTGGCTTTGACCAGGGTAGGTATGACCTCTTATGGAATGCCTTTTCCCCTCAGGATCCGGCATTCAACCGCCATGCCGTCAAACGCAGCCGCGGTAAGTCTTGGAATAGACATGGTACTTGCTGAATCAAGTCCCTTCTTAGCTCCCCAGGCCCTTAGTCCTCTGTGAGCATTTCTTGAAGTTCCGGGTACCAAGTCCCTCTTGGCCAATCCGGAGCCACTAGTATAGTTCATACTCCTCTCTGTCTTATAATTCTCAATACCCTGGTTATGAGAAACAGAGGAGGGAACACATACACAGACTGGTACACCCACGGTGTTACCAGAACATCCACAGCTATCGCCTGAAGGTCTCATGACCTGGCGGAATACCTGTCCCGTTTTTTGTTCGGGCGGGACGCCATCATGTCCACCTTTGGTCTTTGCCAACGGTCCACAATCATGTTGAAAAACTTCCCTATGAAGTTTCCACTCTCCCGGGTGGAGGTCATGCCTGCTGAGGAAGTCTGCTTCCCAGTCGTCCACTCCCGGAAAGAACACTGCTGACAGTGCTATCACATGATTTTCCGCCTAGCGAAAAATCCTTGCAGTTTTCACTGCCCTCCTGCTTCTTGTGCCGCCCTTCTGTTTACGTGGGCGACTGCCGTGATGTTATCCCACTGGATCAATACCGGCTGACCTTGAAGCAGAGGTCTAGCTAAGTTTAGAGCATTATAAATTTGCTCTAAGCTTATTTATGCGGAGAGAATTCTCCAGACTTAATCACACTTCCCTGGAAATTTTTTCCTTGTGTGACTGTTCCCCAGCCTCTCAGGCTGGCCTCCGTGGTCACCGGCATCCAATCCTGAATGCCGAATCTGCGGCCCTCTAGAAGATGAGCACTCTGTAATCACCACAGGAGAGACACCCTTTTCCTTGGATATAGGGTTATCCGCTGATGCATCTGAGGATGCGATCCGGACCATTTGTCCAGCAGATCCCACTGAAGAGTTCTTGCGGGAAATCTGCCGAATGGAATTGCTTCGTAATAAGCCACCATTTTTACCAGGACTCTTGTGCAATGATGCACTGACACTTTTCCTGGTTTTAGGAGGATCCCGATTAGCTCGGATAACTCCCTGGTTTTCTCCACTGGGAGAAACACGTTTTTCTGGACTGTGTCCAGAATCTTCCCTAGGAACAGTAGACGTGTCGTCGGAAAAAGCTGCGATTTTGGAATATTTAGAATCCACTCGTGCTGTCGTAGAACTACTTAAGATAGTGCTACTCCGACCTCCAACTGTTCTCTGGACCTTGCCCTTATCAGGAAAGCGTCCATGTTTCTTTTAAGAAAAATCATCATTCCGGCCATTACCTTGGTAAAGACCCGGGGCGCCGTGGACAATCCAAACGGCAGCGTCTGAACTGATAGTGACAGTTCTGTACCAGGAACCTGAAGTACCCTTGGTGAGAAGGGCAAATTTGGACCTGTAGGTAAACGTCCCTGATATCCAGTGACATCATATCGTCCCCTTCTTCCTGGTTCGCTATCACTGCTCCGAGTGACTCCATCTTGATTTGAACGCTTGTATGTAAGTGTTCAAATATTTCAGATCTCACCGAGCCGGTTGGCTTCAGTACCACAATATAGTGTGGAATACTACCCCCTTCCTTGTTGTAAGAAGGGTACTTTGATTATCACCTGCTGGGAATACAGCCTGTGAATTGTGTGAGGGGGAGACGTCTCGAATTTCCAATGTACACCTGGGATATTACATGTAGGATCCCGGAGTTCCCTTGCGAGTGTTGCTGAAACTCTTGAGATGACCCCCTACCGCACCTGAGTCCGCTTGTACGGCCCCAGCGTTATGCTGCGGACTTGGCAGAAGCCGTGAGGAGCTTCTGTTCCTGGGAATGAGCTGCTTGCTGCAGTCTTCTTCCCTTTCCTCTCCCCCTGGGCAGATATGACTGGCCTTCGCCCGCCTGCCCGTATGGGGACGAAAGGACTGAGACTGAAAAGACTGTGTCCTTTTCTGCCAATATGTGACTCGGGGTAACAAAAGGTGGATTTTTCAGCTGTTGCCATGGCCACCAGGTCCAATGGACCGCCCCTTTATACGGCAATACTTCCATATGCCGTCTGGAATCTGCCTCACCTGACCACTGTCGTGTCTTCGTCTGGCAGATATGTACATCACATTTACTCTTGATGCCAGAATGCAAATATGCCTCTGCGCATCACACATATATAGAAATGCATCCTTAAAATGCTCTATAGACAATAAAATCCTGTCCCTGTCAAGGGTATCAAAATTTTCAGTCAGGAAATCCGACCAAGCCCCCTCAGCGCTGCACATCCAGGCTGAGGCGATTGCTGGTCGTAGTATAACACCAGTATGTGTGTATATACTGTTATGATATTTTCCAGCTTCCTATCAGCTGGCTCCTTGAGGGCGGCCGTATCTGGAAACGGTAACGCCATGTTTTTTATAAGCGTGTGAGCGCCTTGTCCACCCTAAGGTGTGTTTTCCAACTCGCCCTTACTACTGGCGGGAAAAAGGGTATACCGCCCATAACTTTCTGTCGGAGGAACCCCACGTATCATCACACACTTCATTTAATTTATCTGATTCAGGCAAAACTACAAGTAGTTTATTCCCACCCTACAAAATACCCTTATTTGTGGTACTTGTGGTATCAGAAATACGTAACACCTCCTTCATTGCCCTTAACATGTAACTTGTGGCCCTAAAGGAAAACTACGTTTGTTTCTTCACCGTCGACACTGGGGTCAGTGTCCGTGTCAGTGTCTGTCGACCGACTGAGGTAAATGGGCGTTTTTACAAGCCCCTGACGGTGTCTGAGACGCCTGGACCGATACTAATTTGTCCGCCGGCTGTCTCATGTCGTCAACCGGCTTGCAGCGTGTTGACATTATCACGTAATTCCATAAGTAAGCCATCCATTCTGGTGTCGACTCCCTAGAGAGTGACATCACCATTACAGGCAATTTTCTCCGTCTCCTCACCAACATTTTCCTCATACATGTCGACACACACGTACCGACCTACAGCACACACATACAGGGAATGCTCTGATAGAGGACAGGACCCACTAGCCCTTTGGGGAGACAGAGGGAGAGTTTGCCAGCACACACCAAAAGCGCCATAATGTATATAACAACCCTAGAAGGTGTTGTTTCTATATATGGGCTCTTAATATATAATTATATCGCCAATTTATGCCCCCCTTCTCTTTAACCCTGTTTCTGTAGTGCAGGGGAGAGTGGGAGCCTTCCTCACCAGCGGAGCTGGTCAGGAAAATGGCGCTGAGTGCTGAGGAGAATAAGCTCCGCCCCTTTCACGGCGGGCTTTTCTCCCGGTTATTAGGAAAACTGGCCTGGGTTAAATACATACATATAGCCTTAATGGCTATATGTGATGTATTTATTTGCCTCTAAGGTAATCTATATTGCTGCCCAGGGCGCCCCCAGCAGCGCCCTGCACCCTCCGTGACCGAGATCAGTGAGCCGTGTAGCAACAATGGCGCACAGCTGCAGTGCTGTGCGCTACCTTCATGAAGACTGAGGAGTCTTCTGCCGCCTGTTTCCGGACCTCCGTTCTGCCGTTCTTCAGCGTCTGTAAGGGGGATCGGCGGCGCGGCTCCGGGACGAACCCCAGGCTGACCTGTGTTCCGACTCCCTCTGGAGCTCAGTGTCCAGTAGCCTAAAACTTCAATCCTCCTGCACGCAGGTGAGTTGCAAGTCTCTCCCCTAAGTCCCTCGTTGCAGTGATCCTGTCGCCAGCAGGAATCACTGATTAGAAACCTAAAAAAAAACTTTTCTAAACAGCTCTTTAAGAGAGCCACCTAGATTGCACCCTCTCGGACGGGCACAAAAACCTAACTGAGGCTTGGAGGAGGGTCATAGGGGGAGGAGCCAATACACACCATGTGACCTAAAAAGCTTTTTTAGATGTGCCCTGTCTCCTGCGGAGCCCGCTATTCCCCATGGTCCTGACGGAGTCCCCAGCATCCACTAGGACGTTAGAGAAAAGTAGATAGGTAGAATAGAGATTGCCATCTATAGCAACCTACTGTGTATCTACCTATCTGATGGTCCAAACTAACGCATGGGGGGGAAAAAAAAAACCGACGGCGGGGACGCGCATCACTTACCGTCGGTGCCTGCAACGCTAAACGATGCGAACGATACGTGGTTCTTTCTATCTTAGCTACCTAGAACTCTATATCTTCCTATATATCTACAATTAGCTATCGATATCTATCTATCTATCTACCTACCTACCTTATAAAAATATATGTATTTATCTTATTTCTATCTTATTTTTTTTATCTATTCTAGCTTCTAAAAATATTTATCTATTCTACCTAAACCTATCGTGCCTAACCTTGACCATCCCCGCGGCGCTACCGGAACCTAAACCCCGCCGCCCGCCTCCCTCCTCTCCGCAGCCTAACCCTAACCTCCCACCGCAGCCTAACCCTTCTCGCGGGTTAATTAAGAAGTGGTTGGAGTTTGCTATTTCTGCTGCTTCCTTGGAAGCAGCAGGGATAGCTCCGCATGGCGATGCAGCAGGGGGCGTCTGCTACAAGCAAACGCCTCCTGCTGTCACCATCGGGGGGGCTTAGGGCACCCATGGTGCCGCTAAAGCCGCCCCCCCGCAGAGGACAGGAAAACTCCTTCTTAGGACGGAGATCCCTGTCCTCTTCCCACCATCGGCGGTGACGCGCCTCTGTTTTGACAAACTGAGGTCGTCCCCACCCCTTCCCTGGCTCCAGAGGGCAGCAGACTGTCAAACACTGACAGTCTGTTTGCTCCGCGGGACCGGTCGCGCACGTGCAGAAGGGGTCCTGCTCATGCGTTAAGTACCGAAAATAAAACGGTACTTTGCAAGTCTGGGGGCGCAGCTCCAACCACATGCCCTATATTGTATGTAAAGATAGGTAGAATAGAGATTGCCATCTATAGCAACCTACTGTGTATCTACCTATCTGATGGTCCAAACTAACGCATGGGGGGAAAAAAAAAAAAACGACGGCGGGGACGCGCATCACTTACCGTCGGTGCCTGCAACGCTAAACGATGCGAACGATACGTGGTTCTTTCTATCTTCGCTACCTAGAACTCTATATCTTCCTATATATCTACAATTAGCTATCGATATCTATCTATCTACCTACCTACCTTATAAAAAATAAGAATTTACTTACCGATAATTCTATTTCTCGGAGTCCGTAGTGGATGCTGGGGTTCCTGAAAGGACCATGGGGAATAGCGGCTCCGCAGGAGACAGGGCACAAAAAGTAAAGCTTTACGATCAGGTGGTGTGCACTGGCTCCTCCCCCTATGACCCTCCTCCAAGCCTCAGTTAGGTACTGTGCCCGGACGAGCGTACACAATAAGGAAGGATTTTGAATCCCGGGTAAGACTCATACCAGCCACACCAATCACACTGTACAACCTGTGATCTGAACCCAGTTAACAGTATGATAACAGCGGAGCCTCTGAAAAGATGGCTCACAACAATAATAACCCGATTTTTGTAACTATGTACAAGTATTGCAGACAATCCGCACTTGGGATGGGCGCCCAGCATCCACTACGGACTCCGAGAAATAGAATTATCGGTAAGTAAATTCTTATTTTCTCTATCGTCCTAGTGGATGCTGGGGTTCCTGAAAGGACCATGGGGATAATACCAAAGCTCCCAAACGGGCGGGAGAGTGCGGATGACTCTGCAGCACCGAATGAGAGAACTCCAGGTCCTCCTTAGCCAGGGTATCAAATTTGTAGGATTTTACAAACGTGTTTGCCCCTGACTAAATAACCGCTCGGCAAAGTTGTAAAGCCGAGACCCCTCGGGCAGCCGCCCAAGATGAGCCCACCTTCCTTGTGGAATGGGCATTTACATATTTTGGCTGTGGCAGGCCTGCCACAGAATGTGCAAGCTGAATTGTATTACACATCCAACTAGCAATAGTCTGCTTAGAAGCAAGAGCACCCAGTTTGTTGGGTGCATACAGGATAACAGCAAGTCAGTTTTCCTGACTCCAGCCGTCCTGGAACATTTTCAGGGCCCTGACAACATCTAGCAACTTGGAGTCCTCCAAGTCCCTAGTAGGTGCAAGGCACCACAATAAGCTGGTTCAGGTGAAACACTGACACCACCTTAGGGAGAGAACTGGGGACGAGTCCGCAGCTCTGCCCTGTCCGAATGGACAAACAGATATGGGCTTTTTTGAGAAAAAACCACCAATTTGACACTCGCCTGGTCCAGGCCAGGGCCAAGAGCATGGTCACTTTTCATGTGAGATGCTTCAAATCCACAGATTTGACTGGTTTTAAACCAATGTGATTTGAGGAATCCCAGAACTACGTTGAGATCCCACAGTGCCACTGGAGGCACAAAAGGGGGTTGTATATGCAATACTCCCTTGACAAACTTCTGGACTTCAGGAACTGAAGCCAATTCTTTCTGGAAGAAAATCGACAGGGCCGAAATTTGAACCTTAATGGACCCCAATTTGCGGCCCATAGACACTCCTGTTTGCAGGAAATGCAGGAAACGACCGAGTTGAAATTTCTTTGTGGGGCCATCCTGGCCTCACACCACGCAACATATTTTCGCCACATGTGGTGATAATGTTGTGCGGTCACCTCCTTTCTGGCTTTGACCAGGGTAGGAATGACCTCTTCCGGAATGCCTTTTTCCCTTAGGATCCGGCGTTCCACCGCCATGCCGACAAACGCAGCTGCGGTAAGTCTTGGAACAGACATGGTACTTGCTGAAGCAAATCCCTTCTTAGCAGCAGAGGCCATAAGACCTCTGTAAGCATCTCTTGAAGTTCCGGGTACCAACTCCTTCTTGGCCAATCCGGAGCCATGAGTATAGTTCTTACTCCTCTACGTCTTATAATTCTCAGCACCTTAGGTATGAGAAGCAGAGGAGGGAACACATACACCGACTGGTACACCCACGGTGTTACCAGAACGTCCACAGCTATTGCCTGAGGGTCTCTTGACCTGGCGCAATACCTGTCCCGTTTTTTGTTCAGACGGGACGCCATCATGTCCACCTTTGGTATTTCCCAACGGTTTACAATCATGTGGAAAAAACTTCCCGATGAAGTTTCCACTCTCCCGGGTGGAGGTCGTGCCTGCTGAGGAAGTCTGCTTCCCAGTTTCCATTCCCGGGATGAAACACTGCTGACAGTGCTATCACATGATTTTCCGCCCAGCGAAAAGTCCTTGCAGTTTTTGCCATTGCCCTCCTGCTTCTTGTGTCGCCCTGTCTGTTTACGTGGGCGACTGCCGTGATGTTTTTCCCACTGGATCAATACCGGCTGACCTTGAAGCAGAGGTCTTGCTAAGCTTAGAGCATTATAAATTTACCCTTAGCTCCAGTATATTTATGTGGAGAAAAGTCTCCAGACTTGATCACACTCCCTGGAAATTTTTTCCTTGTGTGACTGCTCCCCAGCCTCTCGGGCTGGGCTCCGTGGTCACCAGCATCCAATCCTGAATGCCGAATCTGCGGCCCTCTAGAAGATGAGCACTCTATAACCACCACAGGAGAGACACCCTTGTCCTTGGATATAGGGTTATCCGCTGATGCATCTGAAGATGCGATCCGGACCATTTGTCCAGCAGATCCCACTGAAAAGTTCTTGCGTGAAATCTGCCGAATGGAATTGCTTCGTAGGAAGCCACCATTTTTACCAGGACCCTTGTGCAATGATGCACTGTTTTTAGGAGGTTCCTGACTAGCTCGGATAACTCCCTGGCTTTCTCTTCCGGGAGAAACACCTTTTTCTGGACTGTGTCCAGAATCATCCCTAGGCACAGCAGACGTGTCGTCGGGATCAGCTGCGATTTTGGAATATTTAGAATCCACCCGTGCTGTTGTAGCAGTATCCGAGATAGTGCTACTCCGACCTCCAACTGTTCCCTGGACTATGCCCTTATCAGGAGATCGTCCAAGTAAGGGATAATTAAGACGCCTTTTCTTCGAAGAAGAATCATCATTTCGGCCATTACCTTGGTAAAGACCCGGGGTGCCGTGGACAATCCAAACGGCAGCGTCTGAAACTGATAGTGACAGTTCTGCACCACGAACCTGAGGTACCCTTAGTGAGAAGGGCAAATTTGGGACATAGAGGTAAGCATCCCTGATGTCCCGGGACACTATATAGTCCCCTTCTTCCTGGTTCGTTATCACTGCTCTGAGTGACTCCATCTTGATTTGAACCCTTGTAAGTGTTCAAAAATTTTTTAGAATAAGTCTCACCTAGCCTTCTGGCTTCAGTACCACAATATAGTGTGGAATAATACCCCTTTTCTTGTAGTAGGAGAGGTAATTTAATTATCACCTGCTGGGAATACAGCTTGTGAATTTTTTTCCCATACTGCCTCCTTGTCGGAGGGAGACCTTGGTAAAGCAGACTTCAGGAGCCTGCGAAGGGGAAACGTCTCGACATTCCAATCTGTACCCCTGGGATACTACTTGTAGGATCCAGGGGTCCTGTACGGTCTCAGCGCCATGCTGAGAACTTGTCAGAAGCGGTGGAACGCTTCTGTTCCTGGGAATGGGCTGCCTGCTGCAGTCTTCTTCCCTTTCCTCTATCCCTGGGCAGATATGATCTTATAGGGACGAAAGGACTGAGGCTGAAAAGACGGTGTCTTTTTCTGCAGAGATGTGACTTAGGGTAAAAACGGTGGATTTTCCAGCAGTTGCCGTGGCCACCAGGTCCGATGGACCGACCCCAAATAACTCCTCTTCCTTTATACGGCAATACACCTTTGTGCCGTTTGGAATCTGCATCACCTGACCACTGTCGTGTCCATAACATCTTCTGGCAGATATGGACATCGCATTTACTCTTGATGCCAGAGTGCAAATATCCCTCTGTGCATCTCGCATATATAGAAATGCATCCTTTAAATGCTCTATAGTCAATAAAATACTGTCCCTGTCAAGGGTATCAATATTTTTAGTCAGGGAATCCGACCAAGCCACCCCAGCTCTGCACATCCAGGCTGAGGCGATCGCTGGTCGCAGTATAACACCAGTATGTGTGTATATACTTTTTATGATATTTTCCAGCCTCCTGTCAGCTGGTCCTTGAGGACGGCCCTATCTATAGACGGTACCGCCACTTGTTTTGATAAGCGTGTGAGCGCCTTAGCCACCCTAAGGGGTGTTTCCCAACGCGCCCTAACTTCTGGCGGGAAAGGGTATACCGCCCCTAATTTTCTATCGGGGGGAACCCACGCATCATCACACACTTTATTTAATTTATCTGATTCAGGAAAAACTACGGTAGTTTTTTCACATCCCACATAATACCCTCTTTTGTGGTACTTGTAGTATCAGAAATATGTAACACCTCCTTCATTGCCTTTAACGTGTGGCCCTAATAAGGAATACGTTTGTTTATTCACCGTCGACACTGGATTCAGTGTCCCTGTCTGTGTCTGTGTCGACCGACTAAAGTAAACGGGCGTTTTAAAACCCCTGACGGTGTTTTTGAGACGTCTGGACCGGTACTAATTGTTTGTCGGCCGTCTCATGTCGTCAACCGACCTTGCAGCGTGTTGACATTATCACGTAATTCCCTAAATAAGCCATCCATTCCGGTGTCGACTCCCTAGAGAGTGACATCACCATTACAGGCAATTGCTCCGCCTCCTCACCAACATCGTCCTCCTACATGTCGACACACACGTACCGACACACAGCACACACACAGGGAATGCTCTGATAGAGGACAGGACCCACTAGCCCTTTGGAGAGACAGAGGGAGAGTTTGCCAGCACACACCAAAAACGCTATAATTATATAGGGACAACCTTATATAAGTGTTTTCCCTTATAGCATCTTTATTATATATTTCTAACGCCAAATTAGTGCCCCCCCTCTCTGTTTTAACCCTGTTTCTGTAGTGCAGTGCAGGGGAGAGCCTGGGAGCCTTCCCTCCAGCCTTTCTGTGAGGGAAAATGGCGCTGTGTGCTGAGGAGATAGGCCCCGCCCCTTTTTCGGCTGCCTCGTCTCCTGCTCTTAACGGATTCTGGCAGGGGTTAAATATCTCCATATAGCCTCCGGAGGCTATATGTGAGGTATTTTTAGCCAAAATAGGTTTTCATTTGCCTCCCAGGGCGCCCCCCTCCCAGCGCCCTGCACCCTCAGTGACTGCCGTGTGAAGTGTGCTGAGAGGAAAATGGCGCACAGCTGCAGTGCTGTGCGCTACCTTTAGAAGACTGAGGAGTCTTCTGCCGCCGATTCTGGACCTCTTCTTACTTCAGCATCTGCAAGGGGGCCGGCGGCAAGGCTCCGGTGACCATCCAGGCTGTACCTGTGATCGTCCCTCTGGAGCTGATGTCCAGTAGCCAAGAAGCCAATCCATCCTGCACGCAGGTGAGTTCACTTCTTCTCCCCTAAGTCCCTCGTTGCAGTGATCCTGTTGCCAGCAGGACTCACTGTAAAATAAAAAACCTAAGCTAAACTTTTCTAAGCAGCTCTTTAGGAGAGCCACCTAGATTGCACCCTTCTCGGCCGGGCACAAAAATCTAACTGAGGCTTGGAGGAGGGTCATAGGGGGAGGAGCCAGTGCACACCACCTGATCGTAAAGCTTTACTTTTTGTGACCTGTCTCCTGCGGAGCCGCTATTCCCCATGGTCCTTTCAGGAACCCCAGCATCCACTAGGACGATAGAGAAATATATGTATTTATCTTATTTCTATCTTATTTTTTTTATCTATTCTAGCTTCTAAAAATATTTATCTATTCTACCTAAACCTATCGTGCCTAACCTTGACCATCCCCGCGGCGCTACCGGAACCTAAACCCCGCCGCCCGCCTCCCTCCTCTCCGCAGCCTAACCCTAACCTCCCACCGCAGCCTAACCCTTCTCGCGGGTTAATTAAGAAGTGGTTGGAGTTTGCTATCACTGCTGCTTCCTTGGAAGCAGCAGGGATAGCTCCGCATGGCGATGCAGCAGGGGGCGTCTGCTACAAGCAAACTCCTCCTGCTGTCACCATCGGGGGGGCTTAGGGCACCCATGGTGCCGCTGAAGCCGCCCCCCCGCAGAGGACAGGAAAACTCCTTCTTAGGACGGAGATCCCTGTCCTCTTCCCACCATCGGCGGTGACGCGCCTCTGTTTTGACAAACTGAGGTCGTCCCCACCCCTTCCCTGGCTCCAGAGGGCAGCAGACTGTCAAACACTGACAGTCTGTTTGCTCCGCGGGACCGGTCGCGCACGTGCAGAAGGGGTCCTGCTCATGCGTTAAGTACCGAAAATAAAACGGTACTTTGCAAGTCTGGGGGCGCAGCTCCAACCACATGCCCTATATTGTATGTAAAGATAAGTAGATAGGTAGAATAGAGATTGCCATCTATAGCAACCTACTGTGTATCTACCTATCTGATGGTCCAAACTAACGCATGGGGGGGAAAAAAAAAACCGACGGCGGGGACGCGCATCACTTACCGTCGGTGCCTGCAACGCTAAACGATGCGAACGATACGTGGTTCTTTCTATCTTAGCTACCTAGAACTCTATATCTTCCTATATATCTACAATTAGCTATCGATATCTATCTATCTATCTACCTACCTACCTTATAAAAATATATGTATTTATCTTATTTCTATCTTATTTTTTTTATCTATTCTAGCTTCTAAAAATATTTATCTATTCTACCTAAACCTATCGTGCCTAACCTTGACCATCCCCGCGGCGCTACCGGAACCTAAACCCCGCCGCCCGCCTCCCTCCTCTCCGCAGCCTAACCCTAACCTCCCACCGCAGCCTAACCCTTCTCGCGGGTTAATTAAGAAGTGGTTGGAGTTTGCTATTTCTGCTGCTTCCTTGGAAGCAGCAGGGATAGCTCCGCATGGCGATGCAGCAGGGGGCGTCTGCTACAAGCAAACGCCTCCTGCTGTCACCATCGGGGGGGCTTAGGGCACCCATGGTGCCGCTAAAGCCGCCCCCCCGCAGAGGACAGGAAAACTCCTTCTTAGGACGGAGATCCCTGTCCTCTTCCCACCATCGGCGGTGACGCGCCTCTGTTTTGACAAACTGAGGTCGTCCCCACCCCTTCCCTGGCTCCAGAGGGCAGCAGACTGTCAAACACTGACAGTCTGTTTGCTCCGCGGGACCGGTCGCGCACGTGCAGAAGGGGTCCTGCTCATGCGTTAAGTACCGAAAATAAAACGGTACTTTGCAAGTCTGGGGGCGCAGCTCCAACCACATGCCCTATATTGTATGTAAAGATAAGTAGATAGGTAGAATAGAGATTGCCATCTATAGCAACCTACTGTGTATCTACCTATCTGATGGTCCAAACTAACGCATGGGGGGAAAAAAAAAAAAACGACGGCGGGGACGCGCATCACTTACCGTCGGTGCCTGCAACGCTAAACGATGCGAACGATACGTGGTTCTTTCTATCTTAGCTACCTAGAACTCTATATCTTCCTATATATCTACAATTAGCTATCGATATCTATCTATCTACCTACCTACCTTATAAAAAATAAGAATTTACTTACCGATAATTCTATTTCTCGGAGTCCGTAGTGGATGCTGGGGTTCCTGAAAGGACCATGGGGAATAGCGGCTCCGCAGGAGACAGGGCACAAAAAGTAAAGCTTTACGATCAGGTGGTGTGCACTGGCTCCTCCCCCTATGACCCTCCTCCAAGCCTCAGTTAGGTACTGTGCCCGGACGAGCGTACACAATAAGGAAGGATTTTGAATCCCGGGTAAGACTCATACCAGCCACACCAATCACACTGTACAACCTGTGATCTGAACCCAGTTAACAGTATGATAACAGCGGAGCCTCTGAAAAGATGGCTCACAACAATAATAACCCGATTTTTGTAACTATGTACAAGTATTGCAGACAATCCGCACTTGGGATGGGCGCCCAGCATCCACTACGGACTCCGAGAAATAGAATTATCGGTAAGTAAATTCTTATTTTCTCTATCGTCCTAGTGGATGCTGGGGTTCCTGAAAGGACCATGGGGATAATACCAAAGCTCCCAAACGGGCGGGAGAGTGCGGATGACTCTGCAGCACCGAATGAGAGAACTCCAGGTCCTCCTTAGCCAGGGTATCAAATTTGTAGGATTTTACAAACGTGTTTGCCCCTGACTAAATAACCGCTCGGCAAAGTTGTAAAGCCGAGACCCCTCGGGCAGCCGCCCAAGATGAGCCCACCTTCCTTGTGGAATGGGCATTTACATATTTTGGCTGTGGCAGGCCTGCCACAGAATGTGCAAGCTGAATTGTATTACACATCCAACTAGCAATAGTCTGCTTAGAAGCAAGAGCACCCAGTTTGTTGGGTGCATACAGGATAACAGCAAGTCAGTTTTCCTGACTCCAGCCGTCCTGGAACATTTTCAGGGCCCTGACAACATCTAGCAACTTGGAGTCCTCCAAGTCCCTAGTAGGTGCAAGGCACCACAATAAGCTGGTTCAGGTGAAACACTGACACCACCTTAGGGAGAGAACTGGGGACGAGTCCGCAGCTCTGCCCTGTCCGAATGGACAAACAGATATGGGCTTTTTTGAGAAAAAACCACCAATTTGACACTCGCCTGGTCCAGGCCAGGGCCAAGAGCATGGTCACTTTTCATGTGAGATGCTTCAAATCCACAGATTTGACTGGTTTTAAACCAATGTGATTTGAGGAATCCCAGAACTACGTTGAGATCCCACAGTGCCACTGGAGGCACAAAAGGGGGTTGTATATGCAATACTCCCTTGACAAACTTCTGGACTTCAGGAACTGAAGCCAATTCTTTCTGGAAGAAAATCGACAGGGCCGAAATTTGAACCTTAATGGACCCCAATTTGCGGCCCATAGACACTCCTGTTTGCAGGAAATGCAGGAAACGACCGAGTTGAAATTTCTTTGTGGGGCCATCCTGGCCTCACACCACGCAACATATTTTCGCCACATGTGGTGATAATGTTGTGCGGTCACCTCCTTTCTGGCTTTGACCAGGGTAGGAATGACCTCTTCCGGAATGCCTTTTTCCCTTAGGATCCGGCGTTCCACCGCCATGCCGACAAACGCAGCTGCGGTAAGTCTTGGAACAGACATGGTACTTGCTGAAGCAAATCCCTTCTTAGCAGCAGAGGCCATAAGACCTCTGTAAGCATCTCTTGAAGTTCCGGGTACCAACTCCTTCTTGGCCAATCCGGAGCCATGAGTATAGTTCTTACTCCTCTACGTCTTATAATTCTCAGCACCTTAGGTATGAGAAGCAGAGGAGGGAACACATACACCGACTGGTACACCCACGGTGTTACCAGAACGTCCACAGCTATTGCCTGAGGGTCTCTTGACCTGGCGCAATACCTGTCCCGTTTTTTGTTCAGACGGGACGCCATCATGTCCACCTTTGGTATTTCCCAACGGTTTACAATCATGTGGAAAAAACTTCCCGATGAAGTTTCCACTCTCCCGGGTGGAGGTCGTGCCTGCTGAGGAAGTCTGCTTCCCAGTTTCCATTCCCGGGATGAAACACTGCTGACAGTGCTATCACATGATTTTCCGCCCAGCGAAAAGTCCTTGCAGTTTTTGCCATTGCCCTCCTGCTTCTTGTGTCGCCCTGTCTGTTTACGTGGGCGACTGCCGTGATGTTTTTCCCACTGGATCAATACCGGCTGACCTTGAAGCAGAGGTCTTGCTAAGCTTAGAGCATTATAAATTTACCCTTAGCTCCAGTATATTTATGTGGAGAAAAGTCTCCAGACTTGATCACACTCCCTGGAAATTTTTTCCTTGTGTGACTGCTCCCCAGCCTCTCGGGCTGGGCTCCGTGGTCACCAGCATCCAATCCTGAATGCCGAATCTGCGGCCCTCTAGAAGATGAGCACTCTATAACCACCACAGGAGAGACACCCTTGTCCTTGGATATAGGGTTATCCGCTGATGCATCTGAAGATGCGATCCGGACCATTTGTCCAGCAGATCCCACTGAAAAGTTCTTGCGTGAAATCTGCCGAATGGAATTGCTTCGTAGGAAGCCACCATTTTTACCAGGACCCTTGTGCAATGATGCACTGTTTTTAGGAGGTTCCTGACTAGCTCGGATAACTCCCTGGCTTTCTCTTCCGGGAGAAACACCTTTTTCTGGACTGTGTCCAGAATCATCCCTAGGCACAGCAGACGTGTCGTCGGGATCAGCTGCGATTTTGGAATATTTAGAATCCACCCGTGCTGTTGTAGCAGTATCCGAGATAGTGCTACTCCGACCTCCAACTGTTCCCTGGACTATGCCCTTATCAGGAGATCGTCCAAGTAAGGGATAATTAAGACGCCTTTTCTTCGAAGAAGAATCATCATTTCGGCCATTACCTTGGTAAAGACCCGGGGTGCCGTGGACAATCCAAACGGCAGCGTCTGAAACTGATAGTGACAGTTCTGCACCACGAACCTGAGGTACCCTTAGTGAGAAGGGCAAATTTGGGACATAGGAGGTAAGCATCCCTGATGTCCCGGGACACTATATAGTCCCCTTCTTCCTGGTTCGTTATCACTGCTCTGAGTGACTCCATCTTGATTTGAACCCTTGTAAGTGTTCAAAAATTTTTTAGAATAAGTCTCACCTAGCCTTCTGGCTTCAGTACCACAATATAGTGTGGAATAATACCCCTTTTCTTGTAGTAGGAGAGGTAATTTAATTATCACCTGCTGGGAATACAGCTTGTGAATTTTTTTCCCATACTGCCTCCTTGTCGGAGGGAGACCTTGGTAAAGCAGACTTCAGGAGCCTGCGAAGGGGAAACGTCTCGACATTCCAATCTGTACCCCTGGGATACTACTTGTAGGATCCAGGGGTCCTGTACGGTCTCAGCGCCATGCTGAGAACTTGTCAGAAGCGGTGGAACGCTTCTGTTCCTGGGAATGGGCTGCCTGCTGCAGTCTTCTTCCCTTTCCTCTATCCCTGGGCAGATATGATCTTATAGGGACGAAAGGACTGAGGCTGAAAAGACGGTGTCTTTTTCTGCAGAGATGTGACTTAGGGTAAAAACGGTGGATTTTCCAGCAGTTGCCGTGGCCACCAGGTCCGATGGACCGACCCCAAATAACTCCTCTTCCTTTATACGGCAATACACCTTTGTGCCGTTTGGAATCTGCATCACCTGACCACTGTCGTGTCCATAACATCTTCTGGCAGATATGGACATCGCATTTACTCTTGATGCCAGAGTGCAAATATCCCTCTGTGCATCTCGCATATATAGAAATGCATCCTTTAAATGCTCTATAGTCAATAAAATACTGTCCCTGTCAAGGGTATCAATATTTTTAGTCAGGGAATCCGACCAAGCCACCCCAGCTCTGCACATCCAGGCTGAGGCGATCGCTGGTCGCAGTATAACACCAGTATGTGTGTATATACTTTTTATGATATTTTCCAGCCTCCTGTCAGCTGGTCCTTGAGGACGGCCCTATCTATAGACGGTACCGCCACTTGTTTTGATAAGCGTGTGAGCGCCTTAGCCACCCTAAGGGGTGTTTCCCAACGCGCCCTAACTTCTGGCGGGAAAGGGTATACCGCCCCTAATTTTCTATCGGGGGGAACCCACGCATCATCACACACTTTATTTAATTTATCTGATTCAGGAAAAACTACGGTAGTTTTTTCACATCCCACATAATACCCTCTTTTGTGGTACTTGTAGTATCAGAAATATGTAACACCTCCTTCATTGCCTTTAACGTGTGGCCCTAATAAGGAATACGTTTGTTTATTCACCGTCGACACTGGATTCAGTGTCCCTGTCTGTGTCTGTGTCGACCGACTAAAGTAAACGGGCGTTTTAAAACCCCTGACGGTGTTTTTGAGACGTCTGGACCGGTACTAATTGTTTGTCGGCCGTCTCATGTCGTCAACCGACCTTGCAGCGTGTTGACATTATCACGTAATTCCCTAAATAAGCCATCCATTCCGGTGTCGACTCCCTAGAGAGTGACATCACCATTACAGGCAATTGCTCCGCCTCCTCACCAACATCGTCCTCCTACATGTCGACACACACGTACCGACACACAGCACACACACAGGGAATGCTCTGATAGAGGACAGGACCCACTAGCCCTTTGGAGAGACAGAGGGAGAGTTTGCCAGCACACACCAAAAACGCTATAATTATATAGGGACAACCTTATATAAGTGTTTTCCCTTATAGCATCTTTATTATATATTTCTAACGCCAAATTAGTGCCCCCCCTCTCTGTTTTAACCCTGTTTCTGTAGTGCAGTGCAGGGGAGAGCCTGGGAGCCTTCCCTCCAGCCTTTCTGTGAGGGAAAATGGCGCCGTGTGCTGAGGAGATAGGCCCCGCCCCTTTTTCGGCTGCCTCGTCTCCCGCTCTTAACGGATTCTGGCAGGGGTTAAATATCTCCATATAGCCTCCGGAGGCTATATGTGAGGTATTTTTAGCCAAAATAGGTTTTCATTTGCCTCCCAGGGCGCCCCCCTCCCAGCGCCCTGCACCCTCAGTGACTGCCGTGTGAAGTGTGCTGAGAGGAAAATGGCGCACAGCTGCAGTGCTGTGCGCTACCTTTAGAAGACTGAGGAGTCTTCTGCCGCCGATTCTGGACCTCTTCTTACTTCAGCATCTGCAAGGGGGCCGGCGGCAAGGCTCCGGTGACCATCCAGGCTGTACCTGTGATCGTCCCTCTGGAGCTGATGTCCAGTAGCCAAGAAGCCAATCCATCCTGCACGCAGGTGAGTTCACTTCTTCTCCCCTAAGTCCCTCGTTGCAGTGATCCTGTTGCCAGCAGGACTCACTGTAAAATAAAAAACCTAAGCTAAACTTTTCTAAGCAGCTCTTTAGGAGAGCCACCTAGATTGCACCCTTCTCGGCCGGGCACAAAAATCTAACTGAGGCTTGGAGGAGGGTCATAGGGGGAGGAGCCAGTGCACACCACCTGATCGTAAAGCTTTACTTTTTGTGACCTGTCTCCTGCGGAGCCGCTATTCCCCATGGTCCTTTCAGGAACCCCAGCATCCACTAGGACGATAGAGAAATATATGTATTTATCTTATTTCTATCTTATTTTTTTTTATCTATTCTAGCTTCTAAAAATATTTATCTATTCTACCTAAACCTATCGTGCCTAACCTTGACCATCCCCGCGGCGCTACCGGAACCTAAACCCCGCCGCCCGCCTCCCTCCTCTCCGCAGCCTAACCCTAACCTCCCACCGCAGCCTAACCCTTCTCGCGGGTTAATTAAGAAGTGGTTGGAGTTTGCGATCACTGCTGCTTCCTTGGAAGCAGCAGGGATAGCTCCGCATGGCGATGCAGCAGGGGGCGTCTGCTACAAGCAAACGCCTCCTGCTGTCACCATCGGGGGGGCTTAGGGCACCCATGGTGCCGCTAAAGCCGCCCCCCCGCAGAGGACAGGAAAACTCCTTCTTAGGACGGAGATCCCTGTCCTCTTCCCACCATCGGCGGTGACGCGCCTCTGTTTTGACAAACTGAGTTCGTCCCCACCCCTTCCCTGGCTCCAGAGGGCAGCAGACTGTCAAACACTGACAGTCTGTTTGCTCCGCGGGACCGGTCGCGCACGTGCAGAAGGGGTCCTGCTCATGCGTTAAGTACCGAAAATAAAACGGTACTTTGCAAGTCTGGGGGCGCAGCTCCAACCACATGCCCTATATTGTATGTAAAGATAGGTAGATAGGTAGAATAGAGATTGCCATCTATAGCAACCTACTGTGTATCTACCTATCTGATGGTCCAAACTAACGCATGGGGGGGGAAAAAAAAAAATGACGGCGGGGACGCGCATCACTTACCGTCGGTGCCTGCAACGCTAAACGATGCGAACGATACGTGGTTCTTTCTATCTTAGCTACCTAGAACTCTATATCTTCCTATATATCTACAATTAGCTATCGATATCTATCTACCTACCTACCTTATAAAAATATATGTATTTATCTTATTTCTATCTTATTTTTTTTATCTATTCTAGCTTCTAAAAATATTTATCTATTCTACCTAAACCTATCGTGCCTAACCTTGACCATCCCCGCGGCGCTACCGGAACCTAAACCCCGCCGCCCGCCTCCCTCCTCTCCGCAGCCTAACCCTAACCTCCCACCGCAGCCTAACCCTTCTCGCGGGTTAATTAAGAAGTGGTTGGAGTTTGCTATCACTGCTGCTTCCTTGGAAGCAGCAGGGATAGCTCCGCATGGCGATGCAGCAGGGGGCGTCTGCTACAAGCAAACGCCTCCTGCTGTCACCATCGGGGGGGCTTAGGGCACCCATGGTGCCGCTGAAGCCGCCCCCCCGCAGAGGACAGGAAAACTCCTTCTTAGGACGGAGATCCCTGTCCTCTTCCCACCATCGGCGGTGACGCGCCTCTGTTTTGACAAACTGAGGTCGTCCCCACCCCTTCCCTGGCTCCAGAGGGCAGCAGACTGTCAAACACTGACAGTCTGTTTGCTCCGCGGGACCGGTCGCGCACGTGCAGAAGGGGTCCTGCTCATGCGTTAAGTACCGAAAATAAAACGGTACTTTGCAAGTCTGGGGGCGCAGCTCCAACCACATGCCCTATATTGTATGTAAAGATAAGTAGATAGGTAGAATAGAGATTGCCATCTATAGCAACCTACTGTGTATCTACCTATCTGATGGTCCAAACTAACGCATGGGGGGAAAAAAAAAAAACGACGGCGGGGACGCGCATCACTTACCGTCGGTGCCTGCAACGCTAAACGATGCGAACGATACGTGGTTCTTTCTATCTTAGCTACCTAGAACTCTATATCTTCCTATATATCTACAATTAGCTATCGATATCTATCTATCTACCTACCTTATAAAAAATAAGAATTTACTTACCGATAATTCTATTTCTCGGAGTCCGTAGTGGATGCTGGGGTTCCTGAAAGGACCATGGGGAATAGCGGCTCCGCAGGAGACAGGGCACAAAAAGTAAAGCTTTACGATCAGGTGGTGTGCACTGGCTCCTCCCCCTATGACCCTCCTCCAAGCCTCAGTTAGGTACTGTGCCCGGACGAGCGTACACAATAAGGAAGGATTTTGAATCCCGGGTAAGACTCATACCAGCCACACCAATCACACTGTACAACCTGTGATCTGAACCCAGTTAACAGTATGATAACAGCGGAGCCTCTGAAAAGATGGCTCACAACAATAATAACCCGATTTTTGTAACTATGTACAAGTATTGCAGACAATCCGCACTTGGGATGGGCGCCCAGCATCCACTACGGACTCCGAGAAATAGAATTATCGGTAAGTAAATTCTTATTTTCTCTATCTGCTGGGGTTCCTGAAAGGACCATGGGGATAATACCAAAGCTCCCAAACGGGCGGGAGAGTGCGGATGACTCTGCAGCACCGAATGAGAGAACTCCAGGTCCTCCTTAGCCAGGGTATCAAATTTGTAGGATTTTACAAACGTGTTTGCCCCTGACTAAATAACCGCTCGGCAAAGTTGTAAAGCCGAGACCCCTCGGGCAGCCGCCCAAGATGAGCCCACCTTCCTTGTGGAATGGGCATTTACATATTTTGGCTGTGGCAGGCCTGCCACAGAATGTGCAAGCTGAATTGTATTACACATCCAACTAGCAATAGTCTGCTTAGAAGCAAGAGCACCCAGTTTGTTGGGTGCATACAGGATAACAGCAAGTCAGTTTTCCTGACTCCAGCCGTCCTGGAACATTTTCAGGGCCCTGACAACATCTAGCAACTTGGAGTCCTCCAAGTCCCTAGTAGGTGCAAGGCACCACAATAAGCTGGTTCAGGTGAAACACTGACACCACCTTAGGGAGAGAACTGGGGACGAGTCCGCAGCTCTGCCCTGTCCGAATGGACAAACAGATATGGGCTTTTTTGAGAAAAAACCACCAATTTGACACTCGCCTGGTCCAGGCCAGGGCCAAGAGCATGGTCACTTTTCATGTGAGATGCTTCAAATCCACAGATTTGACTGGTTTTAAACCAATGTGATTTGAGGAATCCCAGAACTACGTTGAGATCCCACAGTGCCACTGGAGGCACAAAAGGGGGTTGTATATGCAATACTCCCTTGACAAACTTCTGGACTTCAGGAACTGAAGCCAATTCTTTCTGGAAGAAAATCGACAGGGCCGAAATTTGAACCTTAATGGACCCCAATTTGCGGCCCATAGACACTCCTGTTTGCAGGAAATGCAGGAAACGACCGAGTTGAAATTTCTTTGTGGGGCCATCCTGGCCTCACACCACGCAACATATTTTCGCCACATGTGGTGATAATGTTGTGCGGTCACCTCCTTTCTGGCTTTGACCAGGGTAGGAATGACCTCTTCCGGAATGCCTTTTTCCCTTAGGATCCGGCGTTCCACCGCCATGCCGACAAACGCAGCTGCGGTAAGTCTTGGAACAGACATGGTACTTGCTGAAGCAAATCCCTTCTTAGCAGCAGAGGCCATAAGACCTCTGTAAGCATCTCTTGAAGTTCCGGGTACCAACTCCTTCTTGGCCAATCCGGAGCCATGAGTATAGTTCTTACTCCTCTACGTCTTATAATTCTCAGCACCTTAGGTATGAGAAGCAGAGGAGGGAACACATACACCGACTGGTACACCCACGGTGTTACCAGAACGTCCACAGCTATTGCCTGAGGGTCTCTTGACCTGGCGCAATACCTGTCCCGTTTTTTGTTCAGACGGGACGCCATCATGTCCACCTTTGGTATTTCCCAACGGTTTACAATCATGTGGAAAAAACTTCCCGATGAAGTTTCCACTCTCCCGGGTGGAGGTCGTGCCTGCTGAGGAAGTCTGCTTCCCAGTTTCCATTCCCGGGATGAAACACTGCTGACAGTGCTATCACATGATTTTCCGCCCAGCGAAAAGTCCTTGCAGTTTTTGCCATTGCCCTCCTGCTTCTTGTGTCGCCCTGTCTGTTTACGTGGGCGACTGCCGTGATGTTTTTCCCACTGGATCAATACCGGCTGACCTTGAAGCAGAGGTCTTGCTAAGCTTAGAGCATTATAAATTTACCCTTAGCTCCAGTATATTTATGTGGAGAAAAGTCTCCAGACTTGATCACACTCCCTGGAAATTTTTTCCTTGTGTGACTGCTCCCCAGCCTCTCGGGCTGGGCTCCGTGGTCACCAGCATCCAATCCTGAATGCCGAATCTGCGGCCCTCTAGAAGATGAGCACTCTATAACCACCACAGGAGAGACACCCTTGTCCTTGGATATAGGGTTATCCGCTGATGCATCTGAAGATGCGATCCGGACCATTTGTCCAGCAGATCCCACTGAAAAGTTCTTGCGTGAAATCTGCCGAATGGAATTGCTTCGTAGGAAGCCACCATTTTTACCAGGACCCTTGTGCAATGATGCACTGTTTTTAGGAGGTTCCTGACTAGCTCGGATAACTCCCTGGCTTTCTCTTCCGGGAGAAACACCTTTTTCTGGACTGTGTCCAGAATCATCCCTAGGCACAGCAGACGTGTCGTCGGGATCAGCTGCGATTTTGGAATATTTAGAATCCACCCGTGCTGTTGTAGCAGTATCCGAGATAGTGCTACTCCGACCTCCAACTGTTCCCTGGACTATGCCCTTATCAGGAGATCGTCCAAGTAAGGGATAATTAAGACGCCTTTTCTTCGAAGAAGAATCATCATTTCGGCCATTACCTTGGTAAAGACCCGGGGTGCCGTGGACAATCCAAACGGCAGCGTCTGAAACTGATAGTGACAGTTCTGCACCACGAACCTGAGGTACCCTTAGTGAGAAGGGCAAATTTGGGACATAGAGGTAAGCATCCCTGATGTCCCGGGACACTATATAGTCCCCTTCTTCCTGGTTCGTTATCACTGCTCTGAGTGACTCCATCTTGATTTGAACCCTTGTAAGTGTTCAAAAATTTTTTAGAATAAGTCTCACCTAGCCTTCTGGCTTCAGTACCACAATATAGTGTGGAATAATACCCCTTTTCTTGTAGTAGGAGAGGTAATTTAATTATCACCTGCTGGGAATACAGCTTGTGAATTTTTTTCCCATACTGCCTCCTTGTCGGAGGGAGACCTTGGTAAAGCAGACTTCAGGAGCCTGCGAAGGGGAAACGTCTCGACATTCCAATCTGTACCCCTGGGATACTACTTGTAGGATCCAGGGGTCCTGTACGGTCTCAGCGCCATGCTGAGAACTTGTCAGAAGCGGTGGAACGCTTCTGTTCCTGGGAATGGGCTGCCTGCTGCAGTCTTCTTCCCTTTCCTCTATCCCTGGGCAGATATGATCTTATAGGGACGAAAGGACTGAGGCTGAAAAGACGGTGTCTTTTTCTGCAGAGATGTGACTTAGGGTAAAAACGGTGGATTTTCCAGCAGTTGCCGTGGCCACCAGGTCCGATGGACCGACCCCAAATAACTCCTCTTCCTTTATACGGCAATACACCTTTGTGCCGTTTGGAATCTGCATCACCTGACCACTGTCGTGTCCATAACATCTTCTGGCAGATATGGACATCGCATTTACTCTTGATGCCAGAGTGCAAATATCCCTCTGTGCATCTCGCATATATAGAAATGCATCCTTTAAATGCTCTATAGTCAATAAAATACTGTCCCTGTCAAGGGTATCAATATTTTTAGTCAGGGAATCCGACCAAGCCACCCCAGCTCTGCACATCCAGGCTGAGGCGATCGCTGGTCGCAGTATAACACCAGTATGTGTGTATATACTTTTTATGATATTTTCCAGCCTCCTGTCAGCTGGTCCTTGAGGACGGCCCTATCTATAGACGGTACCGCCACTTGTTTTGATAAGCGTGTGAGCGCCTTAGCCACCCTAAGGGGTGTTTCCCAACGCGCCCTAACTTCTGGCGGGAAAGGGTATACCGCCCCTAATTTTCTATCGGGGGGAACCCACGCATCATCACACACTTTATTTAATTTATCTGATTCAGGAAAAACTACGGTAGTTTTTTCACATCCCACATAATACCCTCTTTTGTGGTACTTGTAGTATCAGAAATATGTAACACCTCCTTCATTGCCTTTAACGTGTGGCCCTAATAAGGAATACGTTTGTTTATTCACCGTCGACACTGGATTCAGTGTCCCTGTCTGTGTCTGTGTCGACCGACTAAAGTAAACGGGCGTTTTAAAACCCCTGACGGTGTTTTTGAGACGTCTGGACCGGTACTAATTGTTTGTCGGCCGTCTCATGTCGTCAACCGACCTTGCAGCGTGTTGACATTATCACGTAATTCCCTAAATAAGCCATCCATTCCGGTGTCGACTCCCTAGAGAGTGACATCACCATTACAGGCAATTGCTCCGCCTCCTCACCAACATCGTCCTCCTACATGTCGACACACACGTACCGACACACAGCACACACACAGGGAATGCTCTGATAGAGGACAGGACCCACTAGCCCTTTGGAGAGACAGAGGGAGAGTTTGCCAGCACACACCAAAAACGCTATAATTATATAGGGACAACCTTATATAAGTGTTTTCCCTTATAGCATCTTTATTATATATTTCTAACGCCAAATTAGTGCCCCCCCTCTCTGTTTTAACCCTGTTTCTGTAGTGCAGTGCAGGGGAGAGCCTGGGAGCCTTCCCTCCAGCCTTTCTGTGAGGGAAAATGGCGCCGTGTGCTGAGGAGATAGGCCCCGCCCCTTTTTCGGCTGCCTCGTCTCCCGCTCTTAACGGATTCTGGCAGGGGTTAAATATCTCCATATAGCCTCCGGAGGCTATATGTGAGGTATTTTTAGCCAAAATAGGTTTTCATTTGCCTCCCAGGGCGCCCCCCTCCCAGCGCCCTGCACCCTCAGTGACTGCCGTGTGAAGTGTGCTGAGAGGAAAATGGCGCACAGCTGCAGTGCTGTGCGCTACCTTTAGAAGACTGAGGAGTCTTCTGCCGCCGATTCTGGACCTCTTCTTACTTCAGCATCTGCAAGGGGGCCGGCGGCAAGGCTCCGGTGACCATCCAGGCTGTACCTGTGATCGTCCCTCTGGAGCTGATGTCCAGTAGCCAAGAAGCCAATCCATCCTGCACGCAGGTGAGTTCACTTCTTCTCCCCTAAGTCCCTCGTTGCAGTGATCCTGTTGCCAGCAGGACTCACTGTAAAATAAAAAACCTAAGCTAAACTTTTCTAAGCAGCTCTTTAGGAGAGCCACCTAGATTGCACCCTTCTCGGCCGGGCACAAAAATCTAACTGAGGCTTGGAGGAGGGTCATAGGGGGAGGAGCCAGTGCACACCACCTGATCGTAAAGCTTTACTTTTTGTGACCTGTCTCCTGCGGAGCCGCTATTCCCCATGGTCCTTTCAGGAACCCCAGCATCCACTAGGACGATAGAGAAATATATGTATTTATCTTATTTCTATCTTATTTTTTTTTATCTATTCTAGCTTCTAAAAATATTTATCTATTCTACCTAAACCTATCGTGCCTAACCTTGACCATCCCCGCGGCGCTACCGGAACCTAAACCCCGCCGCCCGCCTCCCTCCTCTCCGCAGCCTAACCCTAACCTCCCACCGCAGCCTAACCCTTCTCGCGTGTTAATTAAGAAGTGGTTGGAGTTTGCTATCACTGCTGCTTCCTTGGAAGCAGCAGGGATAGCTCCGCATGGCGATGCAGCAGGGGGCGTCTGCTACAAGCAAACTCCTCCTGCTGTCACCATCGGGGGGGCTTAGGGCACCCATGGTGCCGCTGAAGCCGCCCCCCCGCAGAGGACAGGAAAACTCCTTCTTAGGACGGAGATCCCTGTCCTCTTCCCACCATCGGCGGTGACGCGCCTCTGTTTTGACAAACTGAGGTCGTCCCCACCCCTTCCCTGGCTCCAGAGGGCAGCAGACTGTCAAACACTGACAGTCTGTTTGCTCCGCGGGACCGGTCGCGCACGTGCAGAAGGGGTCCTGCTCATGCGTTAAGTACCGAAAATAAAACGGTACTTTGCAAGTCTGGGGGCGCAGCTCCAACCACATGCCCTATATTGTATGTAAAGATAAGTAGATAGGTAGAATAGAGATTGCCATCTATAGCAACCTACTGTGTATCTACCTATCTGATGGTCCAAACTAACGCATGGGGGGGAAAAAAAAAACCGACGGCGGGGACGCGCATCACTTACCGTCGGTGCCTGCAACGCTAAACGATGCGAACGATACGTGGTTCTTTCTATCTTAGCTACCTAGAACTCTATATCTTCCTATATATCTACAATTAGCTATCGATATCTATCTATCTACCTACCTACCTTATAAAAATATATGTATTTATCTTATTTCTATCTTATTTTTTTTATCTATTCTAGCTTCTAAAAATATTTATCTATTCTACCTAAACCTATCGTGCCTAACCTTGACCATCCCCGCGGCGCTACCGGAACCTAAACCCCGCCGCCCGCCTCCCTCCTCTCCGCAGCCTAACCCTAACCTCCCACCGCAGCCTAACCCTTCTCGCGGGTTAATTAAGAAGTGGTTGGAGTTTGCTATCACTGCTGCTTCCTTGGAAGCAGCAGGGATAGCTCCGCATGGCGATGCAGCAGGGGGCGTCTGCTACAAGCAAACTCCTCCTGCTGTCACCATCGGGGGGGCTTAGGGCACCCATGGTGCCGCTAAAGCCGCCCCCCCGCAGAGGACAGGAAAACTCCTTCTTAGGACGGAGATCCCTGTCCTCTTCCCACCATCGGCGGTGACGCGCCTCTGTTTTGACAAACTGAGGTCGTCCCCACCCCTTCCCTGGCTCCAGAGGGCTGCAGACTGTCAAACACTGACAGTCTGTTTGCTCCGCGGGACCGGTCGCGCACGTGCAGAAGGGGTCCTGCTCATGCGTTAAGTACCGAAAATAAAACGGTACTTTGCAAGTCTGGGGGCGCAGCTCCAACCACATGCCCTATATTGTATGTAAAGATAAGTAGATAGGTAGAATAGAGATTGCCATCTATAGCAACCTACCTATCTGATGGTCCAAACTAACGCATGGGGGGGAAAAAAAAAAAAAACGACGGCGGGGACGCGCATCACTTACCGTCGGTGCCTGCAACGCTAAACGATGCGAACGATACGTGGTTCTTTCTATCTTAGCTACCTAGAACTCTATATCTTCCTATATATCTACAATTAGCTATCGATATCTATCTATCTACCTACCTTATAAAAAATAAGAATTTACTTACCGATAATTCTATTTCTCGGAGTCCGTAGTGGATGCTGGGGTTCCTGAAAGGACCATGGGGAATAGCGGCTCCGCAGGAGACAGGGCACAAAAAGTAAAGCTTTACGATCAGGTGGTGTGCACTGGCTCCTCCCCCTATGACCCTCCTCCAAGCCTCAGTTAGGTACTGTGCCCGGACGAGCGTACACAATAAGGAAGGATTTTGAATCCCGGGTAAGACTCATACCAGCCACACCAATCACACTGTACAACCTGTGATCTGAACCCAGTTAACAGTATGATAACAGCGGAGCCTCTGAAAAGATGGCTCACAACAATAATAACCCGATTTTTGTAACTATGTACAAGTATTGCAGACAATCCGCACTTGGGATGGGCGCCCAGCATCCACTACGGACTCCGAGAAATAGAATTATCGGTAAGTAAATTCTTATTTTCTCTATCGTCCTAGTGGATGCTGGGGTTCCTGAAAGGACCATGGGGATAATACCAAAGCTCCCAAACGGGCGGGAGAGTGCGGATGACTCTGCAGCACCGAATGAGAGAACTCCAGGTCCTCCTTAGCCAGGGTATCAAATTTGTAGGATTTTACAAACGTGTTTGCCCCTGACTAAATAACCGCTCGGCAAAGTTGTAAAGCCGAGACCCCTCGGGCAGCCGCCCAAGATGAGCCCACCTTCCTTGTGGAATGGGCATTTACATATTTTGGCTGTGGCAGGCCTGCCACAGAATGTGCAAGCTGAATTGTATTACACATCCAACTAGCAATAGTCTGCTTAGAAGCAAGAGCACCCAGTTTGTTGGGTGCATACAGGATAACAGCAAGTCAGTTTTCCTGACTCCAGCCGTCCTGGAACATTTTCAGGGCCCTGACAACATCTAGCAACTTGGAGTCCTCCAAGTCCCTAGTAGGTGCAAGGCACCACAATAAGCTGGTTCAGGTGAAACACTGACACCACCTTAGGGAGAGAACTGGGGACGAGTCCGCAGCTCTGCCCTGTCCGAATGGACAAACAGATATGGGCTTTTTTGAGAAAAAACCACCAATTTGACACTCGCCTGGTCCAGGCCAGGGCCAAGAGCATGGTCACTTTTCATGTGAGATGCTTCAAATCCACAGATTTGACTGGTTTTAAACCAATGTGATTTGAGGAATCCCAGAACTACGTTGAGATCCCACAGTGCCACTGGAGGCACAAAAGGGGGTTGTATATGCAATACTCCCTTGACAAACTTCTGGACTTCAGGAACTGAAGCCAATTCTTTCTGGAAGAAAATCGACAGGGCCGAAATTTGAACCTTAATGGACCCCAATTTGCGGCCCATAGACACTCCTGTTTGCAGGAAATGCAGGAAACGACCGAGTTGAAATTTCTTTGTGGGGCCATCCTGGCCTCACACCACGCAACATATTTTCGCCACATGTGGTGATAATGTTGTGCGGTCACCTCCTTTCTGGCTTTGACCAGGGTAGGAATGACCTCTTCCGGAATGCCTTTTTCCCTTAGGATCCGGCGTTCCACCGCCATGCCGACAAACGCAGCTGCGGTAAGTCTTGGAACAGACATGGTACTTGCTGAAGCAAATCCCTTCTTAGCAGCAGAGGCCATAAGACCTCTGTAAGCATCTCTTGAAGTTCCGGGTACCAACTCCTTCTTGGCCAATCCGGAGCCATGAGTATAGTTCTTACTCCTCTACGTCTTATAATTCTCAGCACCTTAGGTATGAGAAGCAGAGGAGGGAACACATACACCGACTGGTACACCCACGGTGTTACCAGAACGTCCACAGCTATTGCCTGAGGGTCTCTTGACCTGGCGCAATACCTGTCCCGTTTTTTGTTCAGACGGGACGCCATCATGTCCACCTTTGGTATTTCCCAACGGTTTACAATCATGTGGAAAAAACTTCCCGATGAAGTTTCCACTCTCCCGGGTGGAGGTCGTGCCTGCTGAGGAAGTCTGCTTCCCAGTTTCCATTCCCGGGATGAAACACTGCTGACAGTGCTATCACATGATTTTCCGCCCAGCGAAAAGTCCTTGCAGTTTTTGCCATTGCCCTCCTGCTTCTTGTGTCGCCCTGTCTGTTTACGTGGGCGACTGCCGTGATGTTTTTCCCACTGGATCAATACCGGCTGACCTTGAAGCAGAGGTCTTGCTAAGCTTAGAGCATTATAAATTTACCCTTAGCTCCAGTATATTTATGTGGAGAAAAGTCTCCAGACTTGATCACACTCCCTGGAAATTTTTTCCTTGTGTGACTGCTCCCCAGCCTCTCGGGCTGGGCTCCGTGGTCACCAGCATCCAATCCTGAATGCCGAATCTGCGGCCCTCTAGAAGATGAGCACTCTATAACCACCACAGGAGAGACACCCTTGTCCTTGGATATAGGGTTATCCGCTGATGCATCTGAAGATGCGATCCGGACCATTTGTCCAGCAGATCCCACTGAAAAGTTCTTGCGTGAAATCTGCCGAATGGAATTGCTTCGTAGGAAGCCACCATTTTTACCAGGACCCTTGTGCAATGATGCACTGTTTTTAGGAGGTTCCTGACTAGCTCGGATAACTCCCTGGCTTTCTCTTCCGGGAGAAACACCTTTTTCTGGACTGTGTCCAGAATCATCCCTAGGCACAGCAGACGTGTCGTCGGGATCAGCTGCGATTTTGGAATATTTAGAATCCACCCGTGCTGTTGTAGCAGTATCCGAGATAGTGCTACTCCGACCTCCAACTGTTCCCTGGACTATGCCCTTATCAGGAGATCGTCCAAGTAAGGGATAATTAAGACGCCTTTTCTTCGAAGAAGAATCATCATTTCGGCCATTACCTTGGTAAAGACCCGGGGTGCCGTGGACAATCCAAACGGCAGCGTCTGAAACTGATAGTGACAGTTCTGCACCACGAACCTGAGGTACCCTTAGTGAGAAGGGCAAATTTGGGACATAGAGGTAAGCATCCCTGATGTCCCGGGACACTATATAGTCCCCTTCTTCCTGGTTCGTTATCACTGCTCTGAGTGACTCCATCTTGATTTGAACCCTTGTAAGTGTTCAAAAATTTTTTAGAATAAGTCTCACCTAGCCTTCTGGCTTCAGTACCACAATATAGTGTGGAATAATACCCCTTTTCTTGTAGTAGGAGAGGTAATTTAATTATCACCTGCTGGGAATACAGCTTGTGAATTTTTTTCCCATACTGCCTCCTTGTCGGAGGGAGACCTTGGTAAAGCAGACTTCAGGAGCCTGCGAAGGGGAAACGTCTCGACATTCCAATCTGTACCCCTGGGATACTACTTGTAGGATCCAGGGGTCCTGTACGGTCTCAGCGCCATGCTGAGAACTTGTCAGAAGCGGTGGAACGCTTCTGTTCCTGGGAATGGGCTGCCTGCTGCAGTCTTCTTCCCTTTCCTCTATCCCTGGGCAGATATGATCTTATAGGGACGAAAGGACTGAGGCTGAAAAGACGGTGTCTTTTTCTGCAGAGATGTGACTTAGGGTAAAAACGGTGGATTTTCCAGCAGTTGCCGTGGCCACCAGGTCCGATGGACCGACCCCAAATAACTCCTCTTCCTTTATACGGCAATACACCTTTGTGCCGTTTGGAATCTGCATCACCTGACCACTGTCGTGTCCATAACATCTTCTGGCAGATATGGACATCGCATTTACTCTTGATGCCAGAGTGCAAATATCCCTCTGTGCATCTCGCATATATAGAAATGCATCCTTTAAATGCTCTATAGTCAATAAAATACTGTCCCTGTCAAGGGTATCAATATTTTTAGTCAGGGAATCCGACCAAGCCACCCCAGCTCTGCACATCCAGGCTGAGGCGATCGCTGGTCGCAGTATAACACCAGTATGTGTGTATATACTTTTTATGATATTTTCCAGCCTCCTGTCAGCTGGTCCTTGAGGACGGCCCTATCTATAGACGGTACCGCCACTTGTTTTGATAAGCGTGTGAGCGCCTTAGCCACCCTAAGGGGTGTTTCCCAACGCGCCCTAACTTCTGGCGGGAAAGGGTATACCGCCCCTAATTTTCTATCGGGGGGAACCCACGCATCATCACACACTTTATTTAATTTATCTGATTCAGGAAAAACTACGGTAGTTTTTTCACATCCCACATAATACCCTCTTTTGTGGTACTTGTAGTATCAGAAATATGTAACACCTCCTTCATTGCCTTTAACGTGTGGCCCTAATAAGGAATACGTTTGTTTATTCACCGTCGACACTGGATTCAGTGTCCCTGTCTGTGTCTGTGTCGACCGACTAAAGTAAACGGGCGTTTTAAAACCCCTGACGGCGTTTTTGAGACGTCTGGACCGGTACTAATTGTTTGTCGGCCGTCTCATGTCGTCAACCGACCTTGCAGCGTGTTGACATTATCACGTAATTCCCTAAATAAGCCATCCATTCCGGTGTCGACTCCCTAGAGAGTGACATCACCATTACAGGCAATTGCTCCGCCTCCTCACCAACATCGTCCTCCTACGTGTCGACACACACGTACCGACACACAGCACACACACAGGGAATGCTCTGATAGAGGACAGGACCCACTAGCCCTTTGGAGAGACAGAGGGAGAGTTTGCCAGCACACACCAAAAACGCTATAATTATATAGGGACAACCTTATATAAGTGTTTTCCCTTATAGCATCTTTATTATATATTTCTAACGCCAAATTAGTGCCCCCCCTCTCTGTTTTAACCCTGTTTCTGTAGTGCAGTGCAGGGGAGAGCCTGGGAGCCTTCCCTCCAGCCTTTCTGTGAGGGAAAATGGCGCCGTGTGCTGAGGAGATAGGCCCCGCCCCTTTTTCGGCTGCCTCGTCTCCCGCTCTTAACGGATTCTGGCAGGGGTTAAATATCTCCATATAGCCTCCGGAGGCTATATGTGAGGTATTTTTAGCCAAAATAGGTTTTCATTTGCCTCCCAGGGCGCCCCCCTCCCAGCGCCCTGCACCCTCAGTGACTGCCGTGTGAAGTGTGCTGAGAGGAAAATGGCGCACAGCTGCAGTGCTGTGCGCTACCTTTAGAAGACTGAGGAGTCTTCTGCCGCCGATTCTGGACCTCTTCTTACTTCAGCATCTGCAAGGGGGCCGGCGGCAAGGCTCCGGTGACCATCCAGGCTGTACCTGTGATCGTCCCTCTGGAGCTGATGTCCAGTAGCCAAGAAGCCAATCCATCCTGCACGCAGGTGAGTTCACTTCTTCTCCCCTAAGTCCCTCGTTGCAGTGATCCTGTTGCCAGCAGGACTCACTGTAAAATAAAAAACCTAAGCTAAACTTTTCTAAGCAGCTCTTTAGGAGAGCCACCTAGATTGCACCCTTCTCGGCCGGGCACAAAAATCTAACTGAGGCTTGGAGGAGGGTCATAGGGGGAGGAGCCAGTGCACACCACCTGATCGTAAAGCTTTACTTTTTGTGACCTGTCTCCTGCGGAGCCGCTATTCCCCATGGTCCTTTCAGGAACCCCAGCATCCACTAGGACGATAGAGAAATATATGTATTTATCTTATTTCTATCTTATTTTTTTTATCTATTCTAGCTTCTAAAAATATTTATCTATTCTACCTAAACCTATCGTGCCTAACCTTGACCATCCCCGCGGCGCTACCGGAACCTAAACCCCGCCGCCCGCCTCCCTCCTCTCCGCAGCCTAACCCTAACCTCCCACCGCAGCCTAACCCTTCTCGCGGGTTAATTAAGAAGTGGTTGGAGTTTGCTATCACTGCTGCTTCCTTGGAAGCAGCAGGGATAGCTCCGCATGGCGATGCAGCAGGGGGCGTCTGCTACAAGCAAACTCCTCCTGCTGTCACCATCGGGGGGGCTTAGGGCACCCATGGTGCCGCTGAAGCCGCCCCCCCGCAGAGGACAGGAAAACTCCTTCTTAGGACGGAGATCCCTGTCCTCTTCCCACCATCGGCGGTGACGCGCCTCTGTTTTGACAAACTGAGGTCGTCCCCACCCCTTCCCTGGCTCCAGAGGGCAGCAGACTGTCAAACACTGACAGTCTGTTTGCTCCGCGGGACCGGTCGCGCACGTGCAGAAGGGGTCCTGCTCATGCGTTAAGTACCGAAAATAAAACGGTACTTTGCAAGTCTGGGGGCGCAGCTCCAACCACATGCCCTATATTGTATGTAAAGATAAGTAGATAGGTAGAATAGAGATTGCCATCTATAGCAACCTACTGTGTATCTACCTATCTGATGGTCCAAACTAACGCATGGGGGGGGAAAAAAAAACCGACGGCGGGGACGCGCATCACTTACCGTCGGTGCCTGCAACGCTAAACGATGCGAACGATACGTGGTTCTTTCTATCTTAGCTACCTAGAACTCTATATCTTCCTATATATCTACAATTAGCTATCGATATCTATCTATCTACCTACCTACCTTATAAAAAATAAGATTTTACTTACCGATAAATCTATTTCTCATAGTCCGTAGTGGATGCTGGGGACTCCGTCAGGACCATGGGGAATAGCGGCTCCGCAGGAGACAGGGCACAAAAGCAAGCTTTTAGGATCACATGGTGTGTACTGGCTCCTCCCCCTATGACCCTCCTCCAAGCCTCAGTTAGGTACTGTGCCCGGACGAGCGTACACAATAAGGAAGGATCTTGAATCCCGGGTAAGACTCATACCAGCCACACCAATCACACCGTACAACTTGTGATTTTAACCCAGTTAACAGTATGATAACAATGAAGTAGCCTCTAAAAAAGATGGCTCACAACAATAATAACCCGATTTTTTTGTAACAATAACTATGTACAAGTAATGCAGACACTCCGCACTTGGGATGGGCGCCCAGCATCCACTACGGACTATGAGAAATAGATTTATCGGTAAGTAAAATCTTATTTTCTCTAACGTCCTAGTGGATGCTGGGGACTCCGTCAGGACCATGGGGATTATACCAAAGCTCCCAAACGGGCGGGAGAGTGCGGATGACTCTGCAGCACCGAATGAGAGAACTCCAGGTCCTCCTCAGCCAGGGTATCAAATTTGTAGAATTTAGCAAACGTGTTTGCCCCTGACTAAGTAGCTGCTCGGCAAAGTTGTAAAGCCGAGACCCCTCGGGCAGCCGCCCAAGATGAGCCCACCTTCCTTGTGGAATGGGCATTTACAGATTTTGGCTGTGGCAGGCATGCCACAGAATGTGCAAGCTGAATTGTACTACAAATCCAACGAGCAATAGTCTGCTTAGAAGCAGGAGCACCCAGCTCTTTGGGTGCCTACAATATAAACAGCAAGTCAGACTTTCTGACTCCAGCCGTCCTGGAATTATATATATATATATATATATATATATATATATATATATATATATATATATATATATATTTCAGGGCCCTGACAACGTCTAGCAACTTGGAGTCCTCCAAGTCCCTAGTAGCCGCAGGCACCACAATAGGTTGCTTCAGGTGAAACGCTGACACCACCTTAGGAAGAAACTGGGGACGAGTCCGCAGTTCTGCCCTGTCCGAATGGAAAATCAAATATGGGCTTTTGTAAGACAACCCATTTTGACAATCGCCTGGCCTAGGCCAGGGCCAACAGCATGGTCACTTTCCATGTGAGATATTTCAAATCCACAGATTTGAGTGGTTCAAACCAATATGATTTGAGGAATCCCAACACTACGTTGAGATCCCACGGTGCCACTGGAGGCACACAAGGGCTGTATATGCAATACTCCCTTGACAAACGTCTGGACTTCAGGAACTGAAGCCAATTCTTTCTGGAAGAAAATCTATAGGGCCGAAACTTGAACCTTAATGGACACCAATTTTAGGCTCATAGACACTCCTGTTTGCAGGAAGTGCAGAAATCGACCTAGTTGAAATTTTTTCGTGGGGCCTTCCTGGCCTCACCCACGCAACATATTTTTACCACATGTGGTGATAATGTTGTGCGGTCACCTCCTTCCTGGCTTTGACCAGGGTAGGTATGACCTCTTCCGGAATGCCTTTTCCCTTAGGATCCGGCGTTCAAACCGCCATGCCGTCAAACGCAGTCGCGGTAAGTCTTGGAACAGACAAGGTCCCTGCTGGAGCAGGTCCTTTCTTAAAGGCCGATGCCACGGTTCCTCTTGGAACAGACATGGTACTTGCTGAAAGCAAATCCCTTCTTAGCTCCCGAGGCCATTAGTCCTCTGTGAGCATCTCTTGAAGTCCCGGTTACCAAGTCCCTCTTGGCCAATCCGGAGCCACGAGTATAGTTCTTACTCCTCTATGTCTTATAATTCTCAATACCTTGGTTATGAGAAGCAGAGGAGGGAACACATACACCGACTGTTACACCCACGGTGTTACCAGGACGTCCACAGCTATCGCCTGAAGGTCTCGTGACCTGGCGCAATACCTGTCCCATTTTTTGTTCGGGCGGGACGCCATCATGTCCACCTTTGGTCTTTCCCAACGGTTCACAATCATGCGGAAAACTTCCCGATGAAGTTCCCACTCTCCCGGGTGGAGGTCGTGCCTGCTGAGGAAGTCTGCTTCCCAGTCGTCCACTCCCGGAATGAACACTGCTGACAGTGCTATCACATGATTTTCCGCCTAGCGAAAAATCCTTGCAGTTTTGCCACTGCCCTCCTGCTTCTTGTGCCGCCCTTTCTGTTTACGTGGGCGACTGCCGTGATGTTATCCCACTGGATCAATACCGGCTGACCTTGAAGCAGAGGTCTTGCTAAGCTTAGAGCATTATAAATTTGCTCTTAGCTCCAGTATATTTATGTGGAGAGAATTCTCCAGACTTGATCACACTCCTTGTGTGACTGCTCCCCAGCCTCTCAGGCTGGCCTCCGTGGTCACGAGCATCCAATCCCGAATGCCGAATCTGCGGCCCTCTAGAAGATGAGCACTCTGTAATCACCACAGGAGAGACACCCTTGTCCTTGGATATAGGGTTATCCGCTGATGCATCTGAAGATGCGATCCGGACCATTTGTCCAGCAGATCCCACTGAAGAGTTCTTGCGTGAAATCTGCCGAATGGAAGCGCTTCGTAATAAGCCACCATTTTTACCAGGACTCTTGTGCAATGATGCACTGACACTTTTCCTGGTTTTAGGAGGATCCCGATTAGCTCGGATAACTCCCTGGCTTTCTCCTCTGGGAGAAACACCTTTTCCTGGACTGTGTCCAGAATCATCCCTAGGACCAGCAGACGTGTCGTCGGAACAACTGCGGTTTTGGAATATTTAGAATCCACCCGTGCTGTCGTAGAACTACTTGAGATAGTGCTACTCCGACCTCCAACTGTTCTCTGGACCTTGTTCTTATCAGGAGGTCGTCCATTTTCTTTGAAGACGAATCCTCCTTTCGGTCATTACCTTGGTAAGGACCCGGGGTGCCTTGGACAATCCAACGGCATCGTCTTGAAACTGATAGTGACAGTTCTGTACCACGAACCTGAGGTACCCTTGGTGAGAAAAGGCAAATTTTAGGACATGGAGGTAAGCATCCCTGATGTCCCGGGACACCATATAGTCCCCTTGTTCTTTGCTATCACTGCTCTGAGTGACTCCATCTGGATTTGAACCCTTGTAAGTGTTCAAATTTTTCAGATTTAGAATAGGTCTCACCTAGCCTTCAGTACCACCATATAGTGTGGAGTAATACCCCTTTCCTTGTTGTCGGAGGGGTAATTTTATTATCACCTGCTGGGAATACAGCTTGTGAATTGTTTTCAATACTGCCTCCCTGTCGGAGGGAGACATTGGTACAGCAGACTACAGGAAACTGCGAGGGGGGAAACCTCTCGACATTCCAATCTGTACCCCTTGGATACTACTTGTAGGATCCAGGGGTCCTGTACGGTCTCAGCGTCATGCTGAGAACTTGGTAGAAGCGGTGGAAGGCTTCTGTTCCTGGGAATGGGCTGCCTGCTGCAGTCTTCTTCCCTTTCCTCTATCCCTGGGCAGATATGACTCTTATAGGGACGAAAGGACTGAGGCTGAAAAGACGGTGTCTTTTTCTGCAGAGATGTGACTTAGGGTAAAAAACGGTGGATTTTCCAGCAGTTGCCCTGGCCACCAGGTCCCATGGACCGACCCCAAATAACTCCTCCCCTTTATACGGCAATACATCTTTGTGCCGTTTGGAATCTGCATCACCTGACCCCTGCCGTGTCCATAAACATCTTCTTGCAGATATGGACATCGCATTTACTCTTGATGCCAGAGTGCAAATATCCCTCTGCGCATCTCGCATATATAGAAATGCATCCTTTAAATGCTCTATAGTCAATAAAATACTGTCCCTGTCAAAGGTATCAATATTTTTAGTCAGGGAATTCGACCAAGCCACCTCAGCTCTGCACATCCAGGCTGAGGCGATCGCTGGTCGCAGTATAACACCAGCATGTGTGTGTATACTTTTTAGGATATTTTTCAGCCTCCTATCAGCTGGCTCCTTAAGTACGGCCCTATCCGTAGATGGTACCGCTACTTGTTCTGCTAAGCGTGTGAGCGCCTTATCCACCCTGAGGGGTGTTTCCCACCGCGCCTTAACTTCAGGCGGGAAAGGGTATACCGCCAATAATTTTCTATCGGGGGAAACCCACGCATCATCACACACTTCATTTAATTTATCTGATTCAGGAAAAACTACAGGTAGTTTTTTCACCTCACACATAATACCCTTTTTTGTGGTACTTGGAGTATCAGAAATATGTAACACCTCCTTCATTGCCCTTAACGTGTGGCCCTAAAAGAAATACGTTTGTTTCTTCACCGTCGACACTGAAATCAGTGTCCGTGTCTGGGTCTGTGTCGACCGACTGAGGTAAATGGGCATTTTACAGCCCCTGACGGTGTTTGAGACGCCTGGACAGATACTAATTTGTTCGCCGGCCCTCTCATGTCGTCAACCGGCTTGCAGCGTGTTGACATTGTCACGTAATTTCCATAAATAAGCCATCCATTCCGGTGTCGACTCCCTAGAGAGTGACATCACCATACAGGCAATTTGCTCCGCCTCCTCACCAATATTTTCCTCATACATGTCGACACACACGTACCGACATACAGCACACACATAGGGAATGCTCTGATAGAGGACAGGACCCACTAGCCCTTTGGGGAGACAGAGGGAGAGTTTGCCAGCACACACCAAAACGCTATAATTATCCAGGGACAACCTTTATATAAGTGTTCCTCCCTTATAGCATTTTAATATATATACATATCGCCAAATCAGTGCCCCCCCTCTCTGTTTTAACCCTGTTTCTGTAGTGCAGTGCAGGGGAGAGCATGGGAGCCTTCCCACCAGCCTTTCTGTGAGGGAAAATGGCGCTGTGTGCTGAGGAGAATAGGCCCCGCCCCCTTTTCGGCGGGCTTCTCTCCGGAGTTTTAGATATCTGGCAGGGGTTAAATACATCCATATAGCCTCAAGGGCTATATGTGATGTATTTTTCGCCATACAGGTATTATACATTGCTGCCCAGGGCGCCCCCCTCCAGCGCCCTGCACCCTCCGTGACCGCTGTGTGAAGTGTGCTGACAACAATGGCGCACAGCTGCAGTGCTGTGCGCTACCTGATGAAGACTGAGAGTCTTCTGCCGCCTGGTTCCGGACCTCTTCATCTTCAGCGTCTGCAAGGGGGGTCGGCGGCGCGGCTCCGGGACGAACCCCAGGGCGAGCCCTGTGTTCCGACTCCCTCTGGAGCCATGTCCAGTAGCCTAAGAATCCAATCCATCCTGCACGCAGGTGAGTTGAAAATCTCTCCCCTAAGTCCCTCGATGCAGTGAGCCTGTTGCCAGCAGGACTCACTGAAAATAAAGAACCTAAAAACTTTTTCTAAGTAACTCTTTAAGAGAGCCACCTAGATTGCACCCTTCTCGGCCGGGCACAAAAACCTAACTGAGGCTTGGAGGAGGGTCATAGGGGGAGGAGCCAGTACACACCATGTGATCCTAAAAGCTTGCTTTTGTGCCCTGTCTCCTGCGGAGCCGCTATTCCCCATGGTCCTGACGGAGTCCCCAGCATCCACTAGGACGTTAGAGAAATATATGTATTTATCTTATTTCTATCTTATTTTTTTTATCTATTCTAGCTTCTAAAAATATTTATCTATTCTACCTAAACCTATCGTGCCTAACCTTGACCATCCCCGCGGCGCTACCGGAACCTAAACCCCGCCGCCCGCCTCCCTCCTCTCCGCAGCCTAACCCTAACCTCCCACCGCAGCCTAACCCTTCTCGCGGGTTAATTAAGAAGTGGTTGGAGTTTGCTATCACTGCTGCTTCCTTGGAAGCAGCAGGGATAGCTCCGCATGGCGATGCAGCAGGGGGCGTCTGCTACAAGCAAACGCCTCCTGCTGTCACCATCGGGGGGGCTTAGGGCACCCATGGTGCCGCTGAAGCCGCCCCCCCCGCAGAGGACAGGAAAACTCCTTCTTAGGACGGAGATCCCTGTCCTCTTCCCACCATCGGCGGTGACGCGCCTCTGTTTTGACAAACTGAGGTCGTCCCCACCCCTTCCCTGGCTCCAGAGGGCAGCAGACTGTCAAACACTGACAGTCTGTTTGCTCCGCGGGACCGGTCGCGCACGTGCAGAAGGGGTCCTGCTCATGCGTTAAGTACCGAAAATAAAACGGTACTTTGCAAGTCTGGGGGCGCAGCTCCAACCACATGCCCTATATTGTATGTAAAGATAAGTAGATAGGTAGAATAGAGATTGCCATCTATAGCAACCTACTGTGTATCTACCTATCTGATGGTCCAAACTAACGCATATGGGGGGGGGGGGGGGGAAACGACGGCGGGGACGCGCATCACTTACCGTCGGTGCCTGCAACGCTAAACGATGCGAACGATACGTGGTTCTTTCTATCTTAGCTACCTAGAACTCTATATCTTCCTATATATCTACAATTAGCTATCGATATCTATCTATCTACCTACCTACCTTATAAAAAATAAGATTTTACTTACCGATAAATCTATTTCTCATAGTCCGTAGTGGATGCTGGGGACTCCGTCAGGACCATGGGGAATAGCGGCTCCGCAGGAGACAGGGCACAAAAGCAAGCTTTTAGGATCACATGGTGTGTACTGGCTCCTCCCCCTATGACCCTCCTCCAAGCCTCAGTTAGGTACTGTGCCCGGACGAGCGTACACAATAAGGAAGGATCTTGAATCCCGGGTAAGACTCATACCAGCCACACCAATCACACCGTACAACTTGTGATTTTAACCCAGTTAACAGTATGATAACAATGAAGTAGCCTCTAAAAAAGATGGCTCACAACAATAATAACCCGATTTTTTTGTAACAATAACTATGTACAAGTAATGCAGACACTCCGCACTTGGGATGGGCGCCCAGCATCCACTACGGACTATGAGAAATAGATTTATCGGTAAGTAAAATCTTATTTTCTCTAACGTCCTAGTGGATGCTGGGGACTCCGTCAGGACCATGGGGATTATACCAAAGCTCCCAAACGGGCGGGAGAGTGCGGATGACTCTGCAGCACCGAATGAGAGAACTCCAGGTCCTCCTCAGCCAGGGTATCAAATTTGTAGAATTTAGCAAACGTGTTTGCCCCTGACTAAGTAGCTGCTCGGCAAAGTTGTAAAGCCGAGACCCCTCGGGCAGCCGCCCAAGATGAGCCCACCTTCCTTGTGGAATGGGCATTTACAGATTTTGGCTGTGGCAGGCATGCCACAGAATGTGCAAGCTGAATTGTACTACAAATCCAACGAGCAATAGTCTGCTTAGAAGCAGGAGCACCCAGCTCTTTGGGTGCCTACAATATAAACAGCAAGTCAGACTTTCTGACTCCAGCCGTCCTGGAATTATATATATATATATATATATATATATATATATATATATATATTTTCAGGGCCCTGACAACGTCTAGCAACTTGGAGTCCTCCAAGTCCCTAGTAGCCGCAGGCACCACAATAGGTTGCTTCAGGTGAAACGCTGACACCACCTTAGGAAGAAACTGGGGACGAGTCCGCAGTTCTGCCCTGTCCGAATGGAAAATCAAATATGGGCTTTTGTAAGACAACCCATTTTGACAATCGCCTGGCCTAGGCCAGGGCCAACAGCATGGTCACTTTCCATGTGAGATATTTCAAATCCACAGATTTGAGTGGTTCAAACCAATATGATTTGAGGAATCCCAACACTACGTTGAGATCCCACGGTGCCACTGGAGGCACACAAGGGCTGTATATGCAATACTCCCTTGACAAACGTCTGGACTTCAGGAACTGAAGCCAATTCTTTCTGGAAGAAAATCTATAGGGCCGAAACTTGAACCTTAATGGACACCAATTTTAGGCTCATAGACACTCCTGTTTGCAGGAAGTGCAGAAATCGACCTAGTTGAAATTTTTTCGTGGGGCCTTCCTGGCCTCACCCACGCAACATATTTTTACCACATGTGGTGATAATGTTGTGCGGTCACCTCCTTCCTGGCTTTGACCAGGGTAGGTATGACCTCTTCCGGAATGCCTTTTCCCTTAGGATCCGGCGTTCAAACCGCCATGCCGTCAAACGCAGTCGCGGTAAGTCTTGGAACAGACAAGGTCCCTGCTGGAGCAGGTCCTTTCTTAAAGGCCGATGCCACGGTTCCTCTTGGAACAGACATGGTACTTGCTGAAAGCAAATCCCTTCTTAGCTCCCGAGGCCATTAGTCCTCTGTGAGCATCTCTTGAAGTCCCGGTTACCAAGTCCCTCTTGGCCAATCCGGAGCCACGAGTATAGTTCTTACTCCTCTATGTCTTATAATTCTCAATACCTTGGTTATGAGAAGCAGAGGAGGGAACACATACACCGACTGTTACACCCACGGTGTTACCAGGACGTCCACAGCTATCGCCTGAAGGTCTCGTGACCTGGCGCAATACCTGTCCCATTTTTTGTTCGGGCGGGACGCCATCATGTCCACCTTTGGTCTTTCCCAACGGTTCACAATCATGCGGAAAACTTCCCGATGAAGTTCCCACTCTCCCGGGTGGAGGTCGTGCCTGCTGAGGAAGTCTGCTTCCCAGTCGTCCACTCCCGGAATGAACACTGCTGACAGTGCTATCACATGATTTTCCGCCTAGCGAAAAATCCTTGCAGTTTTGCCACTGCCCTCCTGCTTCTTGTGCCGCCCTTTCTGTTTACGTGGGCGACTGCCGTGATGTTATCCCACTGGATCAATACCGGCTGACCTTGAAGCAGAGGTCTTGCTAAGCTTAGAGCATTATAAATTTGCTCTTAGCTCCAGTATATTTATGTGGAGAGAATTCTCCAGACTTGATCACACTCCTTGTGTGACTGCTCCCCAGCCTCTCAGGCTGGCCTCCGTGGTCACGAGCATCCAATCCCGAATGCCGAATCTGCGGCCCTCTAGAAGATGAGCACTCTGTAATCACCACAGGAGAGACACCCTTGTCCTTGGATATAGGGTTATCCGCTGATGCATCTGAAGATGCGATCCGGACCATTTGTCCAGCAGATCCCACTGAAGAGTTCTTGCGTGAAATCTGCCGAATGGAAGCGCTTCGTAATAAGCCACCATTTTTACCAGGACTCTTGTGCAATGATGCACTGACACTTTTCCTGGTTTTAGGAGGATCCCGATTAGCTCGGATAACTCCCTGGCTTTCTCCTCTGGGAGAAACACCTTTTCCTGGACTGTGTCCAGAATCATCCCTAGGACCAGCAGACGTGTCGTCGGAACTACTGCGGTTTTGGAATATTTAGAATCCACCCGTGCTGTCGTAGAACTACTTGAGATAGTGCTACTCCGACCTCCAACTGTTCTCTGGACCTTGTTCTTATCAGGAGGTCGTCCATTTTCTTTGAAGACGAATCCTCCTTTCGGTCATTACCTTGGTAAGGACCCGGGGTGCCTTGGACAATCCAACGGCATCGTCTTGAAACTGATAGTGACAGTTCTGTACCACGAACCTGAGGTACCCTTGGTGAGAAAAGGCAAATTTTAGGACATGGAGGTAAGCATCCCTGATGTCCCGGGACACCATATAGTCCCCTTGTTCTTTGCTATCACTGCTCTGAGTGACTCCATCTGGATTTGAACCCTTGTAAGTGTTCAAATTTTTCAGATTTAGAATAGGTCTCACCTAGCCTTCAGTACCACCATATAGTGTGGAGTAATACCCCTTTCCTTGTTGTCGGAGGGGTAATTTTATTATCACCTGCTGGGAATACAGCTTGTGAATTGTTTTCAATACTGCCTCCCTGTCGGAGGGAGACATTGGTACAGCAGACTACAGGAAACTGCGAGGGGGGAAACCTCTCGACATTCCAATCTGTACCCCTTGGATACTACTTGTAGGATCCAGGGGTCCTGTACGGTCTCAGCGTCATGCTGAGAACTTGGTAGAAGCGGTGGAAGGCTTCTGTTCCTGGGAATGGGCTGCCTGCTGCAGTCTTCTTCCCTTTCCTCTATCCCTGGGCAGATATGACTCTTATAGGGACGAAAGGACTGAGGCTGAAAAGACGGTGTCTTTTTCTGCAGAGATGTGACTTAGGGTAAAAAACGGTGGATTTTCCAGCAGTTGCCCTGGCCACCAGGTCCCATGGACCGACCCCAAATAACTCCTCCCCTTTATACGGCAATACATCTTTGTGCCGTTTGGAATCTGCATCACCTGACCCCTGCCGTGTCCATAAACATCTTCTTGCAGATATGGACATCGCATTTACTCTTGATGCCAGAGTGCAAATATCCCTCTGCGCATCTCGCATATATAGAAATGCATCCTTTAAATGCTCTATAGTCAATAAAATACTGTCCCTGTCAAAGGTATCAATATTTTTAGTCAGGGAATTCGACCAAGCCACCTCAGCTCTGCACATCCAGGCTGAGGCGATCGCTGGTCGCAGTAGAACACCAGCATGTGTGTGTATACTTTTTAGGATATTTTTCAGCCTCCTATCAGCTGGCTCCTTAAGTACGGCCCTATCCGTAGATGGTACCGCTACTTGTTCTGCTAAGCGTGTGAGCGCCTTATCCACCCTGAGGGGTGTTTCCCACCGCGCCTTAACTTCAGGCGGGAAAGGGTATACCGCCAATAATTTTCTATCGGGGGAAACCCACGCATCATCACACACTTCATTTAATTTATCTGATTCAGGAAAAACTACAGGTAGTTTTTTCACCTCACACATAATACCCTTTTTTGTGGTACTTGGAGTATCAGAAATATGTAACACCTCCTTCATTGCCCTTAACGTGTGGCCCTAAAAGAAATACGTTTGTTTCTTCACCGTCGACACTGAAATCAGTGTCCGTGTCTGGGTCTGTGTCGACCGACTGAGGTAAATGGGCATTTTACAGCCCCTGACGGTGTTTGAGACGCCTGGACAGATACTAATTTGTTCGCCGGCCCTCTCATGTCGTCAACCGGCTTGCAGCGTGTTGACATTGTCACGTAATTTCCATAAATAAGCCATCCATTCCGGTGTCGACTCCCTAGAGAGTGACATCACCATACAGGCAATTTGCTCCGCCTCCTCACCAATATTTTCCTCATACATGTCGACACACACGTACCGACATACAGCACACACATAGGGAATGCTCTGATAGAGGACAGGACCCACTAGCCCTTTGGGGAGACAGAGGGAGAGTTTGCCAGCACACACCAAAACGCTATAATTATCCAGGGACAACCTTTATATAAGTGTTCCTCCCTTATAGCATTTTAATATATATACATATCGCCAAATCAGTGCCCCCCCTCTCTGTTTTAACCCTGTTTCTGTAGTGCAGTGCAGGGGAGAGCATGGGAGCCTTCCCACCAGCCTTTCTGTGAGGGAAAATGGCGCTGTGTGCTGAGGAGAATAGGCCCCGCCCCCTTTTCGGCGGGCTTCTCTCCGGAGTTTTAGATATCTGGCAGGGGTTAAATACATCCATATAGCCTCAAGGGCTATATGTGATGTATTTTTCGCCATACAGGTATTATACATTGCTGCCCAGGGCGCCCCCCTCCAGCGCCCTGCACCCTCCGTGACCGCTGTGTGAAGTGTGCTGACAACAATGGCGCACAGCTGCAGTGCTGTGCGCTACCTGATGAAGACTGAGAGTCTTCTGCCGCCTGGTTCCGGACCTCTTCATCTTCAGCGTCTGCAAGGGGGGTCGGCGGCGCGGCTCCGGGACGAACCCCAGGGCGAGCCCTGTGTTCCGACTCCCTCTGGAGCTATGTCCAGTAGCCTAAGAATCCAATCCATCCTGCACGCAGGTGAGTTGAAAATCTCTCCCCTAAGTCCCTCGATGCAGTGAGCCTGTTGCCAGCAGGACTCACTGAAAATAAAGAACCTAAAAACTTTTTCTAAGTAACTCTTTAAGAGAGCCACCTAGATTGCACCCTTCTCGGCCGGGCACAAAAACCTAACTTTGGCTTGGAGGAGGGTCATAGGGGGAGGAGCCAGTACACACCATGTGATCCTAAAAGCTTGCTTTTGTGCCCTGTCTCCTGCGGAGCCGCTATTCCCCATGGTCCTGACGGAGTCCCCAGCATCCACTAGGACGTTAGAGAAATATATGTATTTATCTTATTTCTATCTTATTTTTTTTATCTATTCTAGCTTCTAAAAATATTTATCTATTCTACCTAAACCTATCGTGCCTAACCTTGACCATCCCCGCGGCGCTACCGGAACCTAAACCCCGCCGCCCGCCTCCCTCCTCTCCGCAGCCTAACCCTAACCTCCCACCGCAGCCTAACCCTTCTCGCGGGTTAATTAAGAAGTGGTTGGAGTTTGCTATCACTGCTGCTTCCTTGGAAGCAGCAGGGATAGCTCCGCATGGCGATGCAGCAGGGGGCGTCTGCTACAAGCAAACGCCTCCTGCTGTCACCATCGGGGGGGCTTAGGGCACCCATGGTGCCGCTGAAGCCGCCCCCCCCGCAGAGGACAGGAAAACTCCTTCTTAGGACGGAGATCCCTGTCCTCTTCCCACCATCGGCGGTGACGCGCCTCTGTTTTGACAAACTGAGGTCGTCCCCACCCCTTCCCTGGCTCCAGAGGGCAGCAGACTGTCAAACACTGACAGTCTGTTTGCTCCGCGGGACCGGTCGCGCACGTGCAGAAGGGGTCCTGCTCATGCGTTAAGTACCGAAAATAAAACGGTACTTTGCAAGTCTGGGGGCGCAGCTCCAACCACATGCCCTATATTGTATGTAAAGATAAGTAGATAGGTAGAATAGAGATTGCCATCTATAGCAACCTACTGTGTATCTACCTATCTGATGGTCCAAACTAACGCATGGGGGGGGGGGGGGGAAACGACGGCGGGGACGCGCATCACTTACCGTCGGTGCCTGCAACGCTAAACGATGCGAACGATACGTGGTTCTTTCTATCTTAGCTACCTAGAACTCTATATCTTCCTATATATCTACAATTAGCTATCGATATCTATCTATCTACCTACCTACCTTATAAAAAATAAGATTTTACTTACCGATAAATCTATTTCTCATAGTCCGTAGTGGATGCTGGGGACTCCGTCAGGACCATGGGGAATAGCGGCTCCGCAGGAGACAGGGCACAAAAGCAAGCTTTTAGGATCACATGGTGTGTACTGGCTCCTCCCCCTATGACCCTCCTCCAAGCCTCAGTTAGGTACTGTGCCCGGACGAGCGTACACAATAAGGAAGGATCTTGAATCCCGGGTAAGACTCATACCAGCCACACCAATCACACCGTACAACTTGTGATTTTAACCCAGTTAACAGTATGATAACAATGAAGTAGCCTCTAAAAAAGATGGCTCACAACAATAATAACCCGATTTTTTTGTAACAATAACTATGTACAAGTAATGCAGACACTCCGCACTTGGGATGGGCGCCCAGCATCCACTACGGACTATGAGAAATAGATTTATCGGTAAGTAAAATCTTATTTTCTCTAACGTCCTAGTGGATGCTGGGGACTCCGTCAGGACCATGGGGATTATACCAAAGCTCCCAAACGGGCGGGAGAGTGCGGATGACTCTGCAGCACCGAATGAGAGAACTCCAGGTCCTCCTCAGCCAGGGTATCAAATTTGTAGAATTTAGCAAACGTGTTTGCCCCTGACTAAGTAGCTGCTCGGCAAAGTTGTAAAGCCGAGACCCCTCGGGCAGCCGCCCAAGATGAGCCCACCTTCCTTGTGGAATGGGCATTTACATATTTTGGCTGTGGCAGGCCTGCCACAGAATGTGCAAGCTGAATTGTACTACAAATCCAACGAGCAATAGTCTGCTTAGAAGCAGGAGCACCCAGCTCTTTGGGTGCCTACAATATAAACAGCAAGTCAGACTTTCTGACTCCAGCCGTCCTGGAATTATATATATATATATATATATATATATATATATATATATATTTTCAGGGCCCTGACAACGTCTAGCAACTTGGAGTCCTCCAAGTCCCTAGTAGCCGCAGGCACCACAATAGGTTGCTTCAGGTGAAACGCTGACACCACCTTAGGAAGAAACTGGGGACGAGTCCGCAGTTCTGCCCTGTCCGAATGGAAAATCAAATATGGGCTTTTGTAAGACAACCCATTTTGACAATCGCCTGGCCTAGGCCAGGGCCAACAGCATGGTCACTTTCCATGTGAGATATTTCAAATCCACAGATTTGAGTGGTTCAAACCAATATGATTTGAGGAATCCCAACACTACGTTGAGATCCCACGGTGCCACTGGAGGCACACAAGGGCTGTATATGCAATACTCCCTTGACAAACGTCTGGACTTCAGGAACTGAAGCCAATTCTTTCTGGAAGAAAATCTATAGGGCCGAAACTTGAACCTTAATGGACACCAATTTTAGGCTCATAGACACTCCTGTTTGCAGGAAGTGCAGAAATCGACCTAGTTGAAATTTTTTCGTGGGGCCTTCCTGGCCTCACCCACGCAACATATTTTTACCACATGTGGTGATAATGTTGTGCGGTCACCTCCTTCCTGGCTTTGACCAGGGTAGGTATGACCTCTTCCGGAATGCCTTTTCCCTTAGGATCCGGCGTTCAAACCGCCATGCCGTCAAACGCAGTCGCGGTAAGTCTTGGAACAGACAAGGTCCCTGCTGGAGCAGGTCCTTTCTTAAAGGCCGATGCCACGGTTCCTCTTGGAACAGACATGGTACTTGCTGAAAGCAAATCCCTTCTTAGCTCCCGAGGCCATTAGTCCTCTGTGAGCATCTCTTGAAGTCCCGGTTACCAAGTCCCTCTTGGCCAATCCGGAGCCACGAGTATAGTTCTTACTCCTCTATGTCTTATAATTCTCAATACCTTGGTTATGAGAAGCAGAGGAGGGAACACATACACCGACTGTTACACCCACGGTGTTACCAGGACGTCCACAGCTATCGCCTGAAGGTCTCGTGACCTGGCGCAATACCTGTCCCATTTTTTGTTCGGGCGGGACGCCATCATGTCCACCTTTGGTCTTTCCCAACGGTTCACAATCATGCGGAAAACTTCCCGATGAAGTTCCCACTCTCCCGGGTGGAGGTCGTGCCTGCTGAGGAAGTCTGCTTCCCAGTCGTCCACTCCCGGAATGAACACTGCTGACAGTGCTATCACATGATTTTCCGCCTAGCGAAAAATCCTTGCAGTTTTGCCACTGCCCTCCTGCTTCTTGTGCCGCCCTTTCTGTTTACGTGGGCGACTGCCGTGATGTTATCCCACTGGATCAATACCGGCTGACCTTGAAGCAGAGGTCTTGCTAAGCTTAGAGCATTATAAATTTGCTCTTAGCTCCAGTATATTTATGTGGAGAGAATTCTCCAGACTTGATCACACTCCTTGTGTGACTGCTCCCCAGCCTCTCAGGCTGGCCTCCGTGGTCACGAGCATCCAATCCTGAATGCCGAATCTGCGGCCCTCTAGAAGATGAGCACTCTGTAATCACCACAGGAGAGACACCCTTGTCCTTGGATATAGGGTTATCCGCTGATGCATCTGAAGATGCGATCCGGACCATTTGTCCAGCAGATCCCACTGAAGAGTTCTTGCGTGAAATCTGCCGAATGGAAGCGCTTCGTAATAAGCCACCATTTTTACCAGGACTCTTGTGCAATGATGCACTGACACTTTTCCTGGTTTTAGGAGGATCCCGATTAGCTCGGATAACTCCCTGGCTTTCTCCTCTGGGAGAAACACCTTTTCCTGGACTGTGTCCAGAATCATCCCTAGGACCAGCAGACGTGTCGTCGGAACAACTGCGGTTTTGGAATATTTAGAATCCACCCGTGCTGTCGTAGAACTACTTGAGATAGTGCTACTCCGACCTCCAACTGTTCTCTGGACCTTGTTCTTATCAGGAGGTCGTCCATTTTCTTTGAAGACGAATCCTCCTTTCGGTCATTACCTTGGTAAGGACCCGGGGTGCCTTGGACAATCCAACGGCATCGTCTTGAAACTGATAGTGACAGTTCTGTACCACGAACCTGAGGTACCCTTGGTGAGCAAAGGCAAATTTTAGGACATGGAGGTAAGCATCCCTGATGTCCCGGGACACCATATAGTCCCCTTGTTCTTTGCTATCACTGCTCTGAGTGACTCCATCTGGATTTGAACCCTTGTAAGTGTTCAAATTTTTCAGATTTAGAATAGGTCTCACCTAGCCTTCAGTACCACCATATAGTGTGGAGTAATACCCCTTTCCTTGTTGTCGGAGGGGTAATTTTATTATCACCTGCTGGGAATACAGCTTGTGAATTGTTTTCAATACTGCCTCCCTGTCGGAGGGAGACATTGGTACAGCAGACTACAGGAAACTGCGAGGGGGGAAACCTCTCGACATTCCAATCTGTACCCCTTGGATACTACTTGTAGGATCCAGGGGTCCTGTACGGTCTCAGCGTCATGCTGAGAACTTGGTAGAAGCGGTGGAAGGCTTCTGTTCCTGGGAATGGGCTGCCTGCTGCAGTCTTCTTCCCTTTCCTCTATCCCTGGGCAGATATGACTCTTATAGGGACGAAAGGACTGAGGCTGAAAAGACGGTGTCTTTTTCTGCAGAGATGTGACTTAGGGTAAAAAACGGTGGATTTTCCAGCAGTTGCCCTGGCCACCAGGTCCCATGGACCGACCCCAAATAACTCCTCCCCTTTATACGGCAATACATCTTTGTGCCGTTTGGAATCTGCATCACCTGACCCCTGCCGTGTCCATAAACATCTTCTTGCAGATATGGACATCGCATTTACTCTTGATGCCAGAGTGCAAATATCCCTCTGCGCATCTCGCATATATAGAAATGCATCCTTTAAATGCTCTATAGTCAATAAAATACTGTCCCTGTCAAAGGTATCAATATTTTTAGTCAGGGAATTCGACCAAGCCACCTCAGCTCTGCACATCCAGGCTGAGGCGATCGCTGGTCGCAGTATAACACCAGCATGTGTGTGTATACTTTTTAGGATATTTTTCAGCCTCCTATCAGCTGGCTCCTTAAGTACGGCCCTATCCGTAGATGGTACCGCTACTTGTTCTGCTAAGCGTGTGAGCGCCTTATCCACCCTGAGGGGTGTTTCCCACCGCGCCTTAACTTCAGGCGGGAAAGGGTATACCGCCAATAATTTTCTATCGGGGGAAACCCACGCATCATCACACACTTCATTTAATTTATCTGATTCAGGAAAAACTACAGGTAGTTTTTTCACCTCACACATAATACCCTTTTTTGTGGTACTTGGAGTATCAGAAATATGTAACACCTCCTTCATTGCCCTTAACGTGTGGCCCTAAAAGAAATACGTTTGTTTCTTCACCGTCGACACTGAAATCAGTGTCCGTGTCTGGGTCTGTGTCGACCGACTGAGGTAAATGGGCATTTTACAGCCCCTGACGGTGTTTGAGACGCCTGGACAGATACTAATTTGTTCGCCGGCCCTCTCATGTCGTCAACCGGCTTGCAGCGTGTTGACATTGTCACGTAATTTCCATAAATAAGCCATCCATTCCGGTGTCGACTCCCTAGAGAGTGACATCACCATACAGGCAATTTGCTCCGCCTCCTCACCAATATTTTCCTCATACATGTCGACACACACGTACCGACATACAGCACACACATAGGGAATGCTCTGATAGAGGACAGGACCCACTAGCCCTTTGGGGAGACAGAGGGAGAGTTTGCCAGCACACACCAAAACGCTATAATTATCCAGGGACAACCTTTATATAAGTGTTCCTCCCTTATAGCATTTTAAATAAGAATTTACTTACCGATAATTCTATTTCTCGGAGTCCGTAGTGGATGCTGGGGTTCCTGAAAGGACCATGGGGAATAGCGGCTCCGCAGGAGACAGGGCACAAAAGTAAAGCTTTTACAGGTCAGGTGGTGTGTACTGGCTCCTCCCCCTATGACCCTCCTCCAGACTCCAGTTAGGTACTGTGCCCGGACGAGCGTACACAATAAGGGAGGATTTTGAATCCCGGGTAAGACTCATACCAGCCACACCAATCACACCGTACAACTTGTGATCTAAACCCAGTTAACAGTATGATAACAGAGGAGCCTCTGAAAGATGGCTTCCTAAACAATAACCCGAATTAGTTAACAATAACTATGTACAAGTATTGCAGATAATCCGCACTTGGGATGGGCGCCCAGCATCCACTACGGACTCCGAGAAATAGAATTATCGGTAAGTAAATTCTTATTTTCTCTATCGTCCTAAGTGGATGCTGGGGTTCCTGAAAGGACCATGGGGATTATACCAAAGCTCCCAAACGGGCGGGAGAGTGCGGATGACTCTGCAGCACCGAATGAGAGAACTCCAGGTCCTCCTTTGCCAGGGTATCAAATTTGTAAAAATTTACAAACGTGTTCTCCCCTGACCACGTAGCTGCTCGGCAGAGTTGTAATGCCGAGACCCCTCGGGCAGCCGCCCAAGATGAGCCCACCTTCCTTGCGGAATGGGCCTTAACAGATTTAGGCTGTGGCAGGCCTGCCACAGAATGTACAAGTTGAATTTTGTTACAAATCCAACGAGCAATCGACTGCTTAGAAGCAGGTGCACCCAACTTGTTGGGTGCATACAGTATAAACAGCGAGTCAGATTTTCTGACTCCAGCCGTCCTTTAAATGTATATTTTTAAGGCTCTGACAACGTCCAACAACTTGGAGTCCTTCAAGTCGTCTGTAGCCGCAGGCACTACAATAGGCTGGTTCAGGTGAAACGCTGATACCACCTTAGGGAGAAAATGCGGACGCGTCCGCAGCTCTGCCCTATGTCGAATGGAAAATTAAATAAGGGCTTTTATAAAACAAAGCCGCCAGTTCAGATACTCTCCCGGCCGAAGCCAGGGCCAGTAACATAGTCACTTTCCATGTGAGATATTTCAAATCCACATACTTTAGTGGTTCAAACCAATTGGATTTGAGGAAATCTAAAACTACATTTAGATCCCACGGTGCCACCTTAGGCACCACAGGAGGCTGTATATGCAGTACTCCTTTGATAAAAATCTGGACCTCAGGGACTGAGGCCAATTCTTTTTGGAAGAATATTGATAGGGCCGAAATTTGAACCTTAATAGATCCCAATTTGAGACCCATAGACAATCCTGATTGCAGGAAATGTAGGAAAACGACCCAGTTGAAATTCCTCCATCGGAGCACTCCGCTGCTCGCACCACGCAACATATTTTCGCCAAATACGGCGATAATGCTTCGCGGTGACTTCCTTCCTTACCTTTATCAAGGTAGGAATGACTTCTTCTGGAATGCCTTTTCCTTTTAGGATCTGGCATTCAAACGCCATGCCGTCAAACGCAGCCGCGGTAAGTCTTGAAAAAGACAAGGACCCTGCTGAAGCAGGTCCCTTCTCAGAAGTAGAGGCCACGGATCGTCCGTGACCATCTCTTGAAGTTCCGGGTACCAAGTCCTTCTTGGCCAATCCGGAGCCACTAGTCTTACTCCTCTTTGCCGTATAATCCTCAATACCTTTGGTATGAGAGGCAGAGGAGGAAACACATATACCGACTGGTACACCCAAGGTGTTACCAGCGCGTCCACAGCTATTGCCTGCGGATCTCTTGACCTGGCGCAATACCTGTCCAGTGTTTTGTTGAGGCGAGACGCCATCATGTCCACCATTGGTTTTACCCAACGGTTTAATAGCATGTGGAAAACTTCTGGATGAAGTCCCCACTCTCCCGGGTGAAGGTCGTGTCTGCTGAGGAAGTCTGCTTCCCAGTTGTCCACGCCCGGGATGAATACTGCTGACAGTGCTATCACGTGATTCTCCGCCCAGCGAAGGATCCTGGCAGCTTCTGCCATTGCCCTCCTGCTTCTTGTGCCGCCCTGTCTGTTTACATGGGCGACTGCCGTGATGTTGTCCGACTGGATCAACACCGGTCTTCCTTGAAGCAGAGGTTCCGCCTGGCTTAGAGCATTGTAGATTGCTCTTAGTTCCAGAATGCTTATGTGAAGAGACTTTTTCAGGCTCGACCACACTCCCTGGAAATTTCTTCCCTGTGTGACTGCTCCCCAGCCTCTCAGGCTGGCATCCGTGGTCACCAGGATCCAATCCTGCATGCCGAATCTGCGGCCCTCCAATAGATGAGCCTCCTGCAACCACCACAGAAGGGATACCCTTGTCCTCGGCGACAGGGTTATCCGCAGGTGCATCTGAAGATGCGACCCTGACCATTTGTCCAACAGATCCCTTTGCATGGAATCTGCCGAAAGGGATTGCTTCGTAAGAAGCTACCATTTTTTCCCAGGACTCTTGTGCATTGATGTACAGACACCTTTCCTGGTTTTAGGAGGTTCCTGACCAGGTCAGATAACTCCTTGGCTTTTTCTTCGGGAAGAAAAACCTTTTTCTGAACTGTGTCCAGAATCATCCCCAGGAACAGCAGACGAGTTGTCGGCATTAATTGGGATTTTGGAATATTCAGAATCCATCCGTGCTGCTTTAGCACCTCTTGAGATAGTGCTAAACCCATCTCTAGCTGTTCTCTGGACCTTGCCCTTATTAGGAGATCGTCCAAGTATGGGATAATTAATACGCCTTTTCTTCGAAGAAGAAATATTATCTCGGCCATTACCTTTGTAAAGACCCGAGGTGCCGTGGACAAACCAAACGGCAGCGTCTGAAACTGATAGTGACAGTTTTGTACAACGAACCTGAGGTACCCCTGGTGTGAGGGGTAATTGGAACGTGGAGATACGCATCCTTGATGTCCAAGGATACCATAAAGTCCCCTTCTTCCAGGTTCGCTATCACTGCTCTGAGTGACTCCATCTCGAACTTGAACTTCTTTATGTACAGGTTCAAGGACTTCAGATTTAGAATAGGCCTTACCGAGCCATCCGGCTTCGGTACCACAAAAAGAGTGGAATAATACCCCTTCCCTTGTTGTAGAAGAGGTACCTTGACTATCACCTGCTGAGAATACAGCTTGTGAATGGCTTCCAAAACCGTCTCCCTTTCTGAGGGGGACGTTGGTAAAGCAGACTTCAGGAAACGGCGAGGTGGCTCTGTCTCTAATTTCAACCTGTACCCCTGAGATATTATCTGCAGGATCCAGGGATTTACCTGCGAGTGAGCCCACTGCGCGCTGTAATTCTTGAGACGACCGCCTACCGCCCCCGAGTCCGCTTGCGAAGCCCCAGCGTCATGCTGAGGCTTTTGTAGAAGCCGGGGAGGGCTTCTGTTCCTGGGAAGGAGCTGCCTGTTGCTGTCTCTTCCCTCGTCCTCTGCCTCGTGGCAGATATGAATAGCCCTTTGCTCTCTTATTTTTAAAGGAACGAAAGGGCTGCGGTTGAAAGGTCGGTGCCTTTTTCTGTTGGGGAGTGACTTGAGGTAGAAAGGTGGATTTCCCGGCCGTAGCCGTGGCCACCAAATCCGATAGACCGACCCCAAATAACTCCTCTACGCATCGCCTGTCCACTGTCGTGTCCATAAAGCTCTTCTGGCCGAAATGGACATAGCACTTACCCGTGATGCCAGTGTGCAGATATCTCTCTGTGCATCACGCATATAAAGAAATGCATCCTTTATTTGTTCTAACGACAGTAAAATATTGTCCCTGTCCAGGGTATCAATATTTTCGATCAGGGACTCAGACCAAACTACCCCAGCACTGCACATCCAGGCAGTCGCAATAGCTGGTCGTAGTATAACACCTGCATGTGTGTATATACCTTTTTGGATATTTTCCATCCTCCTATCTGATGGATCTTTAAGTGCGGCCGTCTCAGGAGAGGGTAACGCCACTTGTTTTGATAAGCGTGTTAGCGCTTTGTCCACCCTAGGAGGTGTTTCCCAGCGCTCCCTAACCTCTGGCGGGAAAGGGTATAAAGCCAATAACTTCTTTGAAATTAGCAGTTTTTTATCGGGGCACCCCACGCTTCATCATACACGTCATTTAATTCTTCTGATTCGGTAAAAACTACTGGTAGTTTTTTCACACCCCACATAATACCCTGTTTAGTGGTACCTGTAGTATCAGCTAAATGTAACATCTCCTTTATTGCCAAAATCATATAACGTGTGGCCCTACTGGAAAATACGGTTGATTCGTCACCTTCACCACCGGAATCAGTGCCTGCGTCTGGGTCTGTGTCGACCGACTGAGGCAAGGGGCGTTTTACAGCCCCTGACGGTGTTTGAGGCGCCTGGACAGGCACTAATTGAGTGTCCGGCCGCCTCATGTCGGCAAACGACTGCTTAAGCGAGTTGACGCTATCCCGTAATTCCACAAATAAAGGCATCCATTCTGGTGTCGACCCCCTAGGAAGTGACATCCTCATATTTGGCAATTGCTCCGCCTCCACACCAATAACGTCCTCATACATGTCGACACACACGTACCGACACACAGCAGACACACAGGGAATGCTCTATACGAAGACAGGACCCACTAGCCCTTTGGGGAGACAGAGGGAGAGTCTGCCAGCACACACCAAAAAGCGCTATATATGACAGGGATAGCCTTATGATTAAGTGCTCCCTTATAGCTGCTTTTATATTAATATATTGCCATTTATTTTGCCCCCCCTCTCTGTTATACCCTGTTTCTGTAGTGCAGTGCAGGGGAGAGACCTGGGAGCCTTCCTGACCAGCGGAGCTGTGACAGAAAATGGCGCCGTGTGCTGAGGAGATAGGCCCCGCCCCTTTTCCGGCGGGCTCGTCTCCCGCTATTTAGTACATTTAGGCAGGGGTAAATATCTCCATATAGCCTCTGGGGCTATATGTGAGGTATTTTTAGCCTTTTTAAAGGTTTTCATTTGCCTCCCAGGGCGCCCCCCCCCCAGCGCCCTGCACCCTCAGTGACTGCCGTGTGAAGTGTGCTGAGAGGAAAATGGCGCACAGCTGCAGTGCTGTGCGCTACCTTAAGAAGACTGCAGGAGTCTTCAGCCGCCGATTCTGGACCTCTTCTTGCTTCAGCATCTGTGAGGGGGCCGGCGGCGTGGCTCCGGTGACCATCCAGGCTGTACCTGTGATCGTCCCTCTGGAGCTTCATGTCCAGTAGCCAAGAAGCCAATCCATCCTGCACGCAGGTGAGTTCACTTCTTCTCCCCTCTGTCCCTCGTTGCAGTGATCCTGTTGCCAGCAGGAATCACTGTAAAATAAAAAAAAACCTAAGCTAAACTCTCTAAGCAGCTCTTTATGAGAGCCACCTAGAATTGCACCCTTCTCGGCCGGGCACAAAAATCTAACTGGAGTCTGGAGGAGGGTCATAGGGGGAGGAGCCAGTACACACCACCTGACCTGTAAAAGCTTTACTTTTGTGCCCTGTCTCCTGCGGAGCCGCTATTCCCCATGGTCCTTTCAGGAACCCCAGCATCCACTTAGGACGATAGAGAAATATATATACATATCGCCAAATCAGTGCCCCCCCTCTCTGTTTTAACCCTGTTTCTGTAGTGCAGTGCAGGGGAGAGCATGGGAGCCTTCCCACCAGCCTTTCTGTGAGGGAAAATGGCGCTGTGTGCTGAGGAGAATAGGCTCCGCCCCCTTTTCGGCGGGCTTCTCTCCGGAGTTTTAGATATCTGGCAGGGGTTAAATACATCCATATAGCCTCAAGGGCTATATGTGATGTATTTTTCGCCATACAGGTATTATACATTGCTGCCCAGGGCGCCCCCCTCCAGCGCCCTGCACCCTCCGTGACCGCTGTGTGAAGTGTGCTGACAACAATGGCGCACAGCTGCAGTGCTGTGCGCTACCTGATGAAGACTGAGAGTCTTCTGCCGCCTGGTTCCGGACCTCTTCATCTTCAGCGTCTGCAAGGGGGGTCGGCGGCGCGGCTCCGGGACGAACCCCAGGGCGAGCCCTGTGTTCCGACTCCCTCTGGAGCTATGTCCAGTAGCCTAAGAATCCAATCCATCCTGCACGCAGGTGAGTTGAAAATCTCTCTCCTAAGTCCCTCGATGCAGTGAGCCTGTTGCCAGCAGGACTCACTGAAAATAAAGAACCTAAAAACTTTTTCTAAGTAACTCTTTAAGAGAGCCACCTAGATTGCACCCTTCTCGGCCGGGCACAAAAACCTAACTGAGGCTTGGAGGAGGGTCATAGGGGGAGGAGCCAGTACACACCATGTGATCCTAAAAGCTTGCTTTTGTGCCCTGTCTCCTGCGGAGCCGCTATTCCCCATGGTCCTGACGGAGTCCCCAGCATCCACTAGGACGTTAGAGAAATATATGTATTTATCTTATTTCTATCTTATTTTTTTTATCTATTCTAGCTTCTAAAAATATTTATCTATTCTACCTAAACCTATCGTGCCTAACCTTGACCATCCCCGCGGCGCTACCGGAACCTAAACCCCGCCGCCCGCCTCCCTCCTCTCCGCAGCCTAACCCTAACCTCCCACCGCAGCCTAACCCTTCTCGCGGGTTAATTAAGAAGTGGTTGGAGTTTGCTATCACTGCTGCTTCCTTGGAAGCAGCAGGGATAGCTCCGCATGGCGATGCAGCAGGGGGCGTCTGCTACAAGCAAACGCCTCCTGCTGTCACCATCGGGGGGGCTTAGGGCACCCATGGTGCCGCTGAAGCCGCCCCCCCGCAGAGGACAGGAAAACTCCGTCTTAGGACGGAGATCCCTGTCCTCTTCCCACCATCGGCGGTGACGCGCCTCTGTTTTGACAAACTGAGGTCGTCCCCACCCCTTCCCTGGCTCCAGAGGGCAGCAGACTGTCAAACACTGACAGTCTGTTTGTTCCGCGGGACCGGTCGCGCACGTGCAGAAGGGGTCCTGCTCATGCGTTAAGTACCGAAAATAAAACGGTACTTTGCAAGTCTGGGGGCGCAGCTCCAACCACATGCCCTATATTGTATGTAAAGATAAGTAGATAGGTAGAATAGAGATTGCCATCTATAGCAACCTACTGTGTATCTACCTATCTGATGGTCCAAACTAACGCATGGGGGGGAAAAAAAAAAACGACGGTGGGGACGCGCATCACTTACCGTCGGTGCCTGCAAAGCTAAACGATGCGAACGATACGTGGTTCTTTCTATCTTAGCTACCTAGAACTCTATATCTTCCTATATATCTACAATTAGCTATCGATATCTATCTATCTATCTACCTACCTACCTTATAAAAATATATGTATTTATCTTATTTCTATCTTATTTTTTTTATCTATTCTAGCTTCTAAAAATATTTATCTATTCTACCTAAACCTATCGTGCCTAACCTTGACCATCCCCGCGGCGCTACCGGAACCTAAACCCCGCCGCCCGCCTCCCTCCTCTCCGCAGCCTAACCCTAACCTCCCACCGCAGCCTAACCCTTCTCGCGGGTTAATTAAGAAGTGGTTGGAGTTTGCTATCACTGCTGCTTCCTTGGAAGCAGCAGGGATAGCTCCGCATGGCGATGCAGCAGGGGGCGTCTGCTACAAGCAAACGCCTCCTGCTGTCACCATCGGGGGGGCTTAGGGCACCCATGGTGCCGCTGAAGCCGCCCCCCCGCAGAGGACAGGAAAACTCCTTCTTAGGACGGAGATCCCTGTCCTCTTCCCACCATCGGCGGTGACGCGCCTCTGTTTTGACAAACTGAGGTCGTCCCCACCCCTTCCCTGGCTCCAGAGGGCAGCAGACTGTCAAACACTGACAGTCTGTTTGCTCCGCGGGACCGGTCGCGCACGTGCAGAAGGGGTCCTGCTCATGCGTTAAGTACCGAAAATAAAACGGTACTTTGCAAGTCTGGGGGCGCAGCTCCAACCACATGCCCTATATTGTATGTAAAGATAAGTAGATAGGTAGAATAGAGATTGCCATCTATAGCAACCTACTGTGTATCTACCTATCTGATGGTCCAAACTAACGCATGGGGGGGGGGGGAAAAAACGACGGCGGGGACGCGCATCACTTACCGTCGGTGCCTGCAACGCTAAACGATGCGAACGATACGTGGTTCTTTCTATCTTAGCTACCTAGAACTCTATATCTTCCTATATATCTACAATTAGCTATCGATATCTATCTATCTATCTACCTACCTACCTTATAAAAAATAAGATTTTACTTACCGATAAATCTATTTCTCATAGTCCGTAGTGGATGCTGGGGACTCCGTCAGGACCATGGGGAATAGCGGCTCCGCAGGAGACAGGGCACAAAAGCAAGCTTTTAGGATCACATGGTGTGTACTGGCTCCTCCCCCTATGACCCTCCTCCAAGCCTCAGATAGGTACTGTGCCCGGACGAGCGTACACAATAAGGAAGGATCTTGAATCCCGGGTAAGACTCATACCAGCCACACCAATCACACCGTACAACTTGTGATTTTAACCCAGTTAACAGTATGATAACAATGAAGTAGCCTCTAAAAAAGATGGCTCACAACAATAATAACCCGATTTTTTTGTAACAATAACTATGTACAAGTAATGCAGACACTCCGCACTTGGGATGGGCGCCCAGCATCCACTACGGACTATGAGAAATAGATTTATCGGTAAGTAAAATCTTATTTTCTCTAACGTCCTAGTGGATGCTGGGGACTCCGTCAGGACCATGGGGATTATACCAAAGCTCCCAAACGGGCGGGAGTGCGCGGATGACTCTGCAGCACCGAATGAGAGAACTCCAGGTCCTCCTCAGCCAGGGTATCAAATTTGTAGAATTTAGCAAACGTGTTTGCCCCTGACTAAGTAGCTGCTCGGCAAAGTTGTAAAGCCGAGACCCCTCGGGCAGCCGCCCAAGATGAGCCCACCTTCCTTGTGGAATGGGCATTTACAGATTTTGGCTGTGGCAGGCATGCCACAGAATGTGCAAGCTGAATTGTACTACAAATCCAACGAGCAATAGTCTGCTTAGAAGCAGGAGCACCCAGCTCTTTGGGTGCCTACAATATAAACAGCAAGTCAGACTTTCTGACTCCAGCCGTCCTGGAATTATATATATATATATATATATTTTCAGGGCCCTGACAACGTCTAGCAACTTGGAGTCCTCCAAGTCCCTAGTAGCCGCAGGCACCACAATAGGTTGCTTCAGGTGAAACGCTGACACCACCTTAGGAAGAAACTGGGGACGAGTCCGCAGTTCTGCCCTGTCCGAATGGAAAATCAAATATGGGCTTTTGTAAGACAACCCATTTTGACAATCGCCTGGCCTAGGCCAGGGCCAACAGCATGGTCACTTTCCATGTGAGATATTTCAAATCCACAGATTTGAGTGGTTCAAACCAATATGATTTGAGGAATCCCAACACTACGTTGAGATCCCACGGTGCCACTGGAGGCACACAAGGGCTGTATATGCAATACTCCCTTGACAAACGTCTGGACTTCAGGAACTGAAGCCAATTCTTTCTGGAAGAAAATCTATAGGGCCGAAACTTGAACCTTAATGGACACCAATTTTAGGCTCATAGACATAGTTGAAATTTTTTCGTGGGGCCTTCCTGGCCTCACCCACGCAACATATTTTTACCACATGTGGTGATAATGTTGTGCGGTCACCTCCTTCCTGGCTTTGACCAGGGTAGGTATGACCTCTTCCGGAATGCCTTTTCCCTTAGGATCCGGCGTTCAAACCGCCATGCCGTCAAACGCAGTCGCGGTAAGTCTTGGAACAGACAAGGTCCCTGCTGGAGCAGGTCCTTTCTTAAAGGCCGATGCCACGGTTCCTCTTGGAACAGACATGGTACTTGCTGAAAGCAAATCCCTTCTTAGCTCCCGAGGCCATTAGTCCTCTGTGAGCATCTCTTGAAGTCCCGGTTACCAAGTCCCTCTTGGCCAATCCGGAGCCACGAGTATAGTTCTTACTCCTCTATGTCTTATAATTCTCAATACCTTGGTTATGAGAAGCAGAGGAGGGAACACATACACCGACTGTTACACCCACGGTGTTACCAGGACGTCCACAGCTATCGCCTGAAGGTCTCGTGACCTGGCGCAATACCTGTCCCATTTTTTGTTCGGGCGGGACGCCATCATGTCCACCTTTGGTCTTTCCCAACGGTTCACAATCATGCGGAAAACTTCCCGATGAAGTTCCCACTCTCCCGGGTGGAGGTCGTGCCTGCTGAGGAAGTCTGCTTCCCAGTCGTCCACTCCCGGAATGAACACTGCTGACAGTGCTATCACATGATTTTCCGCCTAGCGAAAAATCCTTGCAGTTTTGCCACTGCCCTCCTGCTTCTTGTGCCGCCCTTTCTGTTTACGTGGGCGACTGCCGTGATGTTATCCCACTGGATCAATACCGGCTGACCTTGAAGCAGAGGTCTTGCTAAGCTTAGAGCATTATAAATTTGCTCTTAGCTCCAGTATATTTATGTGGAGAGAATTCTCCAGACTTGATCACACTCCTTGTGTGACTGCTCCCCAGCCTCTCAGGCTGGCCTCCGTGGTCACGAGCATCCAATCCTGAATGCCGAATCTGCGGCCCTCTAGAAGATGAGCACTCTGTAATCACCACAGGAGAGACACCCTTGTCCTTGGATATAGGGTTATCCGCTGATGCATCTGAAGATGCGATCCGGACCATTTGTCCAGCAGATCCCACTGAAGAGTTCTTGCGTGAAATCTGCCGAATGGAAGCGCTTCGTAATAAGCCACCATTTTTACCAGGACTCTTGTGCAATGATGCACTGACACTTTTCCTGGTTTTAGGAGGATCCCGATTAGCTCGGATAACTCCCTGGCTTTCTCCTCTGGGAGAAACACCTTTTCCTGGACTGTGTCCAGAATCATCCCTAGGACCAGCAGACGTGTCGTCGGAACAACTGCGGTTTTGGAATATTTAGAATCCACCCGTGCTGTCGTAGAACTACTTGAGATAGTGCTACTCCGACCTCCAACTGTTCTCTGGACCTTGTTCTTATCAGGAGGTCGTCCATTTTCTTTGAAGACGAATCCTCCTTTCGGTCATTACCTTGGTAAGGACCCGGGGTGCCTTGGACAATCCAACGGCATCGTCTTGAAACTGATAGTGACAGTTCTGTACCACGAACCTGAGGTACCCTTGGTGAGAAAAGGCAAATTTTAGGACATGGAGGTAAGCATCCCTGATGTCCCGGGACACCATATAGTCCCCTTGTTCTTTGCTATCACTGCTCTGAGTGACTCCATCTGGATTTGAACCCTTGTAAGTGTTCAAATTTTTCAGATTTAGAATAGGTCTCACCTAGCCTTCAGTACCACCATATAGTGTGGAGTAATACCCCTTTCCTTGTTGTCGGAGGGGTAATTTTATTATCACCTGCTGGGAATACAGCTTGTGAATTGTTTTCAATACTGCCTCCCTGTCGGAGGGAGACATTGGTACAGCAGACTACAGGAAACTGCGAGGGGGGAAACCTCTCGACATTCCAATCTGTACCCCTTGGATACTACTTGTAGGATCCAGGGGTCCTGTACGGTCTCAGCGTCATGCTGAGAACTTGGTAGAAGCGGTGGAAGGCTTCTGTTCCTGGGAATGGGCTGCCTGCTGCAGTCTTCTTCCCTTTCCTCTATCCCTGGGCAGATATGACTCTTATAGGGACGAAAGGACTGAGGCTGAAAAGACGGTGTCTTTTTCTGCAGAGATGTGACTTAGGGTAAAAAACGGTGGATTTTCCAGCAGTTGCCCTGGCCACCAGGTCCCATGGACCGACCCCAAATAACTCCTCCCCTTTATACGGCAATACATCTTTGTGCCGTTTGGAATCTGCATCACCTGACCCCTGCCGTGTCCATAAACATCTTCTTGCAGATATGGACATCGCATTTACTCTTGATGCCAGAGTGCAAATATCCCTCTGCGCATCTCGCATATATAGAAATGCATCCTTTAAATGCTCTATAGTCAATAAAATACTGTCCCTGTCAAAGGTATCAATATTTTTAGTCAGGGAATTCGACCAAGCCACCTCAGCTCTGCACATCCAGGCTGAGGCGATCGCTGGTCGCAGTATAACACCAGCATGTGTGTGTATACTTTTTAGGATATTTTTCAGCCTCCTATCAGCTGGCTCCTTAAGTACGGCCCTATCCGTAGATGGTACCGCTACTTGTTCTGCTAAGCGTGTGAGCGCCTTATCCACCCTGAGGGGTGTTTCCCACCGCGCCTTAACTTCAGGCGGGAAAGGGTATACCGCCAATAATTTTCTATCGGGGGAAACCCACGCATCATCACACACTTCATTTAATTTATCTGATTCAGGAAAAACTACAGGTAGTTTTTTCACCTCACACATAATACCCTTTTTTGTGGTACTTGGAGTATCAGAAATATGTAACACCTCCTTCATTGCCCTTAACGTGTGGCCCTAAAAGAAATACGTTTGTTTCTTCACCGTCGACACTGAAATCAGTGTCCGTGTCTGGGTCTGTGTCGACCGACTGAGGTAAATGGGCATTTTACAGCCCCTGACGGTGTTTGAGACGCCTGGACAGATACTAATTTGTTCGCCGGCCCTCTCATGTCGTCAACCGGCTTGCAGCGTGTTGACATTGTCACGTAATTTCCATAAATAAGCCATCCATTCCGGTGTCGACTCCCTAGAGAGTGACATCACCATACAGGCAATTTGCTCCGCCTCCTCACCAATATTTTCCTCATACATGTCGACACACACGTACCGACATACAGCACACACATAGGGAATGCTCTGATAGAGGACAGGACCCACTAGCCCTTTGGGGAGACAGAGGGAGAGTTTGCCAGCACACACCAAAACGCTATAATTATCCAGGGACAACCTTTATATAAGTGTTCCTCCCTTATAGCATTTTAATATATATACATATCGCCAAATCAGTGCCCCCCCTCTCTGTTTTAACCCTGTTTCTGTAGTGCAGTGCAGGGGAGAGCATGGGAGCCTTCCCACCAGCCTTTCTGTGAGGGAAAATGGCGCTGTGTGCTGAGGAGAATAGGCCCCGCCCCCTTTTCGGCGGGCTTCTCTCCGGAGTTTTAGATATCTGGCAGGGGTTAAATACATCCATATAGCCTCAAGGGCTATATGTGATGTATTTTTCGCCATACAGGTATTATACATTGCTGCCCAGGGCGCCCCCCTCCAGCGCCCTGCACCCTCCGTGACCGCTGTGTGAAGTGTGCTGACAACAATGGCGCACAGCTGCAGTGCTGTGCGCTACCTGATGAAGACTGAGAGTCTTCTGCCGCCTGGTTCCGGACCTCTTCATCTTCAGCGTCTGCAAGGGGGGTCGGCGGCGCGGCTCCGGGACGAACCCCAGGGCGAGCCCTGTGTTCCGACTCCCTCTGGAGCTATGTCCAGTAGCCTAAGAATCCAATCTATCCTGCACGCAGGTGAGTTGAAAATCTCTCCCCTAAGTCCCTCGATGCAGTGAGCCTGTTGCCAGCAGGACTCACTGAAAATAAAGAACCTAAAAACTTTTTCTAAGTAACTCTTTAAGAGAGCCACCTAGATTGCACCCTTCTCGGCCGGGCACAAAAACCTAACTGAGGCTTGGAGGAGGGTCATAGGGGGAGGAGCCAGTACACACCATGTGATCCTAAAAGCTTGCTTTTGTGCCCTGTCTCCTGCGGAGCCGCTATTCCCCATGGTCCTGACGGAGTCCCCAGCATCCACTAGGACGTTAGAGAAATATATGTATTTATCTTATTTCTATCTTATTTTTTTTATCTATTCTAGCTTCTAAAAATATTTATCTATTCTACCTAAACCTATCGTGCCTAACCTTGACCATCCCCGCGGCGCTACCGGAACCTAAACCCCGCCGCCCGCCTCCCTCCTCTCCGCAGCCTAACCCTAACCTCCCACCGCAGCCTAACCCTTCTCGCGGGTTAATTAAGAAGTGGTTGGAGTTTGCTATCACTGCTGCTTCCTTGGAAGCAGCAGGGATAGCTCCGCATGGCGATGCAGCAGGGGGCGTCTGCTACAAGCAAACGCCTCCTGCTGTCACCATCGGGGGGGCTTAGGGCACCCATGGTGCCGCTGAAGCCGCCCCCCCGCAGAGGACAGGAAAACTCCTTCTTAGGACGGAGATCCCTGTCCTCTTCCCACCATCGGCGGTGACGCGCCTCTGTTTTGACAAACTGAGGTCGTCCCCACCCCTTCCCTGGCTCCAGAGGGCAGCAGACTGTCAAACACTGACAGTCTGTTTGCTCCGCGGGACCGGTCGCGCACGTGCAGAAGGGGTCCTGCTCATGCGTTAAGTACCGAAAATAAAACGGTACTTTGCAAGTCTGGGGGCGCAGCTCCAACCACATGCCCTATATTGTATGTAAAGATAAGTAGATAGGTAGAATAGAGATTGCCATCTATAGCAACCTACTGTGTATCTACCTATCTGATGGTCCAAACTAACGCATGGGGGGGGGGGGGGGGGGGAAACGACGGCGGGGACGCGCATCACTTACCGTCGGTGCCTGCAACGCTAAACGATGCGAACGATACGTGGTTCTTTCTATCTTAGCTACCTAGAACTCTATATCTTCCTATATATCTACAATTAGCTATCGATATCTATCTATCTATCTACCTACCTTATAAAAAATAAGATTTTACTTACCGATAAATCTATTTCTCATAGTCCGTAGTGGATGCTGGGGACTCCGTCAGGACCATGGGGAATAGCGGCTCCGCAGGAGACAGGGCACAAAAGCAAGCTTTTAGGATCACATGGTGTGTACTGGCTCCTCCCCCTATGACCCTCCTCCAAGCCTCAGTTAGGTACTGTGCCCGGACGAGCGTACACAATAAGGAAGGATCTTGAATCCCGGGTAAGACTCATACCAGCCACACCAATCACACCGTACAACTTGTGATTTTAACCCAGTTAACAGTATGATAACAATGAAGTAGCCTCTAAAAAAGATGGCTCACAACAATAATAACCCGATTTTTTTGTAACAATAACTATGTACAAGTAATGCAGACACTCCGCACTTGGGATGGGCGCCCAGCATCCACTACGGACTATGAGAAATAGATTTATCGGTAAGTAAAATCTTATTTTCTCTAACGTCCTAGTGGATGCTGGGGACTCCGTCAGGACCATGGGGATTATACCAAAGCTCCCAAACGGGCGGGAGAGTGCGGATGACTCTGCAGCACCGAATGAGAGAACTCCAGGTCCTCCTCAGCCAGGGTATCAAATTTGTAGAATTTAGCAAACGTGTTTGCCCCTGACTAAGTAGCTGCTCGGCAAAGTTGTAAAGCCGAGACCCCTCGGGCAGCCGCCCAAGATGAGCCCACCTTCCTTGTGGAATGGGCATTTACAGATTTTGGCTGTGGCAGGCATGCCACAGAATGTGCAAGCTGAATTGTACTACAAATCCAACGAGCAATAGTCTGCTTAGAAGCAGGAGCACCCAGCTCTTTGGGTGCCTACAATATAAACAGCAAGTCAGACTTTCTGACTCCAGCCGTCCTGGAATTATATATATATATATATATATATATATATATATATTTTCAGGGCCCTGACAACGTCTAGCAACTTGGAGTCCTCCAAGTCCCTAGTAGCCGCAGGCACCACAATAGGTTGCTTCAGGTGAAACGCTGACACCACCTTAGGAAGAAACTGGGGACGAGTCCGCAGTTCTGCCCTGTCCGAATGGAAAATCAAATATGGGCTTTTGTAAGACAACCCATTTTGACAATCGCCTGGCCTAGGCCAGGGCCAACAGCATGGTCACTTTCCATGTGAGATATTTCAAATCCACAGATTTGAGTGGTTCAAACCAATATGATTTGAGGAATCCCAACACTACGTTGAGATCCCACGGTGCCACTGGAGGCACACAAGGGCTGTATATGCAATACTCCCTTGACAAACGTCTGGACTTCAGGAACTGAAGCCAATTCTTTCTGGAAGAAAATCTATAGGGCCGAAACTTGAACCTTAATGGACACCAATTTTAGGCTCATAGACACTCCTGTTTGCAGGAAGTGCAGAAATCGACCTAGTTGAAATTTTTTCGTGGGGCCTTCCTGGCCTCACCCACGCAACATATTTTTACCACATGTGGTGATAATGTTGTGCGGTCACCTCCTTCCTGGCTTTGACCAGGGTAGGTATGACCTCTTCCGGAATGCCTTTTCCCTTTGGATCCGGCGTTCAAACCGCCATGCCGTCAAACGCAGTCGCGGTAAGTCTTGGAACAGACAAGGTCCCTGCTGGAGCAGGTCCTTTCTTAAAGGCCGATGCCACGGTTCCTCTTGGAACAGACATGGTACTTGCTGAAAGCAAATCCCTTCTTAGCTCCCGAGGCCATTAGTCCTCTGTGAGCATCTCTTGAAGTCCCGGTTACCAAGTCCCTCTTGGCCAATCCGGAGCCACGAGTATAGTTCTTACTCCTCTATGTCTTATAATTCTCAATACCTTGGTTATGAGAAGCAGAGGAGGGAACACATACACCGACTGTTACACCCACGGTGTTACCAGGACGTCCACAGCTATCGCCTGAAGGTCTCGTGACCTGGCGCAATACCTGTCCCATTTTTTGTTCGGGCGGGACGCCATCATGTCCACCTTTGGTCTTTCCCAACGGTTCACAATCATGCGGAAAACTTCCCGATGAAGTTCCCACTCTCCCGGGTGGAGGTCGTGCCTGCTGAGGAAGTCTGCTTCCCAGTCGTCCACTCCCGGAATGAACACTGCTGACAGTGCTATCACATGATTTTCCGCCTAGCGAAAAATCCTTGCAGTTTTGCCACTGCCCTCCTGCTTCTTGTGCCGCCCTTTCTGTTTACGTGGGCGACTGCCGTGATGTTATCCCACTGGATCAATACCGGCTGACCTTGAAGCAGAGGTCTTGCTAAGCTTAGAGCATTATAAATTTGCTCTTAGCTCCAGTATATTTATGTGGAGAGAATTCTCCAGACTTGATCACACTCCTTGTGTGACTGCTCCCCAGCCTCTCAGGCTGGCCTCCGTGGTCACGAGCATCCAATCCTGAATGCCGAATCTGCGGCCCTCTAGAAGATGAGCACTCTGTAATCACCACAGGAGAGACACCCTTGTCCTTGGATATAGGGTTATCCGCTGATGCATCTGAAGATGCGATCCGGACCATTTGTCCAGCAGATCCCACTGAAGAGTTCTTGCGTGAAATCTGCCGAATGGAAGCGCTTCGTAATAAGCCACCATTTTTACCAGGACTCTTGTGCAATGATGCACTGACACTTTTCCTGGTTTTAGGAGGATCCCGATTAGCTCGGATAACTCCCTGGCTTTCTCCTCTGGGAGAAACACCTTTTCCTGGACTGTGTCCAGAATCATCCCTAGGACCAGCAGACGTGTCGTCGGAACAACTGCGGTTTTGGAATATTTAGAATCCACCCGTGCTGTCGTAGAACTACTTGAGATAGTGCTACTCCGACCTCCAACTGTTCTCTGGACCTTGTTCTTATCAGGAGGTCGTCCATTTTCTTTGAAGACGAATCCTCCTTTCGGTCATTACCTTGGTAAGGACCCGGGGTGCCTTGGACAATCCAACGGCATCGTCTTGAAACTGATAGTGACAGTTCTGTACCACGAACCTGAGGTACCCTTGGTGAGAAAAGGCAAATTTTAGGACATGGAGGTAAGCATCCCTGATGTCCCGGGACACCATATAGTCCCCTTGTTCTTTGCTATCACTGCTCTGAGTGACTCCATCTGGATTTGAACCCTTGTAAGTGTTCAAATTTTTCAGATTTAGAATAGGTCTCACCTAGCCTTCAGTACCACCATATAGTGTGGAGTAATACCCCTTTCCTTGTTGTCGGAGGGGTAATTTTATTATCACCTGCTGGGAATACAGCTTGTGAATTGTTTTCAATACTGCCTCCCTGTCGGAGGGAGACATTGGTACAGCAGACTACAGGAAACTGCGAGGGGGGAAACCTCTCGACATTCCAATCTGTACCCCTTGGATACTACTTGTAGGATCCAGGGGTCCTGTACGGTCTCAGCGTCATGCTGAGAACTTGGTAGAAGCGGTGGAAGGCTTCTGTTCCTGGGAATGGGCTGCCTGCTGCAGTCTTCTTCCCTTTCCTCTATCCCTGGGCAGATATGACTCTTATAGGGACGAAAGGACTGAGGCTGAAAAGACGGTGTCTTTTTCTGCAGAGATGTGACTTAGGGTAAAAAACGGTGGATTTTCCAGCAGTTGCCCTGGCCACCAGGTCCCATGGACCGACCCCAAATAACTCCTCCCCTTTATACGGCAATACATCTTTGTGCCGTTTGGAATCTGCATCACCTGACCCCTGCCGTGTCCATAAACATCTTCTTGCAGATATGGACATCGCATTTACTCTTGATGCCAGAGTGCAAATATCCCTCTGCGCATCTCGCATATATAGAAATGCATCCTTTAAATGCTCTATAGTCAATAAAATACTGTCCCTGTCAAAGGTATCAATATTTTTAGTCAGGGAATTCGACCAAGCCACCTCAGCTCTGCACATCCAGGCTGAGGCGATCGCTGGTCGCAGTATAACACCAGCATGTGTGTGTATACTTTTTAGGATATTTTTCAGCCTCCTATCAGCTGGCTCCTTAAGTACGGCCCTATCCGTAGATGGTACCGCTACTTGTTCTGCTAAGCGTGTGAGCGCCTTATCCACCCTGAGGGGTGTTTCCCACCGCGCCTTAACTTCAGGCGGGAAAGGGTATACCGCCAATAATTTTCTATCGGGGGAAACCCACGCATCATCACACACTTCATTTAATTTATCTGATTCAGGAAAAACTACAGGTAGTTTTTTCACCTCACACATAATACCCTTTTTTGTGGTACTTGGAGTATCAGAAATATGTAACACCTCCTTCATTGCCCTTAACGTGTGGCCCTAAAAGAAATACGTTTGTTTCTTCACCGTCGACACTGAAATCAGTGTCCGTGTCTGGGTCTGTGTCGACCGACTGAGGTAAATGGGCATTTTACAGCCCCTGACGGTGTTTGAGACGCCTGGACAGATACTAATTTGTTCGCCGGCCCTCTCATGTCGTCAACCGGCTAGCAGCGTGTTGACATTGTCACGTAATTTCCATAAATAAGCCATCCATTCCGGTGTCGACTCCCTAGAGAGTGACATCACCATACAGGCAATTTGCTCCGCCTCCTCACCAATATTTTCCTCATACATGTCGACACACACGTACCGACATACAGCACACACATAGGGAATGCTCTGATAGAGGACAGGACCCACTAGCCCTTTGGGGAGACAGAGGGAGAGTTTGCCAGCACACACCAAAACGCTATAATTATCCAGGGACAACCTTTATATAAGTGTTCCTCCCTTATAGCATTTTAATATATATACATATCGCCAAATCAGTGCCCCCCCTCTCTGTTTTAACCCTGTTTCTGTAGTGCAGTGCAGGGGAGAGCATGGGAGCCTTCCCACCAGCCTTTCTGTGAGGGAAAATGGCGCTGTGTGCTGAGGAGAATAGGCCCCGCCCCCTTTTCGGCGGGCTTCTCTCCGGAGTTTTAGATATCTGGCAGGGGTTAAATACATCCATATAGCCTCAAGGGCTATATGTGATGTATTTTTCGCCATACAGGTATTATACATTGCTGCCCAGGGCGCCCCCCTCCAGCGCCCTGCACCCTCCGTGACCGCTGTGTGAAGTGTGCTGACAACAATGGCGCACAGCTGCAGTGCTGTGCGCTACCTGATGAAGACTGAGAGTCTTCTGCCGCCTGGTTCCGGACCTCTTCATCTTCAGCGTCTGCAAGGGGGGTCGGCGGCGCGGCTCCGGGACGAACCCCAGGGCGAGCCCTGTGTTCCGACTCCCTCTGGAGCTATGTCCAGTAGCCTAAGAATCCAATCCATCCTGCACGCAGGTGAGTTGAAAATCTCTCCCCTAAGTCCCTCGATGCAGTGAGCCTGTTGCCAGCAGGACTCACTGAAAATAAAGAACCTAAAAACTTTTTCTAAGTAACTCTTTAAGAGAGCCACCTAGATTGCACCCTTCTCGGCCGGGCACAAAAACCTAACTGAGGCTTGGAGGAGGGTCATAGGGGGAGGAGCCAGTACACACCATGTGATCCTAAAAGCTTGCTTTTGTGCCCTGTCTCCTGCGGAGCCGCTATTCCCCATGGTCCTGACGGAGTCCCCAGCATCCACTAGGACGTTAGAGAAATATATGTATTTATCTTATTTCTATCTTATTTTTTTTATCTATTCTAGCTTCTAAAAATATTTATCTATTCTACCTAAACCTATCGTGCCTAACCTTGACCATCCCCGCGGCGCTACCGGAACCTAAACCCCGCCGCCCGCCTCCCTCCTCTCCGCAGCCTAACCCTAACCTCCCACCGCAGCCTAACCCTTCTCGCGGGTTAATTAAGAAGTGGTTGGAGTTTGCTATCACTGCTGCTTCCTTGGAAGCAGCAGGGATAGCTCCGCATGGCGATGCAGCAGGGGGCGTCTGCTACAAGCAAACGCCTCCTGCTGTCACCATCGGGGGGGCTTAGGGCACCCATGGTGCCGCTGAAGCCGCCCCCCGGCAGAGGACAGGAAAACTCCGTCTTAGGACGGAGATCCCTGTCCTCTTCCCACCATCGGCGGTGACGCGCCTCTGTTTTGACAAACTGAGGTCGTCCCCACCCCTTCCCTGGCTCCAGAGGGCAGCAGACTGTCAAACACTGACAGTCTGTTTGTTCCGCGGGACCGGTCGCGCACGTGCAGAAGGGGTCCTGCTCATGCGTTAAGTACCGAAAATAAAACGGTACTTTGCAAGTCTGGGGGCGCAGCTCCAACCACATGCCCTATATTGTATGTAAAGATAAGTAGATAGGTAGAATAGAGATTGCCATCTATAGCAACCTACTGTGTATCTACCTATCTGATGGTCCAAACTAACGCATGGGGGGGGGGGGGGGAAACGACGGCGGGGACGCGCATCACTTACCGTCGGTGCCTGCAACGCTAAACGATGCGAACGATACGTGGTTCTTTCTTTCTTAGCTACCTAGAACTCTATATCTTCCTATATATCTACAATTAGCTATCGATATCTATCTATCTATCTACCTACCTTATAAAAATATATGTATTTATCTTATTTCTATCTTATTTTTTTTATCTATTCTAGCTTCTAAAAATATTTATCTATTCTACCTAAACCTATCGTGCCTAACCTTGACCATCCCCGCGGCGCTACCGGAACCTAAACCCCGCCGCCCGCCTCCCTCCTCTCCGCAGCCTAACCCTAACCTCCCACCGCAGCCTAACCCTTCTCGCGGGTTAATTAAGAAGTGGTTGGAGTTTGCTATCACTGCTGCTTCCTTGGAAGCAGCAGGGATAGCTCCGCATGGCGATGCAGCAGGGGGCGTCTGCTACAAGCAAACGCCTCCTGCTGTCACCATCGGGGGGGCTTAGGGCACCCATGGTGCCGCTGAAGCCGCCCCCCCGCAGAGGACAGGAAAACTCCTTCTTAGGACGGAGATCCCTGTCCTCTTCCCACCATCGGCGGTGACGCGCCTCTGTTTTGACAAACTGAGGTCGTCCCCACCCCTTCCCTGGCTCCAGAGGGCAGCAGACTGTCAAACACTGACAGTCTGTTTGCTCCGCGGGACCGGTCGCGCACGTGCAGAAGGGGTCCTGCTCATGCGTTAAGTACCGAAAATAAAACGGTACTTTGCAAGTCTGGGGGCGCAGCTCCAACCACATGCCCTATATTGTATGTAAAGATAAGTAGATAGGTAGAATAGAGATTGCCATCTATAGCAACCTACTGTGTATCTACCTATCTGATGGTCCAAACTAACGCATGGGGGGGGGGGAAAAAACGACGGCGGGGACGCGCATCACTTACCGTCGGTGCCTGCAAAGCTAAACGATGCGAACGATACGTGGTTCTTTCTATCTTAGCTACCTAGAACTCTATATCTTCCTATATATCTACAATTAGCTATCGATATCTATCTATCTATCTATCTATCTACCTACCTACCTTATAAAAATATATGTATTTATCTTATTTCTATCTTATTTTTTTTATCTATTCTAGCTTCTAAAAATATTTATCTATTCTACCTAAACCTATCGTGCCTAACCTTGACCATCCCCGCGGCGCTACCGGAACCTAAACCCCGCCGCCCGCCTCCCTCCTCTCCGCAGCCTAACCCTAACCTCCCACCGCAGCCTAACCCTTCTCGCGGGTTAATTAAGAAGTGGTTGGAGTTTGCTATCACTGCTGCTTCCTTGGAAGCAGCAGGGATAGCTCCGCATGGCGATGCAGCAGGGGGCGTCTGCTACAAGCAAACGCCTCCTGCTGTCACCATCGGGGGGGCTTAGGGCACCCATGGTGCCGCTGAAGCCGCCCCCCCGCAGAGGACAGGAAAACTCCTTCTTAGGACGGAGATCCCTGTCCTCTTCCCACCATCGGCGGTGACGCGCCTCTGTTTTGACAAACTGAGGTCGTCCCCACCCCTTCCCTGGCTCCAGAGGGCAGCAGACTGTCAAACACTGACAGTCTGTTTGCTCCGCGGGACCGGTCGCGCACGTGCAGAAGGGGTCCTGCTCATGCGTTAAGTACCGAAAATAAAACGGTACTTTGCAAGTCTGGGGGCGCAGCTCCAACCACATGCCCTATATTGTATGTAAAGATAAGTAGATAGGTAGAATAGAGATTGCCATCTATAGCAACCTACTGTGTATCTACCTATCTGATGGTCCAAACTAACGCATGGGGGGGGGGGGGGGGAAAAACGACGGCGGGGACGCGCATCACTTACCGTCGGTGCCTGCAACGCTAAACGATGCGAACGATACGTGGTTCTTTCTATCTTAGCTACCTAGAACTCTATATCTTCCTATATATCTACAATTAGCTATCGATATCTATCTATCTATCTACCTACCTACCTTATAAAAAATAAGATTTTACTTACCGATAAATCTATTTCTCATAGTCCGTAGTGGATGCTGGGGACTCCGTCAGGACCATGGGGAATAGCGGCTCCGCAGAAGACAGGGCACAAAAGCAAGCTTTTAGGATCACATGGTGTGTACTGGCTCCTCCCCCTATGACCCTCCTCCAAGCCTCAGTTAGGTACTGTGCCCGGACGAGCGTACACAATAAGGAAGGATCTTGAATCCCGGGTAAGACTCATACCAGCCACACCAATCACACCGTACGACTTGTGATTTTAACCCAGTTAACAGTATGATAACAATGAAGTAGCCTCTAAAAAAGATGGCTCACAACAATAATAACCCGATTTTTTTGTAACAATAACTATGTACAAGTAATGCAGACACTCCGCACTTGGGATGGGCGCCCAGCATCCACTACGGACTATGAGAAATAGATTTATCGGTAAGTAAAATCTTATTTTCTCTAACGTCCTAGTGGATGCTGGGGACTCCGTCAGGACCATGGGGATTATACCAAAGCTCCCAAACGGGCGGGAGAGTGCGGATGACTCTGCAGCACCGAATGAGAGAACTCCAGGTCCTCCTCAGCCAGGGTATCAAATTTGTAGAATTTAGCAAACGTGTTTGCCCCTGACTAAGTAGCTGCTCGGCAAAGTTGTAAAGCCGAGACCCCTCGGGCAGCCGCCCAAGATGAGCCCACCTTCCTTGTGGAATGGGCATTTACAGATTTTGGCTGTGGCAGGCCTGCCACAGAATGTGCAAGCTGAATTGTACTACAAATCCAACGAGCAATAGTCTGCTTAGAAGCAGGAGCACCCAGCTCTTTGGGTGCCTACAATATAAACAGCAAGTCAGACTTTCTGACTCCAGCCGTCCTGGAATTATATATATATATATATATATATATATATATATATATATATATATATATATATATATATATATATATATATATTTTCAGGGCCCTGACAACGTCTAGCAACTTGGAGTCCTCCAAGTCCCTAGTAGCCGCAGGCACCACAATAGGTTGCTTCAGGTGAAACGCTGACACCACCTTAGGAAGAAACTGGGGACGAGTCCGCAGTTCTGCCCTGTCCGAATGGAAAATCAAATATGGGCTTTTGTAAGACAACCCATTTTGACAATCGCCTGGCCTAGGCCAGGGCCAACAGCATGGTCACTTTCCATGTGAGATATTTCAAATCCACAGATTTGAGTGGTTCAAACCAATATGATTTGAGGAATCCCAACACTACGTTGAGATCCCACGGTGCCACTGGAGGCACACAAGGGCTGTATATGCAATACTCCCTTGACAAACGTCTGGACTTCAGGAACTGAAGCCAATTCTTTCTGGAAGAAAATCTATAGGGCCGAAACTTGAACCTTAATGGACACCAATTTTAGGCTCATAGACACTCCTGTTTGCAGGAAGTGCAGAAATCGACCTAGTTGAAATTTTTTCGTGGGGCCTTCCTGGCCTCACCCACGCAACATATTTTTACCACATGTGGTGATAATGTTGTGCGGTCACCTCCTTCCTGGCTTTGACCAGGGTAGGTATGACCTCTTCCGGAATGCCTTTTCCCTTAGGATCCGGCGTTCAAACCGCCATGCCGTCAAACGCAGTCGCGGTAAGTCTTGGAACAGACAAGGTCCCTGCTGGAGCAGGTCCTTTCTTAAAGGCCGATGCCACGGTTCCTCTTGGAACAGACATGGTACTTGCTGAAAGCAAATCCCTTCTTAGCTCCCGAGGCCATTAGTCCTCTGTGAGCATCTCTTGAAGTCCCGGTTACCAAGTCCCTCTTGGCCAATCCGGAGCCACGAGTATAGTTCTTACTCCTCTATGTCTTATAATTCTCAATACCTTGGTTATGAGAAGCAGAGGAGGGAACACATACACCGACTGTTACACCCACGGTGTTACCAGGACGTCCACAGCTATCGCCTGAAGGTCTCGTGACCTGGCGCAATACCTGTCCCATTTTTTGTTCGGGCGGGACGCCATCATGTCCACCTTTGGTCTTTCCCAACGGTTCACAATCATGCGGAAAACTTCCCGATGAAGTTCCCACTCTCCCGGGTGGAGGTCGTGCCTGCTGAGGAAGTCTGCTTCCCAGTCGTCCACTCCCGGAATGAACACTGCTGACAGTGCTATCACATGATTTTCCGCCTAGCGAAAAATCCTTGCAGTTTTGCCACTGCCCTCCTGCTTCTTGTGCCGCCCTTTCTGTTTACGTGGGCGACTGCCGTGATGTTATCCCACTGGATCAATACCGGCTGACCTTGAAGCAGAGGTCTTGCTAAGCTTAGAGCATTATAAATTTGCTCTTAGCTCCAGTATATTTATGTGGAGAGAATTCTCCAGACTTGATCACACTCCTTGTGTGACTGCTCCCCAGCCTCTCAGGCTGGCCTCCGTGGTCACGAGCATCCAATCCTGAATGCCGAATCTGCGGCCCTCTAGAAGATGAGCACTCTGTAATCACCACAGGAGAGACACCCTTGTCCTTGGATATAGGGTTATCCGCTGATGCATCTGAAGATGCGATCCGGACCATTTGTCCAGCAGATCCCACTGAAGAGTTCTTGCGTGAAATCTGCCGAATGGAAGCGCTTCGTAATAAGCCACCATTTTTACCAGGACTCTTGTGCAATGATGCACTGACACTTTTCCTGGTTTTAGGAGGATCCCGATTAGCTCGGATAACTCCCTGGCTTTCTCCTCTGGGAGAAACACCTTTTCCTGGACTGTGTCCAGAATCATCCCTAGGACCAGCAGACGTGTCGTCGGAACAACTGCGGTTTTGGAATATTTAGAATCCACCCGTGCTGTCGTAGAACTACTTGAGATAGTGCTACTCCGACCTCCAACTGTTCTCTGGACCTTGTTCTTATCAGGAGGTCGTCCATTTTCTTTGAAGACGAATCCTCCTTTCGGTCATTACCTTGGTAAGGACCCGGGGTGCCTTGGACAATCCAACGGCATCGTCTTGAAACGGATAGTGACAGTTCTGTACCACGAACCTGAGGTACCCTTGGTGAGAAAAGGCAAATTTTAGGACATGGAGGTAAGCATCCCTGATGTCCCGGGACACCATATAGTCCCCTTGTTCTTTGCTATCACTGCTCTGAGTGACTCCATCTGGATTTGAACCCTTGTAAGTGTTCAAATTTTTCAGATTTAGAATAGGTCTCACCTAGCCTTCAGTACCACCATATAGTGTGGAGTAATACCCCTTTCTCTAACGTCCTAGTGGATGCTGGGGACTCCGTCAGGACCATGGGGAATAGCGGGCTCCGCAGGAGACAGGGCACATCTAAAAAAGCTTTTAGGTCACATGGTGCGTACTGGCTCCTCCCCCTATGACCCTCCTCCAAGCCTCAGTTAGGTTTTTGTGCCCGTCCGAGAGGGTGCAATCTAGGTGGCTCTCTTAAAGAGCTGTTTAGAAAAGTTTTTTTTTAGGTTTCAATCTCAGTGATTCCTGCTGGCAACAGGATCACTGCATCGAGGGACTTAGGGGAGAGATTTCCAACTCACCTGCGTGCAGGATGGATTGGAGTCTTAGGCTACTGGACACTTAGCTCCAGCGGGAGTCGGAACACAGGTCAGCCTGGGGTTCGTCCCGGAGCCGCGCCGCCGATCCCCCTTACAGACGCTGAAGAGACGGCAGAACGGAGGTCCGGAAAACAGGCGGCAGAAGACTCCACAGTCTTCATGACGGTAGCGCACAGCACTGCAGCTGTGCGCCATTGTTGTCACACGGCTCACTGACTCAGTCACGGAGGGTGCAGGGCGCTGCTGGGGGCGCCCTGGGCAGCAATATAATTACCTTTAGTGGCAAAAGAAATACATCACATATACCCATTAAGGCTATATGTATGTATTTTGACCCAGGCCAGTTTCTTAAAAACCGGGAGAAAAATCCCGCCGAAAAAGGGGCGGAGCTTATTCTCCTCAGCACTCAGCGCCATTTTCCTGCTCAGCTCCGCTGGTGAGGAAGGCTCCCAGGACTCTCCCCTGCACTGCACTACAGAAACAGGGTAACAAAGAGAAGGGGGGCATAAAATAAGAATTTACTTACCGATAATTCTATTTCTCGGAGTCCGTAGTGGATGCTGGGGTTCCTGAAAGGACCATGGGGAATAGCGGCTCCGCAGGAGACAGGGCACAAAAAAGTAAAGCTTTACTAGGTCAGGTGGTGTGCACTGGCTCCTCCCCCCATGACCCTCCTCCAGACTCCAGTTAGGTACTGTGCCCGGACGAGCATACACAATAAGGGAGGCATTTTGAATCCCGGGTAAGACTCATACCAGCCACACCAATCACACCGTACAACTTGTGATCTAAACCCAGTTAACAGTATGACAACAGAAAGGGCCTCTTAAAGATGGCTCCTTAACAATAACCCGAATTAGTTAACAATAACTATGTACAAGTATTGCAGATAATCCGCACTTGGGATGGGCGCCCAGCATCCACTACGGACTCCGAGAAATAGAATTATCGGTAAGTAAATTCTTATTTTCTCTATCGTCCTAAGTGGATGCTGGGGTTCCTGAAAGGACCATGGGGATTATACCAAAGCTCCCAAACGGGCGGGAGAGTGCGGATGACTCTGCAGCACCGAATGAGAGAACTCCAGGTCCTCCTTTGCCAGGGTATCAAATTTGTAAAATTTTACAAACGTGTTCTCCCCCGACCACGTAGCTGCTCGGCAGAGTTGTAATGCCGAGACCCCTCGGGCAGCCGCCCAAGATGAGCCCACCTTCCTTGTGGAGTGGGCTTTTACAGTTTTAGGCTGTGGCAGGCCTGCCACAGAATGTGCAAGTTGAATTGTGTTACAAATCCAACGAGCAATCGACTGCTTAGAAGCAGGTGCGCCCAACTTGTTGGGTGCATACAATATAAACAGCGAGTCAGATTTTCTGACTCCAGCCGTCCTTGCAATGTATATTTTTAAGGCTCTGACAACGTCCAACAACTTGGAGTCCTCCAAGTCGCTAGTGGCCGCAGGCACCACAATAGGTTGGTTCAGATGAAATGCTGATACCACTTTAGGGAGAAAATGCGGACGAGTCCGCAGTTCTGCCCTATCCGAATGGAAGATTAGATAAGGACTTTTATAAGATAAAGCCGCCAATTCAGATACTCTCCTGGCAGAGGCCAGGGCTAGTAACATAGTCACTTTCAATGTGAGATATTTCAAATCCACCTTTTTCAATGGTTCAAACCAATGGGATTTGAGGAAATCTAAAACTACATTTAGATCCCACGGTGCCACCGGAGGCACCACAGGAGGCTGTATATGCAGTACTCCCTTGACAAAAGTCTGGACCTCAGGGACAGAGGCCAATTCTTTTTGGAAGAATATTGACAGGGCCGAAATTTGAACCTTAATGGATCCCAATTTGAGACCCATAGATAATCCTGATTGCAGGAAATGTAGGAAACGACCCAGTTGGAATTCCTCCGTCGGAACCCTCCGATCCTCGCACCACGCTACATATTTTCGCCAAATGCGGTGATAATGTTTCACGGTGACTTCCTTCCGTGCCTTAATCAAGGTAGGAATGACTTCTTCTGGAATGCCTTTCCCTTTTAGGATCTGGCGTTCAACCGCCATGCCGTCAAACGCAGCCGCGGTAAGTCTTGAAAAAGACAGGGACCCTGCTGTAGCAGGTCCCTTCTCAGAGGTAGAGGCCACGGTTCGTCCGTGAGCATCTCTTGAAGTTCCGGATACCAAGTCCTTCTCGGCCAATCCGGAACCACTAGTATTGTTCTTACTCTTCTTTGCCGTATGATCTTCAATACCTTTGGTATGAGCGGCAGAGGAGGAAACACATACACTGACTGGTACACCCAAGGAGTTACCAGTGCGTCCACAGCTATTGCCTGTGGATCTCTTGACCTGGCGCAATATTTGTCCAGTTTCTTGTTGAGGCGAGACGCCATCATGTCTACAATTGGTCTTTCCCAACGGTCTATTAACATGTTGAAGACTTCTGGATGTAGACCCCACTCTCCCGGATGAAGATCGTGTCTGCTGAGGAAGTCTGCTTCCCAGTTGTCCACGCCCGGGATGAACACTGCTGACAGTGCTATCACGTGATTCTCCGCCCAGCGAAGAATCTTGGCAGCTTCTGCCATTGCACTCCTGCTTCTTGTGCCGCCCTGCCTGTTTACATGGGCGACCGCCGTGATGTTGTCCGACTGAATCAACACCGGCTTTCCTTGCAGGAGAAGTTCCGCCTGGCTTAGAGCATTGTAGATTGCTCTTAGTTCCAGAATGTTTATGTGAAGAGACTTTTCCAGACTCGTCCATACTCCCTGGAAGTTTCTTCCTTGTGTGACTGCTCCCCAGCCTCTCGGGCTGGCATCCGTGGTCACCAGGATCCAATCCTGAATGCCGAATCTGCGGCCTTCTAATAGGTGAGCCTTCTGCAACCACCACAGAAGTGACACCCTTGTCTTTGGTGACAGGGTTATTCGCAGGTGCATCTGCAGATGCGACCCTGACCATTTGTCCAACAGATCCCTTTGGAATATTCTTGCCTGGAATCTGCCGAATGGAATTGCTTCGTAAGAAGCCACCATTTTTCCCAGGACTCTTGTGCATTGATGTACTGACACTTTTCCTGGTTTTAGGAGGTTCCTGACCAGATCGGATAACTCCTTGGCTTTTTCCTCTGGAAGGAAAACCTTTTTCTGAACCGTGTCCAGAATCATTCCTAGGAACAGCAGACGAGTTGTCGGGATTAAATGGGATTTTGGAATATTCAGAATCCACCCGTGTTGTCTTAGCACCTCTTGAGATAGTGCTAAAGCTGTCTCCAGCTGTTCTCTGGACCTTGCCCTTATTAGGAGATCGTCCAAGTATGGGATAACTAATACGCCTTTTCTTCGAAGAAGAATCATCATCTCGGCCATTACCTTGGTAAAGACCCGAGGCGCCGTGGACAATCTGAACGGCAGCGTCTGAAACTGATAGTGACAGTTTTTGAACAATGAACCTGAGGTACCCCTGGTGTGCGGGGTAAATCGGAACGTGTAGATACGCATCCTTGATGTCCAAGGATACCATAAAGTCCCCTTCTTCCAGGTTCGCTATCACTGCTCTGAGTGACTCCATCTTGAACTTGAACTTTTTTATGTAGAGGTTCAAGGACTTCAGATTTAGAATAGGCCTTACCGAGCCATCCGGCTTCGGTACCACAAATAGAGTGGAATAATACCCCTTTCCTTGTTGTAATAGGGGTACTTTGACTATCACCTGCTGAGCGTACAGCTTGTGAATGGCTTCCAACACCCTCTCCCTTTCGGAAGAGACGGTTGGTAAGGCAGACTTCAGGAAACGATGAGGAGGATCCGTCTCTAATTCCAACCTGTACCCCTGAGATATTATCTGCAGGATCCAGGGGTCTACCTGCGAGTGAGCCCACTGCGCGCTGTAATTTTTGAGACGGCCCCCCACTGTCCCCGAGTCCGCTTGAGAGGCCCCAGCGTCATGCTGAGGTTTTTGCAGGAGCCGGGGAGGGCTTCTGTTCCTGGGAAGGAGCTGCCTGTTGGTGTCTCTTCCCTCTTCCTCTGCCTCGTGGCAGGTACGACAAGCCCTTTGCTCTCTTATTTTTGTAGGAGCGAAAAGGCTGCGGTTGAAAGGTCGGTGCCTTTCTCTGTTGGGGAGTGACTTGAGGTAAAAAAGTGGATTTCCCGGCAGTAGCCGTGGCCACCAAGTCTGATAGACCAACTCCAAATAACTCCTCCCCTTTATACGGCAAAACCTCCATGTGACGTTTTGAATCCGCATCGCCTGTCCACTGTCGTGTCCATAAGGCTCTTCTGGCTGAAATGGACATAGCACTCACCCGAGATGCCAGTGTGCAAATATCCCTCTGTGCATCACGCATATAGATAAATGCATCCTTTATTTGTTCTAACGACAGTAAAACATTGTCCCTATCTAGGGTATCAATATTTTCAATCAGGGATTCTGACCAAACTACTCCAGCACTGCACATCCAGGCAGTTGCTATAGCTGGTCGTAGTATAACACCTGCATGTGTGTATATATTCTTTTGAATAACTTCCATCTTTCTATCTGATGGATCCTTAAGTGCGGCCGTCTCAGGAGAGGGTAACGCCACTTGTTTGGATAAGCGTGTGAGCGCCTTGTCCACCTTAGGGGGTGTTTCCCAGCGCGCCCTAACCTCTGGCGGGAAAGGGTATAATGCCAATAACTTTTTTGAAATTATCAACTTTTTATCAGGAGCAACCCACGCTTCATCACACACGTCATTTAATTCTTCTGATTCAGGAAAAACGGTTTGTAGTTTTTTCACACCATACATAATACCCTGTTTTACGGTATCTGTAGTATCAGCTAAATGTAACGTCTCCTTCATTGCCAAAATCATATAACGTGTGGCCCTACTGGAAAATACGTTTGAATTTCTACCGTCGTCACTGGAATCAGTGCCCGTGTCTGGGTCTGTGTCGACCGACTGAGGCAAAGGGCGTTTTACAGCCCCTGACGGTGTTTGAGGCGCCTGGACAGGCATTAATTGATTGTCCGGCCGCCTCATGTCCTCAACTGACTGTTTAAGGGAAGATAAACCATCACGTAATTCCACAAATAAAGGCATCCATTCTGGTGTCGACCCCCTGGGGGGTGACATCTGCATATTTGGCAATTGCTCCGCCTCCACACCAATATCGTCCTCATACATGTCGACACCACGTACCGACACACACCGCAAACTCACAGGGAATGCTCTAATGAAGACAGGACCCACTAGCCCTTTTGGGGAGACAGAGGGAGAGTCTGCCAGCACACACCACAAAGCGCTATATATACAAGGGATATCCTTATATTAAGTGCTCCCTTATAGCTGCTTTAATATATATATATATATAGCCATTAATGTGCCCCCCCTCTCTGTTTTACCCTGTTTCTGTAGTGCAGTGCAGGGGAGAGACCTGGGAGCCGTTCTGACCAGCGGAGCTGTGACAGAAAATGGCGCCGTGTGCTGAGGAGATAGGCCCCGCCCCTTTTTCGGCGGGTTCTTCTCCCGCTATTTTTCCAGTCAGGCAGGGGTTAAATATCTCCATATAGCCCCTATGGGCTATATGTGAGGTATTTTTAGCCTTGTATAAGGTTTATATTTGCCTCTCAGAGCGCCCCCCCCCAGCGCTCTGCACCCTCAGTGACTGCCCAGTGAAGTGTGCTGAGAGGAAAATGGCGCACAGCTGCAGTGCTGTGCGCTACCTTATGAAGACTGAGGAGTCTTCAGCCGCCGGTTTCCGGACCTCTTCACGCTTCAGCATCTGCAAGGGGGTCGGCGGCGCGGCTCCGGGACCGGACTCCACGGCTGGGCCTGTGTTCGATCCCTCTGGAGCTAATGGTGTCCAGTAGCCAAGCAGCAAATCCACTCTGCATGCAGGTGAGTTTACTACTTTCCCCCTAAGTCCCACGTTGCAGTGATCCTGTTGCCAGCAGGACTCACTGTAAAGAAAAAAACCTAAACTAAACTTTCTCTAAGCAGCTCTTTAGGAGAGCCACCTAGATTGCACCCTTCTCGTTCGGGCACAAAATCTAACTGGAGTCTGGAGGAGGGTCATGGGGGGAGGAGCCTGTGCACACCACCTGACCTAGTAAAGCTTTACTTTTTTGTGCCCTGTCTCCTGCGGAGCCGCTATTCCCCATGGTCCTTTCAGGAACCCCAGCATCCACTTAGGACGATAGAGAAATTGGCGATATTTATATATTAAGAGCGCATATATAGTAAACAACACCTTCAAGGGTTGTTTTTATACATTTATAGCGCTTTTGGTGTGTGCTGGCAAACTCTCCCTCTGTCTCCCCAAAGGGCTAAGGGGTCCTGTCTTCGATTAGAGCATTCCCTGTGTGGCTGCTGTGTGTCGGTACGTGTGTGTCGACATGTATGAGGACGATGTTGGTGTGGAGGCAGAGCAATTGCCGATGATGGTAATGTCACCCCCTAGGGAGTCGACACCGGAATGGATGGCTTTAGTTATGGAATTACGTGATAATGTCAGCACACTGCAAAAGTCAGTTGACGAAATAAGACGCCCGGCAAACCAGTTAGTACCGGTTCAGGCGTCTCAGACACCGTCAGGGGCTGTAAAACGTCCTTTACCTCAGTCAGTCGACACGGGTACCGACACAGATGAATCTAGTGTCGACGGTGAAGAAACAAACGTATTTTCCAATAGGGCCACACGTTATATGATCACGGCAATGAAGGAGGCGTTACAGATCTCTGATACTGCTGGTACCTCAAAAAGGGGTATTATGTGGGGGGTGAAAAAACTACCTGTATTTTTCCCAGAATCAGAGGAATTGAATGATCTGTGTGATGAAGCGTGGGTTACCCCCGATAGAAAAATGCTAATTTCAAAGAAGTTGTTGGCATTATACCCTTTCCCACCAGAGGTTAGGGCGCGCTGGGAAACACCCCCTAAGGTAGATAAGGCGCTCACACGTTTATCAAAGCAAGTGGCGTTGCCGTCTCCTGATACGGCCGCCCTCAAGGATCCAGCAGATAGGAGGCTGGAAACTACACTGAAGAGTATATACACACATACGGGTGTTATACTGCGACCGGCAATAGCCTCAGCCTGGATGTGCAGTGCTGGGGTAGTGTGGTTGGATTCTCTGACTGAAAATATTGAGACCCTGGATAGGGACAGTATTTTATTGACTCTAGAGCAATTAAAGGATGCTTTTCTTTATATGCGAGATGCTCAGAGGGATGTTTGTACTCTAGCATCAAGAGTAAGCGCGATGTCCATATCTGCTAGAAGAAGTTTATGGACGCGACAGTGGTCAGGTGATGCGGATTCCAAGAGGCATATGGAAGTATTGCCATATAAAGGAGAGGAATTGTTTGGGGTCGGTCTTTCGGACCTGGTGACCACGGCAACTGCCGGCAAATCCACCTTTTTACCTCAGACCCCTTCACAACAGAAAAAGACACCGTCTTTTCAGCCGCAGTCCTTTCGCTCCTATAAAAAGCGACCAAAAGGACAGTCTTATCTGCCGAGAGGCAGAGGAAAGGGTAAGAAAGGGCAGCACGCAGCCCCTGCCCAGGAACAGAAGCCCGCCCCGGCTTCTACAAAGCCATCAGCATGACGCTGGGGCTTTACAAGCGGACCCAGGAACGGTGGGGGGTCGACTCAAGATTTTCAGCAATCAATGGGCTCACTCACAAGTGGACCCGTGGGTCCTGCAGATAATATCTCAGGGTTACATGCTGGAGTTCGAAAGGTTTCCCCCTCGCCGGTTCCTAAAGTCTGCTTTACCAACGTCTCCCTCAGAAAGGACGTCGGTTTTGGAAGCCATTCACAAGCTGTATTCTCAGCAGGTGATAGTCAAGGTACCCCTCCTACAACAGGGAAAGGGGTATTATTCCACACTATTTGTGGTACCGAAGCCGGACGGTTCGGTAAGACCTATTCTAAATCTGAAATCCTTGAACCTGTACATACAGAAATTCAAGTTCAAGATGGAGTCACTCAGAGCAGTGATAGCGAATCTGGAAGAAGGGGACTTCATGGTGTCCCTGGACATAAAGGATGCTTATCTGCATGTCCCAATTTACCCCTCACACCAAGGGTATCTCAGGTTCGTGATACAAGACTGTCATTATCAGTTTCAAACGATGCCGTTTGGTTTGTCCACGGCCCCTCGGGTCTTTACCAAGGTAATGACCGAAATGATGGTTCTTCTACGAAGAAAAGGCGTATTAATTATCCCTTACTTGGACGATCTCCTGATAAGGGCAAAGTCCAGAGAACAGCTGGAAGTCGGTGTAGCACTAACCCAGGTAGTGCTTCAGCAACACGGGTGGATTCTGAATCTTCCAAAATCTCAATTGACCCCGACAACTCGTCTGCTGTTCCTGGGAATGATTCTGGACACGGTTCAGAAAAAGGTGTTTCTCCCGGAGGAGAAAGCAAGGGAGTTATCCGAACTTGTCAGGAACCTCCTAAAACCAGGAACGGTGTCAGTACATCAATGCACAAGAGTCCTGGGAAAGATGGTGGCTTCGTACGAAGCGATTCCATTCGGCAGATTCCATGCACGGACATTTCAGTGGGATCTGCTGGACAAATGGTCCGGATCGCATCTGCACATGCATCAGCGGATAGCACTGTCACCAAGAACAAGGTTGTCTCTCCTGTGGTGGCTGCAGACTGCCCATCTGTTAGTGGGCCGCAGATTCGGCATACAGGACTGGGTCCTGGTGACTACGGATGCCAGCCTACGAGGTTGGGGAGCAGTCACAAAGGGAAGAAACTTCCAGGGCGTGTGGTCAAACCTGGAGACGTCTCTTCACATAAATATACTGGAGCTAAGAGCGATCTACAATGCTCTAAGTCTGGCAAAACCGCTGCTTCAGGGTCAGCCGGTGTTGATCCAGTCCGACAACATCACGGCAGTCGCCCACGTAAACCGACAAGGCGGCACGAGAAGCAGGAGTGCAATGGCAGAAGCGGCAAGGATTCTGCGCTGGGCGGAGAATCATGTCATAGCACTGTCAGCAGTGTTCATCCCGGGAGTGGACAACTGGGAAGCAGATTTCCTCAGCAGACACGACCTTCACCCGGGAGAGTGGGGACTTCATCCAGAAGTTTTCCACATGATTGTGAACCGTTGGGAAAAACCAAAGGTAGACATGATGGCGTCTCGCCTCAACAAAAAATTGGACAGGTATTGCGCCAGGTCAAGAGACCCTCAGGCAATAGCTGTGGACGCTCTGGTAACACCGTGGGTGTACCAATCAGTGTATGTGTTCCCTCCTCTGCCTCTCATACCAAAGGTACTGAGAATTATACGGAAAAGAGGAGTAAGAACGATACTGGTGGCTCCGGACTGGCCAAGGAGAACTTGGTATCCGGAACTTCAAGAGATGCTCACGGAGGATCCGTGGCCTCTACCTCTAAGAAGGGATCTGCTTCAGCAGGGACCTTGTATGTTCCAAGACTTACCGCGTCTGCGTTTGACGGCATGGCGGTTGAACGCCGGATTCTAAAAGAAAAGGGCATTCCAGAGGAAGTTATTCCTACCTTGATTAAGGCTAGGAAGGAAGTGACTGTACAACATTATCACCGCATTTGGCGAAAATATGTTGCGTGGTGTGAGGCCAAGAAGGCTCCAACGGAAGAATTTCAATTGGGTCGATTCTTACATTTCCTGCAAGCAGGATTGTCTATGGGCCTAAAATTGGGGTCTATTAAAGTTCAAATTTCGGCCTTATCAATTTTCTTCCAGAAGGAATTGGCGTCAGTGCCTGAAGTACAAACTTTTGTCAAAGGTGTACTACATATACAACCCCCAATAGTGCCTCCAGTGGCACCGTGGGATTTGAACGTGGTTCTAAATTTTCTCAAATCTCATTGGTTTGAGCCGTTAAAATCGGTAGAATTAAAATACCTTACATGGAAGGTAACCATGCTGCTGGCCCTGGCTTCTGCCAGGAGAGTTTCAGAGTTGGCAGCTTTGTCATACAAGAGCCCATATCTGATATTCCATTCGGACAGGGCAGAATTGAGGACACGTCCTCAATTTCTCCCTAAGGTGGTTTCGGCATTTCACTTAAACCAGCCTATTGTGGTGCCTGCGGCTACTAGCGACTTGGAGGACTCCAAGTTACTGGACGTTGTCAGAGCATTAAAAATATATATTTCAAGGACAGCTGGAGTCAGAAAAACTGACTCGTTGTTTACATTGTATGCACCCAACAAGATGGGTGCTCCTGCGTCTAAACAGACGATTGCACGTTGGATCTGTAGCACAATCCAACTTGCACATTCTGTGGCAGGCGTGCCACAGCCTAAATCTGTAAAGGCCCACTCCACAAGGAAGGTGGGCTCATCTTGGGCGGCTGCCCGAGGAGTCTCGGCATTACAACTTTGCCGAGCAGCTACGTGGTCAGGGGAGAACACGTTTGTAAAATTTTACAAATTTGATACTCTGGCTACAGAGGACCTGGAGTTTTCTCATTCGGTGCTGCAGAGTCATCCGCACTCTCCCGCCCGTTTGGGAGCTTTGGTATAATCCCCATGGTCCTGACGGAGTCCCCAGCATCCACTAGGACGTTAGAGAAAATAAGAATTTACTTACCGATAATTCTATTTCTCATAGTCCGTAGTGGATGCTGGGCGCCCATCCCAAGTGCGGATTGTCTGCAATGCTTGTACATAGTTATTGTTACAAAATCGGGTTATTACTGTTGTTGTGAGCCATCTTTTCAGAGGCTACTTCGTTTTGTTATCATACTGTTAACTGGGTTCAGATCACAAGTTGTACGGTGTGATTGGTGTGGCTGGTATGAGTCTTACCCGGGATTCAAGATCCTTCCTTATTGTGTACGCTCGTCCGGGCACAGTACCTAACTGAGGCTTGGAGGAGGGTCATAGGGGGAGGAGCCAGTACGCACCATGTGACCTAAAAGCTTTTTTAGATGTGCCCTGTCTCCTGCGGAGCCCGCTATTCCCCATGGTCCTGACGGAGTCCCCAGCATCCACTACGGACTATGAGAAATAGAATTATCGGTAAGTAAATTCTTATTTTCCTTGTTGTCGGAGGGGTAATTTTATTATCACCTGCTGCGAATACAGCTTGTGAATTGTTTTCAATACTGCCTCCCTGTCGGAGGGAGACATTGGTACAGCAGACTACAGGAAACTGCGAGGGGGGAAACCTCTCGACATTCCAATCTGTACCCCTTGGATATTACTTGTAGGATCCAGGGGTCCTGTACGGTCTCAGCGTCATGCTGAGAACTTGGTAGAAGCGGTGGAAGGCTTCTGTTCCTGGGAATGGGCTGCCTGCTGCAGTCTTCTTCCCTTTCCTCTATCCCTGGGCAGATATGACTCTTATAGGGACGAAAGGACTGAGGCTGAAAAGACGGTGTCTTTTTCTGCAGAGATGTGACTTAGGGTAAAAAACGGTGGATTTTCCAGCAGTTGCCCTGGCCACCAGGTCCCATGGACCGACCCCAAATAACTCCTCCCCTTTATACGGCAATACATCTTTGTGCCGTTTGGAATCTGCATCACCTGACCCCTGCCGTGTCCATAAACATCTTCTTGCAGATATGGACATCGCATTTACTCTTGATGCCAGAGTGCAAATATCCCTCTGCGCATCTCGCATATATAGAAATGCATCCTTTAAATGCTCTATAGTCAATAAAATACTGTCCCTGTCAAAGGTATCAATATTTTTAGTCAGGGAATTCGACCAAGCCACCTCAGCTCTGCACATCCAGGCTGAGGCGATCGCTGGTCGCAGTATAACACCAGCATGTGTGTGTATACTTTTTAGGATATTTTTCAGCCTCCTATCAGCTGGCTCCTTAAGTACGGCCCTATCCGTAGATGGTACCGCTACTTGTTCTGCTAAGCGTGTGAGCGCCTTATCCACCCTGAGGGGTGTTTCCCACCGCGCCTTAACTTCAGGCGGGAAAGGGTATACCGCCAATAATTTTCTATCGGGGGAAACCCACGCATCATCACACACTTCATTTAATTTATCTGATTCAGGAAAAAATAAGAATTTACTTACCGATAATTCTATTTCTCGGAGTCCGTAGTGGATGCTGGGGTTCCTGAAAGGACCATGGGGAATAGCGGCTCCGCAGGAGACAGGGCACAAAAAAGTAAAGCTTTTACCAGATCAGGTGGTGTGCACTGGCTCCTCCCCCTATGACCCTCCTCCAGACTCCAGTTAGGTACTGTGCCCGGACGAGCGTACACAATAAGGGAGGCAATTTGAATCCCGGGTAAGACTCATACCAGCCACACCAATCACACCGTACAACTTGTGATCTAAACCCAGTTAACAGTATGATAACAGAAAGAGCCTCTTAAAGATGGCTCCTTAACAATATAACCCGAATTTGTTAACAATAACTATGTACAGTATTGCAGATAATCCGCACTTGGGATGGGCGCCCAGCATCCACTACGGACTCCGAGAAATAGAATTATCGGTAAGTAAATTCTTATTTTCTCTATCGTCCTAAGTGGATGCTGGGGTTCCTGAAAGGACCATGGGGATTATACCAAAGCTCCCAAACGGGCGGGAGAGTGCGGATGACTCTGCAGCACCGAATGAGAGAATTCCAAGTCCTCTTTTGCCAGGGTATCAAATTTGTAGAATTTTACAAACGTGTTTTCCCCCGACCACGTAGCTGCTCGGCAGAATTGTAATGCCGAGACCCCTCGGGCAGCCGCCCAAGATGAGCCCACCTTCCTTGTGGAATGGGCCTTAACAGATTTAGGCTGTGGCAGGCCTGCCACAGAATGAGCAAGTTGAATTGTGTTACAAATCCAACGAGCAATCGTCTGCTTAGAAGCAGGGGCACCCAACTTGTTGGGTGCATATAGTATCAACAGCGAGTCAGATTTTCTGACTTCAGCCGTCCTTGAAATGTATATTTTTAAGGCTCTGACAACGTCCAACAACTTGGAGTCCTCCAAGTCGCCAGTGGCCGCAGGCACCACAATAGGTTGGTTCAGGTGAAACGCTGATACCACCTTAGGGAGAAAATGCGGACGAGTCCTCAGTTCTGCCCTATCCGAATGGAAGATTAGATAAGGGCTTTTATAAGATAAAGCCGCCAATTCAGATACTCTCCTGGCGGAAGCCAGGGCCAGTAACATAGTCACTTTCCATGTGAGATATTTAAAATCCACCTTTTTCAATGGTTCAAACCAATGGGATTTGAGGAAATCTAAAACTACATTTAGATCCCACGGTGCCACCGGAGGCACCACAGGAGGCTGTATATGCAGTACTCCTTTAACAAAAGTCTGTACCTCAGGAACTGAGGCCAATTCTTTTTGGAAGAATATTGACAGGGCCGAAATTTGAACCTTAATAGATCTCAATTTGAGACCCCTAGACAATCCTGATTGTAGGAAATGTAGGAAACGACCCAGTTGAAATTCCTCCGTCGGAACACTCCGATCCTCGCACCACGCGACATATTTTCGCCAAATGCGGTGATAATGTTTCGCGGTGACTTCCTTCCTTGCCTTAATCAAGGTAGGAATGACTTCTTCTGGAATGCCTTTCCCTTTTAGGATCTGGCGTTCAACCGCCATGCCGTCAAACGCAGCCGCGGTAAGTCTTGAAAGAGACAGGGACCCTGTTGTAGCAGGTCCCTTCTCAGAAGTAGAGGGCACGGGTCGTCCGTGACCAACTCTTGAAGTTCCGGGTACCAAGTCCTTCTTGGCCAATCCGGAGCCACTAGTATTTCTTACTCCTCCTCACCGTATAATCTTCAATACCTTTGGTATGAGAGGCAGAGGAGGAAACACATATACTGATTTGTACACCCAAGGTGTTACCAGTGCGTCCACAGCTATTGCCTGTGGATCTCTTGACCTGGCGCAATACTTGTCCAGTTTCTTGTTGAGGCGAGACGCCATCATGTCTACCATTGGTCTTTCCCAACAGTTTATTAGCATGTGGAAGACTTCTGGATGAAGACCCCCCTCTCCCGGGTGTATATCGTGTCTGCTGAGGAAGTCTGCTTCCCAGTTGTCCACGCCCGGGAAGAACACTGCTGACAGTGCTATTACGTGATTCTCCGCCCAGCGAAGAATCTTGGCAGCTTCTGCCATTGCACTCCTGCTTCTTGTGCCGCCCTGTCTGTTTACATGGGCGACCGCCGTGATGTTGTCCGACTGAATCAACACCGGTTTTCCTTGCAGGAGTGGTTCCGCCTGGCTTAGAGCATTTTAGATTGCTCTTAGTACCAGAATGTTTATGTGAATAGACTTTTCCAGGTTCGTCCATACCCCCTGGAAGTTTCTTCCTTGTGTGACTGCTCCCCAACCTCTCAGGCTGGCGTCCGTGGTCACCAGGATCAAATCCTGTATGCCGAATCTGCGGCCCTCCAATAGATGAGCCTTTTGCAACCACCACAGAAGATATACCCTTGTCCTTGGCGACAGGGTTATTCGCAGGTGCATCTGAGGATGCGACCCTGACCATTTGTCCAACAGATCCCTTTGGAAAATTCTTGCATGGAATCTGCCGAATGGAATTGCTTCGTAAAAAGCCACCATTTTTCCCAGGACTCTTGTGCATTGATGTACAGACACCTTTCCTGGTTTTAGGAGGTTCCTGACAGGTCGGATAACTCCTTGGCTTTTTCCTCGGGAAGAAAAACCTTTTTCTGAACCGTGTCCAGAATCATCCCTAGGAACAGCAGACGTATCGTCGGAAAACAGCTGCGATTCTTGGAATATTTAGAATCCAGTCGTGCCGTCGAAGAACTACTTTAGATAGTGCTCTTCCGACCTCCAACTGTTCTCTGGAACTTGCCCTTTTTAGGTCGTGCAAGTAAGGAATAATTTAGATGCCTTTTTTCTTTGAAGAAACATCTTTTCGGCCATTACCTTGGTAAAAAGGCCCGGGGTGCCGTGGATAATTCAAACGGCATCGTCTGAAACTGATATTGACAGTTCTGTACCACGAACCAGAGGTACCCTTGATGAGAAGGACAAATTTTGGACATGGAGGTAATCCTTGATGTCCAGGGACACCATATAGTCCCCTTTTTTCCGGTTCGCTATCACTGCTCTGAGTGACTTTATCTCGATTTGAACCTTTTATGTAAGTGTTCAAAACATTTTAGATTTAGACTATGTGTCACCAAGCCGTCTGGCTTCAGTACCACAATATAGTGTGGAAAAATAATACCCTTTTCCTTGTCGTAGGAGGGGTACTTTGATTATCACCTGCTGGATATACAGCTTGTGAATTGTTTCCAATGCTGCCTCCCTGTCGGAGGGAGCCGTTGGTAAAGCAGACTTCAGGAAGCTGCGAGGAGAAGATGTCTCGACTCTCCAATCTTTACCCCTGGGATAATACTCGTACGATCTAGGGGTCAACTTGCGAGTGATCCCACTGCGCCCTGAGACTCTTGAGACTACCCCCCCACCTTGAGTCCGCTTGCACGGCCCCAGCGTCATGCTGAGGACTTGGCAGACGCGGTGGAGGGCTTCTTTTCCTGGGAAAGGGCTGCCTGCTGCAGTCTACTTCCCTTACCTCTATGTCTGGGCAGATATGACTGGCCTTTTGCCTGCATGCCCTCATGGGAAAGGAAAGATTGAGGCTGAAAAGACGGTGTCTTTTTTAGCTGAGATGTAACTTGGGGTAAAAAAGGTTGGATTTCCCAGCTGTTGCTGTGGTCCCCAGGTCCGATGGACCGACCCCCAAATAACTCCTTCCCTTTATACAGCAATACTTCCATCTGCCGTATGGGATCTGTATCACCTGACCACTGTCGTGTCCCTGACATCTTCTGGGAGATATGGACAACGCACTTATCTTGATGCCAGAGAGCAAATATCCCTCTGTGCATCTCACATACATATATATAGAATGCATCCTATTAAATGCTCTACATGAATAAAATATTTTCAGTCAGGGAATCCGACCAAGCCAACCCAGCACTGCATCTCCAGGCTGATGGCGATCGCTGGTCGCAGTATAACCACCGTATGTGTGTATATACTTTTTAGGATATTTTTCCAGCTTCCTATCAGCTGGCTCCTTGAGGGCGGCCGTATCTGGAGACGGTAACGCCACTTGATAAGCGTGTGAGCGCCTTATCACCCTAAGGGGTGTTTCCCAACGTACCCTAATTTCTGGCGGGAAAGGGTATAACGCCAATATTTGCTATCGGGGTAACCCTACGCATCATCACACACTTCATTTTATTTTATCTGATTCAGGAAAAACTACAGGTAGTTTTTTCACTCCCACATAATACCCTTTCTTGTGGTACTTGTAGTATCAGAAACACGTAACACCTCCTTCATTGCCCTTAACGTGTGGCCCTAATGAGAAATACGTTTGTTTATTCACCGTCGACACTGTATTCAGTGTCCGTGTCTGTGTCTGTGTCGACCGACTGAGGTAAATGGGCGTTTTTAAAACCCCTGACGGTGTTTCTGAGACGCCTGGACCGGTCCTAATAGATTGTCGGCCGTCTCATGTCGTCAACCGACCTTGCAGCGTGTTGACATTCTCACGTAATTCTCTAAATAAGCCATCCATTCCGGTGTCGACTCCCTAGAGAGTGACATCACCATTACAGGCAATTTCTCCGCCTCCTCACCAACATCGTCCTCATACATGTCGACACACACGTACCGACACACAGCACACACACCGGGAATGCTCTGACAGAGGACAGGACCCACTAGCCCTTTGGGGAGACAGAGGGAGAGTCTGCCAGCACACACCAAAAACGCTATAATTATATAGGGACAACCTTATATAAGTGTTTCTCCCTTATAGCATCTTTTATATATATACAATATCGCCAAAATCAGTGCCCCCCCTCTCTGTTTTAACCCTGTTTCTGTAGTGCAGTGCAGGGGAGAGCCTGGGAGCCTTCTCTCCAGCTTTTCTGTGAGAGAAAATGGCGCTGTGTGCTGAGGAGATAGGCCCCGCCCCTTTTTCGGCGGCCTCGTCTCCCGCTATTTTTGAAGTTAGGCAGGGGTTAAATATCTCCATATAGCCTCTGTGGGCTATATGTGAGGTATTTTTTGCCTCTAATAAGGTTTTTATTTGCCTCTCAGAGCGCCCCCCCCAGCGCTCTGCACCCTCAGTGACTGTTGTGTGAAGTGTGCTGAGAGGAAAATGGCGCACAGCTGCAGTGCTGTGCGCTACCTTTATGAAGACTCAGGAGTCTTCAGCCGCCGATTTTGGACCTCTTCTCTCTTCAGCGTCTGCAAGGGGGCCGGCGGCGCGGCTCCGGTGACCATCCAGGCTGTACCTGTGATCGTCCCTCTGGAGCTAGTGTCCAGTAGCCAAGCAGCAAATCCACTCTGCACGCAGGTGAGTTCACTACTTCTCCCCTAAGTCCCTCGTTGCAGTGATCCTGTTGCCAGCAGGACTCACTGTAAAGTAAAAAACCTAAGCTAAACTTTCTCTAAGCAGCTCTTTAGGAGAGCCACCTAGATTGCACCCTTCTCGTTCGGGCACAAAATCTAACTGGAGTCTGGAGGAGGGTCATAGGGGGAGGAGCCAGTGCACACCACCTGATCTGGTAAAAGCTTTACTTTTTTGTGCCCTGTCTCCTGCGGAGCCGCTATTCCCCATGGTCCTTTCAGGAACCCCAGCATCCACTTAGGACGATAGAGAAACTACAGGTAGTTTTTTCACCTCACACATAATACCCTTTTTTGTGGTACTTGGAGTATCAGAAATATGTAACACCTCCTTCATTGCCCTTAACGTGTGGCCCTAAAAGAAATACGTTTGTTTCTTCACCGTCGACACTGAAATCAGTGTCCGTGTCTGGGTCTGTGTCGACCGACTGAGGTAAATGGGCATTTTACAGCCCCTGACGGTGTTTGAGACGCCTGGACAGATACTAATTTGTTCGCCGGCCCTCTCATGTCGTCAACCGGCTAGCAGCGTGTTGACATTGTCACGTAATTTCCATAAATAAGCCATCCATTCCGGTGTCGACTCCCTAGAGAGTGACATCACCATACAGGCAATTTGCTCCGCCTCCTCACCAATATTTTCCTCATACATGTCGACACACACGTACCGACATACAGCACACACATAGGGAATGCTCTGATAGAGGACAGGACCCACTAGCCCTTTGGGGAGACAGAGGGAGAGTTTGCCAGCACACACCAAAAATAAGATTTTACTTACCGATAAATCTATTTCTCGGAGTCCGTAGTGGATGCTGGGGTTCCTGAAAGGACCATGGGGAATAGCGGCTCCGCAGGAGACAGGGCACAAAAAGTAAAGCTTTTTCCGATCAGGTGGTGTGCACTGGCTCCTCCCCCTATGACCCTCCTCCAGACTCCAGTTAGGTACTGTGCCCGGACGAGCGTACACAATAAGGGAGGATTTTGAATCCCGGGTAAGACTCATACCAGCCACACCAATCACACCGTACAACTTGTGATCTAAACCCAGTTAACAGTATGATAACAGCGGAGCCTCTGAAAGATGGCTTCCTTCAACAATAACCCGAATTAGTTAACAATAACTATGTACAATTTATGCAGATAATCCGCACTTGGGATGGGCGCCCAGCATCCACTACGGACTCCGAGAAATAGATTTATCGGTAAGTAAAATCTTATTTTCTCTATCGTCCTAGTGGATGCTGGGGTTCCTGAAAGGACCATGGGGATTATACCAAAGCTCCCAAACGGGCGGGAGAGTGCGGATGACTCTGCAGCACCGAATGAGAGAACTCCAGGTCCTCCTTAGCCAGAGTATCAAATTTGTAAAATTTTACAAACGTGTTCTCCCCTGACCACGTAGCTGCTCGGCAAAGTTGTAATGCCGAGACCCCTCGGGCAGCCGCCCAAGATGAGCCCACCTTCCTTGTGGAGTGGGCCTTTACAGATTTAGGCTGTGGCAGGCCTGCCACAGAATGTGCAAGTTGGATTGTGCTACAGATCCAACGAGCAATCGTCTGCTTAGACGCAGGAGCACCCATCTTGTTGGGTGCATACAATATAAACAACGAGTCAGATTTTCTGACTCCAGCTGTCCTTGCAATATATATTTTTAATGCTCTGACAACGTCCAGTAACTTGGAGTCCTCCAAGTCACTTGTAGCCGCAGGCACTACAATAGGCTGGTTCAGATGAAATGCTGACACCACCTTAGGGAGAAAATGCGGACGAGTCCGCAGTTCTGCCCTGTCCGAATGGAAAATCAGATATGGGCTTTTGTAAGATAAAGCTGCCAATTCTGACACTCTCCTGGCAGAAGCCAGGGCTAGAAGCATGGTCACTTTCCATGTGAGATATTTCAAATCCACCTTTTTTAGTGGTTCAAACCAATGAGATTTTAGGAAGTCCAAAACCACATTGAGATCCCACGGTGCCACTGGAGGCACCACAGGAGGCTGTATATGCAGCACTCCCTTAACAAAGGTCTGGACTTCAGGGACTGAAGCCAATTCTTTTTGAAAGAAAATCGACAGGGCCGAAATTTGAACCTTAATAGATCCCAATTTGAGACCCATAGACAATCCTGATTGCAGGAAATGTAGGAATCGACCCAGTTGAAATTCCTCCGTCGGAGCACTCCGATCTTCGCACCACGCAACATATTTTCGCCAAATTCGGTGATAATGTTGCACGGTTACTTCCTTCCTTGCTTTAATCAAAGTAGGAATGACTTCTTCCGGCATGCCTTTTTCCTTTAGGATCCGGCGTTCAACCGCCATGCCGTCAAACGCAGCCGCGGTAAGTCTTGAAACAGACAGGGACCCTGCTGAAGCAAGTCCCTCCTTAGAGGTAGAGGCCACGGATCTTCCGTGATCATCTCTTGAAGTTCCGGGTACCAAGTCCTTCTTGGCCAATCCGGAACCACTAGTATCGTTCTTACGCCTCTTTGCCGTATAATTCTCAATACTTTTGGTATGAGAGGCAGAGGAGGAAACACATACACCGACTGGTACACCCAAGGCGTTACCAGCGCGTCCACAGCTATTGCCTGCGGATCTCTTGACCTGGCGCAATACCTGTCCAGTTTTTTGTTGAGGCGAGACGCCATCATGTCCACCATTGGTCTTTCCCAACGGGTTACCAGCATGTGGAAGACTTCTGGATGAAGTCCCCACTCTCCCGGGTGAAGATCGTGTCTGCTGAGGAAGTCTGCTTCCCAGTTGTCCACTCCCGGGATGAACACTGCTGACAGTGCTATCACATGATTCTCTGCCCAGCGAAGAATCCTTGCAGCTTCTGCCATTGCACTCCTGCTTCTTGTGCCGCCCTGTCTGTTCACATGGGCGACTGCCGTGATGTTGTCCGACTGGATCAACACCGGTTTTCCCTGAAGCAGAGGTTCTGCCTGGCTTAGAGCATTGTATATTGCTCTTAGTTCCAGAATGTTTATGTGAAGAGACGTTTCCAGGCTCGTCCATACTCCCTGGAAGTTTCTTCCTTGTGTGACTGCTCCCCAGCCTCTCAGGCTGGCGTCCGTGGTCACCAGGATCCAATCCTGTATGCCGAATCTGCGGCCCTCCAATAGATGAGCACTCTGCAACCACCACAGAAGAGACACCCTTGTCCTTGGAGACAGGGTTATCCGCAGGTGCATCTGAAGATGCGACCCTGACCATTTGTCCAACAGATCCCTTTGGAAAATTCTTGCGTGGAATCTGCCGAATGGAATTGCTTCGTAAGAAGCCACCATTTTTCCCAGGACTCTTGTGCATTGATGTACAGACACCTTTCCTGGTTTTAGGAGGTTCCTGACAAGCTCGGATAACTCCTTGGCTTTTTCCTCCGGGAGAAAAACCTTTTTCTGAACCGTGTCCAGAATCATCCCTAGGAACAGCAGACGAGTTGTCGGCATTAACTGGGATTTTGGAATATTCAGAATCCACCCGTGCTGTTTTAGCACTTCTTGAGACAGTGCTAATCCCATCTCTAGCTGTTCTCTGGACCTCGCCCTTATTAGGAGATCGTCCAAGTATGGGATAATTAATACGCCTTTTCTTCGAAGAAGAATCATCATCTCGGCCATTACCTTTGTAAAGATCCGAGGTGCCGTGGACAATCCGAACGGCAGCGTCTGAAACTGATAGTGACAGTTTTGTACAACGAACCTGAGGTACCCCTGGTGTGAGGGGTAAATTGGAACGTGGAGATACGCATCCTTGATGTCCAAGGATACCATAAAGTCCCCCTCTTCCAGGTTCGCTATCACTGCTCTGAGTGACTCCATTTTGAACTTGAACTTCTTTATGTACAGGTTCAAGGACTTCAGATTTAGAATAGGCCTTACCGAGCCATCCGGCTTCGGTACCACAAAAAGAGTGGAATAATACCCCTTCCCTTGTTGTAGAAGAGGTACCTTGACTATCACCTGCTGAGAGTACAGCTTGTGAATGGCTTCCAAAACCGTCCCCCTTTCGGAGGGGGACGTTGGTAAAGCAGACTTCAGGAAACGGCGAGGTGGATCTGTCTCTAATTCCAACCTGTACCCTTGAGATATTATCTGCAGGATCCAGGGATCTACCTGCGAGTGAGCCCACTGCGCGCTGTAATTTTTGAGACGACCGCCCACCGTCCCCGAGTCCGCTTGAGAAGCCCCAGCGTCATGCTGAGGCTTTTGTAGAAGCCGGGGAGGGCTTCTGTTCCTGGGAAGGAGCTGCGTGTTGCTGTCTCTTCCCTCGACCTTTGCCTCGTGGCAGATATGAATAGCCCTTTGCTCTCTTATTTTTAAAGGAACGAAAGGGCTGCGGTTGAAAAGTCGGTGCCTTTTTCTGTTGGGGAGTGACTTGAGGTAGAAAGGTGGATTTCCCGGCTGTAGCCGTGGCCACCAAATCTGATAGACCGACTCCAAATAACTCCTCCCCTTTATACGGCAAAACTTCCATATGCCGTTTTGAATCCGCATCGCCTGTCCACTGTCGCGTCCATAAAGTTCTTCTGGCCGAAATGGACATAGCACTTACCCGTGATGCCAGTGTGCAGATATCCCTCTGTGCATCACGCATATAAAGAAATGCATCCTTTATTTGTTCTAACGACAGTAAAATATTGTCCCTGTCCAGGGTATCAATATTTTCAATCAGGGACTCTGACCAAACTACCCCAGCACTGCCCATCCAGGCAGTCGCTACAGCTGGTCGTAGTATAACACCTGCATGTGTGTATATACTTTTTTGGATATTTTCCATCCTCCTATCTGATGGATCTTTAAGTGCGGCCGTCTCAGGAGAGGGTAACGCCACTTGTTTAGATAAGCGTGTTAGCGCCTTGTCCACCCTAGGAGGTGTTTCCCAGCGCTCCCTAACCTCTGGCGGGAAAGGGTATAATGCCAATAATTTCTTTGAAATTATCAGCTTTTTATCAGGGGCAACCCACGCTTCATTACACACGTCATTTAATTCTTCTGATTCAGGAAAAACTATAGGTAGTTTTTTCATACCCCACATAATACCCTGTTTAGTGGTACCTGTAGTATCAGCTAAATGTAACGCCTCCTTCATTGCCAAAATCATATAACGTGTGGCCCTACTGGAAAATACGGTTGATTCGTCACCGTCACCACTGGAGTCATCGCCTGTGTCTGGGTCTGTGTCGACCGACTGAGGCAAAGGGCGTTTCACAGCCCCTGACGGTGTTTGAGTCGCCTGGACAGGCACTAATTGATTGTCCGGCCGTCTCATGTCGTCAAACGACTGCTTTAGCGTGTTGACACTATCCCGTAGTTCCATAAATAAAGGCATCCATTCTGGTGTCGACTCCCTAGGGGGTGACATCCTCATATTTGGCAATTGCTCCGCCTCCACACCAATATCGTCCTCATACATGTCGACACACACGTACCGACACACAGCAGACACACAGGGAATGCTCCTAACGAAGACAGGACCCACTAGCCCTTTGGGGAGACAGAGGGAGAGTTTGCCAGCACATACCAAAAGCGCTATATATATATATCAGGGATAGCCTTATAATAAGTGCTCCCTTATAGCTGCTTTGTTATATCAAAATATCGCCATAAATGTGCCCCCCCCTCTCTGTTTTACCCTGTTTCTGTAGTGCAGTGCAGGGGAGAGACTTGGGAGCAGTCCTGACCAGCGGAGCTGTGAGAGGAAATGGCGCCGTGTGCTGAGGAGATAGGCCCCGCCCCTTTTCTGGCGGGCTCGTCTCCCGCTATTTAGAAAAATTAGGCAGGGGTTAAATATCTCCATATAGCCTCTAGGGCTATATGTGAGGTATTTTTAGCCTTTATAGGTAATCATTTGCCTCCCAGGGCGCCCCCCTCCCAGCACCCTGCACCCTCAGTGACTGCCGTGTGAAGTGTGCTGAGAGGAAAATGGCGCACAGCTGCAGTGCTGTGCGCTACCTTTAGAAGACTGCAGGAGTCTTCAGCCGCCGATTCTGGACCTCTTCTGATTTCAGCATCTGCAAGGGGGCCGGCGGCGTGGCTCCGGTGACCATCCAGGCTGTACCTGTGATCGTCCCTCTGGAGCTTGATGTCCAGTAGCCAAGAAGCCAATCCATCCTGCACGCAGGTGAGTTGACTCCTTCTCCCCTCAGTCCCTCGCTGCAGTGATCCTGTTGCCAGCAGGAATCACTGTAAAATAAAAAACCTAGCTAAACTTTTTCTAAGCAGCTCTTTAGGAGAGCCACCTAGATTGCACCCTTCTCGGCCGGGCACAAAAATCTAACTGAAGTCTGGAGGAGGGTCATAGGGGGAGGAGCCAGTGCACACCACCTGATCGGAAAAAGCTTTACTTTTTGTGCCCTGTCTCCTGCGGAGCCGCTATTCCCCATGGTCCTTTCAGGAACCCCAGCATCCACTAGGACGATAGAGAAACGCTATAATTATCCAGGGACAACCTTTATATAAGTGTTCCTCCCTTATAGCATTTTAATATATATACATATCGCCAAATCAGTGCCCCCCCTCTCTGTTTTAACCCTGTTTCTGTAGTGCAGTGCAGGGGAGAGCATGGGAGCCTTCCCACCAGCCTTTCTGTGAGGGAAAATGGCGCTGTGTGCTGAGGAGAATAGGCCCCGCCCCCTTTTCGGCGGGCTTCTCTCCGGAGTTTTAGATATCTGGCAGGGGTTAAATACATCCATATAGCCTCAAGGGCTATATGTGATGTATTTTTCGCCATACAGGTATTATACATTGCTGCCCAGGGCGCCCCCCTCCAGCGCCCTGCACCCTCCGTGACCGCTGTGTGAAGTGTGCTGACAACAATGGCGCACAGCTGCAGTGCTGTGCGCTACCTGATGAAGACTGAGAGTCTTCTGCCGCCTGGTTCCGGACCTCTTCATCTTCAGCGTCTGCAAGGGGGGTCGGCGGCGCGGCTCCGGGACGAACCCCAGGGCGAGCCCTGTGTTCCGACTCCCTCTGGAGCTATGTCCAGTAGCCTAAGAATCCAATCCATCCTGCACGCAGGTGAGTTGAAAATCTCTCCCCTAAGTCCCTCGATGCAGTGAGCCTGTTGCCAGCAGTACTCACTGAAAATAAAGAACCTAAAAACTTTTTCTAAGTAACTCTTTAAGAGAGCCACCTAGATTGCACCCTTCTCGGCCGGGCACAAAAACCTAACTGAGGCTTGGAGGAGGGTCATAGGGGGAGGAGCCAGTACACACCATGTGATCCTAAAAGCTTGCTTTTGTGCCCTGTCTCCTGCGGAGCCGCTATTCCCCATGGTCCTGACGGAGTCCCCAGCATCCACTAGGACGTTAGAGAAATATATGTATTTATCTTATTTCTATCTTATTTTTTTTTATCTATTCTAGCTTCTAAAAATATTTATCTATTCTACCTAAACCTATCGTGCCTAACCTTGACCATCCCCGCGGCGCTACCGGAACCTAAACCCCGCCGCCCGCCTCCCTCCTCTCCGCAGCCTAACCCTAACCTCCCACCGCAGCCTAACCCTTCTCGCGGGTTAATTAAGAAGTGGTTGGAGTTTGCTATCACTGCTGCTTCCTTGGAAGCAGCAGGGATAGCTCCGCATGGCGATGCAGCAGGGGGCGTCTGCTACAAGCAAACGCCTCCTGCTGTCACCATCGGGGGGGCTTAGGGCACCCATGGTGCCGCTGAAGCCGCCCCCCCGCAGAGGACAGGAAAACTCCGTCTTAGGACGGAGATCCCTGTCCTCTTCCCACCATCGGCGGTGACGCGCCTCTGTTTTGACAAACTGAGGTCGTCCCCACCCCTTCCCTGGCTCCAGAGGGCAGCAGACTGTCAAACACTGACAGTCTGTTTGTTCCGCGGGACCGGTCGCGCACGTGCAGAAGGGGTCCTGCTCATGCGTTAAGTACCGAAAATAAAACGGTACTTTGCAAGTCTGGGGGCGCAGCTCCAACCACATGCCCTATATTGTATGTAAAGATAAGTAGATAGGTAGAATAGAGATTGCCATCTATAGCAACCTACTGTGTATCTACCTATCTGATGGTCCAAACTAACGCATGGGGGAAAAAAAAAAAAACGACGGCGGGGACGCGCATCACTTACCGTCGGTGCCTGCAAAGCTAAACGATGCGAACGATACGTGGTTCTTTCTATCTTAGCTACCTAGAACTCTATATCTTCCTATATATCTACAATTAGCTATCGATATCTATCTATCTACCTACCTACCTTATAAAATAAGAATTTACTTACCGATAATTCTATTTCTCGGAGTCCGTAGTGGATGCTGGGGTTCCTGAAAGGACCATGGGGAATAGCGGCTCCGCAGGAGACAGGGCACAAAAGTAAAGCTTTCCGATCAGGTGGTGTGCACTGGCTCCTCCCCCTATGACCCTCCTCCAAGCCAGTTAGGTACTGTGCCCGGACGAGCGTACACAATAAGGGAGGAATTTTGAATCCCTGGTAAGACTCATACCAGCCACACCAATCACACCGTACAACTTGTGATCTAAACCCAGTTAACAGTATGATAACAGCGGAGCCTCTGAAAAGATGGCTCACAACAATAATAACCCGATTTTTGTAACTATGTACAAGTATTGCAGATAATCCGCACTTGGGATGGGCGCCCAGCATCCACTACGGACTCCGAGAAATAGAATTATCGGTAAGTAAATTCTTATTTTCTCTATCGTCCTAGTGGATGCTGGGGTTCCTGAAAGGACCATGGGGATTATACCAAAGCTCCCAAACGGGCGGGAGAGTGCGGATGACTCTGCAGCACCGAATGAGAGAACTCCAGGTCCTCCTTAGCCAGGGTATCAAATTTGTAGAATTTAGCAAACGTGTTTGCCCCTGACCAAGTAGCTGCTCGGCAAAGTTGTAAAGCCGAGACCCCTCGGGCAGCCGCCCAAGATGAGCCCACCTTCCTTGTGGAATGGGCATTTACATATTTTGGCTGTGGCAGGCCTGCCACAGAATGTGCAAGCTGAATTGTATTACACATCCAACTAGCAATAGTCTGCTTAGAAGCAAGAGCACCCAGTTTGTTGGGTGCATACAGGATAACAGCAAGTCAGTTTTCCTGACTCCAGCCGTCCTGGAACATATTTTCAGGGCCCTGACAACATCTAGCAACTTGGAGTCCTCCAAGTCCCTAGTAGGTGCAAGGCACCACAATAAGCTGGTTCAGGTGAAACACTGACACCACCTTAGGGAGAGAACTGGGGACGAGTCCGCAGCTCTGCCCTGTCCGAATGGACAAACAGATATGGGCTTTTTTGAGAAAAAACCACCAATTTGACACTCGCCTGGTCCAGGCCAGGGCCAAGAGCATGGTCACTTTTCATGTGAGATGTTTCAAATCCACAGATTTGACTGGTTTTAAACCAATGTGATTTGAGGAATCCCAGAACTACGTTGAGATCCCACAGTGCCACTGGAGGCACAAAAGAGGGTTGTATATGCAATACTCCCTTGACAAACTTCTGGACTTCAGGAACTGAAGCCAATTCTTTCTGGAAGAAAATCGACAGGGCCGAAATTTGAACCTTAATGGACCCCAATTTGAGGCCCATAGACACTCCTGTTTGCAGGAAATGCAGGAAACGACCGAGTTGAAATTTCTTTGTGGGGCCTTCCTGGCCTCACACCACGCAACATATTTTCGCCACATGTGGTGATAATGTTGTGCGGTCACCTCCTTTCTGGCTTTGACCAGGGTAGGAATGACCTCTTCCGGAATGCCTTTTTCCCTTAGGATCCGGCTTTCCACCGCCATGCCGACAAACGCAGCTGCGGTAAGTCTTGGAACAGACATGGTACTTGCTGAAGCAAGTCCCTTCTTAGCGGCAGAGGCCATAAGACCTCTGTAAGCATCTCTTGAAGTTCCGGGTACCAAGTCCTTCTTGGCCAATCCGGAGCCATGAGTATAGTTCTTACTCCTCTACGTCTTATAATTCTCAGCACCTTAGGTATGAGAAGCAGAGGAGGGAACACATACACCGACTGGTACACCCACGGTGTTACCAGAACGTCCACAGCTATTGCCTGAGGGTCTCTTGACCTGGCGCAATACCTGTCCCGTTTTTTGTTCAGACGGGACGCCATCATGTCCACCTTTGGTATTTCCCAACGGTTTACAATCATGTGGAAAAAACTTCCCGATGAAGTTTCCACTCTCCCGGGTGGAGGTCGTGCCTGCTGAGGAAGTCTGCTTCCCAGTTTCCATTCCCGGGATGAAACACTGCTGACAGTGCTATCACATGATTTTCCGCCCAGCGAAAAGTCCTTGCAGTTTTTGCCATTGCCCTCCTGCTTCTTGTGTCGCCCTGTCTGTTTACGTGGGCGACTGCCGTGATGTTTTTCCCACTGGATCAATACCGGCTGACCTTGAAGCAGAGGTCTTGCTAAGCTTAGAGCATTATAAATTTACCCTTAGCTCCAGTATATTTATGTGGAGAAAAGTCTCCAGACTTGATCACACTCCCTGGAAATTTTTTCCTTGTGTGACTGCTCCCCAGCCTCTCGGGCTGGGCTCCGTGGTCACCAGCATCCAATCCTGAATGCCGAATCTGCGGCCCTCTAGAAGATGAGCACTCTATAACCACCACAGGAGAGACACCCTTGTCCTTGGATATAGGGTTATCCGCTGATGCATCTGAAGATGCGATCCGGACCATTTGTCCAGCAGATCCCACTGAAAAGTTCTTGCGTGAAATCTGTCGAATGGAATTGCTTCGTAGGAAGCCACCATTTTTACCAGGACCCTTGTGCAATGATGCACTGTTTTTAGGAGGTTCCTGACTAGCTCGGATAACTCCCTGGCTTTCTCTTCCGGGAGAAACACCTTTTTCTGGACTGTGTCCAGAATCATCCCTAGGCACAGCAGACGTGTCGTCGGGATCAGCTGCGATTTTGGAATATTTAGAATCCACCCGTGCTGTTGTAGCAGTATCCGAGATAGTGCTACTCCGACCTCCAACTGTTCCCTGGACTATGCCCTTATCAGGAGATCGTCCAAGTAAGGGATAATTAAGACGCCTTTTCTTCGAAGAAGAATCATCATTTCGGCCATTACCTTGGTAAAGACCCGGGGTGCCGTGGACAATCCAAACGGCAGCGTCTGAAACGGATAGTGACAGTTCTGCACCACGAACCTGAGGTACCCTTAGTGAGAAGGGCAAATTTGGGACATAGAGGTAAGCATCCCTGATGTCCCGGGACACTATATAGTCCCCTTCTTCCTGGTTCGTTATCACTGCTCTGAGTGACTCCATCTTGATTTGAACCTTTGTAAGTGTTCAAAAAAATTTTTAAAATAAGTCTCACCTAGCCTTCTGGCTTCAGTACCACAATATAGTGTGGAATAATACCCCTTTCTTGTAGTAGGAGGGGTAATTTAATTATCACCTGCTGGGAATACAGCTTGTGAATTTTTTCCCATACTGCCTCCTTGTCGGAGGGAGACCTTGGTAAAGCAGACTTCAGGAGCCTGCGAAGGGGAAACGTCTCGACATTCCAATCTGTACCCCTGGGATACTACTTGTAGGATCCAGGGGTCCTGTACGGTCTCAGCGCCATGCTGAGAACTTGTCAGAAGCGGTGGAACGCTTCTGTTCCTGGGAATGGGCTGCCTGCTGCAGTCTTCTTCCCTTTCCTCTATCCCTGGGCAGATATGATCTTATAGGGACGAAAGGATTGAGGCTGAAAAGACGGTGTCTTTTTCTGCAGAGATGTGACTTAGGGTAAAAACGGTGGATTTTCCAGCAGTTGCCGTGGCCACCAGGTCCGATGGACCGACCCCAAATAACTCCTCTTCCTTTATACGGCAATACACCTTTGTGCCGTTTGGAATCTGCATCACCTGACCACTGTCGTGTCCATAAACATCTTCTGGCAGATATGGACATCGCACTTACTCTTGATGCCAGAGTGCAAATATCCCTCTGTGCATCTCGCATATATAGAAATGCATCCTTTAAATGCTCTATAGTCAATAAAATACTGTCCCTGTCAAGGGTATCAATATTTTTAGTCAGGGAATCCGACCAAGCCACCCCAGCTCTGCACATCCAGGCTGCGGCGATCGCTGGTCGCAGTATAACACCAGTATGTGTGTATATACTTTTTATGATATTTTCCAGCCTCCCGTCAGCTGATCCTTGAGGACGGCCCTATCTATAGACGGTACCGCCACTTGTTTTGATAAGCGTGTGAGCGCCTTATCCACCCTAAGGGTTGTTTCCCAACGCGCCCTAACTTCTGGCGGGAAAGGGTATACCGCCCATAATTTTCTATCGGGGGGAACCCACGCATCATCACACACTTTATTTAATTTATCTGATTCAGGAAAAACTATGGTAGTTTTTTCACATCCCACATAATACCCTCTTTTGTGGTACTTGTAGTATCAGAAATATGTAACACCTCCTTCATTGCCTTTAACGTGTGGCCCTAATAAGGAATACGTTTGTTTATTCACCGTCGACACTGGATTCAGTGTCCCTGTCTGTGTCTGTGTCGACCGACTAAAGTAAACGGGCGTTTTAAAAACCCCTGACGGTGTTTTTGAGACGTCTGGACCGGTACTAATTGTTTGTCGGCCGTCTCATGTCGTCAACCGACCTTGCAGCGTGTTGACATTATCACGTAATTCCCTAAATAAGCCATCCATTCCGGTGTCGACTCCCTAGAGAGTGACATCACCATTACAGGCAATTGCTCCGCCTCCTCACCAACATCGTCCTCCTACATGTCGACACACACGTACCGACACACAGCACACACACAGGGAATGCTCTGATAGAGGACAGGACCCACTAGCCCTTTGGAGAGACAGAGGGAGAGTTTGCCAGCACACACCAAAAACGCTATAATTTTATATAGGGACAACCTTATATAAGTGTTTCTCCCTAATAGCATCTTTATATAGATATTTATATCGCCAATTAGTGCCCCCCCTCTCTGTTTAAACCCTGTTTCTGTAGTGCAGTGCAGGGGAGAGCCTGGGAGCCTTCTCTCCAGCCTTTCTGTGAGAGAAAATGGCGCTGTGTGCTGAGGAGATAGGCCCCGCCCCTTTTCTGGCGGGCTCGTCTCCCGCTATTTAGAGAAATCAGGCAGGGGTTAAATATCTCCATATAGCCTCTGGGGGCTATATGTGAGGTATTTTTAGCCTTTATATAGGTTACATTTGCCTCCCAGGGCGCCCCCCTCCCAGCGCCCTGCACCCTCAGTGACTGCCGTGTGAAGTGTGCTGAGAGGAAAATGGCGCACAGCTGCAGTGCTGTGCGCTACCTTTAGAAGACTGCAGGAGTCTTCAGCCGCCGATTCTGGACCTCTTCTGACTTCAGCATCTGTAAGGGGGCCGGCGGCGCGGCTCCGGTGACCATCCAGGCTGTACCTGTGATCGTCCCTCTGGAGCTTGATGTCCAGTAGCCAAGAAGCCAATCCATCCTGCACGCAGGTGAGTTGACTCCTTCTCCCCTCAGTCCCTCGCTGCAGTGATCCTGTTGCCAGCAGGAATCACTGTAAAATAAAAAACCTAGCTAAACTTTTTCTAAGCAGCTCTTTAGGAGAGCCACCTAGATTGCACCCTTCTCGGCCGGGCACAAAAATCTAACTGGCTTGGAGGAGGGTCATAGGGGGAGGAGCCAGTGCACACCACCTGATCGGAAAGCTTTACTTTTGTGCCCTGTCTCCTGCGGAGCCGCTATTCCCCATGGTCCTTTCAGGAACCCCAGCATCCACTAGGACGATAGAGAAATATATGTATTTATCTTATTTCTATCTTATTTTTTTTATCTATTCTAGCTTCTAAAAATATTTATCTATTCTACCTAAACCTATCGTGCCTAACCTTGACCATCCCCGCGGCGCTACCGGAACCTAAACCCCGCCGCCCGCCTCCCTCCTCTCCGCAGCCTAACCCTAACCTCCCACCGCAGCCTAACCCTTCTCGCGGGTTAATTAAGAAGTGGTTGGAGTTTGCTATCACTGCTGCTTCCTTGGAAGCAGCAGGGATAGCTCCGCATGGCGATGCAGCAGGGGGCGTCTGCTACAAGCAAACGCCTCCTGCTGTCACCATCGGGGGGGCTTAGGGCACCCATGGTGCCGCTGAAGCCGCCCCCCCGCAGAGGACAGGAAAACTCCGTCTTAGGACGGAGATCCCTGTCCTCTTCCCACCATCGGCGGTGACGCGCCTCTCTTTTGACAAACTGAGGTCGTCCCCACCCCTTCCCTGGCTCCAGAGGGCAGCAGACTGTCAAACACTGACAGTCTGTTTGTTCCGCGGGACCGGTCGCGCACGTGCAGAAGGGGTCCTGCTCATGCGTTAAGTACCGAAAATAATAAGAATTTACTTACCGATAATTCTATTTCTCGTAGTCCGTAGTGGATGCTGGGGACTCCGTCAGGACCATGGGGAATAGCGGGCTCCGCAGGAGACAGGGCACATCTAAAAAAGCTTTTAGGTCACATGGTGTGTACTGGCTCCTCCCCCTATGACCCTCCTCCAAGCCTCAGTTAGGTACTGTGCCCGGACGAGCGTACACAATAAGGAAGGATCTTGAATCCCGGGTAAGACTCATACCAGCCACACCAATCACACCGTACAACTTGTGATCTGAACCCAGTTAACAGTATGATAACAAAACGAAGTAGCCTCCGAAAAGATGGCTCACAACAATAGTAATAACCCGATTTTTGTAACAATAACTATGTACAAGCATTGCAGACAATCCGCACTTGGGATGGGCGCCCAGCATCCACTACGGACTACGAGAAATAGAATTATCGGTAAGTAAATTCTTATTTTCTCTAACGTCCTAGTGGATGCTGGGGACTCCGTCAGGACCATGGGGATTATACCAAAGCTCCCAAACGGGCGGGAGAGTGCGGATGACTCTGCAGCACCGAATGAGAGAACTCCAGGTCCTCCTTAGCCAGAGTATCAAAATTTGTAAAATTTTACAAACGTGTTCTCCCCTGACCACGTAGCTGCTCGGCAAAGTTGTAATGCCGAGACTCCTCGGGCAGCCGCCCAGGATGAGCCCACCTTCCTTGTGGAATGGGCATCTACATATTTCGGCTGTGGCAGGCCTGCCACAGAATGTGCAAGCTGAATTGTACTACAAATCCAGCGTGCAATAGACTGCTTAGAAGCATGAGCACCCAGCTTGTTGGGTGTATACAATATAAACAGCAAGTCAGACTTTCTGACTCCAGCCGTCCTAACTATATATATATATATATATATTATATATATATATATATATATATATATATATATATATATTTTTTTTTTAGGGCCCTGACCACGTCTAGTAACTTGGAGTCCTCCAAGTCCCTAGTAGCCGCAGGCACCACAACAGGTTGTTTCAGGTGAAAACGCTGGCACCCCTTTATGAAGAAACTGGAGACGAGTCCCAGTTCTGTCCAAATGGAAAATTTTTAATATGGGCTTTTGTAAGACAAAGCCGCCCCTTCTGACAATCGCCTGGCCGAGGCCAGGGCTAACAACATGGTCACTTCCCATGTGAGATATCTGTCAACAGCATGGTCACTTGCCATGTGAGATATTTCAAATCCACAGATTTGAGCGGTTCAAACCAATATGATTTTAAGAAATCCCAACACTATGTTGAGATCTCACGGTGCCCCTAGGGGCACAAAAAGCTGTATATGCAATACATCCTTTACAATCTGGACTTCAGGAACTGAAGTCAATTCTTTCTGGAAGAAAATCTACAGGGCCGAAATTTAAATGTTAATGAACCCCAATTTGAGGCCCAAAACACTCCTGTTTTCAGGAAGTGTAGAAATCGACCTAGTTGAATTTCCGTCGTGGAGCCTTCCTGGCCTCACCCACGCAACATATTTTCACCACATGTGGTGATGACGTTGTGCGGTCACCTCCTTCCTGGCTTTGACCAGGGTAGGTATGACCTCTTATGGAATGCCTTTTCCCTTCAGGAACCGGCATTCAACCGCCATGCCGTCAAACGCAGCCGCGGTAAGTCTTGGAATAGACATGGTACTTGCTGAATCAAGTCCCTTCTTAGCTCCCCGGGCCCTTAGTCCTCTGTGAGCATTTCTTGAAGTTCCGGGTACCAAGTCCCTCTTGGCCAATCCGGAGCCACTAGTATAGTTCATACTCCTCTATGTCTTATAATTCTCAATACCCTGGTTATGAGAAACAGAGGAGGGAACACCTACACTGACTGGTACACCCACGGTGTTACCAGAACATCCACAGCTATCGCCTGAAGGTCTCATGACCTGGCGGAATACCTGTCCCGTTTTTTGTTCGGGCGGGACGCCATCATGTCCACCTTTGGTCTTTGCCAACGGTCCACAATCATGTTGAAAAACTTCCCTATGAAGTTTCCACTCTCCCGGGTGGAGGTCATGCCTGCTGAGGAAGTCTGCTTCCCAGTCGTCCACTCCCGGAAAGAACACTGCTGACAGTGCTATCACATGATTTTCCGCCTAGCGAAAAATCCTTGCAGTTTTCACTGCCCTCCTGCTTCTTGTGCCGCCCTTCTGTTTACGTGGGCGACTGCCGTGATGTTATCCCACTGGATCAATACCGGCTGACCTTGAAGCAGAGGTCTAGCTAAGTTTAGAGCATTATAAATTTGCTCTAAGCTTATTTATGCGGAGAGAATTCTCCAGACTTAATCACACTTCCCTCGAAATTTTTTCCCTGTGTGACTGTTCCCCAGCCTCTCAGGCTGGCCTCCGTGGTCACCGGCATCCAATCCTGAATGCCGAATCTGCGGCCCTCTAGAAGATGAGCACTCTGTAATCACCACAGGAGAGACACCCTTTTCCTTGGATATAGGGTTATCCGCTGATGCATCTGAGGATGCGATCCGGACCATTTGTCCAGCAGATCCCACTGAAGAGTTCTTGCGGGAAATCTGCCGAATGGAATTGCTTTGTAATAAGCCACCATTTTTACCAGGACTCTTGTGCAATGATGCACTGACACTTTTCCTGGTTTTAGGAGGATCCCTGATTAGCTCGGATAACTCCCTGGTTTTCTCCACTGGGAGAAACACGTTTTTCTGGACTGTGTCCAGAATCTTCCCTAGGAACAGTAGACGTGTCGTCGGAAAAAGCTGCGATTTTGGAATATTTAGAATCCACTCGTGCTGTCGTAGAACTACTTAAGATAGTGCTACTCCGACCTCCAACTGTTCTCTGGACCTTGCCCTTATCAGGAAAGCGTCCATGTTTATTTTAAGAAAAATCATCATTCCGGCCATTACCTTGGTAAAGACCCGGGGCGCCGTGGACAATCCAAACGGCAGCGTCTGAACTGATAGTGACAGTTCTGTACCAGGAACCTGAAGTACCCTTGGTGAGAAGGGCAAATTTGGACCTGTAGGTAAACGTCCCTGATATCCAGTGACATCATATCGTCCCCTTCTTCCTGGTTCGCTATCACTGCTCCGAGTGACTCCATCTTGATTTGAACGCTTGTATGTAAGTGTTCAAATATTTCAGATCTCACCGAGCCGGTTGGCTTCAGTACCACAATATAGTGTGGAATACTACCCCCTTCCTTGTTGTAAGAAGGGTACTTTGATTATCACCTGCTGGGAATACAGCCTGTGAATTGTGTGAGGGGGAGACGTCTCGAATTTCCAATGTACACCTGGGATATTACATGTAGGATCCCGGAGTTCCCTTGCGAGTGTTGCTGAAACTCTTGAGATGACCCCCTACCGCACCTGAGTCCGCTTGTACGGTCCCAGCGTTATGCTGCGGACTTGGCAGAAGCCGTGAGGAGCTTCTGTTCCTGGGAATGAGCTGCTTGCTGCAGTCTTCTTCCCTTTCCTCTCCCCCTGGGCAGATATGACTGGCCTTCGCCCGCCTGCCCGTATGGGGACGAAAGGACTGAGACTGAAAAGACTGTGTCCTTTTCTGCCAATATGTGACTCGGGGTAACAAAAAGTGGATTTTTCAGCTGATGCCATGGCCACCAGGTCCAATGGACCGCCCCTTTATACGGCAATACTTCCATATGCCGTCTGGAATCTGCCTCACCTGACCACTGTCGTGTCTTCGTCTGGCAGATATGTACATCACATTTACTCTTGATGCCAGAATGCAAATATGCCTCTGCGCATCACACATATATAGAAATGCATCCTTAAAATGCTCTATAGACAATAAAATCCTGTCCCTGTCAAGGGTATCAAAATTTTCAGTCAGGAAATCCGACCAAGCCCCCTCAGCGCTGCACATCCAGGCTGAGGCGATTGCTGGTCGTAGTATAACACCAGTATGTGTGTATATACTGTTATGATATTTTCCAGCTTCCTATCAGCTGGCTCCTTGAGGGCGGCCGTATCTGGAAACGGTAACGCCATGTTTTTTATAAGCGTGTGAGCGCCTTATCCACCCTAAGGTGTGTTTTCCAACTCGCCCTTACTTCTGGCGGGAAAAGGGTATACCGCCCATAACTTTCTGTCGGAGGAACCCCACGTATCATCACACACTTCATTTAATTTATCTGATTCAGGCAAAACTACAAGTAGTTTATTCCCACCCTACAAAATACCCTTATTTGTGGTACTTGTGGTATCAGAAATACGTAACACCTCCTTCATTGCCCTTAACATGTAAACTTGTGGCCCTAAAGGAAAAATACGTTTGTTTCTTCACCGTCGACACTGAGGTCAGTGTCCGTGTCAGTGTCTGTCGACCGACTGAGGTAAATGGGCGTTTTTACAAGCCCCTGACGGTGTCTGAGACGCCTGGACCGATACTAATTTGTCCGCCGGCTGTCTCATGTCGTCAACCGGCTTGCAGCGTGTTGACATTATCACGTAATTCCATAAGTAAGCCATCCATTCTGGTGTCGACTCCCTAGAGAGTGACATCACCATTACAGGCAATTTTCTCCGTCTCCTCACCAACATTTTCCTCATACATGTCGACACACACGTACCGACCTACAGCACACACACACAGGGAATGCTCTGATAGAGGACAGGACCCACTAGCCCTTTGGGGAGACAGAGGGAGAGTTTGCCAGCACACACCAAAAGCGCCATAATGTATATAACAACCCTAGAAGGTGTTGTTTCTATATATGGGCTCTTAATATATAATTATATCGCCAATTTATGCCCCCCTTCTCTTTAACCCTGTTTCTGTAGTGCAGGGGAGAGTGGGAGCCTTCCTTACCAGCGGAGCTGGTCAGGAAAATGGCGCTGAGTGCTGAGGAGAATAAGCTCCGCCCCTTTCACGGCGGGCTTTTCTCCCGGTTATTAGGAAAACTGGCCTGGGTTAAATACATACATATAGCCTTAATGGCTATATGTGATGTATTTATTTGCCTATAAGGTAATCTATATTGCTGCCCAGGGCGCCCCCAGCAGCGCCCTGCACCCTCCGTGACCGAGATCAGTGAGCCGTGTAGCAACAATGGCGCACAGCTGCAGTGCTGTGCGCTACCTTCATGAAGACTGAGGAGTCTTCTGCCGCCTGTTTCCGGACCTCCGTTCTGCCGTTCTTCAGCGTCTGTAAGGGGGATCGGCGGCGCGGCTCCGGGACGAACCCCAGGCTGACCTGTGTTCCGACTCCCTCTGGAGCTCAGTGTCCAGTAGCCTAAGACTTCAATCCTCCTGCACGCAGGTGAGTTGCAAGTCTCTCCCCTAAGTCCCTCGTTGCAGTGATCCTGTCGCCAGCAGGAATCACTGATTAGAAACCTAAAAAAAAACTTTTCTAAACAGCTCTTTAAGAGAGCCACCTAGATTGCACCCTCTCGGACGGGCACAAAAACCTAACTGAGGCTTGGAGGAGGGTCATAGGGGGAGGAGCCAGTACACACCATGTGACCTAAAAGCTTTTTTAGATGTGCCCTGTCTCCTGCGGAGCCCGCTATTCCCCATGGTCCTGACGGAGTCCCCAGCATCCACTAGGACGTTAGAGAAAATAAAACGGTACTTTGCAAGTCTGGGGGCGCAGCTCCAACCACATGCCCTATATTGTATGTAAAGATAAGTAGATAGGTAGAATAGAGATTGCCATCTATAGCAACCTACTGTGTATCTACCTATCTGATGGTCCAAACTAACGCATGGGGGGGGGGAAACGACGGCGGGGACGCGCATCACTTACCGTCGGTGCCTGCAACGCTAAACGATGCGAACGATACGTGGTTCTTTCTTTCTTAGCTACCTAGAACTCTATATCTTCCTATATATCTACAATTAGCTATCGATATCTATCTATCTACCTACCTACCTTATAAAAATATATGTATTTATCTTATTTCTATCTTATTTTTTTTATCTATTCTAGCTTCTAAAAATATTTATCTATTCTACCTAAACCTATCGTGCCTAACCTTGACCATCCCCGCGGCGCTACCGGAACCTAAACCCCGCCGCCCGCCTCCCTCCTCTCCGCAGCCTAACCCTAACCTCCCACCGCAGCCTAACCCTTCTCGCGGGTTAATTAATAAGTGGTTGGAGTTTGCTATCACTGCTGCTTCCTTGGAAGCAGCAGGGATAGCTCCGCATGGCGATGCAGCAGGGGGCGTCTGCTACAAGCAAACGCCTCCTGCTGTCACCATCGGGGGGGGCTTAGGGCACCCATGGTGCCGCTGAAGCCGCCCCCCCGCAGAGGACAGGAAAACTCCTTCTTAGGACGGAGATCCCTGTCCTCTTCCCACCATCGGCGGTGACGCGCCTCTGTTTTGACAAACTGAGGTCGTCCCCACCGCTTCCCTGGCTCCAGAGGGCAGCAGACTGTCAAACACTGACAGTCTGTTTGCTCCGCGGGACCGGTCGCGCACGTGCAGAAGGGGTCCTGCTCATGCGTTAAGTACCGAAAATAAAACGGTACTTTGCAAGTCTGGGGGCGCAGCTCCAACCACATGCCCTATATTGTATGTAAAGATAAGTAGATAGGTAGAATAGAGATTGCCATCTATAGCAACCTACTGTGTATCTACCTATCTGATGGTCCAAACTAACGCATGGGGGGGGGGGGGGGGGGAAACGACGGCGGGGACGCGCATCACTTACCGTCGGTGCCTGCAACGCTAAACGATGCGAACGATACGTGGTTCTTTCTATCTTAGCTACCTAGAACTCTATATCTTCCTACATATCTACAATTAGCTATCGATATCTATCTACCTACCTACCTTATAAAAATATATGTATTTATCTTATATTCTATCTTATTTATTTTATCTATTCTAGCTTCTAAAAATATTTATCTATTCTACCTAAACCTATCGTGCCTAACCTTGACCATCCCAGCGGCGCTACCGGAACCTAAACCCCGCCGCCCGCCTCCCTCCTCTCCGCAGCCTAACCCTAACCTCCCACCGCAGCCTAACCCTTCTCGCGGGTTAATTAAGAAGTGGTTGGAGTTTGCTATCACTGCTGCTTCCTTGGAAGCAGCAGGGATAGCTCCGCATGGCGATGCAGCAGGGGGCATCTGCTACAAGCAAACGCCTCCTGCTGTCACCATCGGGGGGGCTTAGGGCACCCATGGTGCCGCTGAAGCCGCCCCCCCGCAGAGGACAGGAAAACTCCGTCTTAGGACGGAGATCCCTGTCCTCTTCCCACCATCGGCGGTGACGCGCCTCTCTTTTGACAAACTGAGGTCGTCCCCACCCCTTCCCTGGCTCCAGAGGGCAGCAGACTGTCAAACACTGACAGTCTGTTTGTTCCGCGGGACCGGTCGTGCACGTGCAGAAGGGGTCCTGCTCATGCGTTAAGTACCGAAAATAAAACGGTACTTTGCAAGTCTGGGGGCGCAGCTCCAACCACATGCCCTATATTGTATGTAAAGATAAGTAGATAGGTAGAATAGAGATTGCCATCTATAGCAACCTACTGTGTATCTACCTATCTGATGGTCCAAACTAACGCATGGGGGGAAAAAAAAAAAAACGACGGCGGGGACGCGTATCACTTACCGTCGGTGCCTGCAACGCTAAACGATGCGAACGATACGTGGTTCTTTCTATCTTAGTTACCTAGAACTCTATATCTTCCTATATATCTACAATTAGCTATCGATATCTACCTACCTACCTTATAAAAATATATGTTTCTCTATCGTCCTAGTGGATGCTGGGGTTCCTGAAAGGACCATGGGGAATAGCGGCTCCGCAGGAGACAGGGCACAAAAAGTAAAGCTTTAGGATCAGGTGGTGTGCACTGGCTCCTCCCCCTATGACCCTCCTCCAAGCCTCAGTTAGATTTTTGTGCCCGGCCGAGAAGGGTGCAATCTAAGTGGCTCTCCTAAAGAGCTGCTTAGAAAAGTTTAGCTTAGGTTTTTTATTTTACAGTGAGTCCTGCTGGCAACAGGATCACTGCAACGAGGGACTTAGGGGAGAAGAAGTGTACTCACCTGCGTGCAGGATGGATTGGCTTCTTGGCTACTGGACATTAGCTCCAGAGGGACGATCACAGGTACAGCCTGGATGGTCACCGGAGCCTCGCCGCCGGCCCCCTTGCAGATGCTGAAACGAGAAGAGGTCCAGAATCGGCGGCAGAAGACTCCTCAGTCTTCTTAAGGTAGCGCACAGCACTGCAGCTGTGCGCCATTTTCCTCTCAGCACACTTCACACGGCAGTCACTGAGGGTGCAGGGCGCTGGGAGGGGGGCGCCCTGGGAGGCAAATGAAAACCTTTTTTGGCTAAAAATACCTCACATATAGCCTCCGGGGGCTATATGGAGATATTTAACCCCTGCCAGAATCCGTTAAGAGCGGGAGACGAGGCCGCCGAAAAAGGGGCGGGGCCTATCTCCTCAGCACACAGCGCCATTTTCCCTCACAGAAAGGCTGGAGGGAAGGCTCCCAGGCTCTCCCCTGCACTGCACTACAGAAACAGGGTTAAAACAGAGAGGGGGGGCACTAATTTGGCGTTAGAAATATATAAAAAAGATGCTATAAGGGAAAACACTTATATAAGGTTGTCCCTATATAATTATAGCGTTTTTGGTGTGTGCTGGCAAACTCTCCCTCTGTCTCTCCAAAGGGCTAGTGGGTCCTGTCCTCTATCAGAGCATTCCCTGTGTGTGTGCTGTGTGTCGGTACGTATGTGTCGACATGTATGAGGACGATGTTGGTGAGGAGGCGGAGCAAATTGCCTGTAATGGTGATGTCACTCTCTAGGGAGTCGACACCGGAATGGATGGCTTATTTAGGGAATTACGTGATAATGTCAACACGCGCCAAGGTCGGTTGACGACACGAGACGGCCGACAAACAATTAGTACCGGTCCAGACGTCTCAAAAACACCGTCAGGGGTTTTAAAACGCCCGTTTACTTTAGTCGGTCGACACAGACACAGACAGGGACACTGAATCCAGTGTCGACGGTGAATAAACAAACGTATTCCTTATTAGGGCCACACGTTAAGGGCAATGAAGGAGGTGTTACATATTTCTGATACTACAAGTACCACAAAAGAGGGTATTATGTGGGATGTGAAAAAACTACCGTAGTTTTTCCTGAATCAGATAAATTAAATGAAGTGTGTGATGATGCGTGGGTTCCCCCCGATAGAAAATATGGGCGGTATACCCTTTCCCGCCAGAAGTTAGGGCGCGTTGGGAAACACCTCTTAGGGTGGACAAGGCGCTCACACGCTTATCAGAACAAGTGGCGGTACCGTCTATAGATAGGGCCGTCCTCAAGGAGCCAGCTGACAGGAGGCTGGAAAAATATCATAAAAAGTATATACACACATACTGGTGTTATACTGCGACCAGCGATCGCCTCAGCCTGGATGTGCAGAGCTGGGGTGGCTTGGTCGGATTCCCTGACTAAAAATATTGATACCCTTGACAGGGACAGTATTTTATTGACTATAGAGCATTTAAAGGATGTATTTCTATATATGCGAGATGCACAGAGGGATATTTGCACTCTGGCATCAAGAGTAAATGCGATGTCCATATCTGCCAGAAGATGTTTATGGACACGACAGTGGTCAGGTGATGCAGATTCCAAACGGCACAAAGGTGTATTGCCGTATAAAGGAAGAGGAGTTATTTGGGGTCGGTCCATCGGACCTGGTGGCCACGGCAACTGCTGGAAAATCCACCGTTTTTACCCTAAGTCACATCTCTGCAGAAAAAGACACCGTCTTTTCAGCTTCAGTCCTTTCGTCCCTATAAGAGTCATATCTGCCCAGGGATAGAGGAAAGGGAAGAAGACTGCAGCAGGCAGCCCATTCCCAGGAACAGAAGCGTTCCACCGCTTCTGACAAGCTCTCAGCATGACGCTGAGACCGTACAGGACCCCTGGATCCTACAAGTAGTATCCCAGGGGTACAGTTTGGAATGTCGAGACGTTTCCCCTGCGCAGGCTCCTGAAGTCTGCTTTACCAAGGTCTCCCTCCGACAAGGAGGCAGTATGGGAAAAAATTCACGAGCTGTATTCCCAGCAGGTGATAATTAAATTACCCCTCCTACAACAAGAATAGGGGGTATTATTCCACACTATATTGTGGTACTGAAGCCAGAAGGCTAGGTGAGACCTATTCTAAATCTAAAAAAATTTGAACACTTACAAAGGTTCAAATCAAGATGGAGTCACTCAGAGCAGTGATAACGAACCGGGAAGAAGGGGACTATCTGGTGTCCCGAGACATCAGGGATGCTTACCTCCATGTCCCAAATTTGCCCTTATCACTAAGGGTACCTCAGGTTCGTGGTACAGAACTGTCACTATCAGTTTCAGACGCTGCCGTTTGGATTGTCTACGGCACCCCGGGTCTTTACCAAGGTAATGGCCGAAATGATGGTTCTTCTTCGAAGAAAAGGCGTCTAAATTATCCCTTACTTGGACGATCTCCTGATAAGGGCAAAGTCCAGGGAACAGTTGGAGGTCGGAGTAGCACTATCTCGGATACTGTTACAACAGCAGGGGTGGATTCTAAATATTCCAAAATCGCAGCTGATCCCGACAACAAGTCTCCTGTGCTTAGGGATGATTCTGGACACAGTCCAGAAAAAGGTGTTTCTCCCGGAAGAGAAAGCCAGGGAGTTATCCGAGCTAGTCAGGAACCTCCTAAAATCAGTGCATCATTGCACAAGGGCCATGGTAGAAAAATGGTGACTTCCTTCGAAGCAATTCCAGTCGGCAGATTTCATGCAAGAACTTTTCAGTGGGATCTGCTGGACAAATGGTCCGGATCGCATCTTCAGATGCATCAGCGGATAACCCTATATCCAAGGACAAGGGTGTCTCTCCTGTGGTGGTTACAGAGTGCTCATCTTCTAGAGGGCCGCAGATTCGGCATTCAGTTTTGGATGTTGGTGACCACGGAGGCCAGCCCGAGAGGCTGGGGAGCAGTCACACAAGGAAAAAATTTCCAGGGAGTGTGATCAAGTCTGGAGATTTTTCTCCACATAAATATAGCTAAGGGTAAATTTATAATGCTCTAAGCTTAGCAAGACCTCTTCTTCAAGGTCAGCCGGTATTGATCCAGTGGGATAAAACATCACGGCAGTCGCCCACGTAAATAGACAGGGCGGCACAAGAAGCAGGAGGGCAGTGGCAAAAACTGCAAGGACTTTTCGCTGGGCGGAAAATCATGTGATAGCACTGTCAGCAGTGTTTTCATTCCGGGAATGGAAACTGGGAAGCAGACTTCCTCAGTAGGCACGACCTCCACCCGGCAGAGTGGGAACTTCATGGGGAAGTTTTCCACATAATTGTAAACCGTTGGGAATTACCAAAGGTGGACATGATGGCGTCCCGTCTGAACAAAAAACGGGACAGGTATTGCGCCAGGTTAAGAGACCCTCAGGCAATAGCTGTGGACGTTCTGGTAACACCGTGGGTGTACCAGTCGGTGTATGTGTTCCATCCTCTGCTTTTCATACCTAAGGTACTGAGAATTATAAGACGTAGAGGAGTAAGAACTATACTCATGGCTCCGGATTGGCCAAGAAGGACTTGGTACCCGGAACTTCAAGAGATGCTCACAGAGGACTTATGGCCTCTGCCGCTAAGAAGGGACTTGTTTCAGCAAGTACCATGTCTGTTCCAAGACTTACCGCAGCTGCGTTTGACGGCATGGCGGTGGAACGCCGGATCCTAAGGGAAAAGGCATTCAGGAAGAGGTCATTCCTACCCTGGTCAAAGCCAGAAAGGAGGTGACCGCACAACATTATCACCACATGTGGCGAAAATATGTTGCGTGTTGTGAGGCCAGGAAGGCCCCACGAAGAAATTTCAACTCGGTCGATTCCTGCATTTCTTGCAAACAGGAGTGTCTATGGGCCTCAAATTGGGGTCCATTAAGGTTCAAATTTCGGCCCTGTCGATTTTTCTTCCAGAAAGAATTGGCTTCAGTTCCTGAAGTCCAGAAGTTTGTCAAGGGAGTATTGCATATACAACCCCCTTTTGTGCCTCCAGTGGCACTGTGGGATCTCAACGTAGTTCTGGGATTCCTCAAAACACATTGGTTTAAAACCAGTCAAATCTGTGGATTTGAAGCATCTCACATGAAAAGTGAACATGCTCTTGGACCTGGCCTGGACCAGGCGAGTGTCAAATTGGTGGTTTTTTTCTCAAAAAAAGCCCATATCTGTTTGTCCATTCGGACAGGGCAGAGCTGCGGACTCGTCCTCAGTTCTCTCCCTAAGGTGGTGTCAGTGTTTCACCTGAACCAGCTTATTGTGGTGTCTTGCGCCTACTAGGGACTTGGAGGACTCCAAGTTGCTAGATGTGGTCAGGGCCCTGAAAATATAGGTTCCAGGACGGCTGGAGTCAGGAAAACTGACTTGCTGTTATCCTGTATGCACCCAACAAACTGGGTGCTCTTGCTTTTAAGCAGACTTTTGCTAGTTGGATGTGTAATGCAATTCAGCTTGCACATTCTGTGGCAGGCCTGCCACAGCCAAAATATGTAAATGCCCATTCCACAAGGAAGGTGGGCTCATCTTGGGCGGCTGCCCGAGGGGTCTCGGCTTTACAACTTTGCCGAGCGGCGATTTAGTCAGGGGCAAACACGTTTGTAAAATCCTACAAATTTGATACCCTGGCTAAGGAGGACCTGGAGTTCTCTCATTCGGTGCTGTAGAGTCATCCGCACTCTCCCGCCCGTTTGGGAGCTTTGGTATAATCCCCATGGTCCTTTCAGGAACCCCAGCATCCACTAGGACGATAGAGAAAATAAGAATTTACTTACCGATATTCTATTTCTCGGAGTCCGTAGTGGATGCTGGGCGCCCATCCCAAGTGCGGATTATCTGCATTACTTGTACATAGTTACAAAAATCGGGTTATTATTGTTGTGAGCCATCTTTTCAGAGGCTCCGCTGTTATCATACTGTTAACTGGGTTCAGATCACAGGTTGTACAGTGTGATTGGTGTGGCTGGTATGAGTCTTACCCGGGATTCATAAATCCTTCCTTATTGTGTACGCTCGTCCGGGCACAGTACCTAACTGAGGCTTGGAGGAGGGTCATAGGGGGAGGAGCCAGTGCACACCACCTGATCCTAAAGCTTTACTTTTTGTGCCCTGTCTCCTGCGGAGCCGCTATTCCCCATGGTCCTTTCAGGAACCCCAGCATCCACTACGGACTCCGAGAAATAGAATTATCGGTAAGTAAATTCTTATTATTTATCTTATTTCTATCTTATTTTTTTTATCTATTCTAGCTTCTAAAAATATTTATCTATTCTACCTAAACCTATCGTGCCTAACCTTGACCATCCCCGCGGCGCTACCGGAACCTAAACCCCGCCGCCCGCCTCCCTCCTCTCCGCAGCCTAACCCTAACCTCCCACCGCAGCCTAACCCTTCTCGCGGGTTAATTAAGAAGTGGTTGGAGTTTGCTATCACTGCTGCTTCCTTGGAAGCAGCAGGGATAGCTCCGCATGGCGATGCAGCAGGGGGCGTCTGCTACAAGCAAACGCCTCCTGCTGTCACCATCGGGGGGCTTAGGGCACCCATGGTGCCGCTGAAGCCGCCCCCCCCCGCAGAGGACAGGAAAACTCCGTCTTAGGACGGAGATCCCTGTCCTCTTCCCACCATCGGCGGTGACGCGCCTCTGTTTTGACAAACTGAGGTCGTCCCCACCCCTTCCCTGGCTCCAGAGGGCAGCAGACTGTCAAACACTGAGTCTGTTTGTTCCGCGGGACCGGTCGCGCACGTGCAGAAGGGGTCCTGCTCATGCGTTAAGTACCGAAAATAAAACGGTACTTTGCAAGTCTGGGGGCGCAGCTCCAACCACATGCCCTATATTGTATGTAAAGATAAGTAGATAGGTAGAATAGAGATTGCCATCTATAGCAACCTACTGTGTATCTACCTATCTGATGGTCCAAACTAACGCATGGGGGGGAAAAAAAAAAAACGACGGCGGGGACGCGCATCACTTACCGTCGGTGCCTGCAACGCTAAACGATGCGAACGATACGTGGTTCTTTCTATCTTAGCTACCTAGAACTCTATATCTTCCTATATATCTACAATTAGCTATCGATATCTATCTACCTACCTACCTTATAAAAATATATGTATTTATCTTATTTCTATCTTATTTTTTTAATCTATTCTAGCTTCTAAAAAATAAGAATTTACTTACCGATAATTCTATTTCTCGGAGTCCGTAGTGGATGCTGGGGTTCCTGAAAGGACCATGGGGAATAGCGGCTCCGCAGGAGACAGGGCACAAAAAGTAAAGCTTTAGGATCAGGTGGTGTGCACTGGCTCCTCCCCCTATGACCCTCCTCCAAGCCTCAGTTAGGATACTGTGCCCGGACGAGCGTACACAATAAGGAAGGATTTTGAATCCCGGGTAAGACTCATACCAGCCACACCAATCACACTGTACAACCTGTGATCTGAACCCAGTTAACAGCATGATAACAGCGGAGCCTCTGAAAAGATGGCTCACAACAATAATAACCCGATTTTTGTAACTATGTACAAGTAATGCAGATAATCCGCACTTGGGATGGGCGCCCAGCATCCACTACGGACTCCGAGAAATAGAATATCGGTAAATAAATTCTTATTTTCTCTATCGTCCTAGTGGATGCTGGGGTTCCTGAAAGGACCATGGGGATTATACCAAAGCTCCCAAACGGGCGGGAGAGTGCGGATGACTCTGCAGCACCGAATGAGAGAACTCCAGGTCCTCCTTAGCCAGGGTATCAAATTTGTAGGATTTTACCAACGTGTTTGCCCCTGACTAAATAGCCGCTCGGCAAAGTTGTAAAGCCGAGACCCCTCGGGCAGCCGCCCAAGATGAGCCCACCTTCCTTGTGGAATGGGCATTTACATATTTTGGCTGTGGCAGGCCTGCCACAGAATGTGCAAGCTGAATTGTATTACACATCCAACTAGCAATAGTCTGCTTAGAAGCAAGAGCACCCAGTTTGTTGGGTGCATACAGGATAACAGCAAGTCAGTTTTCCTGACACCAGCCGTCCTGGAACCTATACTTTCAGGGCCCTGACAACATCCAGCAACTTGGAGTCCTCCAAGTCCCTAGTAGGCGCAAGGCACCACAATAAGCTGGTTCAGGTGAAACACTGACACCACCTTAGGGAGAGAACTGGGGACGAGTCCGCAGCTCTGCCCTGTCCGAATGGACAAACAGATATGGGCTTTTTTGAGAAAAACCCCACCAATTTGACACTCGCCTGGCCCAGGCCAGGGCCAAGAGCATGGTCACTTTTCATGTGAGATGATTCAAATCCACAGATTTGACTGGTTTTAAACCAATGTGATTTGAGGAATCCCAGAACTACGTTGAGATCCCACAGTGCCACTGGAGGCACAAAAGGGGGTTGTATATGCAATACTCCCTTGACAAACTTCTGGACTTCAGGAACTGAAGCCAATTCTTTCTGGAAGAAAATCGACAGGGCCGAAATTTGAACCTTAATGGGCCCCAATTTGAGGCCCATAGACACTCCTGTTTGCAGGAAATGCAGGAATCGACCGAGTTGAAATTTCTTCGTGGGGCCTTCCTGGCCTCACACCACGCAACATTTTCGCCACATGTGGTGATAATGTTGTGCGGTCACCTCCTTCCTGGCTTTGACCAGGGTAGGAATGACCTCTTCCGGAATGCCTTTTTCCCTTAGGATCCGGCGTTCCACCGCCATGCCGTCAAACGCAGCTGCGGTAAGTCTTGGAACAGACATGGTACTTGCTGAAGCAAGTCCCTTCTTAGCGGCAGAGGCCATAAGTCCTCTGTGAGCATCTCTTGAAGTTCCGGGTACCAAGTCCTTCTTGGCCAATCCGGAGCCATGAGTATAGTTCTTACTCCTCTACGTCTTATAATTCTCAGTACCTTAGGTATGAGAAGCAGAGGAGGGAACACATACACCGACTGGTACACCCACGGTGTTACCAGAACGTCCACAGCTATTGCCTGAGGGTCTCTTGACCTGGCGCAATACCTGTCCCGTTTTTTGTTCAGACGGGACGCCATCATGTCCACCTTTGGTATTTCCCAACGGTTCACCATCATGTGGAAAAACTTCCCGATGAAGTTTCCACTCTCCCGGGTGGAGGTCGTGCCTGCTGAGGAAGTCTGCTTCCCAGTTTCCACTCCCGGAATGAAACACTGCTGACAGTGCTATCACATGATTTTCCACCCAGCGAAAAGTCCTTTCAGTTTTTGCCATTGCCCTCCTGCTTCTTGTGCCGCCCTGTCTGTTTACGTGGGCGACTGCCGTGATGTTTTTCCCACTGGATCAATACCGGCTGACCTTGAAGCAGAGGTCTTGCTAAGCTTAGAGCATTATAAATTTACCCTTAGCTCCAGTATATTTATGTGGAGAAAAGTCTCCAGACTTGATCACACTCCCTGGAAATTTTTTCCTTGTGTGACTGCTCCCCAGCCTCTCGGGCTGGCCTTCGTGGTCACCAGCATCCAATCCTGAATGCCGAATCTGCGGCCCTCTAGAAGATGAGCACTCTGTAACCACCACAGGAGAGACACCCTTGTCCTTGGATATAGGGTTATCCGCTGATGCATCTGAAGATGCGATCCGGACCATTTGTCCAGCAGATCCCACTGAAAAGTTCTTGCGTGAAATCTGCCGAATGGAATTGCTTCGTAGGAAGCCACCATTTTTACCAGGACCCTTGTGCAATGACGCACTGACACTTTTCCTGGTTTTAGGAGGTTCTTGACTAGCTCGGATAACTCCCTGGCTTTCTCATCCGGGAGAAACACCTTTTTCTGGACTGTGTCCAGAATCATCCCTAGGCACAGCAGACGTGTCGTCAGGATCAGCTGCGATTTTGGAATATTTAGAATCCATCCGTGCTGTTGTAGCAGTATCCGAGATAGTGCTACTCCGACCTCCAACTGTTCCCTGGACTTTGCCCTTATCAGGAGATCGTCCAAGTAAGGGGTAATTAAGACGCCTTTTCTTCGAAGAAGAATCATCATTTCGGCCATTACCTTGGTAAAGACCCGGGGTGCCGTGGACAATCCAAACGGCAGCGTCTGAAACTGACAGTGACAGTTCTATACCACGAACCTGAGGTACCCTTAGTGAGAAGGGCAAATTTGGGACATGGAGGTAAGCATCCCTGATGTCCCGGGACACTATATAGTCCCCTTCTTCCTGGTTCGTTATCACTGCTCTGAGTGACTCCATCTTGATTTGAACCTTTGTAAGTGTTCAAATTTTTTTAGATTTAGAATAGGTCTCACCTAGCCTTCTGGCTTCAGTACCACAATATAGTGTGGAATAATACCCCTTTCCTTGTTGTAGGAGGGGTAATTTGATTATCACCTGCTGGGAATACAGCTTGTGAATTTTTTCCCATACTGCCTCCTTGTCGGAGGGATACCTTGGTAAAGCAGACTTCAGGAGCCTGCGAGGGGGAAACGTTTCGACATTCCAATCTGTACCCCTGGGATACTACTTGTAGGATCCAGGGGTCCTGTACGGTCCCAGTGTCATGCTGAGGGCTTGGCAGAAGCGGTGGAAGGCTTCTGTTCCTGGGAATGGGCTGCCTGCTGCAGTCTTCTTCCCTTTCCTCTATCCCTGGGCAAATATGACTCTTATAGGGACGAAAGGACTGAGGCTGAAAAGACGGTGTCTTTTTCTGCAGAGATGTGACTTAGGGTAAAAACGGTGGATTTTCCAGCAGTTGCCGTGGCCACCAGGTCCGATGGACCGACCCCAAATAACTCCTCTTCCTTTATACGGCAATACACCTTTGTGCCGTTTGGAATCTGCATCACCTGACCACTGTCGTGTCCATAAACATCTTCTGGCAGATATGGACATCGCACTTACTCTTGATGCCAGAGTGCAAATATCCCTCTGTGCATCTCGCATATATAGAAATGCATCCTTTAAATGCTCTATAGTCAATAAAATACTGTCCCTGTCAAGGGTATCAATATTTTTAGTCAGGGAATCCGACCAAGCCACCCCAGCTCTGCACATCCAGGCTGAGGCGATCGCTGGTCGCAGTATAACACCAGTATGTGTATATACTTTTATATGATATTTTCCAGCCTCCTGTCAGCTGGCTCCTTGAGGACGGCCCTATCTATAGACGGTACCGCCACTTGTTCTGATAAGCGTGTGAGCGCCTTATCCACCCTAAGGGGTGTTACCCAACGCGCCCTAACTTCTGGCGGGAAAGGGTATACCGCCAATAATTTTCTATCTGGGGGAACCCACGCATCATCACACACTTCATTTAATTTATCTGATTCAGGAAAAACTACGGTAGTTTTTTCACATCCCACATAATACCCTCTTTTGTGGTACTTGTAGTATCAGAAATATGTAACACCTCCTTCATTGCCCTTAACGTGTGGCCCTAATAAGGAATACGTTTGTTTATTCACCGCCGACACTGGATTCAGTGTCCGTGTCTGTGTCTGTGTCGACCGACTAAGGTAAACGGGCGTTTTAAAACCCCTGACGGTGTTTTTGAGACGTCTGGACCGGTACTAAATTGTTTGTCGGCCGTCTCATGTCGTCAACCGACCTTGCAGCGTGTTGACATTATCACGTAATTCCCTAAATAAGCCATCCATTCCGGTGTCGACTCCCTAGAGAGTGACATCACCATTACAGGCAATTGCTCCGCCTCCTCACCAACATCGTCCTCATACATGTCGACACACACGTACCGACACACAGCACACACACAGGGAATGCTCTGATAGAGGACAGGACCCACTAGCCCTTTGGAGAGACAGAGGGAGAGTTTGCCAGCACACACCAAAAAACGCTATAATTATATAGGGACAACCTTATATAAGTGTTTTCCCTTATAGCATCTTTTTATATATTTCTAACGCCAAATTAGTGCCCCCCCTCTCTGTTTTAACCCTGTTTCTGTAGTGCAGTGCAGGGGAGAGCCTGGGAGCCTTCCCTCCAGCCTTTCTGTGAGGGAAAATGGCGCTGTGTGCTGAGGAGATAGGCCCCGCCCCTTTTTCGGCGGGCTCGTCTCCCGCTCTTCAACGGATTCTGGCAGGGGTTAAATATCTCCATATAGCCCCCGGAGGCTATATGTGAGGTATTTTTTGCCAAAAAATAGGTTTACATTGCCTCCCAGGGCGCCCCCCTCCCAGCGCCCTGCACCCTCAGTGACTGCCGTGTGAAGTGTGCTGAGAGCAATGGCGCACAGCTGCAGTGCTGTGCGCTACCTTAAGAAGACTGAGGAGTCTTCTGCCGCCGATTCTGGACCTTCTTCTCTTTTCAGCATCTGCAAGGGGGCCGGCGGCGAGGCTCCGGTGACCATCCAGGCTGTACCTGTGATCGTCCCTCTGGAGCTAATGTCCAGTAGCCTAAGAAGCCAATCCATCCTGCACGCAGGTGAGTTCACTTCTTCTCCCCTAAGTCCCTCGTTGCAGTGATCCTGTTGCCAGCAGGACTCACTGTAAAATAAAAAACCTAAGCTAAACTTTTCTAAGCAGCTCTTTAGGAGAGCCACCTAGATTGCACCCTTCTCGGCCGGGCACAAAAATCTAACTGAGGCTTGGAGGAGGGTCATAGGGGGAGGAGCCAGTGCACACCACCTGATCCTAAAGCTTTACTTTTTGTGCCCTGTCTCCTGCGGAGCCGCTATTCCCCATGGTCCTTTCAGGAACCCCAGCATCCACTAGGACGATAGAGAAATAAGATTTTACTTACCGATAAATCTATTTCTCGTAGTCCGTAGTGGATGCTGGGGACTCCGTCAGGACCATGGGGGATAGCGGCTCCGCAGGAGACAGGGCACAAAAGTAAAAGCTTTAGGATCAGGTGGTGTGCACTGGCTCCTCCCCCTATGACCCTCCTCCAAGCCTCAGTTAGGATACTGTGCCCGGACGAGCGTACACAATAAGGAAGGATTTTGAATCCCGGGTAAGACTCATACCAGCCACACCAATCACACTGTACAACCTGTGATCTGAACCCAGTTAACAGCATGATAACAGCGGAGCCTCTGAAAAGATGGCTCACAACAATAATAACCCGATTTTTGTAACAATAACTATGTACAAGTATTGCAGACAATCCGCACTTGGGATGGGCGCCCAGCATCCACTACGGACTACGAGAAATAGATTTATCGGTAAGTAAAATCTTATTTTCTCTGACGTCCTAGTGGATGCTGGGGACTCCGTCAGGACCATGGGGATTATACCAAAGCTCCCAAACGGGCGGGAGAGTGCGGATGACTCTGCAGCACCGAATGAGAGAACTCCAGGTCCTCTTTAGCCAGGGTATCAAATTTGTAGAATTTTACAAACGTGTTCTCCTCCGACCACGTAGCTGCTCGGCAGAGTTGTAATGCCGAGACCCCTCGGGCAGCCGCCCAAGATGAGCCCACCTTCCTTGTGGAATGGGCCTTGACAGATTTAGGCTGTGGCAGGCCTGCCACAGAATGTGCAAGCTGAATTGTACTACACATCCAACTAGCAATCGTCTGTTTAGAAGCAAGAGCACCCAGTTTGTTGGGTGCATACAGGATAACAGCAAGTCAGTTTTCCCGACTCCAGCCGTCCTGGAAACCGATATTTTCAGGGACCTGACAACATCTAGCAACTTGGAGTCCTCCAAGTCCCTAGTAGCCGCAGGTACCACAATAAGCTGGTTCAGGTGAAACGCTGACACCACCTTAGGAAGAAACTGGGGATGAGTCCGCAGCTCTGCCCTGTCCGAATGGACAATCAGATATGGCTTTTGTGAGACAAAGCCGCCAATTCTGACACTCGCCTGGCCGAGGCCAGGGCCAACAGCATGGTCACTTTTCATGTGAGATATTTCAAATCCACAGATTTGAGCGGTTTAAAATGTGATTTGAGGAATCCCAGAACTACGTTGAGATCCCACAGTGCCACTGGAGGCACAAAAAGGGGGTTGTATATGCAATACTCCCTTGACAAACTTCTGGACTTCAGGAACTGAAGCCAATTCTTTCTGGAAGAAAATTGACAGGGCCGAAATTTGAACCTTAATGGGCCCCAATTTGAGGCCCATAGACACTCCTGTTTGCAGGAAATGCAGGAATCGACCGAGTTGAAATTTCTTCGTGGGGCCTTTCTGGCCTCACACCACGCAACATATTTTCGCCACATGTGGTGATAATGTTTTGCGGTCACCTCCTTCCTGGCTTTGACCAGGGTAGGAATGACCTCTTCCGGAATGCCTTTTTCCCTTAGGATCTGGCGTTCCACCGCCATGCCGTCAAACGCAGCCGCGGTAAGTCTTGGAACAGACCTGGTACTTGCTGAAGCAAGTCCCTTCTTAGCGGCAGAGGCCATGAGTCCTCTGTGAGCATTTCTTGAAGTTCCGGGTGCCACGTCCTTCTTGGCCAATCCGGAGCCACGAGTATAGTTCTTACTCCTCTACGTCTTATAATTCTCAGTACCTTGGTTATGAGAAGCAGAGGAGGGAACACATACACCGACTGGTATACCCACGGTGTTACCAGAACATCCACAGATATTGCTTGAGGGTCTCTTGACCTGGCGCAATACCTGTCCAGTTTTTTGTTCAGGCGGGACGCCATCATGTCCACCTTTGGTCTTTCCCAACGGTTCACAATCATGTGGAATACTTCCCGATGAAGTCCCCACTCTCCCGGGTGGAGGTCGTGCCTGCTGAGGAAGTCTGCTTCCCAGTTGTCCACTCCCGGAATGAACACTGCTGACAGTGCTATCACATGATTTTTCGCCCAGCGAAGAATCCTTGCAGTTTCTGCCATTGCCCTCCTGCTTCTTGTGCCGCCCTGTCTGTTTACGTGGGCGACTGCCGTGATGTTGTCCCACTGGATCAATACCGGCTGACCTTGAAGCAGAGGTCTTGCTAAGCTTAGAACATTGTAAATTGCCCTTAGCTCCAGTATATTTATGTGGAGAGAAGTCTCCAGACTTGATCACACTCCCTGGAAATTTTTTTTTTTTTTTTTTTTTTTTTTTTTTTTTTTCTGTGTGACTGCTCCCCAGCCTCTCAGGCTGGCATCCGTGGTCACCAGGACCCAGTCCTGAATGCCGAATCTGCGGCCCTTTAGTAGATGAGCACTCTGCAGCCACCGCAGAAGAAACACCCTTGTCCTTGGAGACAGGGTTATCCGCTGATGCATCAGAAGATGCGATCCGGACCATTTTTCCAGCAGATCCCACTGAAAAGTTCTTGCGTGAAATCTACCGAATGGAATCGCTTCGTAAGAAGCCACCATTTTTCCCAGGACCCTTGTGCAATAATGCACTGACACTTTTCCTGGTTTTAGGAGGTTCCTGACTAGCTCGGATAACTCCCTGGCTTTCTTCTCCGGGAGAAACACCTTTTTCTGGACTGTGTCCAGAATCATCCCTAGGAACAGCAGACGTGTCGTCGGAAACAGCTGCGGTTTTGGAATATTTAGAATCCACCCGTGCTGTCGTAGAACTACTTGAGATAGTGCTACTCCGACCTCCAACTGTTCTCTGGACCTTGCCCCTATCAGGAGATCGTCCATTTTCTTTGAAGAAGAATCATCATTTCGGCCATTACCTTGGTAAGGACCCGGGGTGCCGTGGACAATCCAACCGGTAGCGTCTGAAACCGATAGTGACAGTTCTGTACCACGAACCTGAGGTACCCTTGGTGAGAAGGGCAAATTGGGACATGGAGGTAAGCATCCCTGATGTCCCGGGACACCATATAGTCCCTTTCTTCCTGGTTCGCTATCACTGCTCTGAGTGACTCCATCTTGATTTGAACCTTTGTATGTAAGTGTTCAACTATTTCAGATTTAGAATAGGTCTCACCGAGCCGTCTGGCTTCAGTACCACAATATAGTGTGGAATAATACCCCTTTCCTTGTTGTAGGAGGGGTACTTTGATTATCACCTGCTGGGAATACAGCTTGTGAATTGTTTCCACTACTGCCTTCCTGTCGGAGGGATACGTTGGTAAAGCAGACTTCAGGAACCTGCGAGGGGGAGACGTCTCGAATTTCCAATCTGTACCCCTGGGATACTACTTGTAGGATCCAGGGGTCCACTTGCGAGTGAGCCCACTGCGTGCTGAAACTCTTGAGACGACCCCCCCCACCGCACCTGAGTCCGCTTGTACGGCCCCAGCGTCATGCTGAGGACTTGGCAGAAGCGGTGGAGGGCTTCTGTTTCTGGGAATGGGCTGCCTGCTGCAGTCTTCTTCCCTTTCCTCTATCCCATGGCAGATATGACTGGCCTTTTGCCCGCTTGCCCTTATGGGGACGAAAGGACTGAGGCTGAAAATAAGATTTTACTTACCGATAAATCTATTTCTCGTAGTCCGTAGTGGATGCTGGGGACTCCGTCAGGACCATGGGGAATAGCGGCTCCGCAGGAGACAGGGCACAAAAGTAAAAGCTTTAGGATCAGGTGGTGTGCACTGGCTCCTCCCCCTATGACCCTCCTCCAAGCCTCAGTTAGGATACTGTGCCCGGACGAGCGTACACAATAAGGAAGGATTTTGAATCCCGGGTAAGACTCATACCAGCCACACCAATCACACTGTACAACCTGTGATCTGAACCCAGTTAACAGCATGATAACAGCGGAGCCTCTGAAAAGATGGCTCACAACAATAATAACCCGATTTTTGTACCAATAACTATGTACAAGTATTGCAGACAATCCGCACTTGGGATGGGCGCCCAGCATCCACTACGGACTACGAGAAATAGATTTATCGGTAAGTAAAATCTTATTTTCTCTAACGTCCTAGTGGATGCTGGGGACTCCGTCAGGACCATGGGGATTATACCAAAGCTCCCAAACGGGCGGGAGAGTGCGGATGACTCTGCAGCACCGAATGAGAGAACTCCAGGTCCTCTTTAGCCAGGGTATCAAATTTATAGAATTTTACAAACGTGTTCTCCCCCCGACCACGTAGCTGCTCGGCAGAGTTGTAATGCCGAGACCCCTCGGGCAGCCGCCCAGGATGAGCCCACCTTCCTTGTGGAATGGGCATTTACATATTTTGGCTGTGGCAGGCCTGCCACAGAATGTGCAAGCTGAATTGTACTACACATCCAACTAGCAATCGTCTGTTTAGAAGCAAGAGCACCCAGTTTGTTGGGTGCATACAGGATAACAGCAAGTCAGTTTTCCTGACTCCAGCCGTCCTGGAAACCGATATTTTCAGGGCCCTGACAACATCTAGCAACTTGGAGTCCTCCAAGTCTCTAGTAGCCGCAGGTACCACAATAAGCTGGTTCAGGTGAAACGCTGACACCACCTTAGGGAGAAACTGGGGACGAGTCCGCAGCTCTGCCCTGTCCGAATGGACAATCAGATATGGGCTTTTGTGAGACAAAGCCGCCAATTCTGACACTCGCCTGGCCGAGGCCAGGGCCAACATCATGGTCACTTTCCATGTGAGATATTTCAAATCCACAGATTTGAGCGGTTTAAACCAATGTGATTTGAGGAATCCCAGCACTACGTTGAGATCCCACAGTGCCACTGGAGGCACAAAAGGGGGTTGTATATGCAATACTCCCTTGACAAACTTCTGGACTTCAGGAACTGAAGCCAATTCTTTCTGGAAGAAAATCGACAGGGCCGAAATTTGAACCTTAATGGACCCCAATCTGAGGCCCAAAGACACTCCTGTTTGCAGGAAATGCAGGAATCGACCGAGTTGAAATTTCTTCGTGGAGCCTTCCTGGCCTCACACCACGCAACATATTTTCGCCACATGTGGTGACAATGTTGTGCGGTCACGTCCTTCCTGGCTTTGACCAGGGTAGGAATGACCTCTTCCGGAATGCCTTTTTCCCTTAGGATCCGGCGTTCAACCGCCATGCCGTCAAACGCAGCCGCGGTAAGTCTTGGAACAGACATGGTACGTGTTGAAGCAAGTCCCTTCTTAGCGGCAGAGGTCATGAGTCCTCTGTGAGTATCTCTTGAAGTTCCGGGTACCAAGTCCTTCTTGGCCAATCCGGAGCCACGAGTATAGTTCTTACTCCTCTACGTCTTATAATTCTCAATACCTTGGGTATGAGAAGCAGAGGAGGAAACACATACACCGACTGGTACGCCCACGGTGTTACCAGAACGTCCACAGCTATTGCCTGAAAGTCTCTTGACCTGGCGCAATACCTGTCCAGTTTTTTGTTCAGGCGGGACGCCATCATGTACACCTTTGGTCTTTCCCAACGGTTCACAATCATGTGGAAAACTTCCCGATGAAGTCCCCACTCTCCCGGGTGGAGGTCGTGCCTGCTGAGGAAGTCTGCTTCCCAGTTGTCCACTCCCGGAATGAACACTGCTGACAGTGCTATCACATGATTTTCCGCCCAGCGAAAAACCCTTGCAGTTTTTGCCATTGCCCTCCTGCTTCTTGTGTCGCCCTGTCTGTTTACGTGGGCGACTGCCGTGATGTTGTCCCACTGGATCAATACTGGCTGACCTTGAAGCAGAGGTCTTGCTAAGCTTAGAGCATTATAAATTGCCCTTAGCTCCAGTATATTTATGTGGAGAAAAGTCTCCAGACTTGATCACACTCCCTGGAAATTTTTTCCCTGGGTGACTGCTCCCCAGCCTCTCAGGCTGGCCTCCGTGGTCACCAGCATCCAATCCTGAATGCCGAATCTGCGGCCCTCTAGAAGATGAGCACTCTGTAACCACCACAGGAGAGACACCCTTGTCCTTGGAGATAGGGTTATCCGCTGATGCATCTGAAGATGCGATCCGGACCATTTGTCCAGCAGATCCCACTGAAGAGTTCTTGCGTGAAATCTGCCGAATGGAATCGCTTCGTAATAAGCCACCATTTTTCCCAGGACTCTTGTGCAATGATGCACTGACACTTTTCCTGGTTTTAGGAGGTTCCCGACTAGCTCGGATAACTCCCTGGCTTTCTCCACCGGGAGAAACACCTTTTTCTGGACTGTGTCCAGAATCATCCCTAGGAACAGCAGACGTGTCGTCGGAAACAACTGCGGTTTTGGAATATTTAGAATCCACCCGTGCTGTCGTAGAACTACTTGAGATAGTGCTACTCCGACCTCCAACTGTTCTCTGGACCTTGCCCTTATCAGGAGATCGTCCAAGTAAGGGATAATTAATACGCCTTTTCTTCGAAGAAGAATCATCATTTCGGCCATTACCTTGGTAAAGACCCGGAGTGCCGTGGACAATCCAAACGGCAGCGTCTGAAACTGATAGTGACAGTTCTGTACCACGAACCTGAGATACCCTTGGTGAGAAGGGCAAATTGGGACATGGAGGTAAGCATCCCTGATGTCCCGGGACACCATATAGTCCCCTTCTTCCTGGTTCGCTATCACTGCTCTGAGTGACTCCATCTTGATTTGAACCTTTGTAAGTGTTCAAATATTTCAGATTTAGAATAGGTCTCACCGAGCCTTCTGGTTTCAGTACCACAATATAGTGTGGAATAATACCCCTTTCCTTGTTGTAGGAGGGGTACTTTGATTATCACCTGCTGGGAATACAGCTTGTGAATTGTTTCCAATACTGGCTCCCTGTCGGAGGGAGACGTTGGTAAAGTAGACTTCAGGAACCTGCGAGGGGAAACGTCTCGACTTTCCAATCTGTACCCCTGGGATACTACTTGTAGGATCCAGGGGTCCTGTACGGCTCCAGCGTCATGCTGAGAACTTGGCAGAAGCGGTGGAAGGCTTCTGTTCCTGGGAATGGGCTGCCTGCTGCAGTCTTCTTCCCTTTCCTCTATCCCTGGGCAGATATGCTTATGGGGACGAAAGGACTGAGGCTGAAAAGACGGTGTCTTTTTCTGCATAGATGTGACTTAGGGTAAAAACGGTGGATTTCCCAGCAGTTGCCGTGGCCACCAGGTCCGATGGACCGACCCCAAATAACTCCTCCCCTTTATACGGCAGTACATCTTTGTGCCGTTTGGAATCTGCATCACCTGACCACTGTCGTGTCTATAAACATCTTTTGGCAGATATGGACATCGCACTTACTCTTGATGCCAGAGTGCAAATATCCCTCTGTGCATCTCGCATATATAGAAATGCATTCTTTAAATGCTCTATAGTAAATAAAATACTGTCCCTGTCAAGGGTATCAATATTTTCAGTCAGGGAATCCGACCAAGCCACCCCCGCGCTGCACATCCAGGCTGAGGCGATCGCTGGTCGCAGTATAACACCAGTATGTGTGTATATACTTTTTAGGATATTTTCCAGCCTCCTATCAGCTGGCTCCTTGAGGGCGGCCGTATCTGGAGACGGTACCGCCACTTGTTTTGATAAGCATGTGAGCGCCTTATCCACCCTAAGGGGTGTTTCCCAACGCGCCCTAACTTCTGGCGGGAAAGGGTATACCGCCAATAATTTTCAATCGGGGGAACCCCGCGCCTCATCACACACTTCATTTAATTTATCTGATTCAGGAAAACTATAGGTAGTTTTTCCACACCCCACATAATACCCTTTTTTGTGGTACTTGTAGTATCAGAAAATAAGAATTTACTTACCGATAATTCTATTTCTCGGAGTCCGTAGTGGATGCTGGGGTTCCTGAAAGGACCATGGGGAATAGCGGCTCCGCAGGAGACAGGGCACAAAAGTAAAGCTTTCCGATCAGGTGGTGTGCACTGGCTCCTCCCCCTATGACCCTCCTCCAAGCCTCAGTTAGGATACTGTGCCCGGACGAGCGTACACAATAAGGGAGGAATTTTGAATCCCGGGTAAGACTCATACCAGCCACACCAATCACACCGTACAACTTGTGATCTAAACCCAGTTAACAGTATGATAACAGGGAGCCTCTGAAAAGATGGCTCACAACAATAATAACCCGATTTTTGTAACTATGTACAAGTATTGCAGATAATCCGCACTTGGGATGGGCGCCCAGCATCCACTACGGACTCCGAGAAATAGAATTATCGGTAAGTAAATTCTTATTTTCTCTATCGTCCTAGTGGATGCTGGGGTTCCTGAAAGGACCATGGGGATTATACCAAAGCTCCCAAACGGGCGGGAGAGTGCGGATGACTCTGCAGCACCGAATGAGAGAACTCCAGGTCCTCCTTAGCCAGGGTATCAAATTTGTAGAATTTAGCAAACGTGTTTGCCCCTGACCAAGTAGCTGCTCGGCAAAGTTGTAAAGCCGAGACCCCTCGGGCAGCCGCCCAAGATGAGCCCCCTTCCTTGTGGAATGGGCATTTACATATTTTGGCTGTGGCAGGCCTGCCACAGAATGTGCAAGCTGAATTGTATTACACATCCAACTAGCAATAGTCTGCTTAGAAGCAAGAGCACCCAGTTTGTTGGGTGCATACAGGATAACAGCAAGTCAGTTTTCCTGACTCCAGCCGTCCTGGAACATATTTTCAGGGCCCTGACAACATCTAGCAACTTGGAGTCCTCCAAGTCCCTAGTAGGTGCAAGGCACCATAATAAGCTGGTTCAGGTGAAACACTGACACCACCTTAGGGAGAGAACTGGGGACGAGTCCGCAGCTCTGCCCTGTCCGAATGGACAAACAGATATGGGCTTTTTTGAGAAAAAACCACCAATTTGACACTCGCCTGGTCCAGGCCAGGGCCAAGAGCATGGTCACTTTTCATGTGAGATGCTTCAAATCCACAGATTTGACTGGTTTTAAACCAATGTGATTTGAGGAATCCCAGAACTACGTTGAGATCCCACAGTGCCACTGGAGGCACAAAAGGGGGTTGTATATGCAATACTCCCTTGACAAACTTCTGGACTTCAGGAACTGAAGCCAATTCTTTCTGGAAGAAAATCGACAGGGCCGAAATTTGAACCTTAATGGACCCCAATTTGAGGCCCATAGACACTCCTGTTTGCAGGAAATGCAGGAAACGACCGAGTTGAAATTTCTTTGTGGGGCCTTCCTGGCCTCACACCACGCAACATATTTTCGCCACATGTGGTGATAATGTTGTGCGGTCACCTCCTTTCTGGCTTTGACCAGGGTAGGAATGACCTCTTCCGGAATGCCTTTTTCCCTTAGGATCCGGCTTTCCACCGCCATGCCGACAAAACGCAGCTGCGGTAAGTCTTGGAACAGACATGGTACTTGCTGAAGCAAGTCCCTTCTTAGCGGCAGAGGCCATAAGACCTCTGTAAGCATCTCTTGAAGTTCCGGGTACCAAGTCCGTCTTGGCCAATCCGGAGCCATGAGTATAGTTCTTACTCCTCTACGTCTTATAATTCTCAGCACCTTAGGTATGAGAAGCAGAGGAGGGAACACATACACCGACTGGTACACCCACGGTGTTACCAGAACGTCCACAGCTATTGCCTGAGGGTCTCTTGACCTGGCGCAATACCTGTCCCGTTTTTTGTTCAGACGGGACGCCATCATGTCCACCTTTGGTATTTCCCAACGGTTTACAATCATGTGGAAAAAACTTCCCGATGAAGTTTCCACTCTCCCGGGTGGAGGTCGTGCCTGCTGAGGAAGTCTGCTTCCCAGTTTCCATTCCCGGGATGAAACACCGCTGACAGTGCTATCACATGATTTTCCGCCCAGCGAAAAGTCCTTGCAGTTTTTGCCATTGCCCTCCTGCTTCTTGTGTCGCCCTGTCTGTTTACGTGGGCGACTGCCGTGATGTTTTTCCCACTGGATCAATACCGGCTGACCTTGAAGCAGAGGTCTTGCTAAGCTTAGAGCATTATAAATTTACCCTTAGCTCCAGTATATTTATGTGGAGAAAAGTCTCCAGACTTGATCACACTCCCTGGAAATTTTTTCCTTGTGTGACTGCTCCCCAGCCTCTCGGGCTGGGCTCCGTGGTCACCAGCATCCAATCCTGAATGCCGAATCTGCGGCCCTCTAGAAGATGAGCACTCTATAACCACCACAGGAGAGACACCCTTGTTCTTGGATATAGGGTTATCCGCTGATGCATCTGAAGATGCGATCCGGACCATTTGTCCAGCAGATCCCACTGAAAAGTTCTTGCGTGAAATCTGCCGAATGGAATTGCTTCGTAGGAAGCCACCATTTTTACCAGGACCCTTGTGCAATGATGCACTGTTTTTAGGAGGTTCCTGACTAGCTCGGATAACTCCCTGGCTTTCTCTTCCGGGAGAAACACCTTTTTCTGGACTGTGTCCAGAATCATCCCTAGGCACAGCAGACGTGTCGTCGGGATCAGCTGCGATTTTGGAATATTTAGAATCCCACCCGTGCTGTTGTAGCAGTATCCTAGATAGTGCTACTCCGACCTCCAACTGTTCCCTGGACTATGCCCTTATCAGGAGATCGTCCAAGTAAGGGATAATTAAGACGCCTTTTCTTCGAAGAAGAATCATCATTTCGGCCATTACCTTGGTAAAGACCCGGGGTGCCGTGGACAATCCAAACGGCAGCGTCTGAAACTGATAGTGACAGTTCTGCACCACGAACCTGAGGTACCCTTAGTGAGAAGGGCAAATTTGGGACATAAAGGTAAGCATCCCTGATGTCCCGGGACACTATATAACCCCCTTCTTCCTGGTTCGTTATCACTGCTCTGAGTGACTCCATCTTGATTTGAACCTTTGTAAGTGTTCAAAAAATTTTTTTTTTTTTTTTTTTTTTAGAATAAGTTTCACCTAGCCTTCTGGCTTCAGTACCACAATATAGTGTGGAATAATACCCCTTTTCTTGTAGTAGGAGGGGTAATTTAATTATCACCTGCTGGGAATACAGCTTGTGAATTTTTTCCCATACTGCCTCCTTGTCGGAGGGAGACCTTGGTAAAGCAGACTTCAGGAGCCTGCAAAGGGGAAACGTCTCGACATTCCAATCTGTACCCCTGGGATACTACTTGTAGGATCCAGGGGTCCTGTACGGTCACAGCGCCATGCTGAGAACTTGTCAGAAGCGGTGGAACGCTTCTGTTCCTGGGAATGGGCTGCCTGCTGCAGTCTTCTTCCCTTTCCTCTATCCCTGGGCAGATATGATCTTATAGGGACGAAAGGACTGAGGCTGAAAAGACGGTGTCTTTTTCTGCAGAGATGTGACTTAGGGTAAAAACGGTGGATTTTCCAGCAGTTGCCGTGGCCACCAGATCCGATGGACCGACCCCAAATAACTCCTCTTCCTTTATACGGCAATACACCTTTGTGCCGTTTGGAATCTGCATCACCTGACCACTGTCGTGTCCATAACATCTTCTGGCAGTTATGGACATCGCATTTACTCTTGATGCCAGAGTGCAAATATCTCTCTGTGCATCTCGCATATATAGAAATGCATCCTTTAAATGCTCTATAGTCAATAAAATACTGTCCCTGTCAAGGGTATCAATATTTTTAGTCAGGGAATCCGACCAAGCCACCCCAGCTCTGCACATCCAGGCTGAGGCGATCGCTGGTCGCAGTATAACACCAGTATGTGTGTATATACTTTTTATGATATTTTCCAGCCTCCTGTCAGCTGGTCCTTGAGGACGGCCCTATCTATAGACGGTACCGCCACTTGTTTTGATAAGCGTGTGAGCGCCTTATCCACCCTAAGGGGTGTTTCCCAACGCGCCCTAACTTCTGGCGGGAAAGGGTATACCGCCCATAATTTTCTATCGGGGGGAACCCACGCATCATCACACACTTCATTTAATTTATCTGATTCAGGAAAAACTATGGTAGTTTTTTCACATCCCACATAATACCCTCTTTTGTGGTACTTGTAGTATCAGAAATATGTAACACCTCCTTCATTGCCTTTAACGTGTGGCCCTAATAAGGAATACGTTTGTTTATTCACCGTCGACACTGGATTCAGTGTCCCTGTCTGTGTCTGTGTCGACCGACTAAAGTAAACGGGCGTTTTAAAAACCCCTGACGGTGTTTTTGAGACGTCTGGACCGGTACTAATTGTTTGTCGGCCGTCTCATGTCGTCAACCGACCTTGCAGCGTGTTGACATTATCACGTAATTCCCTAAATAAGCCATCCATTCCGGTGTCGACTCCCTAGAGAGTGACATCACCATTACAGGCAATTGCTCCGCCTCCTCACCAACATCGTCCTCCTACATGTCGACACACACGTACCGACACACAGCACACACACAGGGAATGCTCTGATAGAGGACAGGACCCACTAGCCCTTTGGAGAGACAGAGGGAGAGTTTGCCAGCACACACCAAAAACGCTATAATTATATAGGGACAACCTTATATAAGTGTTTTCCCTTATAGCATCTTTTATATATTTCTAACGCCAAATTAGTGCCCCCCCTCTCTGTTTTAACCCTGTTTCTGTAGTGCAGTGCAGGGGAGAGCCTGGGAGCCTTCCCTCCAGCCTTTCTGTGAGGGAAAATGGCGCTGTGTGCTGAGGAGATAGGCCCCCCCCCTTTTTCGGCGGCCTCGTCTCCCACTCTTAACGGATTCTGGCAGGGGTTAAATATCTCCATATAGCCTCCGGAGGCTATATGTGAGGTATTTTTAGCCAAAATAGGTATTCATTTGCCTCCCAGGGCGCCCCCCTCCCAGCGCCCTGCACCCTCAGTGACTGCCGTGTGAAGTGTGCTGAGAGGAAATGGCGCACAGCTGCAGTGCTGTGCGCTACCTTTAGAAGACTGAGGAGTCTTCTGCCGCCGATTCTGGACCTCTTCTTACTTCAGCATCTGCAAGGGGGCCGGCGGCAAGGCTCCGGTGACCATCCAGGCTGTACCTGTGATCGTCCCTCTGGAGCTAGTGTCCAGTAGCCAAGAAGCCAATCCATCCTGCACGCAGGTGAGTTCACTTCTTCTCCCCTAAGTCCCTCGTTGCAGTGATCCTGTTGCCAGCAGGACTCACTGTAAAATAAAAAACCTAAGCTAAACTTTTCTAAGCAGCTCTTTAGGAGAGCCACCTAGATTGCACCCTTCTCGGCCGGGCACAAAAATCTAACTGGCTTGGAGGAGGGTCATAGGGGGAGGAGCCAGTGCACACCACCTGATCGGAAAGCTTTACTTTTGTGCCCTGTCTCCTGCGGAGCCGCTATTCCCCATGGTCCTTTCAGGAACCCCAGCATCCACTAGGACGATAGAGAAATATGTAACACCTCCTTCATTGCCCTTAACAAGTAACGTGTGGCCCTAAAGGAAAATACGTTTGTTTCTTCACCGTCGACACTGGAGTCAGTGTACGTGTCTGTGTCTGTGTCGACCGACTGAGGTAAAATGGGCATTATAACGTCCCTGACGGTGTTTTAGACGCCTGGACAGATACTAATATGTTTGCCGGCCGTCTCATGTCGTCAACCGACTTGCAGCGTGTTGACATTATCACGTAATTCCTTAAATAAGCCATCTATTCCGGTGTCGACTCCCTAGAGAGTGACATCACCATTACAGGCAATTTGCTCCGCCTCCCAACATCGTCCTCATACATGTCGACACACACGTACCGACACACAGCACACACACAGGGAATGCTCTGATAGAGGACAGGATCCACTAGCCCTTTGGGGAGACAGAGGTAGAGTTTGCCAGCACACACCAAAAACGCTATAATTATACAGGGACAACCTTTATATAAGTGTTTTTCCCTTATAGCATTTTAATATATGTAGTCATATCGCCAAATCAGTGCCCCCCTTCTCTGTTTTAACCCCGTTTCTGTAGTGCAGTGCAGGGGAGAGCCTGGGAGCCTTCCCACCAGCATTTCTGTGAGGGAAAATGGCGCTGTGTGCTGAGGAGAATAGGCCCCGCCCCCTTTTCGGCGGGCTTCTTCTCCCGTTTTTCTGAGACCTGGCAGGGGTTAAATACATCCATATAGCCCCCAGGGGCTATATGTGATGTATTTTTAGCCAGAATAAGGTACTATCATTGCTGCCCAGGGTGCCCCCCCCCAGCATCCTGCACCCTCAGTGACCGCTGTTATGAAGTGTGCTGACAACAATGGCGCACAGCTGCAGTGCTGTGCGCTACCTTATGAAGACTGAAAAGTCTTCTGTCGCCGGTTTCTGGACCTCTTCATTTTTCGGCATCTGCAAGGGGGTCGGCGGCGCGGCTCCGGGACGAACCCCAGGGCGAGACCTGTGTTCCGACTCCCTCTGGAGCTAATGGTGTCCAGTAGCCTAAGAAGCCAATCCATCCTGCACGCAGGTGAGTTCACTTCTCTCCCCTAAGTCCCTCGATGCAGTGAGCCTGTTGCCAGCAGGACTCACTGAAAATAAAAAACCTAACAAAACTTTTACTCTAAGCAGCTCTTTTAGGAGAGCCACCTAGATTGCACCCTTCTCGGCCGGGCACAAAAATCTAACTGAGGCTTGGAGGAGGGTCATAGGGGGAGGAGCCAGTGCACACCACCTGATCCTAAAGCTTTTACTTTTGTGCCCTGTCTCCTGCGGAGCCGCTATTCCCCATGGTCCTGACGGAGTCCCCAGCATCCACTAGGACGTTAGAGAAAAGACGTTGTCTTTTTCTCCTTTATACGGCAATACTTCCATGTGCCGTTTGGAATCTGCATCACCTGACCACTGTCGTGTCCATAAACAACTTCTGGCAGATATGGACATCGCACTTACTCTTGATGCCAGAGTGCAAATATCCCTCTGTGCATCTCGCATATATAGAAATGCATCCTTTAAATGCTCTATAGTCAATAAAATACTGTCCCTGTCAAGGGTATCAATATTTTCAGTCAGGGAATCCGACCAAGCCACCCCAGCGCTGCACATCCAGGCTGAGGCAATCGCTGGTCGCAGTATAACACCAGTATGTGTGTATATACTTTTTAGGATATTTTCCAGCCTCCTATCAGCTGGCTCCTTGAGGGCGGCCCTATCTGGAGACGGTACCGCCACTTGTTTTGATAAGCGTGTGAGCGCCTTATCCACCCTAAGGGGTGTTTCCCAACGCGCCCTAACTTCTGGCGGGAAAGGGTATACCGCCAATAATTTTCTATCGGGGGAAACCCACGCATCATCACACACTTCATTTAATTTATCTGATTCAGGAAAAACTACAGGTAGTTTTTTCACACTCCACATAATACCCTTTTTTGTGGTACTTGTAGTATCAGAAATATGTAACACCTCCTTCATTGCCCTTAACAAGTAACGTGTGGCCCTAAAGGAAAATACGTTTGTTTCTTCACCGTCGACACTGGAGTCAGTGTCTGTGTCTGTGTCGACCGACTGAGGTAAAAGGACGTTTTAACGCCCCTGACGGTGTTTGAGACGCCTGGACAGGTACTAATTGGTTTGCCGGCCGTCTCATGTCGTCAACCGACCTTGCAGCGTGTTGACATTATCACGTAATTTCTTAAATAAGCCATCCATTCCTGTGTCGACTCCCTAGAGAGTGACATCACCATTACAGGCAATTGCTCCGCCTCCTCACCAACATCGTCCTCATACATGTCGAAACACACGTACCGACACAGCACACACACAGGGAATGCTCTGATAGAGGACAGGACCCCACTAGCCCTTTGGGGAGACAGAGGGAGAGTTTGCCAGCACACACCAAAAACGCTATAATTATACAGGGACAACCTTTATATAAGTGTTTTTCCCTTATAGCATTTTAATATATATAGTCATATCGCCAAATAAGTGCCCCCCCTCTCTGTTTTAACCCTGTTTCTCTAACGTCCTAGTGGATGCTGGGGACTCCGTCAGGACCATGGGGAATAGCGGCTCCGCAGGAGACAGGGCACAAAAGCAAGCTTTTAGGATCACATGGTGTGTACTGGCTCCTCCCCCTATGACCCTCCTCCAAGCCTCAGTTAGGTTTTTGTGCCCGTCCGAGCAGGGTGCAATCTAGGTGGCTCTCCTAAAGAGCTGCTTAGAAAAAGTTTTTAGGTTTTTTATTTTCAGCGAGTCCTGCTGGCAACAGGCTCACTGCACCGAGGGACTTAGGGGAGAGATTTTCAACTCACCTGCGTGCAGGATGGATTGGAGTCTTAGGCTACTGGACATAGCTCCAGAGGGAGTCGGAACACAGGTCACCCTGGGGTTCGTCCCGGAGCCGCGCCGCCGATCCCCCTTACAGATGCTGAAGATCGAGGGTCCGGAAACAGGCGGCAGAAGGCTCTTCAGTCTTCATGAAGGTAGCGCACAGCACTGCAGCTGTGCGCCATTGTTGCTACACACTTCACACTGACCAGTCACGGAGGGTGCAGGGCGCTGCTGGGGGCGCCCTGGGCAGCAATATTTAATACCTTTTATGACAAAGGAATACATCACATATAGCCATTGAGGCTATATGTATGTATTTAACCCAGGCCAGATATCTCAAAACCCGGGAGAAAAGCCCGCCGAAAAGGGGGCGGGGCTTATTCTCCTCAGCACACAGCGCCATTTTCCTGCTCAGCTCCGCTGTGAGGAAGGCTCCCAGGACTCTCCCCTGCACTGCACTACAGAAACAGGGTAACAAAGAGAAGGGGGGCATATTTTGGCGATATTTATATATTTAAAGCGCATATAACAGAAACAACACCTTTTAGGGTTGTTTATATACATTTTATAGCGCTTTTGGTGTGTGCTGGCAAACTCTCCCTCTGTCTCCCCAAAGGGCTAGTGGGGTCCTGTCTTCGATAAGAGCATTCCCTGTGTGTCGGTACGTGTGTGTCAACATGTATGAGGACGATGTTGGTATGCAGGCGGAGCAATTGCCGGTAATGGTGATGTCACCCCCTAGGGAGTCGACACCGGAATGGATGGCTTTAATTATGGAATTACGTGATAATGTTAGTACATTACAAAAGTCAGTTGACGAAATGAGACGGCCGGAAAACCAGTTGGTACCTGCTCAGGCGTCTCAGACACCGTCAGGGGCTGTAAAACGTCCCTTACCTCAGTCAGTCGACACAGGTACCGACACAGATGAATCTAGTGTCGACGGTGAAGAAACAAACGTATTTTTCAATAGGGCCACACGTTATATGATCACGGCAATGAAGGAGGCTTTGCAGATCTCTGATACTGCAGGTACCTCAAAAAGGGGTATTATGTGGGGGTGAAAAAACTACCTGTAGCTTTTCCTGAATCAGAGGAATTGAATGACGTGTGTGATGAAGCGTGGGTTAACCCCGATAGAAAACTGCTAATTTCAAAGAAGTTATTGGCATTATACCCTTTCCCACCAGAGGTTAGGGCGCGCTGGGAAACACCCCCTAGGGTGGATAAAGCGCTCACACGTTTATCAAAACAAGTGGCGTTGCCGTCTCCTGATACGGCCGCCCTCAAGGATCCAGCAGATAGGAGGCTGGAAACTACACTGAAGAGTATTTACACACATACTGGTGTTATACTCCGACCAGCAATAGCCTCAGCCTGGATGTGCAGTGCTGGGGTAGTGTGGTTGGATTCCCTGACTGAAAATATTGATACCCTGGATAGGGACAGTATTTTATTGACTTTAGAGCAATTAAAGGATGCGTTTCTTTATATGCGAGATGCTCAGAGGGATATTTGCACTCTGGCATCGAGAGTAAATGCGATGTCCATATCTGCCAGAAGAAGTTTATGGACGCGACAGTGGTCAGGTGATGCGGATTCCAAAAGGCATATGGAAGTATTGCCATATAAAGGAGAGGAATTATTTGGGGTCGGTCTATCGGATCTGGTGGCCACGGCAACTGCCGGCAAATCCACTTTTTTACCTCAGACCCCCTCCCAACAGAAAAAGACACCGTCTTTTCAGCCGCAGTCCTTTCGCTCCTATAAAAACAAGCGGGCAAAAGGACAGTCTTATCTGCCCCGAGGCAGAGGAAAGGGTAAGAGAGGGCAGCAAGCAGCCCCTGCCCAGGAACAGAAGCCCGCCCCGGGTTCTACAAAGCCATCAGCATGACGCTGGGGCTTTACTAGCGGACTCAGGAGCGGTGGGGGGTCGACTAAAGATTTTCAGCAATCAGTGGGCTCGCTCACAGGTGGACCCGTGGATCCTGCAGAGTCTCCCCCGCGCCGGTTCCTAAAGTCTGCTTTACCAACGTCTCCCTTAGAAAGGGCGACGGTATTGGAAGCCATTCACAAGCTGTATTCTCAGCAGGTGATAATCAAGGTACCCCTCCTACAACAGGGAAAATAAGAATTTACTTACCGATAATTCTATTTCTCGTAGTCCGTAGTGGATGCTGGGAACTCCGTAAGGACCATGGGGAATAGCGGCTCCGCAGGAGACAGGGCACATCTAAAGAAAGCTTTAGGATCACCTGGTGTGCACTGGCTCCTCCCCCTATGACCCTCCTCCAAGCCTCAGTTAGGATACTGTGCCCGGACGAGCGTACACAATAAGGAAGGATTTTGAATCCCAGGTAAGACTCATACCAGCCACACCAATCACACTGTACAACTTGTGATCTGAACCCAGTTAACAGCATGATAATAGAGAAGCCTCTATAAAAGATGGCTCACTACAACAATAACCCGAATTTTTTGGTAACAATAATTATGTACCAGTATTGCAGACAATCCGCACTTGGGATGGGCGCCCAGCATCCACTACGGACTACGAGAAATAGAATCATCGGTAAGTAAATTTTTATTTTCTCTGACGTCCTAGTGGATGCTGGGAACTCCGTAAGGACCATGGGGATTATACCAAAGCTCCCAAACGGGCGGGAGAGTGCGGATGACTCTGCAGCACCGAATGAGAGAACTCCAGGTCCTCCTCAGCCAGGGTATCAAATTTGTAGAATTTTACAAACGTATTTGCTCCTGACCAAGTAACTGCTCGGCAAAGTTGTAAAGCCGAGACCCCTCGGGCAGCTGCCCAAGATGAGCCCACCTTCCTTGTGGAGTGGGCATTTTAAGATTTTTGGCTGTGGCAGGCCTGCCACAGAATGTGCAAGCTGAATTGTACTACAAATCCAACGAGCAATCGTCTGCTTAGAAGCAGGAGCACCCAGTTTGTTGGGTGCATACAGGATAAACAGCGAGTCAGATTTTCTGACTCCAGCCGTCCTGGAAACATATATTTACAGGGCCCTGACCACGTCAAGCAACTTGGAATCCTCCAAGTCCTTAGTAGCCGCAGGTACCACAATAGGTTGCTTCATGTGAAATGCAGAAACCACCTTAGGTAGAAATTGAGGACAAGTCCTCAATTCTGCCCTGTCAGAATGAAATATTAAATAAGGGCTTTTATATGATAAAGCCGCCAATTCTGACACACGCCTGGCTGAAGCCAGGGCTAACAGCATCGTCACCTTCCATGTGAGATATTTTAAGTCCACAGTGGTGAGTGGTTCAAACCAATGTGACTTTAGGAAACTCAACACAACATTGAGATCCCAAGGTGCCACTGGAGGCACAAAAGGAGGCTGTATATGCAGTACCCCTTTTACAAATGTCTGAACTTCAGGCACTGAAGCCAGTTCCTTTTGGAAGAAAATCGACAGGGCCGAAAATTGAACCTTAATGGACCCTAATTTTAGGCCCATAGACAGTCCTGTTTGCAGGAAATGGAGGAAACGACCCAGTTGAAATTTCTCTGTAGGGGCCTTCTTGGCCTCCCACCACGCAACATATTTTCGCCAAATGCGGTGATAATGTTTTGCGGTTACGTCCTTCCTGGCCTTGACCAGGGTAGGGATGACTTCATCTGGAATGCCTTTTTCCTTCAGGATCCGGCGTTCAACCACCAAGCCGTCAAACGCAGCCGCGGTAAGTCTTGGAACAAACAAGGCCCCTGCTGGAGCAGGTCCTTTCTTAGAGGTAGAGGCCACGGTTCGTCCGTGAGCATCTCTTGAAGTTCCGGATACCAAGTTCTTCTTGGCCAATCCGGAGCCACGAGTATCGTTCTTACTCCCCTTTGCCGTATAATTCTCAGTACTTTTGGTATGAGAGGCAGAGGAGGGAACACATACACTGACTGGAACACCCACGGTGTTACCAGAGCGTCCACAGCTATTGCCTGAGGGTCTCTTGACCTGGCGCAATACCTGTCCAGTTTTTTGTTGAGGCGGGACGCCATCATATCCACCTTTGGTTTTTCCCAACGGTTCACAATCATGTGGAAGACTTCTGGATGAAGTCCCCACTCTCCCGGGTGTAGATCGTGTCTGCTGAGGAAGTCTGCTTCCCAGTTGTCCACTCCCGGAATGAACACTGCTGACAGTGCTATCACATGATCTTCCGCCCAGCGAAGAATCCTTGCAGCTTCTGCCATTGCCCCCCTGCTTCCCGTGCCGCCCTGTCTGTTTACGTGGGCGACTGACGTGATGTTGTCCGATTGGATCAATACCGCCTGACCCTGAAGCAGGGGTTTCGCTTGACTTAGGGCATTGTAAATGGCCCTTAGTTCCAGAATGTTTATATGAAGAGATGTCTCCAGGCTTGACCATAAGCCCTGGAAATACCTTCCCTGTGTGACTGCTCCCCAGCCTCGCAGGCTGGCATCCGTGGCCACCAGGACCCAGTCCCGAATGCCGAATCTGCGGCCCTCTAGAAGATGAGCACTCTGCAACCACCACAGGAGGGATACCCTTGTCCCCGGTGACAGGGTTATCCGCTGAAGCATCTGAAGATGCGACCCGGACCATTTGTCCAGTAGGTTCCACTGGAAAGTCTTGCGTGGAATCTGCCGAATGGGATTGCTTCGTAGGAAGCCACCATTTTTACCCAGAACCCTTGTGCATTGATGCACTGAGACTTGGTTCGGTTTTAGGAGGTTCCTGACTAGCTCGGATAACTCCCTGGCTTTCTCCTCCGGGAGAAACACCTTCTTTCTGGACTGTGTCCAGGATCATCCCAAGGAACAGAAGACAAGTCGTCGGAACCAGCTGCGATTTTGGAATATTGAGAATCCAATCGTGCTGCCGCAACACTACCTGAGATAGTGCTACACCGACTTCCAAGTGTTCCCTGGATCTTACCCTTATCAGGGAATCGTCCAAGTAAGGGATAACTAAAATTTCCTTCCTTCGAAGGGATATCATTTCGGCCATTACCTTGGTAAAGACCCGGGGTGCCGTGGACCATCCCTACGGCAGCGTCCGAACTGATAGTGACAGTTCTGTACCATAACCTGAAATACCCTTGGTGAGAAGGGTAAATTTTGACATGAAGGTAAGCATCCTTGATGTCCCGAGACATCATGTAGTCCCCTTCTTCCAGGTTTGCAATCACTGCTCTGAGTGACTCAATTTTGAATTTGAACCTCTGTATGCAAGTGTTCAAAGATTTTAGATTTTAAAATCGGTCTCACCGAGCCGTCTGGCTTCGGTACCACAATAGTGTGGAATAATACCCCGTTCCCTGTTGCAGGAGGGGTATCTTGATTATCACCTGCTGGGAATACAGCTTGTGAATGGTTTCCAAAACTGCCTCCCTGTCAGCGGGAGACGTCGGTAAAACAGACCTTTGGAAACGGCGAGGGGGATACGTCTCGAATTCCAATTTGTACCCCTGAAATATTACCTGAAGGATCCAGGGGTCTACTTGCGAGTGAGCCCACTGCGCACTGAAATTCATTGAGAACGGGACCCCACCGTGCCTGAACTTGTAAAGCCCTAGCGTCATACTGAGGGCTTGGCAGAGGCGGAAAAGAGTTTCTGTTCCTTGGAACTGGCTGATCTCTGCAGCCATTTTCCTCTCCCTCTGTCACGAGCAGAAAAGAGGAACCCTTTTGTCCGCTTGCCAACCAGGACTGCGCCTGATAATACGGCGTCTTATTTTGAGAGGCGACCTGGGGTACATCCCCTTTTTTGTTAAGGCAATACTTCCAAATGCCGTTTGGAATCCGCATCACCTGACCACTTTACTGGTATAATTGGACAACGCACTTATACTTGATGCCAGTCGGCAAATATTCCGCTGTGCATCATGCATATATAGAAATGCATCTTTTAATTGCTCTATAGGCAATAATATACTGTCCTTATCTAGGATATCAAATTTCCAGTCAGGGAATCCGACCACGCCAACCCAGCACTGCACATCCAGGCTGAGGCGATTGCTGGTCGCAGTATAACACCAGTATGTGTGTAAATACATTTTAGGATACCCTCCTGCTTTCTATCAGCAGGATCCCTAAGGGCGGCCATCTCCAGAGAGGGTAGAGCCCTTGTTCTTACAAGCGTGTGAGCGCCTTATCCCCCCTAGGGGGTGTTTCCCAACGCACCCTAACCTCTGGCGGGAAAAGGTATACTGCCAATAACTTTTTAGAAATTATCAATTGTTATCGGGGGGAAACCCACGCATCATCACACACCTCATTTTATTTCTCAGATTCAGGAAAACTACAGGAAGTTTTTCCTCACCAAACATAATACCCCTTTTTTTTGGTGGTATTTATATTATCAGAAGAGTGTAAACTTTTTCCATTGCCTCAATCATGCAATGTGTGGCCCTATTGGAAATCACGGTTGTCTCTTCACCGTCGACACAGGAGTCAGTATCCGTGTCGGCGTCTGTATCTGAGGTAACGGGCGCTTTAGAGCCCCTGTATGAGACGTCTGGACATGCACAAGCTGAGTAGCCGGCTGTCTCATGTCAACCACTGTCTTTTATACAAAGCTGACACTGTCACGCAATTTCAACAGTACATCCACTCAGGTGTCGACCCCCCAGGGGGTGACAACACTATTACAGACACTCTACTCCGTCTCCTCATCATTTTTCTCCTCATACATGTCGACACAAACGTACCGACACACAGCACACACACAGGGAATGCTCTGATAGAGGACAGGACCCCACTAGCCCTTTGGGGAGACAGAGAAGGAGTTTGCCAGCACACACCAGAGCGCTATATATATACAGGGATAACCTTATATAAGTGTTTTTCCCTTTATAGCTGCTGTATTGTTTATACTGCGCCTAATTTGTGCCCCCCTCTCTTTTTTAACCCCTTTCTGTAGTGTAGTGACTGCAGGGGAGAGCCAGGGAGCTTCCCTCCAACTGAGCTGTGAGGGAAAATGGCGCCAGTGTGCTGAGGAGATAGGCTCCGCCCCTTTTTCGCGGACTTTTCTCCTGCTTTTTTATGGATTCTGGCAGGGGTTAAATGCATCCATATAGCCCAGGAGTTATATGTGATGCATTTATTTTAGCCATAAAAGGTTTTCTATCGATTTATTGCGTCTCAGGGCGCTGCCCCCCCAGCGCCCTGCACCCTCAGTGACCGGAGTGTGAAGTGTGCTGAGAGCAATGGCGCACAGCTGCGGTGCTGTGCGCCTACCTTTATCTGAAGACAGGAAAGTCTTCTGCCGCCGATTTTTCCGGACCTCTTCGCTCTTCTGGCTCTGTAAGGGGGCCGGCGGCGCGGCTCCGGTGACCCATCCAGGCTGAACCTGTGATCGTCCCTCTGGAGCTAATGTCCAGTAGCCTAAGAAGCCCAATCCACTCTGCACGCAGGTGAGTTCGCTTCTTCTCCCCTTAGTCCCTCGATGCAGTGAGCCTGTTGCCAGCAGGTCTCACTGAAAATAATAAACCTAAACTAAAACTTTCACAAAGAGCTCAGGAGAGCCCCTAGTGTGCACCCTTCTCGTCGGGCACAGAAAATCTAACTGAGGCTTGGAGGAGGGTCATAGGGGGAGGAGCCAGTGCACACCAGGTGATCCTAAAGCTTTCTTTAGATGTGCCCTGTCTCCTGCGGAGCCGCTATTCCCCATGGTCCTTACGGAGTTCCCAGCATCCACTAGGACGTCAGAGAAAGGGGTATTATTCCACACTATTTGTGGTACCGAAGCCGGACGGTTCGGTAAGACCTATTCTAAATCTGAAATCCTTGAACCTGTACATACAGAAATTCAAGTTCAAGATGGAGTCACTAAGAGCAGTGATAGCGAATCTGGAAGAAGCGGACTTCATGGTGTCCCTGGACATAAAAGATGCTTATCTGCATGTCCCAATTTACCCCTCACACCAAGGGTATCTCAGGTTCGTGATACAAGACTGTCATTATCAGTTTCAAACGCTGCCGTTTGGTTTGTCCACGGCACCTCGGGTCTTTACCAAGGTAATGACCGAAATGATGGTTCTTCTACGAAGAAAAGGCGTATTAATTATCCCTTACTTGGACGATCTCCTGATAAGGGCAAGGTCCAGAGAACAGCTGGAAGTCGGGGTAGCACTAACACAAGTAGTGCTTCAACAACACGGGTGGATTCTGAATCTTCCAAAATCTCAATTGACACCGACAACTCGTCTGCTGTTCCTGGGAATGATTCTGGACACTGTTCAGAAAAAGGTGTTTCTCCCGGAGGAGAAAGCAAGGGAGTTATCCGAACTTGTCAGGAACCTCCTAAAACCAGGAAATGTGTCAGTACATCAATGCACAAGAGTCCTGGGAAAGATGGTGGCTTCTTACGAAGCAATTCCATTCGGCAGATTCCACGCACGAATATTTCAGTGGGATCTGCTGGACAAATGGTCCGGATCGCATCTGCACATGCATCAGCGGATAACACTGTCACCAAGAACAAGGTTGTCTCTCCTGTGGTGGTTGCAGAGTGCCCATCTGCTAGAGGGCCGCAGGTTCGGCATACAGGACTGGGTCCTGGTGACTACGGATGCCAGCCTACGAGGCTGGGGAGCAGTCACACAGGGAAGAAACTTCCAGGGTGTATGGTCAAACCTGGAGACGTCTCTTCATATAAATATACTGGAGCTAAGAGCGATCTACAATGCTCTAAGCCTGGCGAAACCGCTGCTTCAGGGTCAGCCGGTGTTGATCCAGTCGGACAACATCACGGCAGTCGCCCACGTAAACAGACAAGGCGGCACGAGAAGCAGAAGAGCAATGACAGAAGCTGCAAGGATTCTTCGCTGGGCGGAAAATCATGTCATAGCACTGTCAGCAGTGTTCATCCCGGGAGTGGACAACTGGGAAGCAGACTTCCTCAGCAGACACGACCTTCACCCGGGAGAGTGGGGACTTCTTCCGGAAGTTTTCCACATGATTGTGAACCATTGGGAAAAACCAAAAGGTGGACATGATGGCGTCTCGCCTCAACAAAACACTGGACAGATATTGCGCCAGGTCAAGAGACCCTCAGGCAATAGCTGTGGACGCTCTGGTAACACCGTGGGTGTACCAGTCAGTGTATGTGTTCCCTCCTCTGCCTCTCATACCAAAGGTACTGAGAATTATACGGAAAAGGGGAGTAAGAACAATACTAGTGGCTCCGGATTGGCCAAGAAGAACTTGGTACCCGGAACTTCAAGAGATGCTCACGGAAGATCCGTGGCCTCTACCTCTAAGAAGGGATCTGCTTCAGCAGGGACCTTGTATGTTCCAAGACTTACCGCGACTGCGTTTGACGGCATGGCGGTTGAACGCCGGATTCTGAAAGAAAAGGGCATTCCAGAGGAAGTTATTCCTACCTTGATTAAAGCTAGGAAGGAAGTGACCGCACAACATTATCACCGCATTTGGAGAAAATATGTTGCGTGGTGTGAAGCCAAGAAGGCCCCAACGGAAGAATTTCAATTGGGTCGATTCCTACATTTCCTGCAGGCAGGATTGTCTATGGGCCTAAAATTGGGGTCTATTAAAGTTCAAATTTCGGCCTTATCAATCTTCTTCCAGAAAGAATTGGCTTCAGTGCCTGAAGTACAAACTTTTGTCAAGGGTGTACTACATATACAGCCCCCAATTGTGCCTCCAGTGGCACCGTGGGATCTAAACGTAGTTTTGGATTTTCTCAAATCTCATTGGTTTGAGCCTCTCAAATCGGTAGATTTGAAGTATCTTACATGGAAAGTAACCATGCTACTGGCCCTGGCTTCAGCCAGGAGAGTTTCAGAGTTGGCGGCTTTATCGTACAAAAGCCCATATCTGATTTTCCATTCGGACAGGGCAGAACTGCGGACACGTCCTCATTTTCTCCCTAAGGTGGTTTCGGCTTTTCACTTGAACCAGCCTATTGTGGTGCCTGCGGCTACTAGCGACTTGGAGGACTCCAAGTTACTGGACGTTGTCAGAGCATTGAAAATATATATTTCAAGGACAGCTGGAGTCAGAAAATCTGACTCGTTGTTTATCTTGTATGCACCCAACAAGATGGGTGCTCCTGCGTCTAAGCAGACGATTGCTCGTTGGATCTGTAGCACAATCCAACTTGCACATTCTGTGGCAGGCCTGCCACAGCCTAAAACTGTTAAAGCCCACTCCACAAGGAAGGTGGGCTCATCTTGGGCGGCTGCCCGAGGGGTCTCGGCATTACAACTTTGCCGAGCAGCTACGTGGTCAGGGGAGAACACGTTTGTAAAATTTTACAAATTTGATACTCTGGCTAAAGAGGACTTGGAGTTCTCTCATTCGGTGCTGCAGAGTCATCCGCACACTCCCGCCCGTTTGGGAGCTTTGGTATAATCCCCATGGTCCTGACGGAGTCCCCAGCATCCACTAGGACGTTAGAGAAAATAAGAATTTACTTACCGATAATTCTATTTCTCATAGTCCGTAGTGGATGCTGGGCGCCCATCCCAAGTGCGGATTGTCTGCAATACTTGTACATAGTTATTGTTACAAAAATCGGGTTATTATTGTTGTGAGCCATCTTTTTTTAGAGGCTACTTCTTTGTTATCATACCGTTAACTGGGTTCAGATCACAAGTTGTACGGTGTGATTGGTGTGGCTGGTATGAGTCTTACCCGGGATTCAAGATCCTTCCTTATTGTGTACGCTCGTCCGGGCACAGTACCTAACTGAGGCTTGGAGGAGGGTCATAGGGGGAGGAGCCAGTACACACCATGTGATCCTAAAAGCTTGCTTTTGTGCCCTGTCTCCTGCGGAGCCGCTATTCCCCATGGTCCTGACGGAGTCCCCAGCATCCACTACGGACTATGAGAAATAGAATTATCGGTAAGTAAATTCTTATTTTCTGTAGTGCAGTGCAGGGGAGAGCCTGGGAGCCTTCCCACCAGCATTTCTGTGAGGGAAAATGGCGCTGTGTGCTGAGGAGAATAGGCCCCGCCCCCTTTTCGGCGGGCTTCTTCTCCCGTTTATCGGAGACCTGGCAGGGGTTAAATACATCCATATAGCCCCCAGGGGCTATATGTGATGTATTTTTAGCCAGAATAAGGTACTATCATTGCTGCCAAGGGCGCCCCCCCCAGCGCCCTGCACCCTCAGAGACCGCTGCTATGAAGTGTGCTGACAACAATGGCGCACAGCTGCAGTGCTGTGCGCTACCTTATGAAGACTGAAAAGTCTTCTGCCGCCGGTTTCTGGACCTCTTCACTTTTCGGCATCTGCAAGGGGGTCGGCGGCGCGGCTCCGGGACGAACCCCAGGGTGAGACCTGTGTTCCGACTCCCTCTGGAGCTAATGGTGTCCAGTAGCCTAAGAAGCCAATCCATCCTGCACGCAGGTGAGTTCACTTCTCCTAAGTCCCTCGATGCAGTGAGCCTGTTGCCAGCAGGACTCACTGAAAATAAAAAACCTAACAAAACTTTTACTCTAAGCAGCTCTTTAGGAGAGCCACCTAGATTGCACCCTTCTCGGCCGGGCACAAAAATCTAACTGAGGCTTGGAGGAGGGTCATAGGGGGAGGAGCCAGTGCACACCACCTGATCCTAAAGCTTTTACTTTTGTGCCCTGTCTCCTGCGGAGCCGCTATCCCCCATGGTCCTGACGGAGTCCCCAGCATCCACTAGGACGTCAGAGAAAAAAAAAAAAACGACGGCGGGGACGCGCATCACTTACCGTCGGTGCCTGCAACGCTAAACGATGCGAACGATACGTGGTTCTTTCTATCTTAGCTACCTAGAACTCTATATCTTCCTATATATCTACAATTAGCTATCGATATCTATCTATCTACCTACCTACCTTATAAAAATATATGTATTTATCTTATTTCTATCTTATTTTTTTTCATCTATTCTAGCTTCTAAAAATATTTATCTATTCTACCTAAACCTATCGTGCCTAACCTTGACCATCCCCGCGGCGCTACCGGAACCTAAACCCCGCCGCCCGCCTCCCTCCTCTCCGCAGCCTAACCCTAACCTCCCACCGCAGCCTAACCCTTCTCGCGGGTTAATTAAGAAGTGGTTGGAGTTTGCTATCACTGCTGCTTCCTTGGAAGCAGCAGGGATAGCTCCGCATGGCGATGCAGCAGGGGGCATCTGCTACAAGCAAACGCCTCCTGCTGTCACCATCGGGGGGCTTAGGGCACCCATGGTGCCGCTGAAGCCGCCCCCCCGCAGAGGACAGGAAAACTCCGTCTTAGGACGGAGATCCCTGTCCTCTTCCCACCATCGGCGGTGACGCGCCTCTGTTTTGACAAACTGAGGTCGTCTCCACCCCTTCCCTGGCTCCAGAGGGCAGCAGACTGTCAAACACTGACAGTCTGTTTGTTCCGCGGGACCGGTCGCGCACGTGCAGAAGGGGTCCTGCTCATGCATTAAGTACCGAAAATAAAACGGTACTTTGCAAGTCTGGGGGCGCAGCTCCAACCACATGCCCTATATTGTATGTAAAGATAAGTAGATAGGTAGAATAGAGATTGCCATCTATAGCAACCTACTGTGTATCTACCTATCTGATGGTCCAAACTAACGCATGGGGGGGAAAAAAAAAAAACGACGGCGGGGACGCGCATCACTTACCGTCGGTGCCTGCAACGCTAAACGATGCGAACGATACGTGGTTCTTTCTATCTTAGCTACCTAGAACTCTATATCTTCCTATATATCTACAATTAGCTTTGGATATCTATCTATCTACCTACCTACCTTATAAAAATATATGTATTTATCTTATTTCTATCTTATTTTTTTTATCTATTCTAGCTTCTAAAAATATTTATCTATTCTACCTAAACCTATCGTGCCTAACCTTGACCATCCCCGCAGCGCTACCGAAACCTAAACCCCGCCGCCCGCCTCCCCCCTCTCCGCAGCCTGCCCTCCAGAGGGCAGCAGACTGTCAAACACTGACAGTCTGTTTGTTCCGCGGGACCGGTCGCGCACGTGCAGAAGGGGTCCTGCTCATGCGTTAAGTACCGAAAATAAAACGGTACTTTGCAAGTCTGGGGGCGCAGCTCCAACCACATGCCCTATATTGTATGTAAATCACAAGGAATCACAAGTGTCAACACAGGAATCAGAGTCCGTGTCGGTATCAGTTTGTACTATCTGTGCAAATATTTGGGACCCAGAGGGGTCCCCTGCGGATGAAAGGCAGAACTATTAAAAATCACATCTTCAACAGATTATTTTCAGTTTTCTGCATGAGACTCATACTGATATGATTCACACTATTACGTAAATCTTTCACCCAGTCAGGCTCTTGGTGTCATATTACCACACAACTCTGTGTCCCTAACATGGCTCCCACAGAGGAAGAGCTCCCTGCCTCAGACATGTCACACACGTGCATAATCACCACAGACACTCCTGGGCTTATAGGGGACAGACCCACAGTAAAATCTGTCAGAGGGACACAGAAATGAATTGCCAGTCCACAACTCAGCGCTTAAATAAAAAATCCCTGTGTAGTGTACTTTGTACACAGAGACTTTCCGCTCTCTCTCTCTCTCTCTCTGTATGTATGTATATATATATATATTGTCAATAATAGGTTACAATACCGCAATATACACTTTCCCCCCCTTTTTGTACTCTGATACTAAAATCAGAAGCTGAGAGGAGGATCAGCGTTTCTTCCCTTCCTTTTTGCTGGAAGAAAATGGCGCTGAGCAGTGTGCTGGCTGCCTGAGGAAGAAGCCCCGCCCCCTGTAATGGCACGTTTTTCCTCAGCTATTGAACTAAATATTTATACTGGCGGGGGTGTAGAACTGTGCCACGGCATCATATGCTACCTTTTGCCAGTTTTAAGAGTAGGTTTCATGCTGCCCAGGGTGCCCCCCCCCCGCGCATCCTGCACCCCGATGTGCCTGTGTTATGGATAGCATGCAGCGCAGCGTTCCCGCCCGCAGCACGGTACCTTTTGCCATCACGATGGGCGGAGATCCTCTCTTCTGCAGACCTCCGGTAATACACTCACCTGTCTTCTGACTTCTGGCTCTCTTAGGGGGGTGACGGCGTGCTGTGGGAGTGAGCGCATAGCCACAGCTAGTGTTCAGTACCCTTCAGGAGCTAATGGTATCCTATCAGCAAGAAGCAGAGCCATGAAACTATTCAGGAAGTTGGTTCCTACTTCTTCCCCTAAGTCCCGCGAAGCAGAGAGACTGTTGCCAGCAGTCTCCCTGAAAATAAAAAACCTAACATAAAGTCTTTTAGTGAAACTCAGTAGAGCTCCACTAGAGTGCGACCAGTCTGCCTAGGCACATTTTCTAAACTGAGGTCTGGAGGAGGGGCATAGAGGGAGGAGCCAGTTCACACTCTGAAAAAGTCTTAAAGTGCCCATGGCTCCTGCGGAACAGTCTATACCCTATGGTACTGAAGTGGACACCAGCATCCTCTAGGACGTATGAGAAAGAATGTTTTCTGTAAAATTTGATTTCAGGTCAGTTAAATTATAAGCAGCCAACCACGCTATGGCACAAATATATTCTGAACAAATCTTAAGGTTAAGGGTGCATAACTTCTCCATCTGTCCAAAAGAGAGGGATGCCTTATTTTCCATACAAACTGAAAACAACTGATGACTTGTTGACAATAAAAGTTTTCAGCTTGATTTATAAAATGGTTTAGAACAATGAACAATGATTGTCAGCCAGTGGGATTGATTCAATTCAGTGCGAATTGACTAGCACTTGGATGGAGCTCCCGGAGCTATTCAATTCAGCGCGCTGTTATGTCGCAGAATGCCAGTACCCGCAGCTTAAACATGTAAACTCACAAAAACAGCCATTCTCCGACTGAAGTGCCTGGCGCAAATGTTTTTTCCACAGCGGTAAAGGCAGAAAACAGCATTGCACAAGTAATTTTGTTGGATGTCCTCTAGTCGGGCATCTCACTGAACTGAATCAAACCTACTGAAATCTTATGTCAGGTAAAAATTCTAGAACAAGTATTGCTCCCCACCTACAAAAATCAGGCATTGAAAATGAAGATGACTCATTGAAGATGTAAATTTACAGCAATTTACCAGCATCTTATTCAGATCTCCGGTAATCCATCCGCTTGCTGGAAAGGTAACAAAACACTACACAGCAAAGATTACAGGGCAACTCATTCCAAAGGAAAAATAACTACATTAAAAAGTACAAAATAAAAGTACAAGGGCTAGATGTACTAAGCCTTGGAAAGTGATAATGTGGAGAGAGATAAAGTACCAGCCAGCCAGCTCCTGTCATTTTTCAAACACAGCCTGTGACATGACAGTTAGGAGCTGATTGTCTGGTGCTTTATCTCTCTCCACATTATCACAAGGCTTAGTACATCTGCCCTTGGGAGGCCTTCAAATTACACAAAAAATATATATATTTTAAAAGGAGCCGCCATGGCACACGTGCCTCAATATACACCAAAAATAAGCATACTGGCAACCTGGTGCTTTCATTGGGCACTTCTGTCCAAAAGAAAGACCCAAAAACCACAGCTCCACTTTCATTAATATATACCTGCCACAATATCAGTGTAATCCGGGACACCTATGATGTATACCAATTTCACACTAGCAAAAATTTCCCGGGTTATATTACACGTGAACGCGCATCAACCCGGATTTTTTCCTAGTCTGAAAGGGTCCTAAAGAAATATCCCCAGTCGAGCGTCCCGGCAATTCATCCCAGATCACGACCTGGGTTGAAGCCGGATTCGACCTGGGATGCGTCCAGTGCGAATGGGTAAACCGGGTCAAGGTAACCCGGCACCCGTTCTCTGCATAGGAGGAGGCGGCGCTTGTAGATGATCATCTCCTGTAGCGTCAGCGGTGACGTCACCATCCCGGCAATATGCCGGGTCGGGCTGCATGTCTGAAAGGGGTCTCAAGGCGGGTCGCACCTGGGCAGCACCCATGTACAAAATTCCGGGTGCCACCCGGCTGTGTCAGTCTGAAAGGGGTAACACACACGTTCTGGGGCTGACTACATTCCATCCAGCAATCACCTGCGTAAATCATGTGTATCCAGGATTAAAGTGCTATTATTGCACGTAGACAATTTCCCAAATCAGGGTGTTACCCACTCGTGCTGCACTAAGGGGCTAATCAGGGCCGGTTCCGGTACTTCTTGCGCCCCAGGCGGCATTAGGGGGTGTGGCTTCATACAGGGGGCGTGGTCAGTTACGCCCCCTGTACTGTAGTAGGATGTGCGGTGCGCGATGACGTCATTGCGCACCGCACAGCAAAGGTCCTCTCCACGAAGGAAAACATCATTACAGTTAAGGTCCTCTCCAGGAACCTTCACAACGGGCAGCCCACGAAGGGAAACTAGACGCGTAGCGTCTAGTTTCCCTTCACAGCAGACAGCGGGCAGCGGCAGCGGGGGGGCACCACAGCAGCAGTGGATCTTGCCATGGTGCGGCGCCCTCCGGAAGGCGGTGCACAGGGCAAAAGTCCTGCTTGCCCGTGGCAAGATCGGCTACTGGGGCTAATTCAGACCTGATCGCTGCTGTGCGTTTTCGCACAGCCGGCGATTAGGTCTGAACTGCACATGCATCGCAGTGCGCACGTGCATGCCAGAGATGCTATCTGTATCTCAGCTCAGCGATCGCTGGGCGGGCCGTTTTGAAGGCGCTGTCTGGCCAACGCAGGCGTGCCCAGACTGTGGGGGGAGCGGGCTGCGGCAGTTGCGTGACATCACACGCAGCGACATGGGATGCGACAAGTAGCTCCCTGCCAGTGCGCAGGAGCTGCGCAGATAGGGAGCTACTTGTCAAGTACAAAAGCATCACTGCTGTGCGATGCTTTTGTACTTGTTCAGGGGGGGGGTGTAAGGGGTAGGGCCTGACAAGACGGACGGACTAGCCCCGTGCTGGGGGTCCACATGTCAGAGTAAATGATCGTAGATGTACTAAATTTAGTACATCTGCGATCAACTCTGAATTACCCGATGACATGACATGACATGGGCGGTGATCTGATGGGTTTTTATAAGTATACATGCATGCAACACAGTGGGTGACACGGTAACAATATGCTGCCCACCACCAACCCCAAACCACCGGGTACCTAGACGCTGACCGCCAGGCTGGTCAAGTCCGTGTAGCTCTCCTGCTCCAAGCCGATGAGTCGCCCCAGATGCACGTGCAACATGCTGAGCTTGGCTCGGGGTCTCTCCGGTGATGATGCGGCCTGAGGTCTCGGTGCGGGTGGGAGATATCACAGCGCGGCCAGAGACAGATGATGGCCACGTGCAACGGTCGTTATCATCTCGGGGTCGCGCGAGGCACGTGACGTCTCCATGCGGACCCTGCGTCGTGCGTGGTAGCCGCGTCACCCGGCCCGAGGAGCGCGCCTGCTGCCAGCCACAAATGGGATGGGAATGGTCACTGGAACGTACAGTGGCCCCAATCAGTGCCCTCCGGGAACCCCAATCTTGTGATCAGTCTTAGCAAACCCGATTCTCAGTAACTCCAGGATTTCTCTTTGTGCACATGTACAGTATACAGTGTTTACTGCAATGGTGTTCCGCTGCCTGTCACCTGCAGCATCCCACCGATTGTGCCTTTACACATTGCGAAAATTACTACATTTGCCCCATGGTGTTGGCTGCAGGCTGACCCAGCCATGTTCCAGAACGCCTCCTTTTGGTGGACTGTCTTGATAGATTGAAAGTGCTCTAGGTTGGGAATGGCATCTTGGTTTGGGACTAATGGGGGAGGGGGGTGTCTAAGGACTGCGGTCTATAGCGCTGCTGTTTGTGCTACTTTATGCAAAATTGGGCTTGATAAGGTATCCGGTCTCTAGGCCGACCACACTTTGGTCGACATGTTCTAGGTTAAAAGGTTGACATGAGTTTTTCACAATTTCTCCTACGTCCTAGAGGATGCTGGGGACTCCAAAAGGACCATGGGGTATAGACGGATCCGCAGGAGCTTGGGCACACTACAAAGACTTAAACTGGGTGTGAACTGGCTCCTCCCTCTATGCCCCTCCTCCAGACTTCAGTTAGACTTTGTGCCCAGGAGTGATGGGACACACACTAGGGGAGCTCTACTGAGTTTCTTTGAAAGACTTTATGTTAGGTTTTTTATTTTCAGGGAGACCTGCTGGCTACAGGCTCCCTGCATCGTGGGAGTGAGGGGGGAGAAGCAGGACCTACTTCTGTGAGTTTCAAGGCTCTGCTTCTCGGCTACTGCACACCATTAGCTGCAGAGGGTTCGATCTCTTGGTGCGCCTAGCTGCTTGTTCCCGGAGCCACGCCGTCACCCCCTCACAGAAGCCAGAAGAAAGAAGCCGGGTGAGTATGAGAAGATCAGAAGACTTCAGTGACGGCAGAAGACTTCAGTAACGGAGGTACAAAAGCTCCATGCTCCCACACACCTACAGCACTCCAGGGTGCAGGGCGCTGGCGGGGGAGCGCCCTGGGCAGCAGGTTACTGTTTTCTGAGAAGGGCTGGCAGTGAAAGTTTTTCGGTGCCTTAGCACCGTGTCTCATACCCCCGCCAGCAACAGCGCCTACGCGCCATTGATCTCCTGCCGCCGGCTTCCACGGGTGCAGGGCGCCGGGGAGGGAGCGCCCTGGGCAGCAAGGTACATACTGGGGATCTATTGTGGTGAGGGACCGCAGCTCCGTGGTCCGGACCCCGCAGGTGGCTTATAACGCGCTACGCGCCACTTCTTCCAGCGCCGCCGGCTTCCATGAGCAGGGCGCTGGGGGGGCGCCCTGAGCGGCAGCTACTGAGCGGGGAGAAGACAGTTCCCCGGACGCCGCGGCCGTTACCCCCGCCATTACAGTCGAGGCAAAGCCGACATACTGAAAGCCTTGCTTGGGTGCGGGGCGCACGGGGCGCCCTGAACAGCATTAGTTTCAGAATATAGTGTATTTACACTATATATGTGGGCCAGACCTGTATATATGGGATATAAGGAGTTATAGCGCGCCGAGGGGGGCGGGGCTTAGCTCTCCCACTAACAGGGTCAGCGCCATTTTTTCCTTCCCTGTCCCTGCCAGAATGTATGTTTGCACAAAGGGGGGGGCACTGTTTTTTAGTGTTATATACTCATATATAACCCTAGTGGAATTGGAATGGGCCATGCACTCATTATTGTGTGTAGTTTTTGTGTGCTCCCTGTCAAAAATACCCAGTTTAGTACACTTGTGTCGACAGGCGTGAGTGATCGGTTATAAACACATATAGCTTCACTGTCGGCATCGCCGACGCCCGTGGGTACTTGCTACAAATAAGAAGTATATGTTTCTGGGGGACACAATGGTATGTGGGTGACCCTGTCGGCACCAACGATTGTCACCGGGGGGTAACTGGACATGCTGTATATGACTTCTATAGAGTTGAGCGTGACTTCCCTCAGACCCCTTGGGGTCGCAAGATGGTAATTTTCCCTGGTTACTAATCCCTGCTGTCGACGAATACTGGGGTTTTCTGTCGACTACTAGGTTTCCTTGTAGATCCACAACCGAGGCTTGTCAGTACATGGCCATACACGTTCGGACCACATTAATGTCACTGGGACCAGAAGGCTCGGGACGATCTGATTACATATGTGTATGGTATATGTATATGTGTATATATGTATATGTATATATATATAGGATATGTGGCTATATGTGTATTGTAATAGTCATATGATGTTTCTGATGAATACTGGTGTAATATTATTAGTACTATTTCTTGCTGTCGACATTTCCTAAGGTTCTGTCGACCATAACGTTCCTGGTAGATCCTCATCGGGGGCATATCAGCACATGGTCATACACATTCACAACACATTACTGTCTCTAGGAATCTGACGGTTCTGGACAATCCACTTGCGTATAGGTTATATCTATATGTGTGTATATGTAGATATAGGTTTATATATGCAGGACTAGGATATGTGTGTTTTATTGTGTATTACATGATGTATATCCATGATTGCTAATATTATGGTATTCTTATTCATGTGCTGGTTGCTCTGTTGATTAAGCTCTAGATTGGCCGTGACGAGTTGGTTTTCGATCCTATCAAGGAGTCCGAATATTATTCTCTTCCTGACGCAGAGAGAACTCCTGGTCGACGCAGAGCCTGGCCGCAAGGGATCATATACAGGAAGCTAAGTGATATTTTATTTCTATACTTTGACCTTGTTTGCACTGCATGCACTTGAGGGTGTGTTGTATTCGGGTAGCATCCGATAGAATTACCCTACCCTGAGTGGGTAAGCTTGCCTGTGTTGACTCTACCTTATAACAGTGCAGCAGGCTACCGCGTGACAGCAGGAGGTGTGACCGGGAAAAGGCTGAGGATGTCTCCAAGAGATACTGGAGAGAGGCCTCTGTTCACTCAATCTCGGCGGTTATCTCTGGTAAGTTTAACTTCGTAAGTTAGCCTCCTTCACAGCGGTTGGAGACGCATTCTTTTGTGGGATGCAGTCGTTTTAACCGGTTTGATACCGTCTTTTCTTTTCCTTTTCTGTGCAGACAGTGGAAGTTGAGAAGGTAAGAGTTCTGCAGCCTTGTTAGGTTCGCAGAAGTGGAGGTTGTTTTCGGTTTCCTCCACATCCAACACTTGTCGCTGAGTCTATCGGGCTGGTCCCCACTCTGGTGGGCACTCATCTAATAATTCTCAGTTGGCCCGGGAATAGACTAGGACCCGTGGGTTATTTATAGACTCCGGAGGCGAACATTCTGAGTTACGGTTGTTTCCCCTTATTGTTTGTTTATTAGATCTTGCCGTTCCACTATGGAAAGGGAGATAGTACGCGACGCCATGCAGAGGTGCGTCAGGATCTGGTCATTGTCCGGTTGCCCCTGTATAAGGGTACAAATCGTTGTTTCTCTCTGACTGTTCTTCGACACAGGGATTGGCTGTTGTTTCCAACGATACAGATGTCGGGAGTTGGGTTTTAGAGCTGATAATGACAGGTTAAGGTTTGGTGCTTTTCCTGTGAAAAAAGGTCTGAAGATCCAGAGTTGGATCAGCTTTGCTGTGACACTTCATCAATGTGTTCCGTTATTAAAACGGTTGGGTGCGGCCTGAGGAGCCTCGTTTTTGTTGGTATGCGGGTCTAATGCCAGGGTGGCTTTCAAGAGACCAGTTGGGAATGTGGTCCGGGTCTCAACTGCATATGCACCTGAATATAATTCTAACGGCCAGGACATCACTTCTGTGGTGTCTGCTTGGTTCTCTCCTTCTAGAGGGATGAAGGTTCGGTTTACGAGGGTAGATCCTGGTGTCCGTGCATACAGATTTCCACTGCAGGGGAGCAGTACTTGCAAGGGACGTATTTCCAGGGGATAAGGTCAATTTGGAAAGCTTGTCTGCTATATGCTTTCTTGAATTAAGAGTTAGTTTCGACGAACGTATTCGTCATATTCTACCCGTGTAGTTCTGCCTGACAACTTGTCAGCGGTGGCGTACGTAGGCCGCTATGGCGGAACAAGGAGCAAAGCGGCAATGGCAGAAGATACACAGTTTCGCCGTTGGGTAGAAAGTCGTGTAAACACTATATTAGCAGTCTTTGTTCCGAAGGTGAACGACGGAGAAATAGATTTCCTCTGCGGGCGCGATCTCCATCCAGGAGAAATTCAATCGTCTTCGAGAAATTTTCACAGACGTGACAGGTCTCTGAGGAATGTCGCAATTGGATATATTGGCGTCTCACCGCAACGAGAGGCCGCTGGGATGTTGTTCCAGGTCAAGGGACACTCGTGCTATAGCAGTGGACTTCCTTGTGACACCGTGGGTGTTTTTTAGTCGGCCTATGTGGCCTCTCTGTTTTCACTTTTTTCTGAAGGTGATAATTGTGGGATGAACTAAGGTTCAGGCGATCCTCTTGGGTCTGGTTTAGTCAAAGAGGTTTTGTTATCCACTTTTTCCTGAGGTACTCATAGAAGATTACTGCCCTCTTCCTCTACGTGAGGATATGTTACAACAGGATCAGGGTGTGTTTTAAGGCTTTCCGCGGCTGAGTCTGACGGCATGGTGGTTGAATGCCATATCTTAAGCCGAAAGGGTGTTCCCAGGGAAGTCATTTCCTCAAGTCTTCAGGCTAGGAAAGAAGTAACGGCTAAGCTTTACCACCAGTGGTTGACGTAACTATGTGTCTCGGTGTGTATCCGGGAAAGCTCCTATGGAAGACTTTCAGCTAGGTGGTTCTTATCCGTATTTTACAAGCCGGTGTAGATGCAAGCCTAAAGTTGGGTTCCTTTTCAGTGCAGTGTGGCCTAATAATTGCTTACAAAATTTATCTCTTAGAGAGTGGTCATGCTATTGCCTTTGACATCCGCATGGCGGGTGTCGGAAGGGGTGGTTTTTTGTATGCCAAGAGCCTTGTTTTATCCTTCATGTGAATGAAAAGGAATTGAGAACTCGGTGAATAGTTCAGCCATGAGTGGTTTTTGGGTTTCGCAGAAATCGGCCTATTTTAATACCGGTGATTACTTAGGCATTGGCTGATTCAAATTCTCTCAAGGTAGCCAGGGATTTGAATATTTAGGTCGCCAATTTGGCTCAGTTTGGAGAAACAGTGAATCTGTTTGGTATGTCCCAGCATGCTTTGGGTGACTGTGTTATACAGTCTATTACACGCTGGATCTGTGAAGTTATTTGGCATGTTCGTTCTACGGCTGGATTGCCGTCACCGAAGTCGGTGGTGGCCCCTTCTGCTGGGAAGATAGGCTCTTCTTGGGAGGATGCCCGAGAAGTCTCGACGCTTCAACGTTGCCGAGTGGATACTAGGTCGGGTTCAAACGCTTTTGTTATGCTCTACGAGTTTGATACCCTGGCTGAGGGGGACCCTTTGTTGGCTCAATCGGTGTTGCAGAGTCGTCCGCACTCTCCCGCCCGTTCTGGAGCTTTGGTATTGACCCCATGGTCCTTTTGGAGTCCCCAGCATCCTCTAGGACGTAGGAGAAAATAGGATTTTGGTACCTACCGGTAAATCCTTTTCTGTTAGTCCGTAGAGGATGCTGGGCGCCCGTCCCAGTGCGTACTGTCTGCAGTTCTAGATGTTGGTTACACCCTGGTGGTGTTTCTTCTCTGTCAAGCTGTTGCTCTTGTTGTTCATGCCATGGCATGCAGTGTCTTATTACTGGTTGTGTTGACACACAGGCTGTGTGTCATATTATCTCGGCATGTGGCCGTGTATTCTTCATGCCGTGGTCTGGTTTTCTATTGAATGCCACGTTCTGCGGTATGTTCGTGGTGTGAGCTGGTTTGACACTCACTGTGTTTATAAATTCTTTCCTCGAAATGTCGATCTCTCCTGGGCACAGTTTTCTAATTGAAGTCTGGAGGAGGGGCATAGAGGGAGGAGCCAGTTCACACCCAGTTTAAGTCTTTGTAGTGTGCCCAAGCTCCTGCGGATCCGTCTATACCCCATGGTCCTTTTTGGAGTCCCCAGCATCCTCTACGGACTAAGAGAAAAGGATTTACCGGTAGGTACCAAAATCCTATTTTTTCTCTTACGTTCTAGAGGATGCTGGGGACTGCGTAAGGACCATGGGGTATAGACGGGCTCCGCAGGAGACATGGGCACTCTAAAGACTTTAGAATGGGTGTGCACTGGCTCCTCCCTCTATGCCCCTCCTCCAGACCTCAGATCCTGTGCCCAGAGGCGACTGGATGCACTGCAAGGGAGCTCTGCTGAGTTTCTCTGAAAAATACTTTTTGTTAGGTTTTTTATTTTCAGGGAGCACTGCTGGCAACAGGCTCCCTGCATCATGGGACTGAGGGGAGAGAAGCAGACCTACTTTACTGATAGGCTCTGCTTCTTAGGCTACTGAACACCATTAGCTCCAGGGGATCGGAACGCAGGTCTCACGCTCGCCGTTCGTCCCGGAGCCGCGCCGCCGTCCTCACAGAGCCGGAAGATAGAGTATTAAGAAGAAAGAAGACTTCAAAGGCGGCAGAAGACTTCAGATCTTCACTGAGGTAACGCTGCGCGCCATTGCTCCCACATATACACACACAGCGGGCACTGTAAGGGTGCAGGGCGCAAGGGGGGCGCCCTGGGCAGCAATATTAACCTCAAGGGACACTGGCAAATAGATTAGATACTGCAGAGGCAGTATATTGAAAACCCCCTGCCAGTATAAATAATTTGAGCGGGACCGAAGCCCGCCCTTGAGGGGGCGGAGCTTGATCCTCCAGCACTAACCAGCGCCATTTTCTCCACAGCACACTGCAGAGAAGCTGGTTTCCCGGACTTTACCCGGCTGAACACGGTTACAGAGGGCAAAAAAGAGGGGGGGGGGGGATTAATAATTGGTGCAGTGAGTGTATTTATATATTTATATAAAAGCGCTGTACTAACTGGGATTTTATTCCAGTGTCCGGTGGCGCTGGGTGTGTGCTGGCATACTCTCTCTCTGTCTCTCCAAAGGGCCTTATTGGGGGACTGTCTCCATATAGATATATCCCTGAGTGTGGGGGGGTGTCGGTACGTGTGTGTCGGCATGTCTGATGCGGAAGGCTCATCTAAGGAGAAGGTGGAGCAGATGATTGTGGTGTCTCCGTTGGCAACGCCGACACCTGATTGGTTGGATATGTGGAATGTTTTAAATGCAAATGTGTCATTATTACATAAGAGGTTTGACAAAGCAGAGTCCCGAAGGTGGTATCAGGTTTTCACTTGAACCAACCTATTGTGGTGCCTGCGGCTACTAGGGACTTGGAGGATTCCAAGTTACTGGACGTAGTCAGGGCCTTGAAAATATATGTTTCCAGGACGGCTGGAGTCAGGAAAACTGACTCGCTGTTTATCCTGTATGCACCCAACAAGCTGGGTGCTCCTGCTATTGCGCGCTGGATTTGTAGCACTATTCAGCTTGCGCATTCTGCGGTGGGACTACCGCAGCCTAAATCTGTAAAAGCTCATTCCACAAGGAAGGTGGGCTCATCTTGGGCGGCTGCCCGAGGGGTCTCGGCTTTACAACTTGACCGAGCTGCTACTTGGTCAGGGGCAAACACGTTTGCAAAATTCTACAAATTTGATACCCTGGCTAAGGAGGACCTTGAGTTCTCTCATTCGGTGCTGCAGAGTCATCCGCACTCTCCCGCCCGTTTGGGAGCTTTGGTATAATCCCCATGGTCCTTACGGAGTTCCCAGCATCCACTAGGACGTTAGAGAAAATAAGATTTTACTCACCGGTAAATCTATTTCTCGTAGTCCGTAGTGCAGTGGTTCCCAAACTTTTTTTAATCACGGCGCCCTAGGGTATCAGAATTTTTATCACGGCACCCCTAGTCCTAAAGTTTTTAATTGGGAAATTTATAAAAAAAATATGAAATTAAGTAAATTATGTTTATATGTCATACTTAGGTTCAGTTATGTGGTGAGGGACAAGATTTGCTTCTGTTTGTACGCATATTTTATGACTGGCAGCCACAAGTACTAGTTTTTCCTATTACATGGATAATAAATATTTTGAATTGGTCCTGGACCACCAACCCGAGGCACCCCTGCAAGTGTCCTGCGGCACCCCAGGGTGCCACGGCACACAGTTTGGGAACCACTGCCGTAGTGGATGCTGGGCGCCCATCCCAAGTGCGGATTGTCTGCAATACTTGTAAATAGTTATTGTTACACAAATCGTGTTGTTATGGCGAGCCATCTGTTCAGAGGCTCCGTTGTTATCATACTGTTAACCGGGGTTCATATCACGAGTTGTACGGTGTGATTGGTGTGGCTGGTATGAGTCTTACCCGGGATTCAAAATCCTTCCTTATTGTGTCAGCTCTTCCGGGCACATTGTCCTAACTGAGGCTTGGAGGAGGGTCATAGGGGGAGGAGCCAGTGCACACCAGATAGTCCTAAATCTTTCTTTAGATGTGCCCAGTCTCCTGCAGAGCCGTCTATTCCCCATGGTCCTTACGGAGTTCCCAGCATCCACTACGGACTACGAGAAATAGATTTACCGGTGAGTAAAATCTTATTATTACACTTGTTGAGGCTGAAGGGCGGGGCTTCTCCTCAGACTTGCCAGAACACTCACTGGGTGCCATTTTCTCCTGCAGAAACTCCAGTGTGAAGCTCCTGAACGCTGTTTCTCCTCAGGACACTGATACAAGTACAGGGTGTTATAAAAGGGGCAGAGAGTGTTCATTATAATTAGGTCTGTGGGCTTATTATTGATATATGCGCTATAAGTGGGTAATATTTCCACAATTCACAATAAGACGCAGTGTGTGGACTGACAGATCCCTGTGTGTCTCTCTGACAGACTTTAGTGTGGGTCTGTCCCCAATAGCTCGTGTGTGTGTGTGTGTGTGTGTGTGTGTGTGTGTGTGTGTGTGTGTGTGTGTGTGTGTGTGTGTGTGTGTGTGTGTGTGTGTGTACAAGTGTGTGTGTACAAGTGTGTGTGTACAAGTGTGTGTGTACAAGTGTGTAACATGGCAGACATTTGGGAGGATTCTTCCCAGGAAGAATCCATTTTAGATGCACAAGAGGGTAATGTGGTGGCCCTTCCCTCTCTGAAGGAGCCGGAGTGGGTGAGAATGTTGCAAAAGAATATGTCAATGCTTGCAAAGAAATTATCTGAGTCTGAACAACAGACTAAATATTGGAGGCAGTCTGTGGAGTATGCACTGTTTACTGACCCTTCCATATCATCCACTCGGGTCCCATCCAGTTCCCAGAAAAGGTCTTTGGCCCAGATAATGCAAGGGGACACAGACACAGATTCCGACTCTGACGTCGACACTGGGGATTTGAGAGGGGTAGACCTCAAATTAGCCAAAAGCATACAATGTATTGTAGATGCTATAAAGGAAGTGTTGGAGTTTCCTGAAACAACACTGGTCCCAGAGGATAAGGATTATTTAAATTAAATAAAAAGCAGGTTGTGACTTTTCCTCTTTCAAAGGATTTGAATGCGTTCTTTGAAGAATCCTGGGCTAACCCTGAGAAGAAATGTACCCTTCCCAGAAGGATACGTGTAGCGTACCTTTTCCATGAGGAAGACAGGCTCAAATGGGAGACACCCCCAGTGATAGACACCTCAGTTTCTTGGCTGTCTAAGAAAATAGTTTTGCCTGCCCCTGGTTCAGCCTTTTTAAAAAGATCCAGCTGAGTGTAAATGAGAAACAACCCTAAAATTCATATATACAGCTAACGGAACGGTGCTCAGGCCCACCATTGTTTGTGCGTGGGTGAGTAACGCTGTGGAAAAATGGTCTGACAACTTGCTTGTTAACATAGATACAGTTGACAGGGATGAAATAGTCCTAATTCTCTGCCATATCAAATATGCTGCAGGTTACTTAGTTGAAGCTATGAAGGATATTGGGTTGCTGAGTTCAAGATCCTCCGCTATGGCGATTTCAGCCCGCAGGGTGCTGTGGATCCGCCAATGGAATGCTGATGCGGAATCAAAAAAGAATATTGAGGTGCTTCCTTACAATGGAGAAGCCCTCTTTGAAGACAAGCTGGATGCCATGATTTCAACAACTACATCAGGCAAGTCAGCATTTCTGCCTTCTGCAGCTGCTCCACCTAGGAAAGGATTTCATTCTTATACGATGCAATCCTTTCGGCCCAACAAGTCCAAAAAGGCAAAGGGTACCCCCTTCTTCGCAGGAAGAGGGCGAGGAAGAGGTAAAAGATCTACAACACCTTCAGGCTCGCAGGAGCAGAAGTCAACAGTTACTTCTGCTAAAACCTCAGCATGGTGCTGGGGCTCCCCTGCGGGAGTACGATCGGGTGGGGGCATATCTACTGTCTTTCAGCCAGGTCTGGGTTCACTCAGATCTGGATCCTTGGGTATTACAGATAGTATCCCAAGGGTACAAATTGGAATTTAAGGACTTTCCCCATGCGGATTTTTCAAATCAGCCATACCAGCTTCTGTTCAGGACAGAGCAAAAGGGCTGAACGCAATACAGAAATTATGTCAAGACAACGTAATTTCCTTAGTTCTTGTGTCACAACAGGAAAAAGGATTTTAATTCAAGCCTGTTTGTAGTGCCAAAACCGGATGGCTCGGTCAGACCGATTTTAAACCTAAAGACTCTGAACCTTTATTTGAAAAGGTTCAAATTCAAGATGGAATCCCTGAGAGCGATGATCTCCAGCTTGGAGGAAATGGAATTTCTGGTATCGATGAACATCAAAGATCTACCCGCCGCATCCGGCACACCTGAGGTTTGCGGTGCAGGACTGCCACTACCAGTTCCAAACATTGCCTTTCGGGCTCTCCACGGCTCCGAGAATATTCATCAAGGTGATGACTAGTGATGAGCACCGGAAATTTTGCGGGTTTTGTGTTTTGGTTTTGGGTTCGGTTCCGCGGCCGTGTTTTGGGTTCGAACGCGTTTTGGCAAAACCTCACCGAATTTTTTTTGTCAGATTCGGGTGTGTTTTGGATTCGTTTTTTTCTTCTTCAAAAAACCCTAAAAAACAGCTTAAATCATAGAATTTGGGGGTCATTTTGATCCCAAAGTATTATTAACCTCAATAACCATAATTTCCACTCATTTTCAGTCTATTCTGAACACCTCACACCTCACAATATTATTTTTAGTCCTAAAATTTGCACCGAGGTCGCTGGATGACTAAGCTCAGCGACCCAAGTGGCCGAAACAAACACCTGGCCCATCTAGGAGTGGCACTGCAGTGTCACGCAGGATGGCCCTGCCAAAAAACACTCCCCAAACAGCACATGACGCACAGAAAAAAAGAGGCGCAATGAGGTAGCTGTGTGAGTAAGATAAGCGACCCAAGTGGCCGACACAAACACCTGGCCCATCTAGGAGTGGCACTGCAGTGTCACGCAGGCTGGCCTTTCAAAAAACTACGCCCCAAACAGCACATGACGCAAAGAAAAAAAGAGGCGCAATGAGGTAGCTGTGTGACTAAGATAAGCGACCCAAGTGGCCGACACAAACACCTGGCCCATCTAGGAGTGGCACTGCAGTGTCATGCAGGCTGGCCTTTCAAAAAACTACTCCCCAAACAGCACATGACGCAAAGAAAAAAAGAGGCGCAATGAGGTAGCTGTGTGACTAAGATAATTGACCCTAGTGGCCGACACAAACACCTGGCCCATCTAGGAGTGGCACTGCAGTGTCACGCAGGCTGGCCCTTCAAAAAACTACTCCCCAAACAGCACATGACGCAAAGAAAAAAAGAGGCGCAATGAGGTAGCTGTGTGAGTAAGATAAGCGACCCAAGTGGCCGACACAAACACCTGGCCCATCTAGGAGTGGCACTGCAGTGTCACGCAGGCTGGCCCTTCAAAAAACTACTCCCCAATCAGCACATGACGCAAAGAAAAATGAAAGAAAAAAGAGGTGCAAGATGGAATTGTCCTTGGGCCCTCCCACCCACCCTTATGTTGTATAAACAGGACATGCACACTTTAACCAACCCATCATTTCAGTGACAGGGTCTGTGACTGAAATGACGGGTTGGTTTGGACCCCCACCAAAAAAGAAGCAATTAATCTCTCCTTGCACAAACTGGCTCTACAGAGGCAAGATGTCCACCTCATCATCATCCTCCGATATATCACCGTGTACATCCCCCTCCTCACAGATTATCAATTCGTCCCCACTGGAATCCACCATCTCAGCTCCCTGTGTACTTTGTGGAGGCAATTGCTGCTGGTGAATGTCTCCACGGAGGAATTGATTATAATTCATTTTAATGAACATCATCTCCACATTTTCTGGATGTAACCTCGTACGCCGATTGCTGACAAGGTGAGCGGCGGCACTAAACACACTTTCGGAGTACACACTTGTGGGAGGGCAACTTAGGTAGAATAAAGCCAGTTTGTGCAAGGGCCTCCAAATTGCCTCTTTTTCCTGCCAGTATAAGTACGGACTGTCTGACGTGCCTACTTGGATGCGGTCACTCATATAATCCTCCACCATTCTTTCAATGGGGAGAGAATCATATGCAGTGACAGTAGACGACATGTCCGTAATCGTTGTCAGGTCCTTCAGTCCGGACCAGATGTCAGCATCAGCAGTCGCTCCAGACTGCCCTGCATCACCGCCAGCGGGTGGGCTCGGAATCCTGAGCCTTTTCCTCGCACCCCCAGTTGCGGGAGAATGTGAAGGAGGAGATGTTGACAGGTCGCGTTCCGCTTGACTTGACAATTTTCTCACCAGCAGTTCTTTGAACCCCAGCAGACTTGTGTCTGCCGGAAAGAGAGATCCAAGGTAGGTTTTAAATCTAGGATCGAGCACGGTGGCCAAAATGTAGTGCTCTGATTTCAACAGATTGACCACCCGTGAATCCTTGTTAAGCGAATTAAGGGCTCCATCCACAAGTCCCACATGCCTAGCGGAATCGCTCTGTGTTAGCTCCTCCTTCAATGTCTCCAGCTTCTTCTGCAAAAGCCTGATGAGGGGAATGACCTGACTCAGGCTGGCAGTGTCTGAACTGACTTCACGTGTGGCAAGTTGAAAAGGTTGCAGAACCTTGCACAACGTTGAAATCATTCTCCACTGCGCTTGAGACAGGTGCATTCCACCTCCTATATCGTGCTCAATTGTATAGGCTTGAATGGCCTTTTGCTGCTCCTCCAACCTCTGAAGCATATAGAGGGTTGAATTCCACCTCATTACCACTTCTTGCTTCAGATGATGGCAGGGCAGGTTCAGGCGTTTTTGGTGTTGCTCCAGTCTTCTGTACATGGTGCCTGTACGCCGAAAGTGTCCCGCAATTCTTCTGGCCACCGACAGCATCTCTTGCATGCCCCTGTCGTTTTTTAAATAATTCTGCACCACCAAATTCAAGGTATGTGCAAAACATGGGACGTGCTGGAATTTGCCCAGATTTAATGCACACACAATATTGCTGGCGTTGTCCGATGCCACAAATCCACAGGAGAGTCCAATTGGGGTAAGCCATTCTGCGATGATCTTCCTCAGTTGCCGTAAGAGGTTTTTAGCTGTGTGTGTATTCTGGAAAGCGGTGATACAAAGCGTAGCCTGCCTAGGAACGAGTTGGCGTTTGCGAGATGCTGCTACTGGTGCAGCCGCTGCTGTTCTTGCGGCGGGAGTCAATACATCTACCCAGTGGGCTGTCACAGTCATATAGTCCTGAGTCTGCCCTGCTCCACTTGTCCACATGTCCGTGGTTAAGTGGACATTGGGTACAACTGCATTTTTTAGGACACTGGTGAGTCTTTTTCTGAGGTCTGTGTACATTTTCGGTATCGCCTGCCTTGAAAAATGGAACCTAGATGGTATTTGGTACCGGGGACACAGTATCTCAAACAAGTCTATAGTTGGCTCTGCAGTAATGATGGATACCGGAACCACGTTTCTCACCGCCCAGGCTGCCAAGGCCTCAGTTATCCGCTTTGCAGCAGGATGACTGCTGTGATATTTCATCTTCCTCGCAAAGGACTGTTGGACAGTCAATTGCTTGGTGGAAGTAGTACAAGTGGGCTTATGACTTCCCCTCTGGGATGACCATCGACTCCCAGCAGCAACAACAGCAGCGCCAGCAGCAGTAGGCGTTACACGCAAGGATGCATCGGAGGAATCCCAGGCAGGAGAGGACTCGTCAGAATTGCCAGTGACATGGCCTGCAGGACTATTGGCATTCCTGGGGAAGGAGGAAATTGACACTGAGGGAGTTGGTGGGGTGGTTTGCGTGAGCTTGGTTACAAGAGGAAGGGATTTACTGGTCAGTAGACTGCTTCCGCTGTCGCCCAAAGTTTTAGAACTTGTCACTGACTTATGATGAATGCGCTGCAGGTGACGTATAAGGGAGGATGTTCCGAGGTGGTTAACGTCCTTACCCCTACTTATTACAGCTTGACAAAGGCAACACACGGCTTGACAAATGTTGTCCGCATTTCTGTTGAAATACTTCCACACTGAAGAGCTGATTTTTTTGGTATTTTCACCAGGCATGTCAATGGCCATATTCCTCCCACGGACAACAGGTGTCTCCCCGGGTGCCTGACTTAAACAAACCACCTCACCATCAGAATCCTCCTGGTCAATTTCCTCCCCAGCGCCAGCAACACCCATATCCTCCTCATCCTGGTGTACTTCAACACTGACATCTTCAATCTGACTATCAGGAACTGGACTGCGGGTGCTCCTTCCAGCACTTGCAGGGGGCGTGCAAATGGTGGAAGGCGCATGCTCTTCACGTCCAGTGTTGGGAAGGTCAGGCATCGCAACCGACACAATTGGACTCTCCTTGTGGATTTGTGATTTCGAAGAACGCACAGTTCTTTGCTGTGCTTTTGCCAGCTTAAGTCTTTTCATTTTTCTAGCGAGAGGCTGAGTGCTTCCATCCTCATGTGAAGCTGAACCACTAGCCATGAACATAGGCCAGGGCCTCAGCCGTTCCTTGCCACTCCGTGTGGTAAATGTCATATTGGCAAGTTTACGCTTCTCCTCCGACAATTTTATTTTAGATTTTTGAGTCCTTTTTTTACTGATATTTGGGGTTTTGGATTTTACATGCTCTGTACTATGACATTGGGCATCGGCCTTGGCAGACGACGTTGATGGCATTTCATCGTCTCGGCCATGACTAGTGGCAGCAGCTTCAGCACGAGGTGGAAGTGGATCTTGATCTTTCCCTATTTTTGGAACCTCAACATTTTTGTTCTCCATATTTTAATAGGCACAACTAAAAGGCACCTCAGGTAAACAATGGAGATGGATGGATACTAGTATACAATTATGGATGGACGAGCGACTGCCGACACAGAGGTAGCTACAGCCGTGGACTACCGTACTGCGTCTGCTGCTAATATAGACTGGATGATAATGATATAAAAAATATATATATATCACTACTGCAGCCGGACAGGTATATATTATATAATGACGGACCTGCTGGACACTGTCAGCGGCACTGCAGACTCCTAAAGTAAGCTACAAGTAGTATCAAGAAGATAGGAAAAAAAAAAACCACAGGTAGGTGGTATACAATTATGGATGGACGAGCGACTGCCGACACAGAGGTAGCTACAGCCGTGGACTACCGTACTGCGTCTGCTGCTAATATAGACTGGATGATAATGATATAAAAAATATATATATATCACTACTGCAGCCGGACAGGTATATATTATATAATGACGGACCTGCTGGACACTATCAGCAGCACTGCAGACTCCTAAAGTAAGCTACTAGTAGTATCAAGAAGATAGAAAAAAAAAACCCACAGGTAGGTGATATACAATTATGGATGGACGAGCGACTGCCGACACAGAGGTAGCTACAGCCGTGGACTACCGTACTGCGTCTGCTGCTAATATAGACTGGATGATAATAATATAAAAAAAATATATATATATATCACTACTGCAGCCGGACAGGTATATATTATATAATTAATGACGGACCTGCTGGACACTGTCAGCAGCACTGCAGACTCCTAAAGTAAGCTACTAGTAGTATCAAGAAGATAGAAAAAAAAAACACAGGTAGGTGGTATACAATTATGGATGGACGAGCGACTGCCGACACAGAGGTAGCTACAGCCGTGGACTACCGTACTGCGTCTGCTGCTAATATAGACTGGATGATAATGATATAAAAAATATATATATATATCACTACTGCAGCCGGACAGGTATATATTATATAATGACGGACCTGCTGGACACTATCAGCAGCACTGCAGACTCCTAAAGTAAGCTACTAGTAGTATCAAGAAGATAGAAAGAAAAAAAAACCCACAGGTAGGTGATATACAATTATGGATGGACGAGCGACTGCCGACACAGAGGTAGCTACAGCCGTGGACTACCGTACTGCGTCTGCTGCTAATATAGACTGGATGATAATGATATAAAAAATATATATATATATATCACTACTGCAGCCGGACAGGTATATATTATATAATTAATGACGGACCTGCTGGACACTGTCAGCAGCACTGCAGACTCCTAAAGTAAGCTACTAGTAGTATCAAGAAGATAGAAAAAAAAAAACACAGGTAGGTGGTATACAATTATGGATGGACGAGCGACTGCCGACACAGAGGTAGCTACAGCCGTGGACTACCGTACTGCGTCTGCTGCTAATATAGACTGGATGACAATGATATAAAAAATATATATATATCACTACTGCAGCCGGACAGGTATATGACGGGGCCTTCTTCCTCAGCACACCAGCGCCTTGTTTTCTTCACAGCTCCGCTGGAAGGACGCTCCCCAGGCTCTCCCCTGCAGTATACAGATACACAAAGGGTGAAAAGATGGGGGGGCACATAAATTTAGGCCAGGGGTTCCCAAACTGTGTGCCGTGGCACCCTGGGGTGCCGCGGGACAATTGCAGGGGTGCCTCGGGTTGGTGGTCCAGGACCAATTCAAAATATTTATTATCCATGTAATAGGAAAAACTAGTACTTGTGGCTACCAGTCATAAAATATGTGTACAAACAGAAGCAAATCTTGTCCCTCACCACATAACTGAACCTAAGTATGACATATAAACATAATTTACTTAATTTCATATTTTTTATAAATTTCCCAATTAGAAACTTTTGGACTAGGGGTGCCGTGATGAAAATTCTGATACTCTAGGGCGCCGTGATTCAAAAAAGTTTGTGAACCACTGATTTAGGCGCAAAATTAAATATACAGCAGCTACTGGGTAAACACTGATTTGTAGTGTAATCCCTGGGTTATATAGCGCTGGGGTGTGTGCTGGCATACTCTCTCTCTTCCTCTCCAAAGGGCCTTGTGGGGGAACTGTCTTCAAATAGAGCATCCCCTGTGTGTGTGGTGTGTCGGTACGCGTGTGTCGACATGTCTGAGGTAAAAGACTCCCCTAAGGAGGAGATAGAGAACATATGTGTGTGAGAGGGTGTCTCCGTCGACAACGCCGACACCTGTTTGGATATGTGTATGTGCTAAGGTGAATTTATTGCACAAAAGATTAGAGAACAGACAGGAAATATACCTATGTCTGTCCCTATGTCACAGAGACCTTCAGAGTCTCACAATGCTCACTATCCAAAATAATAAACACTGATATCGACACGGAGTTTGACTCCAGTGTCGACTACGATAATGCAAAGTTACAGCCAAAATGGCTGAAAGGTATTCAATATATGATTATTGTAATAAAGATGATTTGCATATTATTGATGACTCATTTGTCCCTGACACAAGGGCACACATGTTAAGGGGAAGAAAGCTGAGGTAAATTTTCCTCCTCTCATGAGGAAAAAGAGCGGGAATCTCCAGACAAGAGACTGCAGCTTCCCACAAGAAATTCTCAGGCAGTATCCTTTCCCCACTAGGGCCAGGATGTGTTGAGAATCTTCCCCTGGGGTGTCCTGCTTTGCACAGACTGTAGCACTAGCTGTTCTCAGGAATCCTGCAGATAGCGTGCACATTCTAGTATACTACTCAGACCGGCGATTGTGTCGGCATGGGTTTATAGCGCTGTTCCAGCGGGGACAGGTACCTTATCAGCAGAGATTAAGACCCTAGTATGCATATAGATATATATATGTATATATAGAAATATATATATATATATATATAGTAAAGTTGCTGTCTTAAGTGATAGGTATATATATATTTCTCTGACGTCCTAGTGGATGCTGGGGACTCCGTCAGGACCATGGGGAATAGCGGCTCCGCAGGAGACAGGGCACAAGAATAAAAGCTTTAGGATCAGGTGGTGTGCACTGGCTCCTCCCCCTATGACCCTCCTCCAAGCCTCAGTTAGATTTTTGTGCCCGAACGAGAAGGGTGCAGGCTAGGTGGCTCTCCTGAGCTGCTTAGAATAAAAGTATATTTTAGGTTTTTTATTTTCAGTGAGTCCTGCTGGCAACAGGCTCACTGCATCGTGGGACTAAGGGGAGAAGAAACGGACTCACCTGCGTGCAGAGTGGATCGGGTTTCTTAGGCTACTGGACATTAGCTCCAGAGGGACGATCACAGGTTCAGCCTGGATGGGTCCCGGAGCCGCGCCGCCGCCCCCCTTACAGAGCCAGAAGAGCGAAGAGGTCCGGTGAAATCGGCGGCAGAAGACGATCCTGTCTTCAGACTAAGGTAGCGCACAGCACCGCAGCTGTGCGCCATTGCTCTCAGCACACTTCACACTCCGGTCACTGAGGGTGCAGGGCGCTGGGGGGGAGCGCCCTGAGACGCAATTTAACATGATAATACCTTAGATTGGCTAAAGAATACATCACATATAGCTCTTGGGCTATATGGATGTATTTTAACCCCTGCCATTTTTTACAGAAAAAGCGGGAGATAAGGACGTCGTGAAGGGGCGGAGCCTATCTCCTCAGCACACAAGCGCCATTTTCCCTCACAGCTCCGCTGGAAGGACGGCTCCCTGACTTTCCCCTGCAGACTTGCTACTGAATCAGGGTAAAAAAGAGAAGGGGGGGCACTATTGGCAGCTAAAAACTATATAAACAGCAGCTATAAGGGAATAACACTTATATAAGGTTATCCCTGTATATATATATATAGCGCTTGGTGTGTGCTGGCAGACTCTCCCTCTGTCTCTCCAAAGGGCTTGTGGGGTCCTGTCCTCTATCAGAGCATTCCCGGTGTGTGTGCTGTGTGTCGGTACGTGTGTGTCGACATGTATGAGGAGGAAAATGATGTGGAGGCGGAGCAATTGCCTGGGTTAGTGATGTCACCTCCTAGGGAGTCGACAGCTGACTGGATGATCGTATTTAAAGAATTAAGTGATAATGTCAGCACTTTGCAAAGAACGGTTGATGACATGAGACAGCCGGCAAATCAATTAGTGCCTGTCCAGGCGTCTCAGACACCGTCAGGGGCCCTAAAACGCCCGTTACCTCAGTGGGTCGACACAGACCCAGACACAGATACTGAGTCTAGTGTCGACGGTGAGGAGACAAACGTAATGTCCAGTAGGGCCACACGTTACATGATCACGGCAATGAAGGAAGCATTGAACATTTCTGACACTACAAGTACCACAAAGAAGGGTATTATGTGGGGTGTGAAAAAACTACCAATAGTTTTCCCTGAGTCAGATGAGTTAAATGAGGTGTGTGATAAAGCGTGGGTTTCCCCCGACAAAAAACTGCTAATTTCTAAAAAATTATTGGCACTATATCCTTTCCCGTTAGAGATTAGGACACGTTGGGAAACACCCCCTAGGGTAGATAAGGCGCTCACACGTTTATCTAAACAAGTAGCGTTACCGTCTCCTGATACGGCCACCCTCAAAGAACCAGCAGATAGAAGGCTGGAAAATATTCTTAAAAGTATATACACACATACTGGTGTTATACTGCGACCAGCAATCGCTTCAGCCTGGATGTGCAGTGCTGGCGTCGCGTGGTCGGATTCCCTGACTGAAAATATTGATACCCTGGATAGGGACAATATACTGTTAACTATAGAGCATTTGAAGGATGCATTACTATATATGCGTGATGCACAGAGGGATATTTGCACCCTGGCATCAAGAGTAAGTGCTATGTCCATTTCTGCCAGAAGAGCGTTATGGACGCGACAGTGGTCAGGCGATGCGGATTCCAAACGACATATGGAAGTATTGCCGTATAAAGGGGAGGAGTTATTTGGGGCTGGTCTATCGGACCTGGTGGCCACGGCAACGGCTGGAAAATCCACCTTTTTACCCCAGGTCACTTCACATCAGCAGAAAAAGACACCGTCTTTTCAAACTCAGTCCTTTCGTTCCCATAAGTACAAGCGAGCTAAAGGCCATTCCTTCCTGCCCCGGGGCAGAGGAAGGGGAAAAAGACTGCACCATGCAGCCGCTTCCCAAGAGCAGAAGCCCTCCCCTGCTTCTGCCAAGTCTTCAGCATGACGCTGGGGCTTTACAAGCAGACTCAGACATGGTGGGGGCCCGTCTCAAGAATTTCAACGCGCAGTGGGCTCACTCGCAAGTGGACCCCTGGATTCTACAGGTGGTATCGCAGGGGTACAAACTGGAATTCGAGGCGTTTCCCCCTCGCCGGTTCCTGAAGTCTGCTCTACCAAAGTCTCCCTCCGACAGGGAGGCAGTTTTGGAAGCCATTCACAAGCTGTATTCCCAGCAGGTGATAATCAAGGTACCCCTCCTACAACAGGGAAAGGGGTATTATTCCACACTGTTTGTGGTACCGAAGCCAGACGGCTCGGTGAGACCAATTTTAAATCTGAAATCCCTGAACACTTACATAAAGAGGTTCAAATTCAAGATGGAATCACTCAGAGCGGTGATAGCAAACCTGGAAGAAGGGGACTATATGGTGTCTCTGGACATCAAGGATGCTTATCTCCACGTCCCAATCTACCCGTCTCACCAAGGGTACCTCAGGTTTGTAGTACAAAACTGTCATTATCAGTTTCAGACGCTGCCGTTTGGGTTGTCCACGGCACCTCGGGTCTTTACCAAGGTAATGGCCGAAATGATGATTCTTCTTCGAAGAAAAGGCATCTTAATTATCCCTTACTTGGATGATCTCCTGATAAGGGCAAGGTCCAGGGAACAGTTAGAAGTCGGAGTAGCACTATCTCAGGTAGTGTTACGTCAGCACGGGTGGATCCTAAATATTCCAAAATCGCAGCTGATTCCAACGACACGTCTACTGTTCCTAGGGATGATTCTGGACACAGTCCAGAAGAAGGTGTTTCTCCCGGAGGAGAAGGCCAGGGAGTTATCCGAGCTAGTCAGGAACCTCCTAAAACCAGGCCAGGTGTCAGTGCATCAGTGCACGAGGGTCCTGGGAAAAATGGTGGCTTCTTACGAAGCAATTCCATTCGGAAGATTCCATGCAAGAACGTTTCAGTGGGATCTACTGGACAAATGGTCCGGATCGCATCTTCAGATGCATCAGCGGATAACCCTGTCGACAAGGACAAGGGTGTCTCTTCTGTGGTGGCTGCAGAGTGCTCATCTACTAGAGGGCCGCAGATTTGGCATTCAGGATTGGGTCCTGGTGACCACGGACGCCAGCCTGAGAGGCTGGGGGGCAGTCACACAGGGAAAAAATTTCCAGGGCTTGTGGTCAAGCATGGAAAAATCTCTTCATATAAACATTCTGGAACTAAGGGCCATTTACAATGCCCTAAGTCAAGCGAAACCCCTGCTTCAGGGTCAGGCGGTATTGATCCAATCGGACAACATCACGTCAGTCGCCCACGTAAACAGACAGGGCGGCACGAGAAGCAGGAGGGCAATGGCAGAAGCTGCAAGGATTCTTCGCTGGGCGGAAAATCATGTGATAGCTCTGTCAGCAGTGTTCATTCCGGGAGTGGACAACTGGGAAGCAGACTTCCTCAGCAGACACGACCTTCACCCGGGAGAGTGGGGACTTCACCCAGAAGTCTTCCACCTGATTGTAAACCGTTGGGAAAAACCAAAGGTGGACATGATGGCGTCACGTCTAAACAAAAAACTAGACAGATATTGCGCCAGGTCAAGGGACCCTCAGGCAATAGCGGTGGACGCTCTGGTGACACCGTGGGTGTACCAGTCAGTGTATGTGTTCCCTCCTCTGCCTCTCATACCAAAAGTACTGAGAATCATAAGAAGGAGAGGAGTAAGAACGATACTCGTGGTTCCGGATTGGCCAAGAAGGACTTGGTACCCGGAACTTCAAGAGATGCTCACGGAAGACCCGTGGCCTCTACCTCTAAGAAAGGACCTGCTCCAGCAGGGGCCTTGTCTGTTCCAAGACTTACCGCGGCTGCGTTTGACGGCATGGCGGTTGAACGCCGGATCCTGAAGGAAAAAGGCATTCCAGATGAAGTCATCCCTACCCTGGTCAAAGCCAGGAAGGATGTAACCGCAAAACATTATCACCGCATTTGGCGAAAATATGTTGCGTGGTGTGAGGCCAAGAAGGCCCCTACAGAGGAATTTCAACTGGGTCGTTTCCTCCATTTCCTGCAAACAGGACTGTCTATGGGCCTAAAATTAGGGTCCATTAAGGTTCAAATTTCGGCCCTGTCGATTTTTTTCCAAAAAGAACTGGCTTCAGTACCTGAAGTTCAGACATTTGTAAAAGGGGTACTACATATACAACCTCCTTTTGTGCCTCCTGTCAGACTTGGTTTTGTCTGTGTCCCCGGAGGGGGCGCTAGTGGGTCAGTGGAGGTGGATGGGAGAAAACGAGGAGGCTGGATTATGTTTCTGCGCATGAGCGCAATGATATTTATTAAACAGATGGTTCACAAAACGGCAGCAGAAAATAACAGTAGGAAATGCAAATGTCAATTGTACAGCGTGGCAGCTGAAAGTCTATGGTAACAGAATGAATGGTGACTGATGAAATGATAACCGGTAGTGATGATAACAGATGAGTGATAACTTGGCAGAGAATATTCTGGTATGGGAACCAGAGCAGATTAAAACATGGAACCAGCAGAGATGGTGTTGTATGGCAAACCTGGTAGCAGAGGCAGGAGTCTGACTCACAGTGCAGGTGATGAGGCACTGGCAGCAAGCAAGCTGTATCACAGGTGGAGAGATGGAACACACCTGGAGTCAGTCTCTACTGCTAGGCTGAAGCACACAGAGATGGTGGTGAGTGTGAAGCCTGTAGATGGAAGCAGGTATTGCTGGGGCTTGTAGTTCCACGGAACTGTGAGAAGTAACCAGGAGTACAGAGTCTCAGGTAGAAAGCCAGGAACACGGAACAGCAGGTAGGTATCCAGGTACACGGAGGAAACAGGAACCAGATCCTTACACATGAGTCGCAGGAGTGACACAAAGTTCAGGATGCCTGCAGACTGATCCTGCAGCTTCATATATACCCCTTGTTAAACAGTCATTGGTGGAGTGAGGAAAAGTGGGTGCGGCCAAGCACCGGATTGGCCGCCGTATGCTGACTGCTGGAGGCTGTCATGGCGGCGCCCATGCCGCGGCCTAGCGGGAACGCGGCGTGCTACACGCCCGCTATCACAGGAGCGCTCCCAGGCCCAGGATGGCGTCTGATGGCAGAGACGCGGATGACAGATGAACGCAGGGACCCAGGACGGAGTCCGCAGCGGCGGACAGATGTCAGCTTGGTGAGTCGATTCCTGACACCTCCAGTGGCACCTTGGGATCTCAATGTTGTTTTGAGGTTCCTTAAGTCACATTGGTTTGAACCACTCACCACTGTGGACTTAAAATATCTCACATGGAAGGTGACGATGCTGTTAGCCCTGGCTTCAGCCAGGCGTGTGTCAGAATTGGCGGCTTTATCATATAAAAGCCCTTACTTAATTTTTCATTCTGACAGGGCAGAATTGAGGACTCGTCCTCAATTTCTCCCTAAGGTGGTTTCTGCCTTTCACATGAACCAACCTATTGTGGTGCCTGCGGCTACTAGGGACTTGGAGGACTCCAAGTTACTTGACGTTGTCAGGGCCCTGAAAATATATGTTTCCAGGACGGCTGGAGTCAGAAAGTCTGACTCGCTGTTTATCCTGTATGCACCCAACAAGCTGGGTGCTCCTGCTTCTAAGCAGACTATTGCTCGTTGGATTTGTAGTACAATTCAGCTTGCACATTCTGTGGCAGGCCTGCCACAGCCAAAATCTGTAAAAGCCCATTCCACAAGGAAAGTGGACTCATCTTGGGCGGCTGCCCGAGGGGTCTCGGCTTTACAACTTTGCCGAGCAGCTACTTGGTCAGGGGCAAACACGTTTGCTAAATTCTACAAATTTGATACCCTGGCTGAGGAGGACCTGGAGTTCTCTCATTCGGTGCTGCAGAGTCATCCGCACTCTCCCGCCCGTTTGGGAGCTTTGGTATAATCCCCATGGTCCTGACGGAGTCCCCAGCATCCACTAGGACGTCAGAGAAAATAAGATTTTACTTACCGATAAATCTATTTCTCGTAGTCCGTAGTGGATGCTGGGCGCCCATCCCAAGTGCGGATTGTCTGCAATACTTGTAGTTATTGTTAACTAAATCGGGTTATTGTTGTTGTGAGCCATCTTTTCAGAGGCTCCTTCGTTGTTATCATACTGTTAACTGGGTTCAGATCACAAGTTGTACGGTGTGATTGGTGTGGCTGGTATGAGTCTTACCCGGGATTCAATATCCTTCCTTATTATGTACGCTCGTCCGGGCACAGTATCCTAACTGAGGCTTGGAGGAGGGTCATAGGGGGAGGAGCCAGTGCACACCACCTGATCCTAAAGCTTTTATTCTTGTGCCCTGTCTCCTGCGGAGCCGCTATTCCCCATGGTCCTGACGGAGTCCCCAGCATCCACTACGGACTACGAGAAATAGATTTATCGGTAAGTAAAATCTTATTATTTATATATATATATATATATATATATATATATAGATATAAAACATGCTCAAAGAGACATGAGTATACTGGGTCCTAGAGTCAAAGCTATGTAGATTTCTGCTTGACGTGTCCTGTAGAATATGCAATGGACAGATGATGCCGACTTAAGAGGCATGTGGAAGGCTGAGGATTGTGTGGAGAAGGGTTCTCGGAACTGCTCTACACAGCTATAGCTGGTAATTCTGATGTTTTGCCATACATTCCTGCACAGCCTAGGACAGCATATCAAATGCAGCCTTTCGAATAAAGAAACAAGAAAGTCCGAGGTGCGTCCTTTCTTGCCAGAGGCGGCGGCAGAGGAAAGAAGCTGCACAACACAGCTAGTTTCTAGGAACAGAAGTACTCCCCGGCCTCTACAAAAATCCACCGCAGGTTGCTGGGGCTCCACAGGCGGAGCTAGGCCCGGGGGGGGGGCACGCCTTCGTAGGTTCAGCCACAAGTGGGTTCACTCCCTGTTAGATCCCTGGGCAATAGATATTGTGTATCAGGGATATAAGCTGGACTTTGAGAAGAGGCCCCCTCACCGACGGCCCTGCCGGCTTCCCCCCACGAGAGGGAGACAGTGTTAACTGCAATTCACAATTGTATCTTCAACAGGTGGTGGTCAAGGTTCCCCTCCTTCGACAAGGAGGGGGTTATTATTCGACCATATTGAAGTCCCGTAACCTGACGGTTCGGTTGGACCCATATTGAATTTAAAATCCCTGAACATATACCTGAAAAGGTTCAAGTTCAAGGTGGAATCGCTAAGAGCGGTTATTGCAAGCCTGAAAGGTGACTCGGGACATAAAGGATGCATACCTTCATGTCCCCATTTATCCACCTCACCAGGCGTACCTCAGAATTACGGTACGGGATTGTCATTACCAATTTCAAAGGTTGCCGTTTGGTTTCTCCACGGCCTTGAGAATGTTCACCAAGGTAATGGCGGAAATGATGGTGCTCCTGCGGAAGCAAGGTGTCACTATTATCACGTACTTGGACGATCTCCTCATAAAAGCGAGATCAAGAGAGCAGTTGCTGAACAGCGTATCACTTTCTCTGGAAGTGTAACGGCAACACGGCTGGATTCTATATATTCCTAAGTCGCAGTTGGTTCTTACAACTCATCTGCATCTCCTAGGCATGATCCTAGACACCGACCAGAAAAGGGTTTATCTCCTGATAGAGAGAGCTCAGGAGCTCGTGACACTGGTCAGGAATCTATTAAAACCAAAACAGGTGTCAGTGCATCACTGCACTCGTGTCCTGGGAAGGAGGGTGGCATAATTCGAGGCCATTCCTTTCGGCGGGTTCCATACGAGGGTCTTCCAATGGGACTTACTGAACAAGTGCACCGGATCACATCTTCGGATGCATCGGTTAATCACCCTATTCCCCAGAGCCAGGGTGTCTCTCCTGTGGTGACTGCAGAGTGCTCACCTTCTTGAAGGTAGCAGGTTCGGCATTCAGGACTGGGTCCTGGTGACCACGGATGCAAGTCTCCGAGGGTGGGGGGCAGTCACACAGGGAAGAAATTGCCATGTACAACGCCCTAGGTCAAGCGGAGACTATGCTTCGCGATCAACCGGTTCTGATCCAATCAGACCGCGGTGGCTCATGTAAACCGCCAAGGCGGCACAAGGAGCAGGGTGGCGATGGTAGAAGCCTCCGGTATTCTTCGCTGGGCGGAGAATCTTGTAAAGCGCACTGTCAGCAGTGTTCATTCCGGGAGGGGACGACTGGGAAGCAGACTTCCTCAGTAGACACAACCTCCACCCGGGAGAGTGGGGACTTTATCAAGAAGTCTTCACACAGATTACAAATCGATGGGAACTGCCCAGGTGGACATGATGGCGCCCCGCCTCAACAAAAAGCTAAAAAGATATTGCGCCTGGTCAAAGGACCATCAGGCGATAGCTGTGTACGCACTAGTAACACCGTGGGTGTTCCAGTCGGTCTGGGTGTTTCCTCCTCTTCCTCTCATATCCAAGGTGCTGAGAATAGTAAGAAAAGAGGAGTGAGAACAATATTCATTGTTCCAGATTGGCCAAGAAGGACTTGGTACCCAGAACTATAAAAGATGATCACAGAGGACCCATGGCCTCTGCCTCTCAGACAGGACCTGTTGCAACAGGAGCCCTGTCTGTTACAAGACTTACCGCGGCTGCGTTTGATGGCATGGCGGTTGAACGCCGGATCCTAACAGAAAAGGGCATTCCGGATGAAGTTATTCCTACGCAGATAAGGGCTAGGAAGGACGTGACAGCAAAGCATTATCACCGTATATGGCGAAAATATGTTGCTTGGGGTGAGGCCAGGAAGGCCCCTAGAGAGGAATTCCAGCTGGGTCGTTTCCTGCACTTCCTACAGTCAGGGGTGACTATGGGCCTAAATTTGGGGTCCATAAAGGTCCAGATTTCGGCCCTATCTATTTTCTTTCAATAAGAACTGGCTTCGCTGCCTGAGGTTCAGACATTGGTTAAGAGAGGGCTGCATATTCAGCCCCCTTTTGTGCCACCAGTGGCACCTTGGGATCTTAATGTGGTGTTGGATTTCCTGAAATCCCACTGGTTAGAGCCACTAGCCACTTAAAACCGTGGAACTAAAGTATCTCATATGGAAAGTGGTCATGCTATTGGCCTTAGCATCGGGTAGGCGGGTGTCAGAATTGGCGGCTTTGTCATGTAAAAGCCCCTATCTGATCTTTCATATGGACAGGGCAGTATTGAGGACTCGTCCCCAATTTCTCCCTAAGGTGGTATCATCGTTTCATTTGAACCAACCTATTGTGGTGCCTGCGGCTACTAGGGACTTGGAGGACTCCAAGTTGCTGGACGTAGTCCGGACTTTGAAAATGTATGTTTCCAGAACGGCGGGAGTCAGAAAGTCTGACTCGCTGTTTATTCTGTATGCAGCCAACAAGGTTGGCTCTCCTGCTTCGAAGCAGACTATTGCTCGCTGGATCTGTAGCACGATTCAGCTGGCTCACTCTGCGGCTGGATTGCCGCATCCAAAGTCAGTGAAAGCCCATTCCACAAGAAAGGTGGGCTCTTCTTTGGTGGCTGCCCGAGGGGTCTCGGCTTTACAGCTTTGCCGAGCTGCTACTTGGTCGGGTTCAAACACATTTGCTAAGTTCTACAAGTTTGATACCCTGGCTGAGGAGGACCTTGAGTTTGCTCATTCGGTGCTGCAGAGTCATCCGCACTCTCCCGCCCGTTTGGGAGCTTTGGTGTAAACCCCATGGTCCTTATGGAGTCCCCAGCATCCACTAGGACGTCAGAGAAAATAAGAATTTACTCACCGGTAATTCTATTTCTCGTAGTCCGTAGTGGATGCTGGGCGCCCGTCCCAAGTGCGGACTTCTTCTGCAATACGTGTATATAGTTATTGCTTAATAAAGGGTTATTGTTATGAGCCATCCGTTCAGCGAGGCTCAGTTGTTGTTCATACTGTTAACTGGGTATGGTTATCACAAGTTGTACGGTGTGATTGGTGTGGCTGGTATGAGTCTTACCCTGGATTCCAAATCCTTTCCTTGTAGTGTCAGCTCTTCCTGGCACAGTTTCCCTTACTGAGGTCTGGAGGAGGGGCATAGAGGGAGGAGCCAGTGCACACCAGATAGTACCTAATCTTTCTTTTAGAGTGCCCAGTCTCCTGCGGAGCCCGTCTATTCCCCATGGTCCTTACGGAGTCTCCAGCATCCACTACGGACTACGAGAAATAGAATTACCGGTGAGTAAATTCTTATTTTTTACATATTATGGCAGGCAGTCCCCCTTTTTTTTACACATTATGGCAGGCAATCCCCCTTTTTACACATTATGGCAGGCAGTCCCCTTTTTTTTACAAATTATGGCAGGTAGTCCCCCTTTTTTTTTACAAATTATGGCAGGCAGTCCCCCTTTTTTTTTACACATCATGTCAGGCAGTCCCCCTTTTATACACATTATGACAGGCAGTCCCCCTTTTTACACAGCACAGGGCATTGTGGGTGGGCTGAGGGCGAGCTGGGAGAGTCGTCATCTTTCCCAGCACACAGCGGAGGGGGAGCTGCAGCGCTGCCCAGCTACCTATGTAAAAGGTAGCCATGTGTGCCGGCCGGTGATGGCGGGGAGAAGCAGACTGCAACAGAGCGGCCAGGTGGGTGTTGCCAGTGGTCCTGCGCCTCCAGTACATCTGCACTATGTGCCAGGCACCACTGGCACACTCCTCGTTACGACTGTGCTTATCACATCTTCATCAGGACATATATGTTTGTGAGGACATAGGGTCCACAGATCACTCAGATAAGGTAGGATATGAAAAACTTGAAACAAGGTTTATTTTGACAACAAAATAGGGAGAAATCCAATAATACCCCTTTAACACCACACAAATAACCTAGTATATTGCCGGGTTGATGCAGGTTGCTGTGCGGTGTGAAAGGGGTAGTGACCCATTCCTGGGTCGCCTTTCCCGGTAATTCAACCCAGGAATAAAGCAGGGTTATTCCCGGGTTTAATACCGGGTCAGATGCCGTGTGAATGGGTTGCTGGGTCGATGCGACCCGGGACCCGTTCACAGCAGAGGCGACACAGAGATTATCTCCCAGTGCCGCCTCCGACCCTATGTTGGCTCCATCCCCAAAACCCCTGATGGCAAGCCGAGCCGACATTGCGATCTGGAAGGGGTATTTGACTGCAGGGCTAAGCGCAGACTGTGAAACACATCAAAATAGGTCCACAAACTCTGGCCTAATAGGGTGCAATTTTTCAGCGGCCTCTCCCGGTATTGCCCTGCTACATGATAGAATTAAAATGCATTGAAGTGGCTTTTATTGTTTTGTACAAGTAATGCTTTACTATAATGTTGCAATTTCCTTATATATGTCAATGTAAACTTCTTTTCGGATATTCTACTTTGATTGTATCTCCGACCAGATTTGTTATGTTGTAATGTCTCAATAAAAATATTATATAAAAATAAATAAAAAATGTCCACAGAATGATGTTAAGGTCCTTCTGCAATGCAGAGTCCCAGTTAAATAACCTGGCTCAATGTTCCAAATAATCCGGTATACTGTAATGGTTTCCACAGCAGATCTCTAGTATAGCTTTACCATTACCCTAGGGTCAGTGATCTCCTTCTTGAACAATGAACTGCTCCTACTTAAGGGGGGTACACACGGAGAGATCCGTGCTTAAAATCTAAGCAGTCTTGCTAGATTGCTTAGATTTTAAGCACGGATCTGCCGTGTGTATGCCCCCCGGCGATAGCCGCGCATCGCTATCGCCGGTGCTAGATTGAGCCTGCATGCAGGCTCAATCTAGCGGGTCGCTCACTTCACTGTTGTGTGAAGTGAGCGGCCCCCCGTCGGCTTTCCCCCTTGCTCAGCACATCGCGCTGTGCTGAGCGGGGAGAGAGATGTGTGCTGAGCGGTCTGTGTTAAGATCGCTCAGCACACATCTCTCCCGTGAGTACCCCCCTTTATACCTCCAGAAACAGCCTAAGGCTGTAGCGGTGTGTTTGGCTTGGTGTTTTAAGATATAGGAATACTGTACAATACACATTTCCTAATCAGGTGAATCAGATACAAAGAGCCACCCTCTAACTATTACCCTCTTGCGCTGTACTAAATATATGATATGGCTGAAAAAATTCAATACATCAGATCCTTTCTCTAATAAGTATAATAAAAATGTATTCATACATAATAAATCACAAATTGTAAAACCAGACCGGTCTAATTAACACCATAAAAATCTTTGAACAAGAATAATAAGTATATATTATACTAGACGGAGGTGGATTTAAGCATAATCTGTGCACAGAAGTGTATATACTATTATATCAAAAATGGCTCAGTCCGTGAATACTGGTCAATATGTAACAAGAATCAGCTGCTAGTTAGAACCCGTACACTGAATAGATATCCGTACATAGTTAATTTGTATCTCAGTTCTTTTTCAAAGTAACCATCCAGCACAAAGCAGTAAGCTGCGTGAGAACCGCTCCAAACCGGAGTCTTACGTGAGGCTTATGCCAGTGATGTCAGCGAGGGGGAATTCCAATATCTACCGCGGTGGTCTCTGGCTGCGGGAAAACGGTACCTACGCTGGCGCCTGCTGTATATGTATGCAGACACTGGTGAGCGGCTTCTCTCCTCCCAGCAATTAGTTCCAGCAGAAGATGATATCAATAGCTGATGCAAAGTACGGGTTCAATGAATGCAGGGGTCCAAAAAAATAATGCACTGACGTGTTTCGCTCCTCCCAAAGGGATTTGGGACAATGGTGGTGGGCGGGGGGGGGCACTACAAGTACTGTGGCTAGATCACCTGTGGTTTATGTAAACAAAGATTGCTTCTGTTACACAATAGTCTGCTCTACATGATTTGATCATCTAATTTTCTCCAGCATCCATAAGGGATATTGAGGGAATCTAGTACGATGGGATATAGATGGGGTCCAAAGGAGCTGGTGCACTTTAAATTTATTCAACTAGGTGTGCTGGCTCCTCCCCTCTATGCCTCCTCCCACAGGTAGTTTAGAAAAAAGTACCCTCAGGAGAGGATGCACACTCTGGAGCTCCAGAGAGTTTTCTTCAGTTTCTTTTAAATCTTTGTTATTTCGGTATGCTGTTTGGGCAACAGCATACCTGCACTGTGGGAGTTAGGGGGAAACGGTCACCGGCCTTGTGAGGTGTCAGAGCCGCTTCCCCGCTGCAGGACCACCGTCCTGAGAGATTGTTGTACAGCGGGGCACTGCGCCTTAGCGGTCACAATCGTAGCACACCCCTAACATTGCCTGAAGGTGATGACAGTGGTGAGTACAAACTGGGGGCCCCGGTTCTTGGTGCAGCAAAAACACAGAGGCGGCATACGGGACCCTCCTGGGGGGACTGTCTACACTGGCAAGCGGTTGTGAAAACAGGTATTTATATTATGTTTTACACCAAAAGGAGACATTTGCCAGTATAAATACCTCAGAGCGGGATCAGTGGCTTCTTGGCACCTTCCCCTGCCTCCAGCAGCAGCAGTAGCAGGCACACAGCTCCTCCAATACTCCAGATACATATAGGGGTGTTAGAAAGGGTAGAGCCGCTATTATACTTGTAAATAGAGTCCTGATAAGGACAAAACACTGGTGTTCCACTGAGTCACAGTATAAAGTTACAGCCTGTAGTCTCCCAGAGTCTGCTAAGTTTGGTGTGCTGGTCATTTTCTCTGGGTCTCCTACTCACATACCAATCAAGGGCATGCTTGCTTGTACATTGACTGTGTGTTGTGTGTGAGTCAGGGCTGGTTCTAATGGGTGGGCAAAGGGTGTGTGGCTTCATACAGGGGGCGTGGTCAGTTATGCCCCCTTACAGTAGTGAAATGATGTGCGGTGCGCGATGACGTCATCGCGCACCGCACATCAAAAGTCCTCTCCACAAAGTGAAACTAGACACTACGCGTCTAGTTCCCTTCGTGGAGAGGACCTTTGCTGTGCGGTGCGCAATGACGCCATCGCGCACCGCACAGTAAAGGTCCTCTCCACGAAGGGAAACTAGACGCTACGCGTCTAGTTCCCTTCACAGCGGGACAGAGCGGGCGGGGGGGCACAGCAGCAACGGATCTTGCCATGGTGCGGCGCCCTCCGGATGGCGCCGGCGCCCCGGGCAAAAGTCCTGCTTGCAGCAGTCATCCTGATAAAACTCCCTGGATGGCGGACATATTCTCTCAGCCCTCTGCAACTAGACATAAGAACAGTCCTGGCTGCAAGAGGCAGAGGACAGACCCTTCTCCCTAGCTCAGGGACACATAAACGTGGGCTGCCTGACACTCTCAGTAACTAATGAAGAGGTACAGAAGGAGGGGGAGGAGCTGGACCCTATTATTGAGGATTCATCTCCTGCACAAGGGCTGGAGCCCCTCATAATTGCTATAAAGGATGTGTTAAAACTCCTAGTAGAAGACGATGCAGTAAAATAGTCATTTCTCATACATCCTAGAGGATGCTGGGGTCCACTTCAGTACCATGGGGTATAGACGGTTCCACAGGAGCCATGGCCCATGGGCACTTTGAGACTTTTCAAGGGTGTGAACTGGCTCCTCCCTCTATGCCCCTCCTCCAGACCTCAGTTTAGAAAATGTGCCCAGGCAGACTGGATGCACTCCAAAGGAGCTCTACTGAGTTTCTCTGAAAGACTTTATGTTAGGTTTTTTATTTCAGGGAGGACTGCTGGCAACAGTCTCCCTGTTTCGTGGGACTTAAAGGGGCAGAAGTAGGAACCAACTTCCTGAATAGTTTCATGGCTCTGCTTCTGGCTGACAGGACCTCATTAGCTCCTGAAGGTTACTGAACACTAGCTGCGGCTATGCGCTCACTCCCATAGCATGCCGTCACCCCCCTTACAGAGCCAGAAGTCAGAAGACAGGTGAGTGTACAGAAGAGTATCTTCAGTCATCGTGACGGCAAAAAGGTACCGCGCAGCGGGTGGGAGCGCTGCGCACCATGCTACACTTCAACACAGGCACAGCAGGGAGCAGGGCACGGGAGGGGCGCCCAGGGCAGCATGAAACCTAATAAAAACTGGCTAATAAGGGGACATAAGTTGCTGAAGCACAGTCCTACCTCCACCATAAAAATTAGTGTTGAAATTGCTGAGGAGAAATGCGCCATTCAGGGGGCGGGGCTTCCTCCTCAGTCAGCCAGCACACTGCTCAGCGCCATTTTCTCTTCAAGCAAGCTGCAGAGAAGGACACTGGTCCTCCTCCACCTCTGAACAAGTATCAGGGTGCAAAATGGGGGGGGGGGGGGGGGGGGGGGCACAGTATAAATTGGTGCTGTATTGTGAATTGTTAGGGTCTCCTGCCCTGTGCTGCCATGTCGTCATGGCAACCGGGAGACAAGTGCTAGCGGAGTAACCTGAGCGCAGCTGATACTCCGGTTTGGGTCTTGTGCTGTGCAGTGGTTACAGGCTCTGTGCACGGCAGGGGATCCGGTGCTGGTTTTTGTGCTCACAGTCTGTGAGGTCTGAGTGGGGCGTGGACAGCACCTGCTTTATAAGTCCTCTTCTCAGGTTAAGCAGATGCTGCTGAATCTTTGTTGGTTAGTCAGTTCCTGAAAGTTAGCCAGTACTGTGTAGCTTTGTATTTGTTGTTGCTTACTGGAAATAGGCCTGGGGATTTGGTACTACACTCTGCCAATCCAGACCTAGCAGTAAGACTGGAGTCAGTCGTTTAGCTTGCTGGGGTTCTTTTACTACTCTGTGAACTTAGCAAGTTTGCGGCTGTATTCTAAGACTTGCCTGCCTAAATCCTGTCTCACTGTGCAAGGTGTCAGGTGTCAGTTTAGTGGCAGTAAGCTGAACCTGTGCACTGCAAGTGAGAATTAGGATTGTGGAGACTCTGCTTGTGTCTATCATTCCATCTCTGACCAAGGAGTTTACTGCCACACCCGTTGGTAACCCTTTAGGGTTTTGCTGTTGCCCTTAGCAACAGCATTTCGGGTTCTCTACGTATTAAAACACAACATCTTGCTTTTCCCATCTGAGCATTACTAATACTAGGGAGACACCCAGTTCCTTAGCCTCTGGGCTTCTCTGTTCACTTTGTGTGTATTTTGTTACCCTATCACCTTCTGTGTACGTAATGTCATATTCCCCAGTCTGTCTGTGAGTTCATTTGTTTTGCATACCTATCCGTTCAGACACCAGTACATTCCTGCAGGCACTGGTGTGCATAACAGTTCAAACACCGGTGCATTCCTGCAGGCACTGGAGTGCATAACAGTTCTGACACCAGTACATTCCTGCAGGCACTGGTGTGCATAACATATTCAGCAGCCTAATACTCCTGTTGAAATTTTGTGGGAATATGGAGCATACCCCTCAAAATACGTTGCAACAGGTGGTCGATCAGGTGCAGGTCCTGACTCGACAATTTAATGATTTGTCCATTAAATGGCACACCTCCCAGGCCGCTGGCAGAGCTCCCGCAGCAGCAGCACCTTCAGGGGTTAAGGAGCCGAAAGTAAATCTCCCGGATCGTTTTTCTGGAGATCGCTCGCAGTTCTTTTGTTTCAAGGAGAGCTGCAAGCTATACTTCCGGCTTAGGCCTCAGTCTTCTGGGTCGGAGATTCAGCGGGTGGGCATAGTGATTTCCTTGCTACAAGGAGACCCACAGGTCTGGGCATATGGGTTGCAGCCTGACTGTCCGTCGCTTAAAAGTGTTGATGCTTTTTTTACGGCACTGGGCATGTTGTATGATGACCCTGACAAGACGGCCTCAGCCGAGGCTCAGATTTCGATCCTTAAGCAAGGGCGAAGGCCAGTTGAAGTTTACTGTACGCAGTTTCGGAGGTTGGCCCATGATACCCAGTGGAATGACCCAGCCCTGAGACACCAGTACCGAAGAGGTCTTTCTAACCAGATAAAGGACCAACTGGTACAATATCCCTTGCCTGTTAGCTTGGATCAGCTCATGCAGTTATCCATCCGGGTGGATAGACGGCTGAGAGAGCGTAGGCTTGAAAGGGAGACTGAGGTTTCCTTCTTTCCCAAGGGAACCTCAGACTCTGAGGAATTTTCCGAGGAGCCTATGCAGATTGGGGCTACCCGCCTCTCCTCGCATGAGAAGACGCGGAGGAGACAGCAGGGGTTGTGTTTGTACTGTGGGAATAAAGGTCATGTGGTAGTATCATGCCCAGAAAAGCCGGAAAACTTCAGGGCCTGAGGGTGATGGGAAATATCCTGTCAGGCCAGAAGTCAGAATTTCCCAAGAAGACTTTTATCATTCCGGTGACCTTGAAGATCCTCGGTCAAACTGTCAAGACTGAGGCCTTTGTGGACAGTGGGGCCGACGGGGTTTTTATGGACCGCCAATTCGCCCTGAAACACTCTGTTCCCTTAGTACCCATGGCATCGGAAATTGAGATTTGTGGGTTAAACGGGGAACCATTATCCCAAGGTAAAATTACCTCTTGCACTAGCCAGATTTCTTTGTATATTGGAGCCACACACTCTGAAAAATTGTCCTTTTATGTGACTGTCTGTACTTTTGCCCCATTGGTGTTGGGGTTACCCTGGTTAAGGGCCCACAATCCTCAATTTGACTGGGTCTCTGGGGAGATTCTTAGTTGGGGTACTGATTGTTTCAGGAGTTGCTTGAGCCTTCCAGTCAGGCTCTCGCAGCTAAGTTTGCCAGGATTGCCAGGGTGTTATGCAGATTTTGCGGACGTGTTCTCCAAAAAAGTTGCAGAGGTACTACCTCCCCATCGCCCCTATGACTGTGCCATTGATTTGTTGCCAAATGCTAAGCTTCCCAAGAGCAGGTTGTACTCCCTGTCACGTCCTGAGACTCAGGCTATGGCAGAGTACATTCAGGAGAACTTGGCTAAGGGATTTATCAGACCTTCACAGTCTCCAGTTGGGTCGGGGTTCTTCTTCGTGGGTATAAAGGACGGTTCGTTGCGACCCTGCATCGACTTCAGGGAATTGAACCGTATCACGATTAAAAACTCATACCCACTGCCTCTCATTTCGGTCTTGTTTGACCAGCTTCGTACTGCCACCATTTTTTCTAAGATTGACCTACGCGGTGCGTACAATCTAATCCGAATAAGAGAGGGGGATGAATGGAAGACTGCCTTTAATACCCACTCAGGGCATTATGAATATTTGGTGATGCCTTTTGGGCTCTGTAATGCCCCGGCAGTCTTCCAGGATTTCATGAATGATGTGCTCAGGGAATATTTGGATAGATTCTTAGTTGTATACTTAGATGACATCCTAATCTTCTCCCATTCCCTGGAGGAACATCGGAAGCATGTACGCTTAGTCCTCCAGAAACTCAGAGACCACCGGCTTGGGGCGAAGCTGGAGAAGTGCGAATTTGAAGTTCAGCAAATCGCATTTCTAGGATATATTATCTCCCCAGAAGGTTTCCAAATGAAGGGTTCCAAGGTACAGGCAGTCCTGGATTGGGTGCAGCCCACTAGTTTGAAGGCGCTTCAGCGTTTCCTGGGCTTTGCGAATTTTTATAGACGATTTATCGCTGGATTTTCGTCTATAGTGGCGCCCTTGGTGGCACTCACTAAGAAAGGGGCGGATGTTGCTCACTGGTCTTGTGAGGCTAAAGCGGCTTTTGCCCGTCTCAAAAGGGCATTTGTCTAGGTCAAGGTGCTGCGACACCCAGATCCAGAGCGTCCTTTTGTGGTGGAGGTGGATGCCTCTGAGATGGGTATTGGGGCAGTGCTTTCTCAGATGGGAGTGTCTGATAATCGCCTTCATCCCTGTGCTTACTTTTCCCGTAAATTTTCGCCTGCCGAGATGAATTATGATGTGGGTAACCAGGAATTGTTGGCTATTAAGGATGCACTCGAGGAGTGGAGACACTGGCTTGAGGGGGCTAAGTTTGTGGTCTCAATTCTCACCGACCATAAGAATCTGGCATATTTAGAGTCAGCGAAGCGTCTCAATGCCAGGCAGGCACGATGGGCTTTGTTTTTTGCTCGCTTTAATTTTTTGATAACATATCGCCCTGGGTCAAAAAACATCAAGGCTGATGCGCTCTCGCTGAGTTTTGCTCCAATCCAGGAGACCACCGAGGAGCTGTTGCCCATTGTGTCCCCATCATGTATTAAAGTGGGCATTACCCAGGACCTCTTATCATTAGTCCTTAGAGCACAGGAGCAGGCTCCTCCAGACCTTCCGGTAGGTCTTTTGTTTGTGCCTCCTAGGTTAAGACAGCGAGTGTTCCTGGAATTCCATGCCAAGAAGTCGGCAGGTCACCCGGGTATTGCCAGAACTCGGGAGTTGCTATCTAGGGCGGTGTGGTGGCCCTCGGTGGCTAAGGATGTGGATCAGTGGGTTCGGGCATGTGACATCTGTGCCCGAAATAAGACTCCTAGAGGGGTTCCTGTTGGCCCATTACATCCACTCTCTATCCCATCTAAGCCATGGACCCACATTTCAATGGATTTTGTGGTGGACTTGCCCAAATCCTCGGGGATGACATCCATCTGGGTTGTCGTTGACAGGTTTTCGAAGATGGCGCACTTCGTTCCACTGGTTGGGCTGCCATCGGCCAGACGCCTGTCTGAATTATTTATGCTGCATGTTGTGCGTCTCCACGGGTTGCCACTTGATGTGGTCTCTGACCGCGGATCCCAGTTTGTGGCCAAATTCTGGAGGGCATTTTGTTCCAATCTCCAGATTTCTGTCAGCTTGTCGTCAGGCTACCATCCGCAGTCTAATGGGCAGATTGAAAGGATGAACCAGTCCTTGGAGCAGTTCCTCAGGTGTTATGTCTCCAAGTGTCAGACTGACTGGGTTGCTCATCTGTCCATGGCGGAGTTTGCCTATAACAACGCGGCTCACTCTGCTACAGGGATCTCTTCCTTCCTTTGTGTGTATGGGCATCATCCTAAGGCCAATTCTTTTGACCCCCTGGACTCCACGCCTGGTGGTTCCTCTGTGGTTTCGGTCCTTAGAGGTATTTGGCGGAAAGTGAAGAAAGCCCTTGTGTCTGTGTCATTAGTGACCAAAAGGGTTTTTGATAAGCGGAAAAGACCCTGCAGCTTCAAATTAGGAGACTTCGTCTGGTTGTCTACCAAGAATTTGAAGTTGAGACAGCCATCTCATAAGTTAGGCCCCCGGTTCATCGGCCCTTATAAGATCACCAGGGTTATCAATCCGGTGGCATTTCAGTTAGATCTGCCCCGTTCTTTGGGTATCAATAAAACATTTCATTGTTCCCTTTTAAAACGGGCGATTAGTAATCCTTCTTCCAGTGGAAGACCTTCCCCTCTTCTGATACGTGGCCAGAGGGAGTTTGTTGTTGAAAGGATTCTTGACTCCAAGATGGTTCGGGGTCGGCTGTCATTTTTGGTGCACTGGAAGGGGTATGGCCCGGAGGAGCGGTCGTGGGTGCGCAGTTGTGATCTTCATGCCCCCAGACTGATACGCTCTTTCTTCTCGCAGTTCCCCGATAAACCCGGTGGTAGGGGTTCTTTGACCCCTCGTCAGAGGGGGGGTACTGTTAGGGTCTCCTGCCCTGTGCTGCCACGTCGTCATGGCAACCGGGAGACAAGTGCTAGCGGAGTAACCTGAGCGCAGCTGATACTCCGGTTCGGGTCTTGTGCTGTGCAGTGGTTACAGGCTCTGTGCACGGCAGGGGATCCGGTGCTGGTTTTTGTGCTCACAGTCTGTGAGGTCTGAGTGGGGCGTGGACAGCACCTGCTTTATAAGGCCTCTTCTCAGGTTAAGCAGATGCTGCTGAATCTTTGTTGGTTAGTCAGTTCCTGAAAGTTAGCCAGTACTGTGTAGCTTTGTATTTGTTGTTGCTTACTGCAAATAGGCCTGGGGATTTGGTACTACACTCTGCCAATCCAGACCTAGCAGTAAGACTGGAGTCAGTCGTTTAGCTTGCTGGGGTTCTTTTACTACTCTGTGAACTTAGCAAGTTTGCGGCTGTATTCTAAGACTTGCCTGCCTAAATCCTGTCTCACTGTGCAAGGTGTCAGGTGTCAGTTTAGTGGCAGTAAGCTGAACCTGTGCACTGCAAGTGAGAATCAGGATTGTGGAGACTCTCCTTGTGTCTATCATTCCATCTCTGACCAAGGAGTTTACTGCCACACCCGTTGGTAACCCTTTAGGGTTTTGCTGTTGCCCTTAGCAACAGCATTTCGGGTTCTCTACGTATTAAAACACAACATCTTGCTTTTCCCATCTGAGCATTACTAATACTAGGGAGACACCCAGTTCCTTAGCCTCTGGGCTTCTCTGTTCACTTTGTGTGTATTTTGTTACCCTATCACCTTCTGTGTACGTAATGTCATATTCCCCAGTCTGTCTGTGAGTTCATTTGTTTTGCATACCTATCCGTTCAGACACCAGTACATTCCTGCAGGCACTGGTGTGCATAACAGTTCAAACACCAGTGCATTCCTGCAGGCACTGGAGTGCATAACAGTTCTGACACCAGTACATTCCTGCAGGCACTGGTGTGCATAACATGAATTTATCATTATAAAAGTGCTACAGGTTTGTAGGCAGGTTTGTGTTACACAGGGTTTTTATCACTAGCACTGGGTTGAGAGCTGGCAAATCCTTTCTGTGCCCTTCTGACAGATTTTACTGTGGGTCTGTCCCCTATGAGTCCCGGAGTGTCTGTGGTGTGGTTGTGCATGTGTGTGACATGTCTGAGGCAGGGAGCTCTTCCCCTGAGGGAGCCATTTTAGGGACACAGTTGTAATGTGGTGGTGCTGCCAGCACACCACGAGCCTGAATGGGTGAAAGAATTACATGATAGTGTGAATCATATCAGTAAGAGACTGGATTAAGGGTGGTACTCACGGAGCGATCGCTGCTTAAAATCTAAGCAATCTGACTAGATTGCTTAGATTTTAAGCAGTGATCGCTCCGTGTGTACCCCTCACAGCGATAGCGATGCGCAGCCCCGCGCATCGCTATCGCTGGTGCTAGATTGGCCAATCTAGCGAATCGCTCACTTCACCCGCTGGGTGAAATGAGCGCCCCCCGCACGCTCAGCACACATCGCGCTGTGCTGAGCGGTGGGAGAGATGTGTGCTGAGCGGTTTGCTCAGCACACATCTCTCCCCACATCTGCCAGTGAGTACTGGCCTTAAGTCTGAGTCTCATGCAGAAAACTGGAGAAAATCAATGGAAGATGTGATTTTTCATAGTTCTGGGTCACATAAGAGGCCATTTGCACAAATAGTACAAACTGATACCGACACGGACTCTGATTCCTGTGTCGACACTAGTGATTCCATGGGAATAGATCCTAAATTGGCAAATAGCATTCAATATATGATTGTTGCTATAAAGGAGGTTTAGAAGTTACGGAAGCCCCTCCTTTACCTCAGGAGAAGGCTTATTTTTATAACGTATCTTTCCTTCCTTCTCACAAACTAAATACTCTCATTGAGGGAGTTTGGGCAAACCCTGAAAAGAAATTTCAGATTCCCAAAAAAATTCAGGTTGCTTATCCCTTCCCGGCAGAGGACAGGAAAAGATGGGAGTCACCCCCCGTTCTAGACAGTGCCCTGTCACGTTTAACTAAAGAGGTGATTCTCCCTACACCTGGGACGGCTTCACTAAAGGAGTCGGCAGACCGCAAGATGGAGACTACGTTAAAATCTATTTATGTGACCAATGGTACGCTACTCAGGCCCACCATTGCTTGTGCGTGGGTGAGTAGTGCTATTGAAAAATGGTCAGACAATTTGTCATCTGAAATTGACACGATAGATAGAGACAAGATACTCCTAACCTTAGGTCATATTAAAGACGCTGCTGCCTACATGCTAGAAGCCATGAAAGATATTGGTCTCTTGGGTTCAAAATTCGCTACTATGGCAGTCTCAGCTCGGAGGGCGTTGTGGATTCGCCAATGGAATGCTGACGCAGATTCCAAAAGAAATATGGAGGCTCTCCCATATAAAGGTGAGGCCTTGTTTGGAGATGGGCTGGATGCTTTAGTTTCTGCGGCTACCGCAGGTAAGTCGACATTCTTGCCTTATACTCCTGCGCCGGCAAAAAAGACACATCACTCTCAGATGCAGTCCTTTCGGCCCAACAAATGCAGAAAGGGTAAAGGTTCCCCTTTCTTTGCAGGTAGAGGGAGGGGAAGAGGATAAAGTCCACAGCGTCTCCAGGAACGCAGGAGCAGAAATCAACCCCTGCTTCTGCCAAATCTGCAGCATGACGCTGGGGCTCCCGTGCGGGAGTCCGCTCGGGTGGGAGCACGTCTGAAACTTTTCAGTCAGCTCTGGGTTCAATCTGGCTTGGAACCATGGGTCTTGCAAATAGTGTCCCATGGATACAAACTGGAGTTTCAAGACGTCCCAAATACCGATTTTTCAAATCGACCTTACCAGCTTCTCTTCCGGACAGAGAAGTAGTAACAGCTGCAATTCAAAAATTATGTCAGGATCAGGTCATTGTCCTGGTAAGCCTCCTCGTAGTTCCGAAGCCGGACGGCTCAGTCAGACCAATTTTAAACCTGAAATCTCTGAATCTCTACCTGAAAAGATTCAAGCTCAAAATAGAATCTCTGAAGGCAGTGATTTCCAGTCTGGAGGAAGGGGACTTCATGGTGTCAGTAAACATAAAAGATGCTTACTTGCATGTTCCCATTTATCCTCCTCATCAAGCTTATCTGAGATTCGCAGTACAGGATTGCCAGTACCAGTTCCAGCAACAAGGAGTCAATATAATTCCTTACCTGGACGATCTACTGATAAAAGCGAGATCCAGGGAACGGTTGGTACAGAACATTGCACTCTCCCTGTCAGTACTCCAACAACACGGTTGGATCATGAATTTTCCGAAGTCGCAGTTGGAACCGACGACAAGATTGTCCTTTCTGGGGAGGATACTGGACACAGAAGTACAGAGGGTATTTCTCCCGGTAGAAAAGGCTCTGGAAATCCAGAGAATGGTCAAACAGATTTTGAAACCAACAAGAGTGTCGATACATCAATGCATTCGGTTGTTGGGGAAGATGGTGGCGGCCTACGAGGCCATACAGTTTGGCCGATTCCATGCCAGAGTATTCCAGTGGGACCTGTTGGACAAGTGGTCCGGATCCCACCTACACATACACCAGAAGATAATCCTGTCCTCCAAAGCCAGGATTTCGCTCCTTTGGTGGCTGCACAGTTCTCACATATTAGAGGGACGCAGGTTCGGGATTCAGGGCTGGGTCCTAGTAACCACGGATGCAAGTCTCCGAGGCTGGGGAGCAGTCAAACAGGGAAAACGCTCCCAAGGAAATTGGTCAAGTCAGGAATCCTGTCTTCACATAAATGTTCTGGACTTTAGAGCCATTTACAATGGCATTCTACAAGCAGGGCATCTTCTTCAAGATCAACCCGTGCAGATCCGGTCGGACAATGTAACAGCAGTCGCATACATAAACCGTCAGGGCAGAACGAAAAGCAGAGCGGCAATGACAGAGGTGACAAAGATCCTCCTCTGGGCAGAAAGACATGCAAGAGCTCTGTCAGCAATTTTCATTCCGGCAGTGGACAACTGGGAAGCAGACTTCCTCAGCAGACACGATCTCCATCCAGGAGAGTGGTGCCTCCACCAAGAAGTCTTTGCAGGTGTTCTTTGGGGTGTTCCTCAAGTAGACATGATGGCATCTCGTCTCAAAAAGAAGCTTCAGAGATATTGTTCCAGGTCAAGAGACCCTCAAGCAATAGCAATGGATGCACTGGTGTCACAGTGGGTGTTTTGGTCGGTGTATGTCTTCCCTCCACTTTCACTGATACCAAAAGTTCTCAAGCTCATAAGAAGAACAAGGGTTCGAGTGATCCTCATTGTCCCAGACTGGCCAAGGAGGGCGTGGTATCCAGATCTTCAGGAGTTGCTCGTAAAAGATCCTCTGCCTCTTCCTCTTCGCGAGAACCTGCTGCTGCAGGGGCCGTGTGTATATCAAGACTTACCGCAGCTACGTTTGACGGCATGGCTGTTGAGCGCTGGATCCTAGCCCGTAAGGGTATTCCCAAAGAAGTCATCCCCACTCTTATTCAGGCCAGGAAAGGAGTAATGTCTAGACATTATCACCGTATTTGGAGAAAATATGTGTTTTGGTGTGAATCCAAGAAGGCTACTATGGAAGAGTTTCACTTGGGACATTTTCTCCATTTTCTGCAAGCGGGTGTGGATGCGGGCCTAAGATTGTTTTCAATCAAGGTCCAGATTTCAGCCTTATCGGTTTTCTTTAAAAAATAATTGGCCTCTCTTCCAGAAGTTCAGACGTTCGCGAAAGGGGTGCTGCACATCCAACCTCCATTTGTGCCTCTGGTGGCACCATGTGACCTTAATGTGGTGTTGCAATTCTTTCAATCGGATTGGTTTGAACCTCTACAGTAGATCGAATTGAAGTTTCTCACTTGGAAAGTGGTCATGCTATTGGCCTTGGCATCCGCAAGGCGGGTGTCTGAGTTGGGGGCCTTGTCTCACAAGAGCCCTTACCTGATCTTCCATGAAGATAGGGCAGAGTTGAGAACTCGCCAACAATTTCTTCTGAAGGTGGTTTTGTCTTTCCATATAAACCAGCCTATTGTGGTGCCACTGCGTCAAAGTCTCTTGATGTGGTTAGAGCTTTGAAAACAGCTAGTATGCTCCCAACAAGACCTAAGCAGACCATTGCGCGCTGGATCAGAGGGACGATTCAGCACGCTCATTCCACAGCAGGATTGCCGATACCGAAGTCGGTAAAGGCCCATTCTACTAGAAAGGTGGGCTCATCCTGGGCGGCTGCCCGGGGGGTCTCGGCGTTACAACTTTGCCGAGCAGCTACTTGGTCAGGGGCAAACATGTTTGCAAAGTTTTACAAGTTTGAATTCTTGGCCGATGAGGACCTCAAGTTTGGTCAATCGGTGCTGCAGGGTCATCTGCACTCTCCCGCCCGTACTGGAGCTTTGGTATAACCCCATGGTACTGAAGTGGACCCCAGCATTCTCTAGGACGTATGAGAAAACAGGATTTTAATACCTACCGGTAAATCCTTTTCTCCTAGTCCGTAGAGGATGCTGGGCACCCGACCCAGTGCGTACTTTACCTGCAGTTGTTAGTTTTGTAGTTACGATTATTTTCAGCATGTTGCTGCAATTGTTCATGCCTGTTGGCATGTGTTACGTTGAATGCCATGTTGTGCGACATGGTTGAGGTGTGAGCTGATATGAATCTCACCATTAGTTTAAAAGTAAATCCTTTCCTCAAAATGTCCGTCTCCCTGGGCACAGTTCCTATACTGAGGTCTGGAGGAGGGGCATAGAGGGAGGAGCCAGTTCACACTCTTGAAAAGTCTTAAAGTGCCCATGGCTCCTGCGGAACCGTCTATACCCCATGGTACTGAAGTGGACCCCAGCATCCTTTACGGACTAGGAGAAAAGGATTTACCGGTAGGTATTAAAATCCTGTTTTTTCTCCTCACAGAAAAAGGTTAGCGTCACTTTCCCTGATTCTAAGAAATTGGATGATATGTTTAAAATTGACCTGGAAAGATCCTGATGAAAAAATTCAAGGTGGCCAGACGCTTCTTAACACTTTCCCATTTTCTCCTGAAGGCAGAAAAAACTGGGAAGATCCCCTGGCTGTTGACGTCTCTGTCTCACGCCTGTCTAAAGAGGTGGTGTTACCGTTCCCTGGCTCCTTGGCTTTGAAGGACCCTGGGGATAGAAAACTAGAAGACTACACGGAAGTCTATTCCACAGCAGCTGGTATATCACAAAGACCTGTGATAGCGGGTTGCTGGTTGACACATGTCATTCACACCTGGGCGGGCCAGTTCAAGAGGGCCTCACGGGGGATGCAGTATGTCTCTGGTGAGTATGGTTACTCTGATCAAACACATTCAGGATACTGCACGTGTCCTGTGCAACTCTGTTAAAGAGATAGGCGCTATTAATGTAAATACTACTATCATGGCAGTGTCAGCGCGCAGAACTTTATGGCTGCGCCAGTGGATAGTGGATGCAGATTTCAAGTGTAGTGTGGTGTCTCTCCCTCTCTCAGGGGAGTGGCTATTTAGGGTTGAGTTGGTTTTGTGGATTTCAAAAGCTACTGTGGGGAATTCCATGTTTCTCCCCTCTGGGGCCCCAACGGCTAGGCGTTCCTACCAGGGGCCATCTACTCAGTCCTTTCGGACTGCTATGTTTCAATCTTGCACCAGAGGCATCTCAAACGCTGCATGAGGCACCAGAGGTAAGGTAAAAAAGCCAGGGCTGCAGGTTCCCAGGAACAAAGCACCAGTTTAGCTTCCACTAAGGCCTCAGCATGATGGTGCCTGCCCGCCCTGAGGGGATCTTGAGGTGGGAGCTCAGCTGCGTCACTTCAGCCGCATCTGGGAAAGTTTCTGCCAGGGTACCTGGGTACAGGACCTCATTTCTCAGGGTTACAAGCTGGAGTTCGACGGTGCTCCTCCCCAACTATTTTTCAAATCAAACTTACCAGCTTTGGAGGATACACGTATTATGCTGCAACAGGCCATCCTATAATTGGTACAGTCCCAAGTCATTGTTCCAGTGCCACTGCAACAACAGGGAAAGGGTTCTTACTCCAACCTGTTAGTGGTACCGAAACCGGATGGTTCGGTAAAACCCATTTTGAATCTGAAATCCTCAAATCCTTACTAAGGGTTTTTGGGTTCAAGATAGAATCCTTGCCAGCAGTTATTGCGGGTCTGGAAGAACAGGAGTTCATGATCTCCCTGGATATCAAAGACGTCTATATCCATATCCTGATTTGGCCACCCCATCAGGCTTACCTAAGGTTTGCCCTGCTGACCGATCACTACCAGTTCCAGGCGCTACCCTTTGGCCTGTCCACAGCTCAGAGGGTGTTCACGAAGGTGATGGTGGAGATAATGTTCCAACTATGGGTCCAGGGGGTCAATATTGTCCCTTACCTGGATGATTTATTGATAAAAATGAGATCCTGGGAGCTTTTATTGCTCCAAATAGACCTCACTATCCAGCTTCTGTCACACCATGGGTGGATCCTGTAAGAGTAGTATTGATTAAAATGCTTTTGCTGTATTAATGTTTCAATATAGTCTAAATACTGTATATATGAACTTTACATATATTGTAAGGTCATCGTTGCTTGTATGTGTGCTAGAGACAACAGATGTTTTCCTTATTTTTTTACAAGAAAGAATGCGAATCCAGAGGACAGAGAAAGACAGAAATAGGATATCTTCAGCAATCGCCTCATTCTTTGACAAGACAGACTTCCAGAAAAGTTTAGGAATGTGTCTTATGTATACTATCTTCTATGTCACTGAAACTTGTAATTTGTATGATTAGCTAATTTTATACTTCACTGTGATTGGTGGGCATGTAATGAGACCACTTCTTACTTGGTATAAATAAAAGCTTTCTCAGTCATTGGAAGGACAAAGCAGTGTTATACTGACAACTGTGTGTAGTGTGATTTCTTGCTCTACAGCCGGCTGTGTCTAGTACTTTGAATCTCCAAGACAGATGGGCTACTAAGGTGTTGGTAATAGGTGTAAGCCTTATTACCCTAACATTTCCTGTGGGTCTCATCTGGGATTCCCCCACATTCCTGCCGCCACTGCCCAGACCAACCTCTGATGCCCAAGAGTCAACTAAAATAATCTGTACAGTGGGGTAAGCAAAGACAAGTGCATTTGCACCTTCTTACTTTCAGCTCTTCCTGAGGTATGTTGGGGTTCAGTGGAGATGGGCTAGCGGGATCCAAGAATCCAGTAATCTTCTGTCTTTAAAGTATAAGTTGTCTCGTTATTAGTGTATGACTGAGACATGATATGAGTGTGTTGTATGAGTGGTACATGAGAGGAATATAAAAGGCTGGCAAAATTGATCAGAGGACCAAAGATTACCCCTTCCTGAATGCAACTTAAAGGCTTGTCCTGTCTTTTGGGAACGGTGCCCCTGGGCCCAAATATCTTTTTTGCATATAGACCTTGGCTCTCATGAGAAAGAAGTGATACGTGGACATTAAGTAAGGTGTCTGGATACGTACCCACGATTCCAGGTCAGGGTCCTTCACATTTGGAGGGTGTCTTGTATGACATTTGTGTTATATTTCTAGATTGGCAGATTTATGTTAGAACTGCATTTGTTTTTGCTTAAAAGTTCAGTCTTTGCAACACCGAAATTCTAGGAATTGCAGATAGGTCTGTTGGTTGTATTTGGGTGGAAGACAAGAGAGATGGGGGAAACAGTGGTCATTGTAGGAACACATCTCAGTAGAAAATATCTGTCACAAGTTGTAGGATAAGATTGGTGTAAGGTGATCACATATTTTCCAGTTAATTTTATTTCTGTATAGAGATATAGTATTTGTCTTATATTCCAGCCCTATATAACTGTTACGTCAGAATAAATATTTGCAGATGATACCAAATTGTGTAAAGTTATAAATGCAGAGGGGGATGCTGAGTCGCTTCAGAACGACTTAGTTAAATTAGAAGCTTGGGCAGCGAAATGGAGAATGTGCTTCAATACAGACAAGTGTAAGGTAATGCACTGTGGTAACAAGAACAAAAATAACACCTACCTACTAAATGGGGTAAAATGAGGAGATTCTGTATTGGAAAAGGACTTAGGTATCCTCATAGATAGCAAGCTAAGCAGTAGTATCCAAAGTAGGACTGCAGCAAAGTAGGCTAATAAGATATTAGCATGCATAAAATGGGGAATTGATGCTAGGGACGAGAGTATTATACTCCCGTTATATAAATCACTTGTGAGGCCACACCTTGAATACTGTGTACAATTCTGGGCACCTTACTACAAAAAGGATATCCTGGAGCTAGAAAAGGTTCAAAGGCGGACGACCAAACTAATTAAGGGTATGGAGACGCTGGAATACGAGGAAAGGCTTGCAAGACTAGGCATGTTTACACTGGAAAAGAGGAGATTAAGAGGGGACATGATCAACATTTACAAATATATAAGGGGACAATATACAGGACCTGTTTTTGGTTAGATCAACACAGAGAACTCGTGGACACTCGCTCAGGTTAGAGGAGAGGAGGTTCTGCACAATACGGTATAAAGGCTTTTTTTACGGTAAGGACGATATGTGTTTGGAATTCCCTGCCTGAGGGAGTTGTAATGGCCGACTCAGTCAACACCTTTAAGAATGGGTTAGATAAATTCCTAATGGATAAGGATATCCATGGTTACGGGGCATAGTCACGCACTATGGTTATTTTAAAAAAGAGGGGTAAAACGTAACGGCAGTCATCAACTTCAGTCAAAATTTTATACAAAATAATCGTGCATAGGAGACCACAAATAGGTTGAACTCGATGGACAATTGTCTTTTTTCAACCTTAGATACTATGTTACTATATTACTATATATTATTTTAAGGGGATACCATGAAGATCAGCGTATCAGAAATAGTAGATGGGTGAGGGCACAGACAATGGAATAATTATTTTAATGTGTCTCTTAGTGCTGGTAGTCATATTATACTGTCTTTGGGAACTTAGGCAGGGGGTACAAGGTGTTAGGAAAATACTGAATGGTGGAATAATGGTCTAGTGATCTTATCTGTGCACACTGTACAGGAGTTTTAGTATTCCAAACAGAGGGAGATCCCATACCCACACTTATGGGGGATCCTGCTTCTAGTAACAACTCCAGGGGTGTACATTAGAGAACTGCATAAAAAAAGTCACAACACGCACTGACCATATTGGTTGGAACACATGTATCAGACCACAATTACCTAAAGAAATTACAAGGCATTATTTGGGTATCATTGGTGTTAAATTTGCCCATGAATAAAAGAGGTACAGGAGCAAATGCAAGGCAAATATGTTTGTCTTTACGAAAGGATGCAGGAGGTAATAGGTGTTGCAGTATATAAGGTAATTGAATCTAGAGAGAGGGGAAAATAAAGACCTTTAAAGGGTCAGACTATACATAAAGTATCTGTGACTGGGAACTCATATGGGGGCACTAAGGTAACTGTGACCGGTAGCCCATGTGGGGGCACAGGGGAGCAAGGGTATGGCGGATGGGTGTGGTTCGTTTTATCGACAGTGTCTAGGTCGACAATGTTTAGGTCGACCACTATAGGTCGACAGTCACTAGGTCGACATGGATGGAATGTCGACAGGGTTTCTAGGTCGATATGTGCTAGGTCGACAGGTCTAAAGGTCGACATGAGGAATATATTTTTTTGTGTCGTTTTCTTCGTAAAGTGACCGGGATCCCAAATTATTGCACCGCGTCCCCTCGCTTGGCTCGCCATGCTTCGGGCATGGTGCCTTCGCTCCGCTACCGCTTCGCTCGGCACACTTTACCGTTCCAATCGTAGTCCACATGGATCGTTAAGTATGAAAAAATCCAATTTTTTTTAAACTCATGTCGACCTTTACACCTGTCGACCTAGCACATGTCGACCTAGAAACCCTGTCGACCTTCCATCCATGTCGACCTAGTGACTGTCGACCTATAGTGGTTGACCTAAACATTGTCGACCTAGACACTGTCGATCTTCAGACCGGATCCCATGGCGAATCATGCACCCAAGACTCCCATTGAGATAGTCAGACAAAAAGGAGGTCCTGAAGCCATTAAGGGAATACAAAATGTATTCAAAAGGGCATGATTTCCCCCTCAGGGAACTCTAGATTTCAAGAGATAGGAAATATTTTTAAGGGAAAAAAAGAAACATCAAGTAGAAATGTGAAAGAGAGCAGCGACAGAATATCTGCCCAAAAAAGAACCAGAATTTTTAGAAGACATAGCATGGGACATACAGATACCAGTACCAACACCAGTAGTAAACCCACCACACCACAAATGACACCATTGATTCAGGTACTACCACCATTAGTACCTATCATAGCACCAACCCTGACTATACCTTCAGCACCCTTTCACTCACCAGTACCTAATGTGGTACTGAAGAAAAGAGATGGCAAGTGGTATACAGTTTCTTCAGAACCATACAAACCAATATATCCAGATCTGCAAAAGGAATTGAGACAAAGAAAGTGTCCACAATGTCACCAATGTATACCTGAAGGATATGAACATTGCCCTTTTTGTGACAATTGGGTACCCCCCAGCAAACCACCCTGTGACAATAGCCAGAACACACCCATAATGTCTAAGAACAACCCGTTTCTGGCAAATAGTCCCCAGACTATTGGGACCAGGATAATACATAGAGAACAGTGTAAGAAAATGCAATCAGGGGACCTTAGTACACCATGTTTATGTAATACCTGTGCACCACATGTCCAGAAGTTTTTATCAGACACAGCCACCACCATATTCTGAAGAGACCATCACGGCATACCCAGTATCTGTACAAATCACTAGAGACCTTAATGCCGCGGGACTAGCAGGAAATTTTGTAAACCACCTTAGGCAAGAATTGAGGACGAGTCCGCAATTCCGCTCTATCCATGTGGAAAACCAGATAGGGGCTTTTATGAGACAAAACCGCCAATTCCGACACTCGCCTAGCCGAAGCTAAGGCTAACAACATGACCATTTGTAAAATAGAAAAACTGTGCTTGTAACTGGGATGTGAGTGTTTGAGCAGCCCTGAACAAGAATAAATGGATACTAATGATAAAAAATATAATAGACAAGGCCCTTGTTACAATGTATTATGTGTTTTGCAACAAGTGAATGTTGCCGAAACTATAGTGCAATACCTGTGAAAAAAAGGTGGTTAGATAAATGTTAACAGCCCTTTTGCTTTTTTTGGTCCTGCGGGGTTCCAGTATTGCCGTTTTCATCCCGGTATAGTCTCTGCACATAAGTCCAAGACCTAACTTTCCCTATGCTACCCACCTTGTTCTTACGGGTGGTGGGACGTGGTCTTGTCTCTGGGCGGCTAGGTTCCCTTCTCCGCAAAGCCGCTCGCTTCAGCCGCGTCTCCCGTGTGCTGTGCTGTGTGCTTGTAGCCGCTCAGGATCCCGGCTGGCGGGGCGGACGGATTCTTCTGTGTGCTCTGTGTGGCGGAGGACACCCGGACCGTAGTTCTGACCAACGCGTTTCGGGCTACATACACAATAACAGTAAAAAAAAGAGGGACCCCTTTCGGGTAATAGGGATGGACTAGTGGGAATACGAAGTACCACGTAGTTTGGTCAGAGGGGGTCCCTTTCTATAAAAGGATTAAGAAACCCAACAATGGATAAAAGCTTCTTGAATGATTGCATCAGGAAAATGGCTATTTTCCCTCTTTAAAGATGGCGGAGAGGGCCTCGGTTTGAGTGATCGATCCATTCACTCTATTATGGACTTAATATACATGTAGAGTTAATGAAAAGAGAGCTGCATCGTACAATTAATCTAACCAAGTGGGAGTAGTTGGAATCAGAACCGCTATGTTTACAATACCAGCGTCGAAATGGAATGCAAACTATCCCACTTCCGGCTAGCACTGGAACGCACGGTGCGTCTCTTCCGGTCGCGGTTGGAACGCAAAATGCGGCACTTCCGGGATAGAACGCTCGGCAACTATGGACCCTCTACCAACAGGTGTAAATAATTGAAATCAGCTAAAGGGGTATAAATACACTCCCAGGAAGAGGATCCGCCATCCTATACTTGAAAAAGGTCATAGCTACATGACCGAAACGCGTTGTTCTTGGACGGAGGAGTTTTGTGACAAGGAGCAGTGACGCAAGTGAAAGGACTTTCACGCTAAATAAAACCTATTGCGGTGGTGCCGGGCTATTTTCATCCTCGGACCCATGTTGCTTTGTTTAAAGCTAGCCCACCGCAATCCCATTATATGGTGAGAGACCCTTGTTTTACCTACTGCACGGTCACTTTGAATTGGTCACTGCGATCAGGTTCACTATTGCACTTTATGTATGTTATATGTCAGTAAGTTAATTTGTCACAATAAACATATTCTTTTATGGAATAAATAATTTGTTTCACTAATCCTGTTGGTTCACACATCCCCAATTGATTTAAGGGATGCATCTGTAAGTCGGAGCGCCAGTGCATGCTACATATCTCATCCCATATTATATTTTTTAACAACATGACCACTTTCCAAGTGAGATATTTTAATTCCACTGTTTTAATTGGTTCAAACCAGTGCGACTTTAGGAAATTCAACACCTCGTTGAGGTCCCAAGGCGCCACCGGAGGTACAAAAGGAGGCTGAATATGCAGCACTCCCTTCACAAAAGTCTATACTTCTGGGAGAGAAGCTAATTCCCTCTGAAAGAAAATGGATAGGGCCGAAATCTGAACCTTAATGGAGCCTAATTTTAGGCCCAAATTCACTCTAGTTTGTAGGAAGTGAAGGAAACGGCCCAGATGGAATTCTTCCGTAGGAGCATTCCTGGCCTCACACCAAGAAACATACTTCCGCCATATACGGTGATAATGTTTAGCTGTCACGTCCTTCCTAGCCTTTATCAGAGTAGGAATGACCTCATCCGGAATGCCCTTTTCCGCTAGGGCCGGCGTTCAACCGCCATGCTGTCAAACGCAGCCGCGGTAAGTCTTGAAACAGATAGGGCCCCTGTTGTAACAGGTCCTGTCTTAGAGGAAGAGGCCACGGATCTTCTGTGAGCATTTCCTGCAGATCCGGATACCAGGCCTTTCGCGGCCAATCTGGAACAATGAGAATTGTCTGTACTCCTCTTTTCCTTATTATTCTCAACACCTTGGGGATGAGAGGAAGAGGAGGAAACACATAGACCGACTGGAACACCCACGGTGCCACTAGGGCGTCCACTTCCACCGCCTGAGGGTCTCTTGACCTGGTGCAATACCTCTGTAGTTTTTTGTTTAGGTGGGACGCCATCATGTCTATCTGGGGCAGGCCCCACTGACTTGCAATCTGTGTGAAGACTTCCTGATGAAGTCCCCACTCTCCCGGATGTAGATCGTGTCTGCTGAGGAAGTCTGCTTCCTAGTTGTCCACTCCCAGAATGAACACTGCTGACAGTGCGCCTACATGATTTTCCGCCCAGCGAAGAATCCTGGTGGCTTCCACCATTGCCATTCTGCTCCTTGTGCCGCCTTGGCAGTTTACATGAGCTACTGCGGTGATGTTGTCTGACTGGATCAGAACCGGTAGGTCACGAAACAAAGTCTCCGCTTGATGAAGGGCGTTGTATATGGCCCTCAGTTCCAGGACATTTCTTGACTTGACCAAAGACCTTGGAAGCTTCTTCCTTGTGTGACTGCTCCCCAACCTCGGAGGCTCGCGTCCCTGGTCACCAGAACCCAGTCCTGGATGCAGAATCTGCGACCCTCCAGAAGGTGAGCACTCTGCAGCCACCACAGGAGAGATACCCTGGCCCTGCGGGACAGGGTGATCAACCGATGAATCTGTAGCTGTGACCCAGACCACTTGTCCAGTAGGTCCCATTGGAAAGTCCTCGCATGGAACCTGCCGAAAGGAATGGCCTCGTAAGATGCCACCATCTTTCCCATGACTCGAGTGCAGTAATGCACCGACACCTGTTTTGGCTTCAATAGGTCCCTTACCAGAGTCATGAGTTCCTGGGCCTTTTCTATCGGAAGATAAACCCTTTTCTGGTCCGTATCCAGAATCATGCCTAAGAAGGTCAAACGAGTCGTAGGAACTAACTGTGACTTCGGGATATTGAGAATCCAGCCGTGTTGCTGTAACACCTTCAGTGAAAGTGACACGCTGTTCAACAACTGCTCTCGTGATCTCGCTTTTATCAGGAGATCGTCCAAGTATGGGATAATTGTGACACCCTGCTTGTGCAGGAGCACCATCATTTCCGCCATTACCTTGGTGAAAATCCTCGGGGCCGTGGAAAACCCAAACGGCAACGTCTGAAATTGGTAATGACATTCCTGTACCGCAAATCTCAGGTACGCCTGATGAGGTGGATATATGGGAACATGAAGGTATGCATCCTTTATGTCCAGGGATACCATAAAATCCCCCCCTTCTAGGCTGGCAATGACCGCTCTGAGCGATTCCATCTTGAACTTGAACCTTTTCAAGTATAGGTTCAAGGATTTTAAATTTAAAATGGGTCTGACCAAACCGTCCGGTTTCGGGACTACAAATAGGGTTGAGTAATACCCCCTCCCTTGTTGCAGCAGGGGAACTTTGACCACCACCTGTTGAAGACACAATTTTTGAATTGCATTTAAAACTATCTCCCTTTTTGGGGGAGAAGCTGGTAGGGCCGATTTGAAAAAACGGCGAGGGGGCACCTCTTCGAATTCCAGCTTGTAACCCTGGGAGACAATATCTATTGCCCAGGGATCCACCTGTGAATGAACCCAGATGTGGCTGAAAAGTCGAAGACGTGCCCCCACTGGGGCGGACTCCCTCAGTGTAGCCCCAGCATCATGCGGTGGATTTTGTAGAGACCGGGGAGGACTTCTGGTCCTGGGAACTAGCTGTGGTTGGCAGCTTTTTCCCTCTGCCCTTACCTCTGGCAAGAAAGGATGATCCTCGTGCTCTCTTGTTTTTATTTGACTGAAAGGACTGCATTTGAAAATGTGGCGCTTTCTTAGGCTGTGGGGGAATATAAGGCAAAAAATTCGATTTACCTGCCGTAGCTGTGGAGACAATTCCTCACCTCTATAAGGTAATACCTCCATATGCCTCTTTGAGTCGGCATCACCTGTCCATTGCCGGGTCCACAGGACTCGTCTGGCAGAAATGGACATAGCGTTGACTCTAGAACCCAGTAGGCCAATGTCTCTTTGAGCATCCCTCATATATAAGACAGCATCTTTAATATGGCCCAGGGTTAACAAAATGGTATCCCTATCTAGGGTATCCAAATCTGCCGATAAGCTATCAGTCCACGCTGCTACAGTGCTACAAACCCACGCCGACGCTATTGCCGGTCTTAGTAAGGTACCAGAGTGCGTGTAAATGGACTTTAATGTAGTCTCCTGCTTGCGATCAGCAGGATCCCTGAGGGTAGCCGTATCCTGGGATGGCAGTGCTACCTTTTTGGATAAGCGTGTCAACGCTTTGTATACCCTTGGGGAGGATTCCCACCGTATCCTGTCCTTAATCGGGAAAGGATACACCTTAAGAATTCATTTGGGAATCTGCAGTTTCTTGTCTGGAGATTCCCAAGCTTTTTCAAATAACTCGTTCAGCTCATGAGAAGGAGTAAATGTTACCTCCGGTTTCTTTTCCTTATACATGTGTACCCTCGTGTCAGGGACCGGGGGTTCCTCTGTGATATGCAAAACATCCTTTATTGCAATAATCATATATTGAATACTTTTAGCCAACTTTGGCTGTAATTTTGCATCCTCGTAGTCGACACTAGAGTCAGAATCCGTGTCGGTATCAGTGTCTACTGTTTGGGATAGTGGGCGCTTTTGAGACCCCGAGGGTCCCTGCAACATAGGGGCAGGCAGGGCCTGACTCTGTGCATAATTCCTGGACTCAGCTTTGTCCAACCTTTTGTGCAGTAAATTCACATTAGCATTTAACACATTCCACATATCCACCTAGTCAGGTGTCGGTGTTGCCGACGGAGACACCACATTTATTTGCTCCACCTCCTCACTAGGAAAGCCTTCTACCTCAGACATGCCGACACACGCGTACCGACACACCACACACTCAGGGAATCCTCTTATCTGAAGACAGTTCCCCAACAAGGCCCTTTGGAGAGACAGAGAGAGAGTATGCCAGCACACACCCAGCTCCAATGACCCAGGAAAAAACACAGTATGTTTACCCAGACAGCACTGTATTTATCTTATATTGCGCCAAATTATGTGCCCCCCCTTCTTTAAAACCCTCTTTCACCGTGGTTAAGCAGGGGAGAGTCCGGGGAGCATCCTCTCAGCGTGTGTTGTGGAGAAAATGGCGCTGGTGAGTGCCGAGGAACAAACTCCGCCCCCTCAGCGGCGGGCTTCGGTCCCGCTTAAAAATAAAAAAAATGGCAGGGGATCTCTTTTATATACAGTGCCCAGCCTGTATATATGTTTTTAGCCAGTTTGGAGGTCCTTATTGCTGCCCAGGGTGCCCCCCCTCCCCCCCCCCCCTGCGCCTTGCACCCTTACAGTGACTGCTGTGTGTGTGCTGTGTGGGAGCAATGGCGCACAGCTGAAGTCTTCTGCCGCCTTTGAAGTCTTCTTTCTTCTCATACTCACGCGGCTTCTATCTTCCGGTTCTGTGAGGAGTACGGCGTCGCGGATTCGGGACGAACTCCTGGGTGAGACCTGTGTTCCGACTCCCTCTGGAGCTAATGGTGTCCAGTAGCCTAAGAAACAGAGCCTGACATTAAAGTAGGTCTGTTTCTCTCCCCTTAGTCCCTCGCTGCAGGGAGTCTGTTGTCAGCAGGCTCCCTGAAAATAAACAACCTAACAAAATACTTTATTTTCAGGAAAACTCAGGAGAGCTCCCTGTAATCCAACCAGTCTCTACTGGGCACAGTAATCAACTGAGGTCTGGAGAAGGGGCATAGAGGGAGGAGCCAGTGCACACCCATACCTAGCCCGTCTATCCCCATGGTCCTTACGGAGTCCCCAGCATTCTCTAGGACGTAAGATAAAATGGTATGTTATCCTTTATAACACCCGGCTGATATTCGCATCTGATCTGTATACCCCATACTACTGTATGCAGCGGACATAACATGACTGTATGTTGGACAAGAATATGATGTTATACTGATTAATCCAAGACGGTGATTTTGTTAGGTACCAGATGTGTGCCTGCCTGTGGTGGGAAATAGTCCCATGTATATATGTTATGCCTATCATGGAATATCTCCCTGAGCCTGATATGTGTCTGTCACATTAATGTAGTTTATTGCATGGGTGTAATATTTTGTTGTCCAGTGTGAGCCCAGCCAGGTAGCTATCATGTAAGTTATAAACAGGAAGTGCAGAGCTGACCCCCCTCTGTCGCAGCCCCCCCCCCCCCCCCCCCTTAACAGGAAACAGCAGTTAGCTTAAGGGCTTTTGACATCACAAATGACTACACTGGGTTAATTGTGACTCATTTTACTATATCCATGTGAACTACCCCCTTATCAGCATAATTACCTGTCCTTTATTCTAACAGGGCTCTTTCTAGACTTAGTAACTCCAAAGCCAAAAGGGGTCCCCTGGTGTCCCTGGACACTTTTAAAATATTAGGATTGTGTAAAGTTCAGATTATTTCTAAATAAACATTTCAAATGCCAGCGTTAATATATGCTGCGGACGCATGGCACATCTTATTACCATATACGATAAAAGTGCGCTGTACGTCGCAAACACTACATCCCTTAAGAGAAAGCAAGTACTCGCACACATTGTAGGCTGAGGTCCAATGCTCAGAGATATATATTTGATATTAAAAGGGTATGCATACAATATAACATATGTACAGTATATCATTCAGTTATTATATGTATATATATGGTTACAGAGTTACAATCACAAAAGAAGCAGTTGTAGTTACAAAAGAATCAGATACAGCCAAATTTACATACGCTTAGTTTCACTGGTCCCAGGTAGCTAGTCATAAGGTAGGAGACTTCTGATAATGGTGTGTGTGTGTGTGTGTGTGTGTGTGTGTGTGTGTGTGTGTGTGTGTGTGTGTGTGTGTGAGAATGTATCAGAGAGCGAGCTGCCTGTCATCTGAGTCTCTTTATACAGTAAAATAATGAGTGTATACAACAGTGAGTTTCATCTTCTTCCATTGGTCCAGGAGCCAGACCTGTCAAGAACTCGACGGATCATAGGTCAGTGTGAGGGCTTTTGTCCTAGGTTGCAAACACATGTGTCTGCCCTCAGGGTCATGCTGTGAGGCCAGTTTCAAGTCTCAGAAAGTCCTTTGTATTCATACATTTAATCATAACTAATCGTTGCAATGTGCTATACCCATAGCTATCAAAATAACACACACATTACTGATCATTTTGAAACTAAGCATGATATGTTTAACTTGTTCCATTCCAACAATACATACCGTATATACTTGAGTATAAGTCGACCCAAATATAAGCCGAGGCACCTAATTCTACCACAAAACCTTGGAAAACTTATTGACTCGAGTATAAGCCTAGGGTGGGAAATGCAGCTCTAGCCATACACAGCCCTCAGTGCCAGATATGCCCTCATACTGCCAGATATGCCCCCACAGTGCCAGATATGCCCTCATACTGCCAGATATGCCCCCACAGTGCCAGATATGCCCTCATACTGCCGATATGCCCCCAGTGCCAGATATGCCCCAACAGTGCCAGATATGCCCCACAGTGCCTGATGTGCCAGATATGCCCTCATGCTGCCAAATATGCCCCACAGTTCCAGATATGCCCTCATGCTGCCACATATGCCCCTCATGCTGCCAGATATGCCCCTCATGCTGCCAGATATGCCCCTCATGCTGCCACATATGTCCCTCATGCTGCCAGATAAGCCCCTCATGCTGCCACATATGTCCCTCAATGCTGCCAGTTGTGCCCTCATGCTGCCAGTTGTGCCCTCATGCTGCCAGATAAGCCCCTCATGCTGCCAGATATGTCCCCTCATGCTGCCAGATATGTCCCCTCATGCTGCCACATATGCCCCCTCATGCTGCCAGATATGCTCCCTCCCCAAGTGCCAGATATGTCCCACAGTGCTGTTACTTACCCCTCCGTCGATCCCGCGCTGTCTTCTGGAGGGACACAAAGCGCACAGCACGTGCCTCTCCTGTGTCCCTCCTGCATCTTCGGCGGCAGCGGCGGGTCTATTAAAGGAAGTGCCAGTTCATGATCAGAGGTCACGAACGGGTACTTCCTTTAATAGAACCGCCGCTGCTGCCGGAGATGCAGGAGGGACACAGGAGAGGCGCGCGCTGTGCGCTCTGTGTCCCTCCTTCACACTGCTCTGCCTCTGCCTGTCACTGACTCGAGTATAAGCCGAGGTGGCTTTTTCAGCACAAAAAAAAAAGCTGAAAAGGTCGGCTTATACTCGAGTATATACGGTATATATCTGATGTTACACCGTATTATATAAATACATTATAATGTCTGGTGCTTGACATGTTTAATTTATGTGTTGTATGAAATATGTGTTGAATATATCTGTGGCTTGTCTGTGTGAATGCGTATGCTACCATATATCGCTGTGCATGCTGCATGTATGCGTACGCACAGAGACCCATCTGTTTGAATTTGTATGTGGTGTGTATGTAATATTTTTGAATTCAACAATCCACCCTTTGTCGGTAGATAATAACTGTCATAACTGACACACTAAACATGATTACAAAACAAATATTTCAAACACCTCATCGGTGACCTAGACACATGTATGTATTAATTTCGCAAATCAGACATTGACTATATTTGGGGAAGACAGGGAGGAGGACGGGACATCCTCTATATGCACTCGGCGGTCACGGGACCACTGGTTGGGTGTGGGACAACATTCAACCTATAGAGTTTGCTGGGACAGTGCTATGGCCTATGATGTCTGATTTGAACAAATGTTGCACACATACATACACCTACGTCTTTGTACATTGATGTTCGGATTCGATAGAGGTTTTGATGGGTTGACTAGGAAAACACAAACAAATCGTGAAAGAGACATATAAAATTTTCATGGTATATATTCCTATCACTCCCTGAACATTGGCCCTCATTCCGAGTTGTTCGCTCGCTAGCTGCTTTTAGCAGTTTTTCACACACTAAGCCGCCGCCTACTGGGAGTGAATCTTAGTTTAGTAGAATTGCGAACAAAAGATTTGCAGAATTGCGAAAAGAAATTTCTTTGCAGTTCCTGAGTAGCCTGAGACTTACTCTGCCACTGCGATCAGTTCAGTCAGTTTCGTTCCTGGTTTGACATCACAAACACACCCAGCGTTCGCCCAGACACTCCCCCGTTTCTCTAGCCACTCCCGCATTTTTCCCAGAAACTGCGTTTTTTCGCACACACCCATAAATCGGCCAGTTTCCGCCCAGAAACACCCACTTCCTGTCAATCACACTCCGATCACCAGAACAAAGAAATTTATTCGTTAAGCCGTGAGTAAAATACCAAACTTTTTAGCAAATTTACTTGGCGCAGATGCACTGCGAACATTGCGCGTGCGCAGTTTGCGACTAATCGCTCCGTTGCGAAAAACACTAACGAGCGAACAACTCGGAATGAGGGCCATTGTTTCCATTTCTAGATCGTATGCTAGGTCTGTTTCATCTTTGACCAAGGGTTATTAGTAGTGTTCTTCCTAGATAACATAACGGTAAAAAGAAAGATAGAACAAAACAAATCTTGCTTATAGCAAATCTGTTACTACGATTGGTCTTTCTGTAATCCTTTAGTACGCTCAGGTAGTGTTCAACAGTGCCACCTCTCAGCCTTCACAGAACAGATTCTTGGGTGATATTTCTGCGATTTCACTCCCTTTACGAGTTCCTTCCGGACTAATGGCTTTCCTGCGATGGGAATTCGTGGACCCAAGTTTCTCACTCGGCTACTTTCACTGGGTTCGTGCTGTTAACAAAACTTGGTACGGTCCTTCCCACCTGTCTATTAGGCAACCTGAGTGTAAGAATAATCACACAGTCTCTTGTTCACAATCAAGACAGTTAGTAGTTTGCATATCAGGAATCAACAGTTTCAAGTTCTTTTGTTAAGTTCTCAAATGCTGGCTCATCTTCATAAGGTACTGTACTGTCACCTCATTGGTGTATTTCTGATCATGGTGCAAATCGATCATGACATGAGATTGTCTTCCAAAACCCTCCCAAAAATAAAAAATTCAAAGAGGGTGATTTGTTAAGTGGGGATCTGGGAGTGGTTCCGATGCTACATAACACTAGTGGCAGTGTCTATGACCACAATAGTCCAGTTTCAAGCTATCACTTTGCTCCTACTCCTAAGGATACTATATCTACACACAAATTTCTGCACAATTTCCTTTGCGGTAAACACAGCATTATTTGTGGCAGCAGTAAATGCCTCTACCCAGTTTGGGAAAACATCAGTGCACACCATTCATATTGCAAATTACTACAGGGTGTTAACTGTGCGAAGTCGATTTGTATTACCTGAAAAGGTCCATCTGCAGGAGGAGTGTGGGATGGCTCTGTCAGTGCAACCTTACCAATATTCTTCCTCAAGCAAGTAAGATATGTCATTGCTTTCCTGCTTGCCTGATAAGAGAACCCTGGTACATGCCAGTAAGCTCTTATCAATTTGCACATACCTTCCTTACCCTAGGTGAATCAGACCATGTGCCACCTCAGCTATGCCTGGGAGATATGTCCTGGGGGCCACTGGCTTACCTTGTCCATCTCTCCAGAGTCCTGAGGACTCCTGACCATACCCCTTCACCTTCCAGACCTCCCTTTCCTGTAGGGAACACAAATTTGCATCTCAATTTAATTGTCTGTTTGCAAATGTAGAGTACCATGAGCATCACTCAAAAAAAGAAAAAACATCTCTAGAGGTCTGCGTTCACTAAAGGGCTGTCACTTATGTCTGGTCTTATAGTAAAGGTCTGATTCAGATATTCCATACCATCATGCTTATCAGTGTCTATACAACATTTTCCTTCACCAGTATTCTCATCCTCCACCCTTTGTGCATGACAAGGCACACTGCAGTAATATACTGGTGTCATCGTGCTTATGAGACATACCGGTTTCGGGCAGAACTTTGAAGGACCAACACGACATGTGGTGTATGAACTGTCAAATCATTTACCAGTACTACATCCCAGGTATTTGACCCTTGTCCTAAACAATTGCAGTTTATCCTTTGAGACCTTGTGTCCTGTCTGGAAAAGGTGAAACAGAAACTGTTTCTGATCTGCCAGAAACAACTGAAATGAATCAGCACACAACAACAAATCATCAACATATTGTATCAGAACCAACCCATTCTCAGGCTGAAACGACTGTAAACAGTCATGTAGGCCTTGAGGGGAAAATACTCAGGCTTTCACTGAAACCTTGGGAGAGTCAAGTCCATGTATTGTACCTCCTTTGTGAACGCAAAGATGAAGAGGAAACTGAAGAAAACAGAATAGAGGTTGGTGACAGATAAGTTTGTAGAGGTGGAAAGGATTTTATTAAAATGACAACTGGATTGGGCACTACAGGGAATTGATTAACTACTTGGTCTACCCCCTTAAAGCTTGTGCTTGCTGTGTCACTACTGGGACTACCTCAGCCATCAATCCAGTGTCCTGTCCATCCTAAATTCATAGGGAACCCGGTATCTGTGAGATATTTTCCTCTACCTGTGATGGACATGAATCTAGAACAGTGGAATGCAACATTAGTCTTTGAGGGGTATCTAACATACCTTGTACTTCCTGAGCGGGAGTACAATATATGTATTTCATATTTCAATTTACATAACAAAATCTCTGTCGATTAAGTTAGTCAGGGGTCACTGCTGCTAGAAAAAAAAAAAAGGGTTTAGCATCATAGAGGCCCAATTGTAACTTCTGCAGGTATTGTCAAAGGGTAATGTTGCACTTCTCTCGTTCCTCCCATTTGCCGAATTAGTGTTTACCAGTGATCTTATCCTGACAGAGAATTTTCTAGTACTGCAAAAAAAAAAAACAACAAGCTACTAGGTCATGCGAAGTATTCATTCAATCCTTCTCATCCCGAATTAAGGGTCTGTACATGGTCCAACAAACATTTCCGAGCTTATCTAGACAAGGGCATTCCTAGAAATGAATACTTCTTATGTGGTAATTAAAAAGAAACACCCGGGGGTTACCCCATCTCTGTCTGCTTTCCTACTGGGAAATACTAATGTGCGAACAGGATGTTCTCCATTTATGACATTATTTTCTTGATTTTTATTTTATTTTTGGCTATATATGTACTTGAATGACTCCATACTTACCAGTTCCACTGGTCTCAGCCACTTCCCCTGCAGGCTACAGCTCTTCTTTTACCAGTGGGATATTACTCTTCTGAGTGCATGAGAAATGGCTGAAACCAGTCAGGTCACCTTCTCCTCCTAAATAAAACTTTGACATTTATTAGTACATATATAGGTTACATTCACATTTTTCATATTTTTATTTTTATTATTTTCTATAGTTTGTATACTGGTTGTAAGTGAAAAATTCCTTTACTTTACACAAATCACATCTGCGTATGCTTTACACAGCGCGTATGATGATGCAATTGCGCGGAATTACGCTATGGTATTACATTGCACCGTGTATCACACACACGTGCAGTCCAATCACACAGCTTATAGATAATTGTTATCTATACGCCCTACGATCACGGGAGTCGAATTCACAAGCTGCGCTCCACAGCCGGAGCGTAACACCAAAAATCACGCTCCTCCGCACGTTTTACCTTTAAAAACACACACACTATGTGCCTCAATACCAATAAATACGTGAGGTCGCTAGCCTCCACATCACTGAGCCTCTGATAACTCAATGTCTTCTACGGGAACCCAAATTAGTCATGGAGTTCAATGCATTCACACTTACTTTTCAACAACCCACACTTTTAGGTTTTCTGTACATAAAAAAAAAGTCATTTACCAGTGATTGATAACATCCCCTTCAAGGTATTACACTTTAAACAAAGTATTATAGTAATGTGCTTTAAAATCGGATAGTTACCTGTTAAAATGTGTTTTATCCCACCTTAACAATCAATTTCTATTATGCGGCTAACTTCCGCTTACGTTAATGCGCACTCACGTTTCCTGCCTGTACGTCCATGTGTGTAACACTGCGTTGCTATATACGCGTCCACGTACTATTGTACTATGACACGTGTATACTTGCGTACGTAAATGTGTATCGCTGCGTACCTTTGCACGTAGTTTGCCACACTCTGTTACCCAACTCTAGCAATACAATAAAAATAAAACATTATTTGTATTGTATTGTAGTAGTTAGATAAATGCTTCCACATTCCCTTTGAGTACCGGAAGTCCCTTGCCGGAAAGCTTCCGCTACGTGCTACCTAAACTTTTAGTCAGGAACGGAGCTTCACTTATGAAATGCAAATATTTAGCAAATTTTCGTTAACAATAACACTTTAACAATCAATTTTAAAACACTTCAATATAATATGGCTGACTATAATTTAAATGCTATGATTCATATTGGATAGCTATCTTGCAGAACATACACTGATACAAATATCCATATAATAATAATATACAGTACAAGGTGGCAGTGACGTGCGGTGAGGTCATTGGCTGGGGAAGCACTGATATATATTTTATATATATATATATATATATATAGTGTTTGAAGTGGACATTTTGAAGTGGGGGTATGCAACAGTTAAGGATGCAAGTATGTGCGCGACGAAGGTGCGCACGCTCCAGAAAAGGGGGCGTGGTCACCCAATAGGTGGCGTGTCCAGTGTAGTAGAACCCCTTATACTATCTGGTGCCCCTTTTACCTTGTAGCACATGGCACGAGCCGAAATTCACATTATAGCACATGGTATGAGCCGAAATTCACATTGTAGCACACAGAATGAGCCGACATTCACATTGTAGCACACTGAATGAGCCGACATTCACACTGTAGCACACTGAATGAGCTGAAATTCACATTGTAGCACACTGAAAGAGCCGAAATTCACATTATAGCACACTGAATGAGCCGAAATTCACATTGTAGCACACTGAATGAGCCGAAATTCACACTGTAGCACACTGAATGAGCTGAAATTCACATTTGTAGCACACTGAATGAGCTGAAATTCACACTGTAGCACATTGAATGAGCCGACATTCACACTGTAGCACACTGAATGAGCCGAAATTCACATTATAGCACACTGAAAGAGCCGAAATTCACATTATAGCACACTGAATGAGCCGAAATTCACATTGTAGCACACTGAATGAGCCGAAATTCACACTGTAGCACACTGAATGAGCTGAAATTCACATTGTAGCACACTGAATGAGCTGAAATTCACACTGTAGCACATTGAATGAGCCGACATTCACACTGTAGCACACTGAATGAGCCGAAATTCACATTATAGCACACTGAATGAGCCGAAACTCACATTGTAGCACACTGAATGAGCCGAAATTCTCATTGTAGCACACTGAATGAGCTGAAATTCACACTGTAGCACATTGAATGAGCCGCCATTCACACTGTAGCACACTGAATGAGCCGAAATTCACATTATAGCACACTGAATGAGCCGAAATTCACATTGTAGCACACTGAATGAGCCGAAATTCACATTGTAGCACCAGAGCCGGCCCTAACAAATATGATGCCCTAGGCAAGATTTTAGCTGGTGCTCCCTAGCACCACCGCTGGTTCCACCTCTGACTTTGCACCTCTTTCCCAGCACCATCACCCCTCACCCATAGCAGTCCTTATTTTGGTGCTTGTAACCCCTATATTTTAAATTGAAACAGTTCGCACATTTGGTGCACAGCCCAAAAAGGGGTGTGTTTTTGCAGGCAAGGGTCATGGCCACACAATACTAACCCCAATTCCAATTACACCACACAGTACTGCAACTTTATTCTTTGCACTACCCAACGAGCCCTCATGCGTTTTATCTGGAACCACAGACCCCCCCCACATCGCCGCCAATACCCTAAAACGGCCAACCTCTGCTGGCGGTAGAGGACTCCCTGATATCAAACTCTACTACCTAGCCTCCCACCTATCCCATATTGTCACCTATTATGCTCCTCCGGGATCTGTATCCTGGTTGGATATGGAGGCAGCCCTCGTTAACCTCTCGGACCTGACCCCCTTATGGGGTCTGCCCTCTAACTCCCGACCCTTAACCTCCTCCCCACTATTAAATTTAACCTTAAAATCTGGGATTACCACTCTCTGAAGATGGGTCTCACCACCCCCCCCTCGCCCTTGACCCCCATCTGGCAGAACCCTATGTTTCCTCCTGGATTCTCGCTTACGAGATTCCGTACATGGATAACGCTGGGCTTCAAATTCCCGACTCATTTTGCCGATCGGGGCCAATGGCTGTCCCTACCTGACCTCCAACAGAAGACTCCCTCATACTCACTTAATCCCTTTCAATTCCTACAAATCCGACACTTCTTAGGTTCTCTGCCCTCCTCCGCTTTGCTCCGAGTCCTCACTCCTTTTGAAAGTTTATGCATTAACTCTCACTTCTCCAAAGGCTTATTCTCCCAACTTTACTCCCTTTTACTAGATTCTTCCCTTCCCTCCTCCTGGCCCCATGAACTCGCATGGGAGCGTGACCTTGGGCCCCCTCCGGAGAGCGAAGACTGGGAGGACATGAGACTGGGGATTGCTAAATGCTCTATTGCTACTGCTTTTAAGGAGACTGCCTACAAAATTTACTACCGTTGGTCTTCCTCCCCTACTTGCTGGAGGAACTGCGGATCTAGAGGCACTATGTTACACATATGGTGGACCTGCCCGTCCATAGTCTTGTCAAAATCGAAAAATATCATGCTTCACGTTGCCATATATTAACCCCATGCACATGCACGCAGCTCGTGCATATAGTCTGCCGTACGTGCACATGTCCGCAAGTGCGTACACTCGCTCCGGCGAGTACGCGCGGTATATGCGTATTTACGGTAGAGTTTATGAGCTTGTAGCGGGCGACTCGTTTATAGTATATCTAACCAATATAGTGTGTTTTGTAGGTAATATTCCCTTTTATAATATCTGTAAGTTTGTTTAGTGTAACTGGTTCATGGACAAAGGAATTCCTCTTTACATGATACGAAGGGTCAGACAGGGTCTGAGCGGTGGTGTTTAGTAACTAACCGAAGAGTATTTTATTAGAAACATTCCGGTGTTGGTTAGGAAGAGATCGGTCGCTCCAACGTATAGTTATATGTGAAAGTAGTTTATGGACTTTAAAAGTATTTGCTGTTTATTACACATGTGGTGGGAAACCTGAGATTCCCTCCCACCTGAGCGTCTGAAATAGTCACAGCCCACCTGTTCTAATCAACCTATGACCTTTTGTTATAATGTGAAGACAGATTCCTGTGTCCAATGAACAATGAGATTGTAGGGCCCTTTGTAGTGTACTGTATGTTGTGTATATAAGAACAAGCCAGGCTGGGCCAGCTCAGTCTACTCTCCACAAAAGGTTTTCATCATTGACTAACTAGAGAGCTGGTTTCCAGGACTGCGCAGCGATCATTCCCCAGTGTGTAAATTTTTCTCTGTGACCAACTTAATCTCTGTCTGTATTTGCCATACTCTCTCTCTCCCTCTCTGTTATTGTTTAGGATGAAGACCCTATTGTATATTTATGTCCAGTTATCCTGTTTAGGTGTTTCATGTTAGTGCTGTAGTGTATAAGCTGTTAACTGTATTTTTCCCTTTTTACATAGCTAAATCTCATTAGTAAAGGTGTTGGAACCTCAGCAAGGTGTCTGTGTTTCTCTAGCTAGTACAAAGGGTTTCTGAGTATCTCAATCACTCAAACAGCTTGCTTAAATATCCAGGTTAACCAGTGGTATATCATTACAGTGTTACAATACTAAGGTTTACAGTGTAAGCATATTCTGTGTTTAAAGTTTATAAAAGTACTGTCTGTGTGTGCGCTCGCTGTGTATATTCTGTTCACCCAGCGCAGTGTGTGTACGTTACTTGCGTACCACGTGTGAGGTCTTCATACGCAAATAGCGTATGAAGTGCGTAGCACGTGGTTTAGCGGCCACTACGGCTACACGGTATTAGTATATAGCTAATGTTAAAAGGTAGATAACTGACTCTATCAGTCTCCTTTTGGATTCTAGTTCACTACCTCCTTAACTCCCTCCTGGACTCCCCCATGCTGAAAGATCCCTGGATCTTTTTGCTGTTACCCTCCTCCAAGGCTTAATAAATTATCCCAAAAACTGACTGCACATATTCTAACTGCGGCAAAATCACTGATAGCTCTTAATTGGAAGAACCCCTCCCCACCCTCTCTCTCGGCCCTTAAAACCAAAATTTGGCATATTGCATCAATGGAGAAGATTACATATTATCTCCACGACCAGGGTCACGTTTTTGAGCAGGCTTGGGCTACCTGGCTCGCTGCTGAACGTAGATCGCCGTCTCCCCCCTCTTGCTCATAACTCCTTCCGCAGACACATGGGCATTGCCTACTACTCCACCTCCATCGCCTTGCTCCTTTTCTTCTCTTTTCTCCTCTTCTCTTTCTCCTTCTTATCCTCTCTCGTCTCTTTCTTACCCTCCCACTCTTTCTTTTTTCTGATCTCACTATTTCCAGGATATGTGCTCTGATTGGATTATATTGTGGTTTCAGCTCCCCCTATCCCCCTTTCCCCCCCCCCCCCACAAATTTGATACTTGATTACTAATGTTTTACTTCTGATTATTCTCGTTGTTTATTCTAAAATTGTGGTTTCTGTTGGACGTTGGTTCGCTTGACCGCCTGTCCCTCCTGTCAATGTATCGTTTGCCCATTCTGTTTAACCACGCAAATTAAAGAATTAAAAATAATAAAAAAATTCTGTATGGTTTCATTTGCAAAATATGAATGGGACAAATGTTATAAAGGATAAGGGACTGTATCCGGATGTGTGGAATGGATATTATTGAGGATACTTACCAGTACAAATACTATTTAAAGTTTAAAAAAATTATTGCTGATTAAGCTGGATGATGTTCACACTTAGAATTTGGTGGTCTACATATAGAACAGTACAAATTTTCTTCTGTTTAGATTACTGGTAAAACCACATTTATTTTTATCCCTATTGGCTAGGAAATTGTGAGTCCTGATTCATGAATGGATAGCAGCAACTACATTTATAATTAAAACACCAACTTCAGAATGAACATCATCAAAGCTTTTTTTTTTTTTAAATGTTTGTGTTTTTAAAAAAATGTTTGTATTGGAACTGTATATTTGTGATGGAGCTATTTATGCCAAATGGAATTAAGTATATGTGGCATTGTGGAGATAAGATCGTGAGGTACGTAATGATCTTTAAGTCATTACACCTGGTCCAGGGTGAGTGATTGGCTCATTTGGAGTTAGGGAAGGACCTCGGCAAGCTTAAATACTTAGAGTCTTGGAATCAACGGCACAATCTGAAAAAGGAGCAGGAGAGCTCAGAAACGCGTTTTAGTGTGCCGCTTACCTGTCAGCCGACCAGACGTCCACCCGGGATCACGGAGAGGAAGCGCATAGTGAGGCTATTACCGCTGCAGAGGTTTTTTCCTGCACTTACCTTCCTGAAAGACCTGGTTTTTGTGAGACTCTGTATTCATTTTATACTGGCACGTGCATAGGGTTTTTATGTTTCCTGTAATACTGTTGGAGGTATCAGGGGGTTTTTTAATAAGAATTTTTAAACTACCTTTGTATCTGAGAGGACGTCTTTTAACCATAAGGAGAAGAAAGAAACCATTATATGCATGCGAGAATGAAATATAATGTAAGTCCATCTTTGATGTCGGAGGTTGATGTTGAAAAGAAACCATTACGTGAATACGAGACTGAACTGATATGTAAGTTCGTCTCCATATACTGCTGGATGTCAAATCCACACTTATAAAGTGGTGTGTGAGATTACTAAAAATTTACCTGGGAGCGCAAGAGGCTGGTCACCATTTTTTTTTATTTTACACTGATTTGTTGGGAGAGGGTGCTCCTTTTGTGATTAAGCCACCTGTCTGCACCTGGGGAGCGCAAAGGGAGAAAAATCTGTATATCTTTTGTATAATGTAAAGGGTCACAGTGACAGCCATATAATATAGAGAGCATTTCCGTGACCAAGATACAATGCAAAGAGCATCAGTGACCGACACATAACATAGAGAGAGCATCACAGTGACCACTCTATAATGCAGAGAGCATTGCAGTGACCTCCAAAGACGGCAGAGATTACAGCGACCACCATATACAGATGTGTTCTCACACATCTTGGCCTATAATTACTGCATAGCGTGGCATTGCAGGGGCAAACGCAGGATTTATAAGGGGGGGTTTCCGTGTGTGTTTTGCTATGTTGTTGCTGCATATAACAGCTTTTAATAGCAGCACTGCGATGCGTATGCATCATGGTATGCCGCGCTCAGTCAAAGTTAATGGATAGTGGGAACACGTGTCAAAGTCAGAAAAATATCGCGCTGCACGTTGCCATATATTCACCTCATGCGCGTGCCCGCTGCACATGCACTTTCACTGGCGTGCGTGCACATACTCGCAAATGCGTGACGGCGCTTCTATGGGCATGCGCTCGAGCGCATGGTATGTGCACTTACGGTAGAGTTTGTGTGCGTCTAGCGAGCGACTCAATCGCTAGATAATAAATCCATATAGCAGGTTTTATAGGTAATGTTCCCTTTAGTGATAACTGTAAGTTTGGTTAATGTAACTTGTTCACGGACTTGGGAATCCCTCTTTACTTGGTACAAAGGGTCTGATTAAGGTAGAACAGTTGTGTCTGGTACCTAACCGAAGAGTATTTTAATAGCAATAATCCGGTGTTGGTTAGGTATAGATTAAACGCTCCTGCATATAGTTATGGCCATTAGTAGTTTCTGGACATTTCCTATATTTGCAGTTCATTATCCATGCGGCGGGAATCCGGAGATTCCCTCCCACCTGAGCTGATTGTAATAGCCACAGCCCACCTGTTCAAACTAACCTATGACCTTTTGTTATGATGCAGGGAGACGTTCCTGTGTCCAATGAACAATGAGATTATAGGTCCCTTTGTAGTACACTGTATGCAGTGTATATAAGGTCAGCCAGCCTGGACAGCTCTCCCATTCTCTCCACAAACAGTTATCATATTGACAAACTAGGAGCTGGTACCAGGAATAAGCGCAGCGATCGTTCCCAGTGTGTGTAAGTAATTCTCTGTAATGATTCTCGCTCTTTTGATTGTATTGCCCATATTCTCTCTCCCTGTTTTAGTATAAGATTGTAACGTTATTGTATATTTCTGTCTAGATAATCTGTTAGAATTATATGTTAGTTTGTAGTGTATGACTTGTTAACTGTTTCTCTTTTCGATATAACTTAAACGCTTGTTAGTAAAGGTGTTGGAACCTTAGCACGGTATTGTGTGTTCATTATATTGCAAAGGGTAATAAGAGCGTCTCGATCGCTCAAACAGCTTTAGTATTATTAAGGTTAAGCAGCGTTATATCGCTACAGTGTTTCAGAACAAGGTTTACAGCATAAGAGTGTCCTTTCTGTTTACTGATTGTCATATTGTGAGCGTCTGCGCCGCTCGTGATCTCCTCGTGGTCTCGAGCGTCCGCTACGCTGGTAGCGTATCATTACGTTAGTCGGCAGCCTATAGCGTGCTTGACTCTACGCATTAAGCCGTGAGCGAACGTGCCGCTCGTGCGTCTCGACCACGGATAAACGTCTGCTACGCTAAGTGCGTACCCTTACGGTATCTCATACGCCAATTGCGTACTTAGTCTCTTACCCATATAGTGAAGGTTATAAGGTAATCAATATCAGCATTATCAATTGGGAGCTCGTCCATCCTCCACATATCCACACGTACGAAAGCAGACGTGATCTGCCAGCAAGGGCGGGAAGGCAGTAGTGCTGGATAGATAAGCGTCTGTTTCGCTACGTCGTAGGAGTGCTGGTGGAATCCGGAGGTAAGAACAATACGCTATTGTCCTTTTAAAACTGTTTTTTTCTGTCTTGCGTACGCACGCACGCACGCATACATCTGCATTTCTTTTCATTCGTGTATTTTCACACCTCACTTTCCTGTTTGCCATTTCATAATTGATAACGTGCTAAGAAAGATTTGTTGCTATTGGTAGTTAAGAGTAAAAATAATACATTAAGGGGTAATTTGTAAAACACGCACACAGCTTTGCCTAAGGACATAAGGAAAGACCTGTGTGGTGCTCGGTAGATGATTACATTTAAAGATCATCTACATTGATATAAATGTGTTAATTGTATCTCTGTGGACATATCTGGCTGGCATACACGTGTCTCTAACAAAAGGGTGAGACTAGTGTAGGCAACACAAGGTCCGACGCACGGAGCGTATATTACGCAACGGAGCGTCTGGGTACGCCCACATAATACAAATCACACGATAGTATTATTTTAAATAGGCGAAAAGGAGGTAACGCGAGAATAGCGCAAGTCAATTTTAGTGTCCAAAATTTTAAGCTAATAGATCCTTCTCTAATTTGCGACTCATCTGGACTAGACTGTGTTACTGAATGAAAGGGATTTCTGCGCAGAAACGAAAGTAAAGTGTACATGTGGTGAGAGAGTGTGTATACATATATATAAGTTTCTAAAATATTTTTGGGTTGAACCACAGGAAATCATTGAGTTCTCGTGAGGTACATACGTGTAAGTGACTGCATGGTGGCTTGGGAGGCATCCCTTGTTAAACATAAAAAAAGAGCATTAGAGTATAGCAGACCAGGAGGTCTACTGTAGCACAGACCAGGAGGTCCAGACAGACCAGGAGGTCTAGGTACAGCAGACTAAGAAGTCCGCTATAGATAAAAGGAGCACAACACCAGAAAGGGTTGGTGCGGAACCCATATAGGCCATTAAAGCTCAGGCTGAAGGAATTCTCAGCCGCAATTTTCGATTCCACTGGTCGCTCCGCACATAAGATTAGTTGCTTATGTGCAGAACGATTGTACCGCACGTAATTGTGTGCATTAGTTAGTAATTTGACCCAGTACCATTTGCGTACGCTAGAGGGGTCATAAACGCTATTTGTACATTCTAACGTGATTTGTGTAATATTTTTTTATTTTAAGGGAAATTCGCTGGTCACTCGGGAACTATCCAACAACCAATAGTTACTGGAAAGGGTTAAGTGCTCTTCGGATCACTCTCACATGTTCCAGTAAATAGAGGTTCAGGTCGCAGGGGCCCTAGGTCGAGTACGCCAGTGCTAAGGCAGTGTGTGGGCATATTGGTCGACGTGGGCGAGTGAGTGGAGTACTCGGTAAACTTCGCCGCCGGCCTACCCCGGACATCTTGGTTTTTGTAAGGGTTAGCTGAAGACCCAGATTTGAAGGTCAGAGGTAGTGAAAGCAACACCTGCAAAGATGGGGGCCTGTTGTTCAGGTAGGGGGCGATCAACCTCGGTTCGGGTTGACTTAGTAAACCGACCAATCGGGTCGGCAAGGTATGTAATGTGTGAGAAATACGGTCCACACACAGAGGTTTTGTGCGATGAATGGGAAAGATTGACTGTGCATGACGGGGAGAAGTTCCCAAGAGTAGGCAGTTTTAGCCCAGATGTGTTACAAAATCTAAGGAGAAGGATATGTCTCATTAAATCTGCAAAGAGACGGATCAAACATTATGACTATTTACAGTTATGGCAACAGGAGGGTGAAATACAGAGAGGATTGGCTCAGGCGGCTGGATCTAACCCTATCAAGAAACTGATAGCTACCGCGCCACCGCCACCATACATAACAGGAGAGAGAGTGGTTACAGAGAATGACACACTGGGGTATGATAAACAGGCACTTAGTAACTGTGTAAATGTTAATAATAATGTGACTAAGATTATAGATGCAAATACTAACCCGTGCAAGCTGTACCCTGTTTTAAACTTTCCCAAGGAGTGTGATCAAGAGGACGAGTCAACAACAATATCGGCACTCTCTCTAGCAGCCACCATAGCAGAAACAACAGTGGGCACGGCCCAACCCGTAAGATTAGTATCAAAGGCCCCTAGCGGAGGGACAGGTGAGGTCGTATCAACTGGTAAGTACGGCACCATACACTATGCTGAAACCATTTCACCACATGTTGTAGAATCTACTCAGAATGATGTTATTGGACTTAATCCCGTTAGGGTAATTGCAGTGCCTAATGGGAAAACTGACACTTCAGGAGTCACTCCTGTCAGAAACATTGCCATGCACTGTCCTTTTTCCCCGAATGGAATTAAGAGCAATGGTGTCTGAATTCCCTGATCCTAGAAAAGATCTAGTTGCTAGCCAGAAATACATTAGAGAACTAGGAAATACTGTAGAGCCCAATAACAAAGACTGGCAGATATTGCTGAGGGCATGTTTACCATCCAATGTCGACTCAGCAAGATTTTTAACTGACTGTAAATTAGATGAAGATGTACCCCTTACGGATGTGTACAACCAAGATAATGTGAAGAGAATAAATTTACAGTTAAAAGAGTATTTTCCAGCTGTTGCCAAATGGAGTAAAATTTTCTCCATCAAACAAAAAGAGGGAGAAACAGCTGCTGATTATTTTCATTGGGCACTACAGGAAATGGCTAAGTATACAGGCATAGAAGACATTAAGACAAATGTAAATCATAGAGAAGTAGCAGTATCTGTGTTAATGGATGGTTTAAAGGAAGTATTGAGGACAAGGGTACAGACCACCCAACCATGTTGGCGAGGTCTGTCGGTGGCTACTTTAAGAGAGGCTGTTATTGATCATGATCAGAATATCACCAAACACAGGGAGTCACAAAGTGATAAGTTAATGGCCGTAAGTATACAGGCCCTGACCACAAGGCAACCTCTGTATAAATCTCCGACCCCTGTGGGGAAGTCAAATGTGGTAACTTGTTATTTCTGTCATAAATAGGGACATTTTGCACGAGACTGTAGATTGAAAAATGCACAAAAATCATATCAACCCCCTAGACAACGACATGACACACGAAATTGGGATCAGGGACCGCAGAGACGGAGTTATGAGCCACACGCAGGGGAAACAAGAAGGTATCCCCCAAAAAGAGACTGGCAAGTCTCTGGTAGTTCCCATTTACCCCCTTCACAGGTAATAGCGGCCACTGCAATACAGGGAGGTCACCACGCACCATAGGGGTGTGGCCATACCTGTAATCTGCAGCCAGTGAAATTAATTGCGAGTCTTGGAAGTGAACCCGAGGTCGCAATTGATGTAGCTGGTAAATCTCTAAATTTCCTTGTAGATATGGGGGCGGCCAAGTCAGTGATAAATTCGACCATGGGCATGAGAACCACTGGTAAAACAATTCCAGCCATGGGAGTAACAGGAGTAGTACGACAATACCCTTTAAGCAAACCAACAGAGGTTACGATAGGGCCTTTGCATACCAAGCATTCTTTCCTGCTGGCTGCATCGGCTCCGACTAATCTCTTAGGGAGAGATTTACTGTGCAAAATGGGATGCGTCATATACTGTACTCCTGAAGGTGTGTTCTTGGACATACCCGAAAACCACGCTCAGGAAGCGCAAGATATGCTAGACTCCCCAACAAGATTAATGTCACACACTGTTATTGTAAATAGGTGTCCGTCCAAGATTAAAGAAATGACGTCCCAGATACCAGATTCACTGTGGACCAAGGACGGACAAGACACTGGATTGATGGCAAATGTAGCCCCAGTAGTTGTGCAAGTAAAAGATGGTAGGATAGCTCCAAAAATCCCACAGTACCCTCTGAAGCCAGAGGTGGAGCTAGGAGTTTACCCTGTAATAGAGCGCTTGCTACAACAGGGCATTCTGGTAAGGACGTCCAGCACTGCCAATAGCCCCATCTTCCCTGTTAAAAAGAGTGGGGGGAGGGGTTACAGATTAGTGCAGGATCTAAGGGGGGTCAACAAAATAGTTGAGAGTCAATTCCCCGTAGTGCCAAATCCAGCTGTTATCCTAATGCAAATCCCTCACACTGCCAAATTTTTCACTGTGATTGACCTCTGCTCCGCTTTCTTCTCGGTACCCCTGCACCCTGACAGTCAATACTTATTTGCATTCACATACAGAGGAGTTCAATATACATGGACTCGCCTACCACAAGGTTTCATAGACAGTCCAAGTATCTTCTCACAGGCTTTGCATGATTGTTTACAGTCTTTCCAACCAGAGAGTGGATCAGTATGTGGACGATTTACTACTGTGTTCAGATTCACTGGAAGCATCCCTGAGAGATACGAAACAGCTCCTGTTTCATCTTTCAGACACAGGACACAAGGTTTCCAAGGACAAATTACAATTATGCCAGGCCCGGGTGAAGTATTTGGGACACTGTCTGACACAAGGACTGAGACACCTTACCGCTGATAGAATTCAAGCAATTTGTGACATGACCCTGCCACAAACCCAGCAACAGATTAGAATGTTTTTAGGAATGTGTGGGTATTGCCGTAACTGGATCACAGGTTTTTCCATACTAGCCCTACCTTTGCAGGAGATGGTCTCATCAAGTAAACCTGATCGGATTTCGCACACAGACGAATCTGAAATGGCATTTGAAAGACTTAAACAGTGCCTAACGCAGGCACCGGCATTAGGTATGCCTGACTATGGGAAACCCTTTGAGCTGTACGGAACAGAAAGTGCTGGTTGCGCAGCAGGTGTCTTAACCCAGAAGCATGGTGATGCCAGCAGGCCGATAGCTTACTACAGCGCTCAGCTAGATACGGTAGCGCGATCCCTCCCCACATGCTTGCGAAGTGTTGCAGCGATAGCATTGCTAGTTACAAAAAGCGAAGATGTAGCGCTAGGACACAACCTCACAATTCATACGCCACATGCAGTGTCAGCCTTGCTGAATTCTGCCCAAACCAGGCACGTCTCATCAGCGCGGTTTACAAGATGGGAATTGGCATTAATGGCCCCCGTAAACATTACCATAAAGAGATACAGCGCATTAAATCCTGCAACGTATCTCCCAGGTGTGCCTGGACAGGCACAAAGGGTGGAGGATGAGAGTGATGGTGAAGGAGGATTTAATACAGGGGATGACATGCATGATTGTATGGAATATTTGACCCAAAATTTCACGGCAAGGCCTGACATCAGTGACAACCCACTGGAATATGTAGATTTTACTTTCTACACTGACGGTAGTTGTCACAGACAGACGGACTCGGGAGACTTGTGTACTGGATACGCAGTCGTAGATGACCAAGGTACCATAGAAGCAGAATCGCTAGGCCCACCTCACTCAGCACAAGTTGCTGAACTGGTTGCCCTAACCAGAGCATGTGAATTGGCTAAGGGCAAGTCAGCCAATATCTACACAGATTCTAGGTACGCCTTCGGAGTAGTCCATGATTTCGGAGCCCTATGGCGCCTCAGAAATTTCATGACGGCAGCTGGCACACCCGTAGCACATGCAGCCCACATAAAAAGACTTCTAACAGCGATACAGGAACCCGACAGAGTGGCTGTTATCAAGTGTAAAGCTCACACATATAGCCAAGACCCGGTATCACTTGGTAACAGCCGAGCAGACGAAGCTGCTAAATTAGCAGCCGGTACCCCCAGACAGACAGACATCACACAACTGATGGTATTTAATACTGTAAACACACAGAAATTGTGTGAAATGCAAAACTTGTGTTCCCCACAGGAAAAGGCAGTCTGGAGGTCAAAAGGATATGGTCAGGAATCCTCAGGACTCTGAACAGATGGACAAGGTAAACCAGTGGCACCAAGAGCATACCTTCCAAGTCTAGCGGAAGCAGCACACGGGCTGACTCATCTGGGCAAAGAAGGGATGTGTAAGCTAGTAAGAGCTTATTGGTGCGCCCCAGGATTTTCTTCCCATGCGGGAAAGAGAGCGATGACATGCCTCACCTGCTTGAGGAAGAATATCGGAAAGGCAATACCAACAGAGCCATCTCATATCCCTCCAACAGATGGCCCTTTCCAAGTAATACAAATTGATATCATACAATTGCCACCTTGTAGGAATTTGAAGTATGTTTTGGTCTGTATTGATGTGTTCTCAAATTGGGTCGAAGCATTTCCCGCGGCCACAAATACCGCTGTATTTACTGCAAGAAAATTGTGCAGGAATTTGTGTGTAGGTACGGTATCCCTAGAATAATTGAAAGTGATAGGGGTACCCACTTTATAGGTGAAGTTTTTCAAACAATGTGTAAGTTAATGGGAATTAATAGTAAGATGCATACTCCGTATCGCCCCCAGGCGAGTGCGAAGGTGGAAAGAGTAAACAGCACTATTAAAAATAAATTGAGCAAGGTAATGACGAGACAGGATTGTTGTGGCCTGAAGCTTTGCCAAATGTATTATACAGTATCAGAACCACTCCCAGGTCCCCTCTTAATCTGTCTCCTTTTGAAATTCTGTTTGGTCGACAACCCCATGTTATGATTAACACCCAGGATGATTTGAAATGTAACAATGAAGTAACCGTAAAGTACTTGGTTAAGATGAGTAAGCAATTGAGGAATCAGAATGATAATCTAAAGTTGGTGATTCCTGATTTGCCAGAAAGTAATTGTCATGACATTGAACCTGGGGATTATGTAATGATACGGAATTTTCTACGCTCAGGTTGCCTTATTGACAGATGGGAAGGACCATATCAAGTCTTATTGACCAGCACAACTGCTTTGAAGGTTGCCGAGAGAGAGACTTGGGTCCATACGTCTCATTGTAAAAAGGTTGCGGATCCAGAGAGGTCCCGTGACAAAGAACAGACGGTAGAGGTTGTATCACTAGAGTGTCTGTTCAGGGAAGATTGAGACGACACCTGAGCGTTGAGGATAATAAGACCAGAAGCTTGTCGAGCCAGATTTCTTTTTCCCATTTGTTATTTTCTCCAGTTCCCACCTCCCTCATATTTCCCTTCCCCCTTCTTATTTTCTCCTTTTACTCCTCTAAGATGGACTTGCCCCAAGAGACTGTGATATGGATTTTCCTGTTAACCATGCCATGATGTTGACCAGAGCAGTCTGTTTCGGTGAGAGTACCATGGAAGTCGAGAAAGGATCTGGAATGGGTTCTGATGACCAGGATGGAGGCGTAGTTTTCCAAGAACAACATAATCAACGAGTAAAGGCGAGTATCAGAAAACGATCCGATAGCATTGACAATAAAAGGAATTATGAAGGATTGTTAGCTGAAGAAAACTGCATCTGTAGGCAGTGTAATAACGTAGTTGAGGATGGGTGCATCAAGAAATGTCAATCCAGTTTTAATATCCATATGGATCGGCATCCATTGAGTGACTATCACTCCTTAGTGGGTAAAGTACTAAATCAGACAGACTGTTGGGTATGCTCTCAAGTACCTCAAGGCCATAGCAAATCAGGGCTAGTACCATTCCCTTTAACGGTAGGAGAGGTACTTGAGCTAAGTGGTGGGAGGCCGGTGGACAGGAGGTTTAATATCTCCAGTCCTCCTAGTTTGAAGCTCCACCAATATCATGTGGATAGGTCCTTAGTGTGCTTTAACATTTCCAATCCCCGAAAGCCGGGAAATTGGGAAGTGTCATGGAGTAATCAGACCATGACATTCTCACATAGAGCCGACAGATTGCCCATAGACACAGAACTTATACGCCAGATAGCCGACCATGGAAGATTCTTCCGGTATAGGTACACTTTAGGAAGTAGGACCATGCGAGTTGGAGAAGTATCACCAGGATACTGTGCACATGTCGTACAAACAGATATGTGTACTAAACAGATGGGAGAATTAGGGTTAGGAGATTTCATATGGAAAATTTGTAATATGGTTATGTCACACTCCGTCCCATATGTTCTCCCCGATGATGCATATTTCATATCCGGGAGGAAGGCGTATAAGTGGCTTGCCCCAAACTCAGAAGGGTTGTGTTATATTGGAAAAGTACTGCCTGAGGTAATGACTGTATCCCACACAAAAATAAAAGATATTCACCGTGGTGCCCAAGCTCCTTACACTCACACTCATTACGAGCACGTCGTTAAACGGCACCTGATAGAAAGAACAGAGCATCCGGCCTCTGACCTGATCCATGAATCCACCGGGATTCAAGTCCTACTCGCGTTAGATATCACTCGTACCGCCAGAGGAGTGATGAATTATAGATATATATCTGCGCTTGCAAATTTATTAGACAATATCACCGAAATGTATGACGACACATTCAGGTATACTGGGAGAGAGTTACAAGCCTACAAAACAGAACTGGTTCAGCATAGGATGATTCTCAATTATCTCACAGCTGTGACAGGCGGGTATTGTGTTACCCTAGTGACTCAGTATGGAATAAAGTGCTGCACGTACATTACAAACAGCACGGAGGACCCGGTCGAGGTCATAGACCAAAAGATGGATGACATTTTGCAATTAAAGTGGGAGTTCCGAAGGAGACATAATCTCACCCTCGCCGCTGTGGGTAATGAGCTGACCGGTTGGGTGTCATGGTTGAACCCACGAAATTGGTTCTCTGGTTTAGGAGAATGGGCCCAAGGTATTATCATGGATGTAGGGAAATTTCTTTTGTGTATTCTGGGTGTCATCATATTGGTCGGTCTGATATTTAGATGCGTTCGGGTTTTAACGAAGTGTAAACGTAGTGCCCGAGTGATGAGTTTAAGAAGTGAGAACACTGTAATAACAACGACTAATGTGATTTATGACCCAACGATAGAGACAATGTTGTGATGAAAATGCGAATCCACGGTCCGTTTCTTGCACCTGTTTCTCCTTTGTTTTCCTCCAAGGTACAAAGACATCCACTTGGAAGAAGAATTTGACAACCTTTTATACAGACCACTGATGGACAATGCCATAGACCCCCAATATCCCTAGTGACTCTTAAAATTTACGATAGCCCAACACTTTAAAGATTGTAAGTCTATGGACATTGAGAAAGCTTTTTGCACACCGTTTATTGCAAAAGCATCAGGAGACTACAGTCAACATGTACATCGAGACGAGACAAGACAAGAAAGACACAAGACAAGACCTAAATCGGCAAATGTATATTAAACTCACATAGTTTATCACTGCATTTACCATAATTGTTTCTTATCTTCATCTCTACGACCTTCAGGTAATGACACACATAGTCGATAGGGAATATAGGCACAGATATAAGCAATCACATATCCCCCCCATTCATGTATCATCAACTAAAATGTGCTCCCCCATTTTGTTACAACCAAAAGCCGAAGAGAGCTCGGTAAAGTTTGACAGCCCATCCACAGACCCTTAATACGGGATAAGAAGGAATTCAAATGTATACTTCGCAATACCTCGAAGCTTGATCTAAAACACGTACGGCACGATGATATATGACCCCTCAAACATGGACTCATACATACATGCTTCTACTATCTCACTAGGTCATACCTTTTTCCCACCTTCTTCTCTCCTCCCTTACCTAATCATAGAAATGTATTCACATATGACATATATTTTTCTCTTTTTGAACTGTTTTAGGAAGTGGCAGTTATTGGTGACTGCCAAAGGGTGGACTGTCAAAGTCAGACAAATATCGCGCTGCACGTTGCCATATATTCACCTCATGCGCGTGCCCGCTGAACATGCACTTTCACTGGCGTGCGTGCACATACTCGCAAATGCGTGACGGCGCTTCTATGGGCGTGCGCTCGAGCGCATGGTATGTGCACTTACGGTAGAGTTTGTGTGCGTCTAGCGAGCGACTCAATCGCTAGATAATAAATCCATATAGCAGGTTTTATAGGTAATGTTCCCTTTAGTGATAACTGTAAGTTTGGTTAATGTAACTTGTTCACGGACTTGGGAATCCCTCTTTACTTAGTACAAAGGGTCTGATTAAGGTAGAACAGTTGTGTCTGGTACCTAACCGAAGAGTATTTTAATAGCAATAATCCGGTGTTGGTTAGGTATAGATTAAACGCTCCTGCATATAGTTATGGCCATTAGTAGTTTCTGGACATTTCCTATATTTGCAGTTCATTATCCATGCGGCGGGAATCCGGAGATTCCCTCCCACCTGAGCTGATTGTAATAGCCACAGCCCACCTGTTCAAACTAACCTATGACCTTTTGTTATGATGCAGGGAGACGTTCCTGTGTCCAATGAACAATGAGATTATAGGTCCCTTTGTAGTACACTGTATGCAGTGTATATAAGGTCAGCCAGCCTGGACAGCTCTCCCATTCTCTCCACAAACAGTTATCATATTGACAAACTAGGAGCTGGTACCAGGAATAAGCGCAGCGATCGTTCCCAGTGTGTGTAAGTAATTCTCTGTAATGATTCTCGCTCTTTTGATTGTATTGCCCATATTCTCTCTCCCTGTTTTAGTATAAGATTGTAACGTTATTGTATATTTCTGTCTAGATAATCTGTTAGAATTATATGTTAGTTTGTAGTGTATGACTTGTTAACTGTTTCTCTTTTCGATATAACTTAAACGCTTGTTAGTAAAGGTGATGGAACCTTAGCACGGTATTGTGTGTTCATTATATTGCAAAGGGTAATAAGAGCGTCTCGATCGCTCAAACAGCTTTAGTATTATTAAGGTTAAGCAGCGTTATATCGCTACAGTGTTTCAGAACAAGGTTTACAGCATAAGAGTGTCCTTTCTGTTTACTGATTGTCATATTGTGAGCGTCTGCGCCGCTCATGATCTCCTTGTGGTCTCGAGCATCCGCTACGCTGGTAGCGTATCATTACGTTAGTCGGCAGCCTATAGCGTGCTTGACTCTACGCATTAAGCCGTGAGCGAACGTGCCGCTCGTGCGTCTCGACCACGGATAAGCGTCCGCTACGCTAAGTGCGTACCCTTACGGTATCTCATACGCCAATTGCGTACTTAGTCTCTTACCCATATAGTGAAGGTTATAAGGTCATCAATATCAGCATTATCACACGCATCCCACGTTATGAATGACACGATGTGGCAACAACATAGCAGGACACATCTATATACAGTATTTACACAAACGCGATCCCGATGGAGGACACCTTCATGGCGTCAATGTACTGACGCGAAACGGGATACCGGCGTCAAAATACAGACAGCCTGCATCCCGAACGTCTGCACAGCGGGACGCACTGGGGAGGGGGGAGGATAGGTTCAGGCAGCTAAAGGGGGGTTAGACTTACGGTACACTCCCGAGAAGGTTTGGGACTGGAGAGGGAGGGTTAGGCACCTAGCGGGGAGGGTTAGGGTTAGGCAGCGGGAAAGGGAGGGTTAGGGTTAGGCAGCGGGAAAGGGAGGGTTAGGGTTAGGCAGCGGGAAAGGGAGTGTAGGGTTAGGCACCACTCGGGATGGTTAGGGTAGGGAAAACATGAGGGTTAGGGGGCTAAATGTGGGGCTGTCAGGATTATAATAGACGGGATGCCGTTGTCAGTATACTGACAGCCGGCATCCCATCCATTGGTATCTCATACTGATCCCAGATATGTATATCTATATAATGGAAACCAGTCGATAGATAGATAGTTAGATAGATAGATAGATAAATAGATAAATAGATAGATAAATGTAGAAGCACTAGAGAGAGAAAGAAAGAGACACTGTAGATAGAGATAGAGACAGAGGAAAACCGAGTGAGAGAGAGAAAGACTGTAGATAGATCACACACAAAGCCAAACTTACTCTTCCTCCGTAGAATCCCAGCTCCTGTGTGTGTGATCTCTGGAGTCCCTGGTGTCACGTCAGGTCTCTCCCCCACGTTTCGTGCTCCTGCCTTTGAGCTGCATGCCTCATGTCAGCTCAGCGTTCAGTTTGTGCTCAGGGACGACTTCTTGCAGTGTGGACAGCACAAATGGAGATGGGGGTGTTAGGGTCTACTGCCCTGTGCTGCCACGTCGTCATGGCAACCGGGAGACAAGTGCTAGCGGAGTAACCTGAGCGCAGCTGATACTCCGGTTCGGGTCTTTTGCTGTGCAGTGGTTACAGGCTTTGTGCACGGCAGGGGATCCGGTGCTGGTTTTTGTGCTCACAGTCTGTGAAGTCTGAGTGGGGCGTGGACAGCACCTGCTATATAAAGCCTCTTCTCAGGTTAAGCAGATGCTGCTGAATCTTTGTTGGTTAGTCAGTTCCTGAAAGTTAGCCAGTACTGTGTAGCTTTGTATTTGTTTGTTGCTTACTGCAAATAGGCCTTGGGATTTGGTACTACACTCTGCCAATCCAGACCTAGCAGTAAGACTGGAGTCAGTCGTTTAACTTGCTGGGGTTCTTTTGCTACTCTGTGAACTTAGCAAGTTTGCGGCTGTATTCTCAGACTTGCCTGCCAAAATCCTTTCTCACTGTGCAAGGTGTTCAGGTGTCAGTTTAGTGGCAGTAAGCTGAACCTGTGCACTGCAAGTGAGGACTAGGATTGTGGAGACTCTCCTTGTGTCTATTATTCCATCTCTGACCAAGGAGTTTACTGCCACACCCGTTGGTAACCCTTTAGGGTTTTGCTGTTGCCCTTAGCAACAGCATTTCGGGTTCTCTACGTATTAAAACACAACATCTCGCTTCTTTCCATCTGAGCATTCCTAATACTTGGGATACACCCAGTTTCTTAGCCTCTGGGCTTCTCTGTTCACTTTGTGTTTATTTTGTTACCCTATCACCTTCTGTGTACGTAATGTCATATTCCCCAGTCTGTCTTAGGGATGTGCACTTGAAACTTTTTGGGTTTTGTGTTTTGGTTTTGGGTTCAGTTCCGCGGCCGTGTTTTGGGTTCGAACGCGTTTTGGCAAAAACTCACCGAATTTTTTTTGTCGGATTCGGGTGTGTTTTGGATTCGGGTGTTTTTTTCAAAAAACCCTAAAAAACAGCTTAAATCATAGAATTTGGGGGTCATTTTGATCCCATAGTATTATTAACCTCAAAAACCATAATTTACACTCATTTTCAGTCTATTCTGAATACCTCACACCTCACAATATTATTTTTAGTCCTAAAATTTGCACCGAGGTCGCTGGATGACTAAGCTAAGCGACCCCAGTGGCCGACACAAACACCGGGCCCATCTAGGAGTGGCACTGCAGTGTCACGCAGGATGTCCCTTCCAAAAAACACTCCCCAAACAGCACATGACGCAAAGAAAAAAAGAGGCGCAATGAGGTAGCTGTGTGAGTAAGCTAAGCGACCCTAGTGGCCGACACAAACACCTGGCCCATCTAGGAGTGGCACTGCAGTGTCACGCAGGATGTCCCTTCCAAAAAACCCTCCCCAAACAGCACATGACGCAAAGAAAAAAAGAGGCGCAATGAGGTAGCTGTGTGAGTAAGCTAAGCGACCCTAGTGGCCGACACAAACACCTGGCCCATCTAGGAGTGGCACTGCAGTGTCACGCAGGATGTCCCTTCCAAAAAACCCTCCCCAAACAGCACATGACGCAAAGAAAAAAAGAGGCGCAATGAGGTAGCTGTGTGAGTAAGCTAAGCGACCCTAGTGGCCGACACAAACACCTGGCCCATCTAGGAGTGGCACTGCAGTGTCACGCAGGATGTCCCTTCCAAAAAACACTCCCCAAACAGCACATGACGCAAAGAAAAAAAGAGGCGCAATGAGGTAGCTGTGTGAGTAAGCTAAGCGACCCTAGTGGCCGACACAAACACCTGGCCCATCTAGGAGTGGCACTGCAGTGTCACGCAGGATGTCCCTTCCAAAAAACCCTCCCCAAACAGCACATGACGCAAAGAAAAAAAGAGGCGCAATGAGGTAGCTGTGTGAGTAAGCTAAGCGACCCTAGTGGCCGACACAAACACCTGGCCCATCTAGGAGTGGCACTGCAGTGTCACGCAGGATGTCCCTTCCAAAAAACACTCCCCAAACAGCACATGACGCAAAGAAAAAAAGAGGCGCAATGAGGTAGCTGTGTGAGTAAGCTAAGCGACCCTAGTGGCCGTCACAAACACCTGGCCCATCTAGGAGTGTCACTGCAGTGTCACGCAGGATGTCCCTTCCAAAAAACCCTCCCCAAACAGCACATGACGCAAAGAAAAAAAGAGGCGCAATGAGGTAGCTGTGTGAGTAAGCTAAGCGACCCTAGTGGCCGACACAAACACCTGGCCCATCTAGGAGTGGCACTGCAGTGTCACGCAGGATGTCCCTTCCAAAAAACCCTCCCCAAACAGCACATGACGCAAAGAAAAAAAGAGGCGCAATGAGGTAGCTGTGTGAGTAAGCTAAGCGACCCTAGTGGCCGACACAAACACCTGGCCCATCTAGGAGTGGCACTGCAGTGTCACGCAGGATGTCCCTTCCAAAAAACACTCCCCAAACAGCACATGACGCAAAGAAAAAAAGAGGCGCAATGAGGTAGCTGTGTGAGTAAGCTAAGCGACCCTAGTGGCCGACACAAACACCTGGTCCATCTAGGAGTGGCACTGCAGTGTCACGCAGGATGTCCCTTCCAAAAAACCCTCCCCAAACAGCACATGACGCAACTAAAAATGAAAGAAAAAAGAGGTGCAAGATGGAATTGTCCTTGGGCCCTCCCACCCACCCTTATGTTGTATAAACAGGACATGCACACTTTAACCAACCCATCATTTCAGTGACAGGGTCTGCCACACGACTGTGACTGAAATGACGGGTTGGTTTGGACCCCCACCGAAAAAGAAGCAATTAATCTCTCCTTGCACAAACTGGCTCTACAGAGGCAAGATGTCCACCTCATCATCATCCTCCGATATATCACCGTGTACATCCCGCTCCTCACAGATTATCAATTCGTCCCCACTGGAATCCACCATCTCAGCTCCCTGTGTACTTTGTGGAGGCAATTGCTGCTGGTCAATGTCTCCACGGAGGAACTGATTATAATTCATTTTAATGAACATCATCTTCTCCACATTTTCTGGAAGTAACCTCGTACGCAGATTGCTGACAAGGTGAGCGGCGGCACTAAACACTCTTTCGGAGTACACACTTGTGCGAGGGCAACTTAGGTAGAATAAAGCCAGTTTGTGCAAGGGCCTCCAAATTGCCTCTTTTTCCTGCCAGTATAAGTACGGACTGTCTGACGTGCCTACTTGGATGCGGTCACTCATATAATCCTCCACCATTCTTTCAATGGTGACAGAATCATATGCAGTGACAGTAGACGACATGTCCGTAATCGTTGTCAGGTCCTTCAGTCCGGACCAGATGTCAGCATCAGCAGTCGCTCCAGACTGCCCTGCATCACCGCCAGCGGGTGGGCTCGGAATTCTGAGCCTTTTCCTCGCACCCCCAGTTGCGGGAGAATGTGAAGGAGGAGATGTTGACAGGTCGCAATCCGCTTGACTTGACAATTTTGTCACCAGCAGGTCTTTGAACCCCAGCAGACTTGTGTCTGCTGGAAAGAGAGATCCAAGGTAGGTTTTAAATCTAGGATCGAGCACGGTGGCCAAAATGTAGTGCTCTGATTTCAACAGATTGACCACCCGTGAATCCTTAAGCGAATTAAGGGCTGCATCCACAAGTCCCACATGCCTAGCGGAATCGCTCCCTTTTAGCTCCTCCTTCAATGCCTCAAGCTTCTTCTGCAAAAGCTTGATGAGGGGAATGACCTGACTCAGGCTGGCAGTGTCTGAACTGACTTCACGTGTGGCAAGTTCAAAAGGTTGCAGAACCTTGCACAACGTTGAAATCATTCTCCACTGCGCTTGAGACAGGTACATTCCACCTCCTATATCGTGCTCAATTGTATAGGCTTGAATGGCCTTTTGCTGCTCCTCCAACCTCTGAAGCATATAGAGGGTTGAATTCCACCTCGTTACCACTTCTTGCTTCAGATGATGGCAGGGCAGGTTCAGGCGTTTTTGGTGGTGCTCCAGTTTTCTGTACGTGGTGCCTGTACGCCGAAAGTGTCCCGCAATTCTTCTGGCCACCGACAGCATCTCTTGCACGCCCCTCTCGTTTTTTAAAAAATTCTGCACCACCAAATTCAAGGTATGTGCAAAACATGGGACGTGCTGGAATTTGCCCATATTTAATGCACACACAATATTGCTGGCGTTGTCCGATGCCACAAATCCACAGGAGAGTCCAATTGGGGTAAGCCATTCCGCGATGATCTTCCTCAGTTGCCGTAAGAGGTTTTCAGCTGTGTGCGTATTTTGGAAACCGGTGATACAAAGCGTAGCCTGCCTAGGAAAGAGTTGGCGGTTGCGAGATGCTGCTACTGGTGCCGCCGCTGCTGTTCTTGCGGCGGGAGTCCATACATCTACCCAGTGGGCTGTCACAGTCATATAGTCCTGACCCTGCCCTGCTCCACTTGTCCACATGTCCGTGGTTAAGTGGACATTGGGTACAACTGCATTTTTTAGGACACTGGTGAGTCTTTTTCTGACGTCCGTGTACATTCTCGGTATCGCCTGCCTAGAGAAGTGGAACCTAGATGGTATTTGGTAACGGGGGCACACTGCCTCAATAAATTGTCTAGTTCCCTGTGAACTAACGGCGGATACCGGACGCACGTCTAACAGCAACATAGTTGTCAAGGCCTCAGTTATCCGCTTTGCAACAGGATGACTGCTGTGATATTTCATCTTCCTCGCAAAGGACTGTTGGACAGTCAATTGCTTGGTGGAAGTAGTAAAAGTGGGCTTACGACTTCCCCTCTGGGATGACCATCGACTCCCAGCAGCAACAACAGCAGCGCCAGCAGCAGTAGGCGTTACACGCAAGGATGCATCGGAGGAATCCCCGGCAGGAGAGGACTCGTCAGAATTGCCAGTGACATGGCCTGCAGGACTATTGGCATTCCTGGGGAAGGAGGAAATTGACACTGAGGGAGTTGGTGGGGTGGTTTGCGTGAGCTTGGTTACAAGAGGAAGGGATTTACTGGTCAGTGGACTGCTTCCGCTGTCGCCCAAAGTTTTTGAACTTGTCACTGACTTATTATGAATGCGCTGCAGGTGACGTATAAGGGAGGATGTTCCGAGGTGGTTAACGTCCTTACCCCTACTTATTACAGCTTGACAAAGGCAACACACGGCTTGACAAATGTTGTCCGCATTTCTGGTGAAATACTTCCACACCGAAGAGCTGATTTTTTTGGTATTTTCACCAGGCATGTCAACGGCCCTATTCCTCCCACGGACAACAGGTGTCTCCCCGGGTGCCTGACTTAAACAAACCACTTCACCATCAGAATCCTCCTTGTCAATTTCCTCCCCAGCGCCAGCAACACCCATATCCTCATCCTGGTGTACTTCAACACTGACATCTTCAGTTTGACTATCAGGAACTGGACTGCGGGTGCTCCTTCCAGCACTTGCAGGGGGCGTGCAAATGGTGGAAGGCGCATGCTCTTCACGTCCAGTGTTGGGAAGGTCAGGCATCGCAACCGACACAATTGGACTCTCCTTGTGGATTTGGGATTTCGAATAACGCACAGTTCTTTGCGGTGCTTTTGCCAGCTTCAGTCTTTTCAGTTTTCTAGCGAGAGGCTGAGTGCTTCCATCCTCATGTGAAGCTGAACCACTAGCCATGAACATAGGCCAGGGCCTCAGCCATTCCTTGCCACTCCAGGTGGTAAATGGCATATTGGCAAGTTTACGCTTCTCCTCCGACAATTTTATTTTAGGTTTTGGAGTCCTTTTTTTACTGATATTTGGTGTTTTGGATTTTACATGCTCTGTACTATGACATTGGGCATCGGCCTTGGCAGACGACGTTGCTGGCATTTCATCGTCTCGGCCATGACTAGTGGCAGCAGCTCCAGCACGAGGTGGAAGTGGATCTTGATCTTTCCCTAATTTTGGAACCTCAACATTTTTGTTCTCCATATTTTAATAGGCACAACTAAAAGGCACCTCAGGTAAACAATGGAGATGGATGGATACTAGTATACTTATGGATGGACTGCCGAGTGCCGACACAGAGGTAGCTACAGCCGTGGACTACCATACTGTGTCTGCTGCTAATATAGACTGGATGATAATGAGATGAAATCAATATAATATCACTAGTACTGCAGCCGGACAGGTATGTATATTTATTATGTAATGACTGATGACGGACCTGCTGGACACTGTCAGCTCAGCAGCACCGCAGACTGCTACAGTAAGCTACTATACTATAGTAGTATGTACAAAGAAGAAAGAAGAAAAAAAAACCACGGGGAGGTGGTATACAATTATGGATGGACTGCCGAGTGCCGACACAGAGGTAGCTACAGCCGTGGACTAACGTACTGTGTCTGCTGCTAATATAGACTGGATGATAATGAGATGAAATCAATATAATATCACTAGTACTGCAGCCGGACAGGTATGTATATTTATTATGTAATGACTGATGACGGACCTGCTGGACAGACACTGTCAGCTCAGCAGCACCGCAGACTGCTACAGTAAGCTACTATACTATAGTAGTATATACAAAGAAGAAAGAAGAAAAAAAAACCACGGGGAGGTGGTATACAATTATGGATGGAGTGCCGAGTGCCGACACAGAGGTAGCTACAGCCGTGGACTACCGTACTGTGTCTGCTGCTAATATAGACTGGATGATAATGAGATGAAATCAATATAATATCACTAGTACTGCAGCCGGACAGGTATGTATATTTATTATGTAATGACTGATGACGGACCTGCTGGACACTGTCAGCTCAGCAGCACCACAGACTGCTACAGTAAGCTACTAAACTATAGTAGTATGTACAAAGAAGAAAGAAAAAAAAAAAAACCACGGGGAGGTGGTATACAATTATGGATGGACTGCCGAGTGCCGACACAGAGGTAGCTACAGCCGTGGACTAACGTACTGTGTCTGCTGCTAATATAGACTGGATGATAATGAGATGAAATCAATATAATATCACTAGTACTGCAGCCGGACAGGTATGTATATTTATTATGTAATGACTGATGACGGACCTGCTGGACACTGTCAGCTCAGCAGCACCGCAGACTGCTACAGTAAGCTACTATACTATAGTAGTATGTACAAAGAAGAAAGAAAAAAAAAAACCACGGGGAGGTGGTATACAGTTATGGATGGACTGCCGAGTGCCGACACAGAGGTAGCTACAGCCGTGGACTACCGTACTGTGTCTGCTGCTAATATAGACTGGATGATAATGAGATGAAATCAATATAATATCACTAGTACTGCAGCCGGACAGGTATGTATATTTATTATGTAATGACTGATGACGGACCTGCTGGACACTGTCAGCTCAGCAGCACCGCAGACTGCTACAGTAAGCTACTATACTATAGTAGTATGTACAAAGAAGAAAGAAAAAAAAAAAACCACGGGGAGGTGGTATACAATTATGGATGGACTGCCGAGTGCCGACACAGAGGTAGCTACAGCCGTGGACTAACGTACTGTGTCTGCTGCTAATATAGACTGGATGATAATGAGATGAAATCAATATAATATCACTAGTACTGCAGCCGGACAGGTATGTATATTTATTATGTAATGACTGATGACGGACCTGCTGGACACTGTCAGCTCAGCAGCACCGCAGACTGCTACAGTAAGCTACTATACTATAGTAGTATGTACAAAGAAGAAAGAAAAAAAAAAACCACGGGGAGGTGGTATACAATTATGGATGGACTGCCGAGTGCCGACACAGAGGTAGCTACAGCCGTGGACTAACGTACTGTGTCTGCTGCTAATATAGACTGGATGATAATGAGATGAAATCAATATAATATCACTAGTACTGCAGCCGGACAGGTATGTATATTTATTATGTAATGACTGATGACGGACCTGCTGGACAGACACTGTCAGCTCAGCAGCACCGCAGACTGCTACAGTAAGCTACTATAGTAGTATGTATAAAGAAGAATGAAAAAAAAAAAAAACCACGGGGAGGTGGTATACAATATTATATATATATATACATATATATATATTATATACAATTATATATATATATATATATATATTAAACTGGTGGTGATTGATTATTAAACTGGTGGTCAGGTCACTGGTCACACTATCAGCAACTTGCAAGTAGTACTCCTAAGCAGACAATCACAAAATATATTATACTGGTCTGGTGGTCAGTGTGGTCACAATGGCAGTGTGGCACTGACTCTGGCAGCAAAAGTGTGCACTGTACGTTATATGTACTCCTGAGTCCTGCTCTCAGACTCTAACTGCTCCCCACTGTCAGTGTCTCCTCCACAAGTCAGATAATTAATACAGTCACACTATCTAATCTATATCACTTCAGCAAGTAGTAGTAGTATAGTAGTACTCCTCCTAATAATGCTCCCCAAAATTACTACTACTGTGTCTCTCTCTACTGTCTCACTCTCTTCTCTAAACGGAGAGGACGCCAGCCACGTCCTCTCCCTATGAATCTCAATGCACGTGTGAAAATGGCGGCGACGCGCGGCTCCTTATATAGAATCTGAGTCTCGCGATAGAATCCGAGCCTCGCGAGAATCCGACAGCGGGATGATGACGTTCGGGCGCGCTCGGGTTAACCGAGCAAGGCGGGAAGATCCGAGTCGCTCGGCCCCGTGTAAAAAAACATGAAGTTCGGGCGGGTTCGGATTCCGAGGAACCGAACCCGCTCATCCCTAGTCTGTCTGTGAGTTCATTTGTTTTGCATCCCTCTCCGTTCAGACACAAGTACATTCCTGCAGGCACTGGTGTGCATAACATATTCAGCAGCCCAATACTCCTGTTGAAATTTTGTGGGAATATGGAGCATACCCCTCAAAATACTTTGCAACAGGTGGTCGATCAGGTGCAGGTCTTGACTCGACAATTTAATGATTTGTCCATTAAAATGCACACCTCCCAGGCCGCTGGCAGAGCTCCCGCAGCAGCATCACCTTCAGGGGTTAAGGAGCCGAAAGTAAATCTCCCGGATCGTTTTTCTGGAGATCGCTCGCAGTTCTTTTGTTTCAAGGAGAGCTGCAAGCTATATTTCCAGCTTAGGCCTCAGTCTTCTGGGTCAGAGATTCAGCGGGTGGGCATAGTGATTTCCTTGCTACAAGGAGACCCACAGGTCTGGGCATATGGGTTGCAGCCTGACTGTCCGTCGCTTAAAAGTGTTGATGCTTTTTTTACGGCACTGGGCATGTTGTATGATGACCCTGACAAGACGGCCTCAGCCGAGGCTCAGATTTCGATCCTTAAGCAAGGGCGAAGGCCAGTTGAAGTTTACTGTACGCAGTTTCGGAGGTTGGCCCATGATACCCAGTGGAATGACCCAGCCCTGAGACACCAGTACCGAAGAGGTCTTTCTAACCAGATAAAGGACCAACTGGTACAATATCCCTTGCCTGTTAGCTTGGATCAGCTCATGCAGTTATCCATCCGGGTGGATAGACGGCTGAGAGAGCGTAGGCTTGAAAGGGAGACTGAGGTTTCCTTCTTTCCCAAGGGAACCTCAGACTCTGAGGAATTTTCCGAGGAGCCTATGCAGATTGGAGACAGCAGGGGTTGTGTTTGTACTGTGGGAATAAAGGTCATGTGGTAGTATCATGCCCAGAAAAGCCGGAAAACTTCAGGGCCTGAGGGTGATGGGAAATATCCTGTCAGGCCAGAAGTCAGAATTTCCCAAGAAGACTTTTATCATTCCGGTGACCTTGAAGATCCTCGGTCAAACTGTCAAGACTGAGGCCTTTGTGGACAGTGGGGCCGACGGGGTTTTTATGGACCGCCAATTCGCCCTGAAACACTCTGTTCCCTTAGTACCCTTGGCATCGGAAATTGAGATCTGTCGGTTAAACGGGGAACCATTATCCCAGGGTAAAATTACCTCTTGCACTAGCCAGATTTCTTTGTTTATTGGAGCCACACACTCTGAAAAATTGTCCTTTTATGTGACTGTCTGTACTTTTGCCCCATTGGTGTTGGGGTTACCCTGGTTAAGGGCCCACAATCCTCAATTTGACTGGGTCTCTGGGGAGATTCTTAGTTGGGGTACTTATTGTTTCAGGAGTTGCTTGAGCCTTCCAGTCAGACTTTCGCAGCTAAGTTTGCCAGGATTGCCAGGATGTTATGCAGATTTTGCGGACGTGTTCTCCAACAAAATTGCAGAGGTACTACCTCCCCATCGCCCCTATGACTGTGCCATTGATTTGTTGCCGAATGCTAAGCTTCCCAAGAGCAGGTTGTACTCCCTGTCACGTCCTGAGACTCAGGCTATGGCAGAGTACATTCAGGAGAACTTGGCTAAGGGATTTATCAGACCTTCACAGTCTCCAGTTGGGTCGGGGTTCTTCTTCGTGGGTAAAAAGGACGGTTCGTTGTGACCCTGCATCGACTTCAGGGAATTGAACCGTATCACGATTAAAAACTCATACCCACTGCCTCTCATTTCGGTCTTGTTTGACCAGCTTCGTACTGCCACCATTTTTTCTAAGATTGACCTACGCGGGGCGTACAATCTAATCCGAATAAGAGAGGGGGATGAATGGAAGACTGCCTTTAATACCCACTCAGGGCATTATGAATATTTGGTGATGCCTTTTGGGCTCTGTAATGCCCCGGCAGTGAAAATGGTGGCTTCTTACGAAGCAATTCCATTCGGCAGATTCCACGCAAGAACTTTCCAGTGGGACCTGCTGGACAAATGGTCCGGATCGCATCTTCAGATGCATCAGCGGATAACCCTGTCACCAAGGACAAGGGTGTCTCTCCTGTGGTGGTTGCAGAGTGCTCATCTTTAAGAGGGCCGCAGATTCGGCATTCAGGACTGGGTCCTGGTGACCACGGATGCCAGCCTTCGAGGCTGGGGAGCAGTCACACAGGGAAGAAATTTCCAGGGATTGTGGTCAAACCTGGAGACCTCACTTCACATAAATATCCTGGAGCTAAGGGCCATTTACAATGCCCTAAGTCAAGCGAGACCTCTGCTTCAGGACCAGACGGTGTTGATCCAGTCGGACAACATCACGGCGGTCGCCCACGTAAACAGACAGGGCGGCACAAGAAGCAGGAGGGCGATGGCAGAAGCGGCAAGGATTCTCCGATGGGCGGAAAATCATGTGATAGCACTGTCAGCAGTGTTAATTCCGGGAGTGGACAACTGGGAAGCAGACTTCCTCAGCAGACACGACCTCCACCCGGGAGAGTGGGGACTTCACCCGGAAGTCTTCCACATGATTGTAAGCCGTTGGGAAAAACCAAAGGTGGACATGATGGCGTCCCGCCTCAACAAAAAACAAAAAAAGTTATTGTGCCAGGTCAAGGGACCCTCAGGCGATAGCTGTGGACGCTCTGGTAACGCCGTGGGTGTACCAGTCGGTTATGTGTTCCCTCCTCTGCCTCTCATACCCAAGGTACTGAGAATCATAAGACGGAGAGGAGTAAGAACTATACTCGTGGCTCCGGATTGGCCAAGAAGGACTTGGTACCCGGAACTTCAAGAGATGCTCACAGAGGACCCGTGGCCTCTACCTCTAAGAAGGGACCTGCTCCAGCAGGGACCCTGTCTGTTCCAAGACTTACCGCGGCTGCGTTTGACGGCATGGCGGTTGAACGCCGGATCCTGAAGGAAAAAGGCATTCCAGAGGAAGTCATCCCTACTTTGATAAAAGCCAGAAAGGATGTAACCGCAAAGCATTATCACCGCATTTGGCGAAAATATGTTGCGTGGTGCGAGGCCAGGAAGGCCCCAACAGAGGCATTTCAACTGGGTCGATTCCTGCATTTCCTGCAAACAGGAGTGTCTATGGGCCTCAAATTGGGATCCATTAAGGTTCAGATTTCGGCCCTGTCGATTTTCTTCCAGAAAGAACTGGCTTCAGTTCCTGAAGTTCAGACATTTGTCAAGGGAGTGCTGCATATACAGCCTCCTTTTGTGCCTCCAGTGGCACCTTGGGATCTCAATGTAGTTTTGGGGTTCCTAAAATCACATTGGTTTGAACCACTTAAATCTGTGGATTTAAAATATCTCACGTGGAAAGTGGTCATGCTGTTGGCCCTGGCTTCGGCCAGGCGCGTGTCGGAATTGGCGGCTTTATCCTGTAAAAGCCCTTATCTGATTTTCCATTCGGACAGGGCGGAATTGAGGACTCGTCCTCATTTTCTCCCTAGGGTGGTTTCAGCGTTTCACCTGAACCAGCCTATTGTGGTGCCTGCGGCTACCAGGGACTTGGAGGACTCCAAGTTGCTGGACGTTGTCAGGGCCCTGAAAATATATGTTTCCAGGACTGCTGGAGTCAGAAAATCTGACTCGCTGTTTATCCTGTACGCACCCAACAAGCTGGGTGCCACTGCTTCTAAGCAGACTATTGCTCGCTGTATTTGTAGTACAATTCAGCTTGCGCATTCTGTGACCTTGAGTTTTCTCATTCGGTGCTGCAGAGTCATCCGCACTCTCCCGCCCGTTTGGGAGCTTTGGTATAATCCCCATGGTCCTTACGGAGTCCCCAGCATCCACTAGGACGTCAGAGAAAATAAGAATTTACTTACCGATAATTCTATTTCTCGTAGTCCGTAGTGGATGCTGGGCGCCCATCCCAAGTGCGGATTGTCTGCAATACTTGTACATAGTTATTGTTAACTAGTCGGGTTCTTGTTGTGAGCCATCTATTCAGAGGCTCCTCTGTTATCATGCTGTTAACTGGGTTTCATATCACAAGTTGTACGGTGTGATTGGTGTGGCTGGTATGAGTCTTACCCGGGATTCAAAATCCTTCCTTATTGTGTCAGCTCTTCCGGGCACAGTATCCTAACTGAGGCTTGGAGGAGGGTCATAGGGGGAGGAGCCAGTGCACACCAGGTAGTCCTAAAGCTTTCTATTTGTGCCCAGTCTCCTGCGGAGCCGCTATTCCCCATGGTCCTTACGGAGTCCCCAGCATCCACTACGGACTACGAGAAATAGAATTATCGGTAAGTAAATTCTTATTTTTAAACCTACCTGTAAATCTTTTTCTCCTAGTCCGTAGAGGATGCTGGGCGCCCGTCCCAGTGCGGACAATTTCTGCAAGGCTTGTATATAGTTGTTGCTTACATAAGGGTTATGTTACAGTTGTGATCAGTCTCTGGCTGTTTCTTTTTTATTCATACTGTTAACTGGTTATGTATATTCCATGTTGTATGGTGTGGGCTGGTATGTAACTCGCCCTTAGATTAACAAAAATCCTTTCCTCAAACCGTCCGTCTCCTCTGGGCACAGTTCTTTAACTGAGGTCTGGAGGAGGGGCATAGAGGGAGGAGCCAGTTCACACCCATCTAAAGTCCATGTCCATGTGCCCATGTCTCCGGCGGAGCCCGTCTATACACCATGGTCCTTACGGAGTCCCCAGCATCATCTACGGACTAGGAGAAAAAGATTTACCGGCCGCAGAGTATAAAGTGACAAATTTATATTAAAGGCAACACCAGATAGATTTTGCCTTAAAAAAATGCTACATTAAATCCTGTGGCAAGCTCTGCAATTATGCAAAATGAGGCCCTAGGGTGGACACTTCTCCCCCCCTTAGTCCCACGCTGCAGGCAGGCTGTTGCCAACAGCCTCCTTTCAAAAATAAACTCTAAACTAACTTTAACTAGAAAAGCTCAGTAGAGCTCCCCTAGCTGTGACCGGCTCATCCGGGCACATTTTCTAAACTGAGTCTGGTAGGAGGGACATAGAGGGAGGAGCCAGCCCATACTCTCAAACTCTTAAAGTGCCAATGGCTCCTGGTGGACCCATCTATACCCCATGTTACTAATGTGGACCCCAGCATCCTCTAGGACGTAAGAGAAATGAAGTGATGTGAAATTTAAATTTAACTAAGAAAACAATTACACATACAGATACTTTTAGCCATTGTGGGGAAGGGAATATAATCTCTCTCTCTCTATATATATATATATACATTTTCTCCACTATTTTGTTATTGTCTGGATTGTAATTCTTTACATTTGATCACACAAAGTTGGTCTGTGTAAATGCTTTTATGTGAATCTTCCGTTTGAAGATTTTTCTCCGTTTGCGGGTGTCCGCATCTCTTGCAAAGGGGGTGCAATTGTTGATAGATGCTATCTGGGATGTGTTAAATGTAAATGATACCACACCTGAGCAGTTTGAGGAGGCTTTTTTCACTGTAAAGTAAAAAGCCTCGCTAACCTTCCCTGCGTCAAAGGAATGAAATGCTATATTTGAAACAGCATGGGAAAACCCTTAGAAAAAAATCCAGGTCCCTAAAAGGACCAGGTGGCATTTCCTTTCTCTGAGGAGGATAGGAAAAAATGGGAAAACCCGTCGATTGTTGACGCCTCTGTGTCCAGACTCTCAAAGAAGGTTTTTTTTACCTGTCCCAGGATCTACCGCCTTAAAGGAGCCGGCTTATAGGTAAATTGAGAACACGCTTAAATTGATGTATCCTGCTTCAGGGGCCATATTACGTCCCACTATTGCTACTGCATGGATTGCAAAGGCAATAGTAAAGTGGTTGGATACCTTACTTGAGGATTTGGAGACTATTGATAGGGATGACGTTGCATTGTATTTACGCAACATACATGATTCTGCAGGTTTTATGGTAGAATCCATGAAAGACCTGAGTTCCATGGCTGCGGGAATTTCTTCCATGTCTGTTTCAGCTCGTCGGGGACTGTGGCTACGCCAGTGGTTGGCCGATGCGGAATCCAGAAGGAGTGTGGAGTCCCTACCCTATACAGGTCAGGCTCTCTTTGGGGAAGCTCTAGACGCGTGGATATTCACCGCTACAGCGGGTAAGTCTCCGTTTCTTACCTCAGCAGCACCTGCGGATGGATAGTATACTTGACTACACAGAGGTAGAGCAATGGACTACTGTACCATACTGCTATATATATACTGGTGGTCAGCGAAATTCTGTACTGTCCTCCAACTATATACTGCGCACGACTAAAATGCAGCACAGGTATGGATGGACAGTATACTTGATGACACAGAGGTGCAGCAATGGACTACTGTACCATACTGCTATATATATATACTGGTGGTCAGGAACATTCTGCACTGTCCTCCTACTATATACTGCGCACAACTACAATGCAGGACAGATATGGATGGATAGTATACTTGACACAGAGGTAGATCAATGTATTACTGTACCATACTTGTTAGGCGCCGGGGTCCGCTCGTCGGTGCGGCCCGGCGCCTAGCAACCAGGGACGCCGTGCGCGTTCAGCCGCCGGCTCCCTGGCAACGCTAGACGCCGGGCGCACGGAGCCGCTCAGACCCTAGCAACGGGGACGCCACGTTCGGGCCGCGTTCCCCGTTGCTGGGTCTTTTCTAATTGTATAATGGTGTGCTGGCCGTGCAGCATGCAAGCTGCACGGCATTACTTGTGATTACCCAGTCTGGCTCCTGATTGGGGAGCTCACAGTTATAAGCACCCTTGGGACTTCTCACAGACGCCGGTGATAGCTTCCTGTTTGCCTGTGTCGGTTACAGAGAGTTTCCAGTCCTGCTCAATCCGGTTGTTCCTGTCCTCAGTGATCCTGTACTCGGAAGTTGTCATCTGTTCCTGGAGTCTGACCGAGCACCTTTAACATCCTGTGGTGTTCGTGAGTCGCGGCGTAGCCGTGTGTTGCGGCTTGACCGCTTACTGTTTATTATTTTGTATCTTTGTGTTCTGGAGCTTTTGCGGAGGATTCCGCTCCCCCTGATCCACTCTGGTATCCAGCGGTGCTGGATAGGAGTTACGGATCAGTGGATCTTTGGTTGTCCTTTTCCCTGGCGGCTAGTCCGCACATACTTTTTGGTTTAGTTAGTTAGCTTGTAACCCCTGGCCTGGTTGCTTAGTCAGAGGGCCCCTTGTTATCACCCTGTCTCGGATTTCCCTTTGTCTCCCATTAAGACCTGAGGAGGCATCGGGGTTGGGCAGACATAATCCGCCCTTCGAACGCGGCTGCCATGGGCTCAAGCAACCATAGTCTCGCAGGGGATTTCTGATAACACGGGCGAGACAACGGAGTTAGGGCGCCAGGGGTTACTAGGCTCTCCTGCTCCCACAACCAGTATATCTTTCCAGTACTCAGACCTCTGCCATAAGATCTCCTCTGGTCTGGAGTACGGGAATCATAACATTATCACCGGCCAGACTAAATTTAAAATTAAACAGGAGTTAATTTTTTCCCTTGTTCAGTTGGGAGATTTGTCGGCCTCATGAATCCCACCGGTGTCGGGCCAAATCCTGGCCAGCTTCTAGTTAGCCAGATTCAAGAACTTACTCAGATGGTTCAGAATCTGTCCCTTCGGGTGAGGTCACAGGAAGATCTGTTACGGACTTCCCCGAGGGTCATTCCTGAACCAAAAATGCATCTGCCTGACCGTTTTTCTGGGGATAGAAAACAGTTTTTTAATTTTAAAGAGTCTTGTAAACTTTATTTTCGTTTGAGACCAGTCTCCTCAGGTACGGAGGCTCAGCGAGTTGGAATTATTATTTCTCTGCTTCAGGGGGATCCTCAGACCTGGGCTTTTGGTTTAAAGACAGACGATCCGGCTTTATTTTCTGTAGACGCCTTTCTAAAGTCTTTAGGGCTATTGTATGACGACCCTGATAGAGAGGCATCCGCCGAGAGTCAGTTGCGTGCTCTCAGACAGGGTAGGAATCCCGCAGAGATTTATTGTACGGAGTTTCGCCGTTGGTCGAACGACTGTGGATGGAATGACCCAGCTCTGCGCAGTCAGTTTCGCCTCGGCTTATCTGAGTCTATAAAAGACAGTCTCCTTCAGTATCCCGCTCCTGAGACTCTCGATAAACTCATGGAGCTCTCTATTAAGATTGATCGTCGGCTCAGAGAGCGGAGGGCTGAAAAAGGAGCATCTGTCGGGTCAACTCCTTGTGTTTTTTCCATCCCTGTGGACATAGAGGAGCCTATGCAGATAGGTCTCTCCAGACTGTCTCCTGAAGAAAGAACCAGAAGGCAAAATTCTGGTCTTTGTTTATACTGTGGAGGTAAGGGACATTTTGCCCGTAGTTGTCCGAACAAGTCGGGAAACGTCTCGACCAAGTGAATTGTGAGGGGGTTCACTTTGGTCTGCAGCTTATCTCCTCAAATAATTCACTGTTAGTCCCAGCTAAAGTTTCCTTTGGCAGCCTCTGTTCCTCGGTCTCTGTTTTTGTGGACAGTGGAGCTGCAGGGAACTTTATGGATTTAACATGGGCCAAGACCTTAGGTATTCCTCAGTTAGCCTTGGGTAGGTGTATCACCATGCATGGTTTAGATGGGAGTCCCTTGTCCAATGGGGTTATTTCTCTCTGTACACCTCCTGTTCTACTCTCGGTAGGAGCTCTGCATTCTGAAAAAATTGAGTTTTTCCTCACCCATTGCCCAGCAGTTCCAGTGGTTCTGGGTCACCCTTGGCTGGCCTTTCATAATCCCATCATTGATTGGCAGTCGGGGGAGATCTCACAATGGGGTACCATCTGTAATAAGGAATGTATTACGCTTCCCATCAGAATAGCTGCTGCCATTCCCGCACCCATTCCTGTGGAATACCAGGATTTTGTTGATGTTTTTTCCAAGGGCAATGCGGATATTCTGCCTCCCCATAGGCCTTATGATTGTGCTATTGAGCTAATTCCTGGTGCCACTTTGCCTAATGGAAGGTTATATGCATTGTCCGGACCTGAAACTGTGGCCATGAATGAGTATGTTAAAGAAAGCCTAGGGAAAGGATTTATCAGGCCATCTAAATCCCCTTTAAGTGCAGGCTTCTTCTTCGTAGAGAAGAAGGATGGTTCACTCAGACCCTGCATTGACTTTAGAGCCTTGAATAAAATCTCAGTAAAAAATACTTACCCTCTGCCACTGATCTCTGTCCTCTTTGATCAGCTACGTTCGGCTGTGATTTTTTCTAAGATTGACCTGAGAGGAGCATATAACCTCATCAGAATCAAGTCAGGGGATGAGTGGAAAACGGCATTCAGTACTCAGTCAGGCCACTATGAGTATCTGGTTATGCCATTCGGCCTGTCTAACGCTCCGGCAGTTTTCCAGGATCTCATTAACGATGTGCTCCGTGAATTTCTTGGAAAATTCGTTGTAGTCTACTTAGACGATATTTTGATTTATTCTGACTCTGTAGAACAACATGTTACCCAGGTGCGTCAGGTTCTAAAAAAATTACGTGAAAATCACCTATATGCCAAGCTGGAGAAGTGTGAATTTCATGTCACGGAGGTATCCTTTTTAGGATACATTATTTCCCCTCGGGGATTCCGTATGGAACCAAAGAAGCTCCAAGCCATCCTTAGTTGGGCGCAACCCACCAACTTAAAAGCAATTCAGCGCTTTTTAGGGTTTGCGAACTACTATAGAAGATTTATTCACTCTTTCTCTGACCTAGTTGCTCCCATTGTGGCACTGACTAAGAAGGGAGCGGATCCTACCAATTGGTCACGTGAAGCCGAGCTATCTTTTCAGGCCTTGAAACAAGCCTTTGTCTCAGCCCCTGTCCTCAGACACCCCAACCCAGAATTGCCTTTCATTGTTGAGGTTGATGCCTCAGAGGTTGGAGTAGGGGCTATCCTATCTCAGAAGGATCCGGATTCCCTTGAATTACACCCTTGTGCCTTTATGTCCAGAAAATTCTCTTCTGCTGAATCCAACTACGATGTTGGTAACCGGGAATTGCTGGCTATTAAATGGGCTTTCGAGGAGTGGAGGCATTGGCTTGAGGGAGCGACTCATATCATTTCAGTTTTGACTGATCACAAAAATCTTCAATACATTGAATCAGCTAAACGACTGAATGCCCGGCAGGCTCGTTGGGCTTTATTTTTTACTCGTTTCAAATTCATTATCACCTTCAGGCCAGGATCCAAGAATACCAAGGCAGATGCCCTGTCACGCAGTTTTCTTCCAGTTCAAGACAACAGTCCTGTTACTCCCATACTTCCGTCTTCAGTCATTCGGGCAGGCCTCACACAGGATTTATTTACCCAGTTAAAGCTGCTTCAACATCAGGCTCCTGGAAATACTCCTGCTGGTCGTCTTTTTGTCCCTGAGTTTTTGAGAGCAACTGTTTTGACGGAGTTTCATGATAGCAAAGTTGCCGGGCATCCGGGAATCGCTAAGACTTTGGAATTAGTCTCCCGCTCAGTATGGTGGCCTGGTCTTTCCAAAGACATTAAGGAGTTTGTTTTTTCGTGTCAGGTCTGTGCACAGCATAAAGTTCCCCGTTCTTTGCCTATCGGTCAGCTTATGCCCTTGAATGTTCCTCTTAGGCCATGGTCTCATATCTCCATGGATTTTGTGGTGGACCTCCCTCTGTCAGCCGGATGCCGAGTCATATGGGTGGTAGTGGACCGTTTTAGTAAAATGGCCCATTTCATTGCTCTTCCCCGATTGCCATCTGCCCAGGGATTGGCAGTCTTGTTCCTCCGCCATGTTTTCAGACTCCATGGGTTACCCACTGATATTGTTTCCGATCGGGGTCCACAATTCATTGCACAGTTTTGGAAATCTTTTTGTGTCTCATTGAAGATGAAATTATCTTTAACGTCAGGCTACCATCCCCAATCCAACGGGCAGACTGAGCGAGTTAATCAATCACTAAAACAATATTTGCGGTTGTACTCGGCCAAACTCCAAAATGACTGGTCTGAGTTTCTTCCATTGGCGGAGTTCGCTTACAATAATGCCTGTCATTCCTCCACCAATGTGTCTCCATTTTTTGCAGTTTTTGGTTTTCACCCCAGAGCTAATTCCTTTTTTCAACATTTCTCTGTCTCCTCACTGACCTTGACCTCTCATCTTAGGCTCATTTGGAGAAAAGTGCACCTGGCTCTCAGAAAAGCGGCATTTCAGGAAAAGAGATTTTCTGACAGGCTCCGGCGGCCGTGCACTTTTAAAGTAGGAGATAGGGTGTGGTTGTCGACTCGCAACATTAAACTTCGACAAACCTCAGCCAGATTGGGTCCTAAATTTATTGGACCATTTCGCATTATCAAAAAAGTCAATCCAGTTGCCTTCCGGTTACGTTTACCAAAAACTTTACGGATCGGAAATACTTTCCATTGCTCATTGCTGAAACCATATGTTTCGTCCAGTAGATTTCCTCGTAAGATATCTCAGGGGAGATCACCAATAGTTGTACAGGGTCAGCAGGAGTTCTTGGTGGAGAAGGTTCTCGATTCCAAGTTGTCCCGGGGTCGGCTTTATTTTTTGGTGCATTGGAGAGGTTATGGTCCAGAAGAAAGGTCTTGGGTCCTGGATAAGGATCTCCATGCCCCGAGGCTCAAGAGGGCATTTTTTCGAGAATTTCCTCGGAAACCTGGCTTTAGGGGTTCCTTGACCCCTCCTCAAGGGGGGGGTACTGTTAGGCGCCGGGGTCCGCTCGTCGGTGCGGCCCGGCGCCTAGCAACCATGGACGCCGTGCGCGTTCAGCCGCCGGCTCCCTGGCAACGCTAAACGCCGGGCGCACGGAGCCGCTCAGACCCTAGCAACGGGGACGCCACGTTCGGGCCGCGTTCCCCGTTGCTGGGTCTTTTCTAATTGTATAATGGTGTGCTGGCCGTGCAGCATGCAAGCTGCACGGCATTACTTGTGATTACCCAGTCTGGCTCCTGATTGGGGAGCTCACAGTTATAAGCACCCTTGGGACTTCTCACAGACGCCGGTGATAGCTTCCTGTTTGCCTGTGTCGGTTACAGAGAGTTTCCAGTCCTGCTCAATCCGGTTGTTCCTGTCCTCAGTGATCCTGTACTCGGAAGTTGTCATCTGTTCCTGGAGTCTGACCGAGCACCTTTAACATCCTGTGGTGTTCGTGAGTCGCGGCGTAGCCGTGTGTTGCGGCTTGACCGCTTACTGTTTATTATTTTGTATCTTTGTGTTCTGGAGCTTTTGTGGAGGATTCCGCTCCCCCTGATCCACTCTGGTATCCAGCGGTGCTGGATAGGAGTTACGGATCAGTGGATCTTTGGTTGTCCTTTTCCCTGGCGGCTAGTCCGCACATACTTTTTGGTTTAGTTAGTTAGCTTGTAACCCCTGGCCTGGTTGCTTAGTCAGAGGGCCCCTTGTTATCACCCTGTCTCGGATTTCCCTTTGTCTCCCATTAAGACCTGAGGGGGCATCGGGGTTGGGCAGACATAATCCGCCCTTCGAACGCGGCTGCCATGGGCTCAAGCAACCATAGTCTCGCAGGGGATTTCTGATAACACGGGCGAGACAACGGAGTTAGGGCGCCAGGGGTTACTAGGCTCTCCTGCTCCCACAACCAGTATATCTTTCCAGTACTCAGACCTCTGCCATAAGATCTCCTCTGGTCTGGAGTACGGGAATCATAACAATACTGCTATATATATACTGGTGGTCAGCAAAATTCTGCACTGTCCTCCTTCTATATACTGCGCACAACTAAAATGCAGCACAGGTATGGATGGATAGTATACTTGACGACACAGAGGTAGAGCAATGGACTACTGTATCGTTCTGCTATATATATACTGGTGGTAAGCAAAATACTGCACTGTCCTCCTTCTATATACTGCGCACAACTACAATGCAGCACAGGTATGGATGGATAGTATACCTGACGACACAGAGGTAGAGCAATGGACTACTGCACCGTACTGCTATATATATATATACCGGTGGTCAGCAAAATTCTGCACTGTCCTCCTACTATATACTGCGCACAACTAAAATGCAGCACAGGTATGGATGGATAGTATACATGACGACACAGAGGTATAGCAATGGACTACTGTACCATACTGCTATGTATACATATATATATATATATATATATATACTGGTGGTCAGCAATATTCTGCACTGTCCTCCTTCTATATACTGCACACAACTGCAATGCAGCACAGGTATGGATGGATAGTATACCTGACAACACAGAGGTAGAGCAATGGACTACTGTACCGTACTGCTATATATATATACTGGTGGTCAGCAAAATTCTGCACTGTCCTCCTACTATATACTGCGCACAACTAAAATGCAGCACAGGTATGGATGGATAGCATACTTGACGACACAGAGGTAGAGCAATGGACTACTGTACCGTACTGCTATATATATACTGGTAGTCAGCAAAATTCTGCACCGTCCTCCTACTATATACTGCGCACAAGTACAATGCAGCACAGGTATGGATGGATAGTATACTTGATGACACAGAGGTAGAGCAATGGACTACTGTATTGTTTTGCTATATATATATAGGTGGTAAGCAAAATTCTGAACTGTCCTCCTACTGTATACTGCGCACAACTAAAATGCAGCACAGGCATGTGTGGATAGTATACTTGACGACACAGAGGTAGAGCAATGGACTACTGTACCGTACTGCTATATATATACTGGTGGTCAGCAAAATTCTGCACTGCCCTCCTACTATTTACTGCGCACAACTACAATGTAGCACAGGTGTGAATGGATAGTATACTTGATGATACAGAGGTAGAGCAATGGACTACTGTACCGTACTGCTAGATATATACACTGGTGGTCAGCAAAATTCTGCACTGTCCTCCTACTATATACTGCGCACAACTAAAATGCAGCACAGGTATGGATGGATAGTATACTTGACGACACAGAGGTAGAGCTATGGACTACTGTTCCGTACTGCTATATATATACTGGTGGTAAGCAAAATACTGCACTGTCCTCCTACTGTATACTGCACACAACTAAAATGCAGCACAGGTATGGATGGATAGTATACTTGACGACACAGAGGTAGAGCAATGGACTACTGTACCGTACTGCTATATATATACTGGTGGTCAGCAAAATTCTGCACTGTCCTCCTACTATATACTGCGCACAAGTACAATACAGCACAGGTATGGATGGATAGTATACTTGACGACACAGAGGTAGAGCAATGCACTACTGTACCGTACTGCTATATATATACTGGTGGTCAGCAAAATTCTGCACTGTCCTCCTACTACATACTGCGCACAACTACAATGCAGCACAGGTATGGATGGATAGTACACTTGACGACACAGAGGTAGAGCAATGGGCTACTGTACCGTACTGCTATATATATATATACTGGTGGTGAGCAAAATTCTGCACTGTCCTCCTACTATATACTGCGCACAACTAAAATGCAGCACAGGTATGGATGGATAGTATACTTGACTACACAGAGGTAGAGCAATGGACTACTGTACCGTACTGCTATATATATACTGGTGGTCAGCAAAATTCTGTACTGTCCTCCAACTATATACTGCGCACAACTAAAATGCAGCACAGGAATGGATGGATAGTATACTTGACGACACAGAGGTACAGCAATGGACTACTGTACCATACTGCTATATATATATATACTGGTGGTCAGGAACATTCTGCACTGTCCTCCTACTATATACTGCGCACAAGTACAATGCAGGACAGATATGGATGGATAGTATACTTGACACAGAGGTAGATCAATGGATTACTGTACCATACTGACTTATATACAAGCTTATATACAAGCTACAAGAATCAGGGCTAGGAAGCACAATATGCAATTGGGTCAAAAACTGGTTAGATAATAGGAAGCAGCACGTTGTGGTTAATGGATCTTTTTCAACTTGGACTGAAGTGCTAAGTGGTGTGCCGCAAGGCTCAGTATTAGGACCGCTATTGTTCAATATTTTCATTAACGACCTAACAGAAGGTCTAGAGAGCATGGTGTCAATTTTTGCAGATGATACCAAATTGTGAAAGGCTATAAATACAGAGGAGGATGCCGAGTCTCTTCAGAACGACTTAGTTAAATTAGAAGCATGGGCAGCCAAATGGAGAATGCGCTTCAACACAGACAAGTGTAAGGTAATGCACTGTGGTAACAAGAACAAAAATTACACCTACCTACTAAATGGGGTAAAATTAGGGGATTCTGTACTGGAAAAGGACTTAGGTGTCCTCATAGATAGCAAGCTAAGCAGTAGTACCCAAAGTAGGACTGCAGCAAAGAAGGCTAATAAGATATTAGGATGCATAAAACGGGGTATTGATGCTAGGGACAAGAGTATTATACTCCCGTTATATAAATCACTAGTGAGGCCACACCTTGAATACTGTGTACAGTTCTGGGCACCGTACTACAAAAAGGATATCCGGGAGCTTGAAAAGGTACAGAGGAGGGCGACCAAACTAATTAAGGGCATGGAGACAATGGAATACAAGGAAAGGCTTGAAAGACTAGGCATCTTTACATTGGAAAAGCGGAGACTAAGAGGGAATATGATCAACATCTACAAATATATAAGGGGACAATACACAGAGCTTGCGCTGGACCTGTTTTTGGTTAGATCAACACAGAGGACTCGTGGACACTCGCTCAGGTTAGAGGAGAGGAGATTCCGCACAATACGGCGTAAAGGCTTTTTCACGGTAAGGACAATACGTGTTTGGAATTCCCTGCCCGAGGGAGTTGTAATGGCGGAATCTGTCAACACCTTTAAGAATGGGTTAGATAAATTCCTATTGGATAAGGATATCCAGGGGTATGGTGCATAGTCATGCATTATAGTTACTATAAAAAGGGATAAAATGCAATGGCTGACAGCAGCATCAGTCAGAAATTTTAGTCAAATCATCATGCATAGGACACCACAAATAGGTTGAACTCGATGGACAATTGTCTTTTTTCAACCTCAGATACTATGTTACTATGTTACTATGTTACTGCTATATATATACTGGTGTTTAGCAAAATTCTACACTGTCCTCCTTCTATATACTGCGCACAACTAAAATGCAGCACAGGTATGGATGGATAGTATACTTGACGACACAGAGGTAGAGCAATGGACTACTGTATCGTTCTGCTATATATATACTGGTGGTAAGCAAAATACTGCAATGTCCTCCTACTGTATACTGCACACAACTAAAATGCTGCACAGGTATGGATGGATAGTATACTTGACGACACAGAGGTATAGCAATGGACTACTGTACCGTACTGCTATATATATACTGGTGGTCAGCAAAATTCTGCACTGTCCTCCTACTGTATACTGCACACAACTAAAATGCAGCACAGGTATGGATGGATAGTATACTTGATACAGAGGTAGAGCAATGGACTACAGTACCGTACTGCTATATTTACTGGTTGTCAGCAAAATTCTGCACTGTCCTACTAGTATATACTGTGCACAAGTACAATACAGCACAGGTATGGATGGATAGTATACTTGACGACACAGAGGTAGAGCAATGGACTACTGTAACGTACTGCTATATATATACTGGTGGTCAGCAAAATTCTGCACTGTCCTCCTACTATATACTGCGCACAACTACAATGCAGCACAGGTATGGATGGATAGTACACTTGACGACACAGAGGTAGAGCAATGGGCTACTGTACCGTACTGCTATATATATATATACTGGTGGTGAGCAAAATTCTGCACTGTCCTCCTACTATATACTGCGCACAACTAAAATGCAGCACAGGTATGGATGGATAGTATACTTGACTACACAGAGGTAGAGCAATGGACTACTGTACCGTACTGCCATATATATACTGGTGGTCAGCAAAATTCTGTACTGTCCTCCAACTATATACTGCGCACAACTAAAATGCAGCACAGGTATGGATGGATAGTATACTTGACGACACAGAGGTACAGCAATGGACTACTGTACCATACTGCTATATATATATACTGGTGGTCAGGAACATTCTGCACTGTCCTCCTACTATATACTGCACAACTACAATGCAGGACAGATATGGATGGATAGTATACTTGACACAGAGGTAGATCAATGGATTACTGTACCATACTGACTTATATACAAGCTTATATACAAGCTACAAGAATCAGGGCTAGGAAGCACAATATGCACTTGGGTCAAAAACTGTTTAGATAATAGGAAGCAGCGCGTTGTGGTTAATGGATCTTTTTCAACTTGGACTGAAGTGCTAAGTGGTGTGCCGCAAGGCTCAGTATTAGGACCGCTATTGTTCAATATTTTCATTAACGACCTAACAGAAGGTCTAAAGAGCATAGTGTCAATTTTTGCAGATGATACCAAATTGTGTAAGGCTATAAATACAGAGGAGGATGCCGAGTCTCTTCAGAACGACTTAGTTAAATTAGAAGCATGGGCAGCCAAATGGAGAATGCGCTTCAACACAGACAAGTGTAAGGTAATGCACTGTGGTAACAAGAACAAAAATTACACCTACCTACTAAATGGGGTAAAATTAGGGGATTCTGTACTGGAAAAGGACTTAGGTGTCCTCATAGATAGCAAGCTAAGCAGTAGTACCCAAAGTAGGACTGCAGCAAAGAAGGCTAATAAGCTATTAGGATGCATAAAACGTGAAATTGATGCTAGGGACGAGAGTATTATACTCCCGTTATATAAATCACTAGTGAGGCCACACCTTGAATACTGTGTACAGTTCTGGGCACCGTACTACAAAAAGGATATCCTGGAGCTTGAAAAGGTACAGAGGAGGGCGACCAAACTAATTAAGGGCATGGAGACGATGGAATACAAGGAAAGGCTTGAAAGACTAGGCATGTTTACATTGGAAAAGCAGAGACTAAGAGGGGATATGATCAACATCTACAAATATATAAGGGGACAATACACAGAGCTTGCGCGGGACCTGTTTTTGGTTAGATCAACACAGAGGACTCGTGGACACTTGCTCAGGTTAGAGGAGAGGAGATTCCGCACAATACGGCGTAAAGGCTTTTTCACGGTAAGGACAATACGTGTTTAGAATTCCCTGCCCGAGGGAGTTGTAATGGCGGAATCTGGCAACACCTTTAAGAATGGGTTAGATAAATTCCTATTGGATAAGGATATCCAGGGGTATGGTGCATAGTCATGCATTATAGTTACTATAAAAAGGGATAAAATGCAATGGCTGACAGCAGCATCAGTCAGAAATTTTAGTCAAATCATCATGCATAGGACACCACAAATAGGTTGAACTCGATGGACAATTGTCTTTTTTCAACCTCAGATACTATGTTACTATGTTACTATGTTACTATGTTACTATGTTACTGCTATATATATACTGGTGGTCAGCAAAATTCTGCACTGTCCTCCTTCTATATACTGCGCACAACTAAAATGCAGCACAGGTATGGATGGATAGTATACTTGACGACACAGAGGTAGAGCAATGGACTACTGTATCGTTCTGCTATATATATACTGGTGGTAAGCAAAATACTGCAATGTCCTCCTACTGTATACTGCACACAACTAAAATGCTGCACAGGTATGGATGGATAGTATACTTGACGACACAGAGGTAGAGCAATGGACTACTGTACCGTACTGCTATATATATACTGGTGGTCAGCAAAATTCTGCACTGTCCTCCTACTGTATACTGCACACAACTAAAATGCAGCACAGGTATGGATGGATAGTATACTTGACGACACAGAGATAGAGCAATGGACTACTGTACCGTTCTACTATATATATACTGGTGGTAAGCAAAATACTGCACTGTCCTCCTACTGTATACTGCATACAACTAAAATGCAGCACAGGTATGGATGGATAGTATACTTGACGACACAGAGGTAGAGCAATGGACTACTGTACCGTACTGCTATATATATATACTGGTGGTCAGCAAAATTCTGCACTGTCCTCCTACTATATACTGCGCACAAGTACAATACAGCACAGGTATGGATGGATAGTATACTTGACGACACAGAGGTAGAGCAATGGGCTTCTGTACTGTACTGCTATATATATATATATATATATTGGTGGTCAGCAAAATTCTGCACTGTCCTTCTACTATATACTGCGCACAACCAAAATGCATCACAGGTATGGATGGATAGTATACTTGACTACACAGAGGTAGAGCAATGGACTACTGTACCGTACTGCTATATATATACTGGTGGTCATGACAATTCTGTACTGTCCTCCTACTATATACTGCGCACAACTAAAATGCAGCACAGGTATGGATGGATAGTATACTTGACGACACAGAGGTAGAGCAATGGACTACTGTACCGTACTGCTATATATATACTGGTGGTCAGCAAAATTCTGCACTGTCCTCCTACTATATACTGCGCACAAGTACAATACAGCACAGGTATGGATGGATAGTATACTTGACGACACAGAGGTAGAGCAATGGACTACTGTACCGTTCTACTATATATATACTGGTGGTAAGCAAAATACTGCACTGTCCTCCTACTGTATACTGCATACAACTAAAATGCAGCACAGGTATGGATGGATAGTATACTTGACGACACAGAGGTAGAGCAATGGGCTTCTGTACTGTACTGCTATATATATATATATTGGTGGTCAGCAAAATTCTGCACTGTCCTCCTACTATATACTGCGCACAACCAAAATGCATCACAGGTATGGATGGATAGTATACTTGACTACACAGAGGTAGAGCAATGGACTACAGTACCGTACTGCTATATATATACTGGTGGTCATGACAATTCTGTACTGTCCTCCTACTATATACTGCGCACAACTAAAATGCAGCACAGGTATGGATGGATAGTATACTTGACGACACAGAGGTAGAGCAATGGACTACTGTACCGTACTGCTATATATATACTGGTGGTCAGCAAAATTCTGCACTGTCCTCCTTCTATATACTGCGCACAACTACAATGCAGCACAGGTATTGATGGATAGTATACCTGACGACACAGAGGTAGAGCAATGGACTACTGTACCGTACTGCTATATATATATACCGGTGGTCAGCAAAATTCTGCACTGTCCTCCTACTTTATACTGCACACAACTAAAATGCTGCACAGGTATGGATGGATAGTATACTTGACGACACAGAGGTAGAGCAATGGACTACTGTACCGTACTGTTATATATATACTGGTGGTCAGCAAAATTCTGCACTGTCCTCCTACTGTATACTGCACACAACTAAAATGCAGCACAGGTATGGATGGATAGTATACTTGACGACACAGAGATAGAGCAATGGACTACTGTACCGTTCTACTATATATATACTGGTGGTAAGCAAAATACTGCACTGTCCTCCTACTGTATACTGCATACAACTAAAATGCAGCACAGGTATGGATGGATAGTATACTTGACGACACAGAGGTAGAGCAATGGACTACTGTACCGTACTGCTATATATATATACTGGTGGTCAGCAAAATTCTGCACTGTCCTCCTACTATATACTGCGCACAAGTACAATACAGCACAGGTATGGATGGATAGTATACTTGACGACACAGAGGTAGAGCAATGGGCTTCTGTACTGTACTGCTATATATATATATATATATATTGGTGGTCAGCAAAATTCTGCACTGTCCTTCTACTATATACTGCGCACAACCAAAATGCATCACAGGTATGGATGGATAGTATACTTGACTACACAGAGGTAGAGCAATGGACTACTGTACCGTACTGCTATATATATACTGGTGGTCATGACAATTCTGTACTGTCCTCCTACTATATACTGCGCACAACTAAAATGCAGCACAGGTATGGATGGATAGTATACTTGACGACACAGAGGTAGAGCAATGGACTACTGTACCGTACTGCTATATATATACTGGTGGTCAGCAAAATTCTGCACTGTCCTCCTACTATATACTGCGCACAAGTACAATACAGCACAGGTATGGATGGATAGTATACTTGACGACACAGAGGTAGAGCAATGGACTACTGTACCGTTCTACTATATATATACTGGTGGTAAGCAAAATACTGCACTGTCCTCCTACTGTATACTGCATACAACTAAAATGCAGCACAGGTATGGATGGATAGTATACTTGACGACACAGAGGTAGAGCAATGGGCTTCTGTACTGTACTGCTATATATATATATATATTGGTGGTCAGCAAAATTCTGCACTGTCCTCCTACTATATACTGCGCACAACCAAAATGCATCACAGGTATGGATGGATAGTATACTTGACTACACAGAGGTAGAGCAATGGACTACTGTACCGTACTGCTATATATATACTGGTGGTCATGACAATTCTGTACTGTCCTCCTACTATATACTGCGCACAACTAAAATGCAGCACAGGTATGGATGGATAGTATACTTGACGACACAGAGGTAGAGCAATGGACTACTGTACCGTACTGCTATATATATACTGGTGGTCAGCAAAATTCTGCACTGTCCTCCTTCTATATACTGCGCACAACTACAATGCAGCACAGGTATTGATGGATAGTATACCTGACGACACAGAGGTAGAGCAATGGACTACTGTACCGTACTGCTATATATATATACCGGTGGTCAGCAAAATTCTGCACTGTCCTCCTACTATATACAGCGCACAACTAAAATGCAGCACAGGTATGGATAGATTGTATACTTGACGACACAGAGGTAGAGCAATGGACTACTGTACCGTACTGCTATATATATACTGGTGGTCATGACAATTCTGTACTGTCCTCCTACTATATACTGCGCACAACTAAAATGCAGCACAGGTATGGATGGATAGTATACTTGACGACACAGAGGTAGAGCAATGGACTACTGTACCGTACTGCTATATATATATATATATATATATATACTGGTGGTCAGCAAAATTCTGCACTGTCCTCCTTCTATATACTGCGCACAACTACAATGCAGCACAGGTATTGATGGATAGTATACCTGACGACACAGAGGTAGAGCAATGGACTACTGTACCGTACTGCTATATATATATACCGGTGGTCAGCAAAATTCTGCACTGTCCTCCTACTATATACTGCACACAACTAAAATGCAGCACAGGTATGGATAGATTGTATACTTGACGACACAGAGGTAGAGCAATGGACTACTGTACCGTACTGCTATATATATATATACTGGTGGTCAGCAAAATTCTGCACTGTCCTCCTACTATATACTGTGCACAAGTACAATGCAGCACAGGTATGGATGGATAGTATACTTGATGACACAGAGGTAGAGCAATGGGCTACTGTATCGTTTTGCTATATATATATAGGTGGTAAGCAAAATTCAATCCCCGCAGCACGGCAGTGTAATCGCAGTGGATTACCCCAGGCAAATCGCGGTGCTTCTTGGCCCTGCGAGCGTCCTCGCTCAGCCGCTTACGTCTCTTCTGCCTATCCTGCTGCCCCGCCGCCCTCTTCGCGTATTTTGTTGCGCGCTTTTTTGCCCTAGTTGTGCTACTGACTTCAGACGCCGGCGATGACAGGGAAGAAGAAGAGGAAGAACTGAGAGTACTGGAGCGCGTGCTGGAGCCAGACGCCGACTGCTGAACCTCACCTGATGCTGTCGACTGCTCGGACTGGGCATCCTCCGGTGTGGAAACTGCGAAATCCTCCTCATCTCTCTCAACCACTACAACTTCCGCGATCACCTGAAGATGAAGACGGAGCAAAGGACACAGAAACCACTCGGGGCGCATGCCTAGCACTCTGGGGCGAAGGTGTCCCCACTTTGCGCCCCCGCTCGTCCCGCTAATCCCGCACGGGACGGTGCCCCAGCTGCGCTGTGGCCGCCCCCAGATCACGGCAAGCGCGAGCAATTCGCCGAGCCGCCGACCCCGGCTGCGCACCGGACACGCCCGCTACCGCACGTGTGCCGGAATGCCTTGCCGCCCAGGGCATGCGGCAGCGGCCAGCGGGCCCAATGCCGCCACCACCATTGACAGGGCCAACGCCAACTCCCGGAGGGGTCCTGACACCCCCCAAAAGTCACTGCCGGCACCTGCGGGAGCCCCCGCAGATGCTGGAGTGCGCCTCCCTGCCCCGCGCCCGGCAGGTGCCAACACGGGACCCGATGGGTGAAGCTCCGACTGGCCCGCTGGGGAACTGCTGGCGCCCATGACCACAAGTGGCGCGGTCCCCCACCAGTCATTGCCCCAACTTGTGCCTGCTGGTCGTCGCTATCGCTGCTCCCGCCGCTATCGCTGCTCCTGCCGCTATCGCCCCCCCCCGCGCGCGCGCCCTCCCACCGCAGGCCAGAGCTCCCTTCGCCCGCAGGGAGGGCGCCTCGGCGGGGCTCCATGCTGCCTTGCTTGCCGAAAACCCTGCCCCTGTTACGTCCCCCCCGCCGCTGCTCCTCGCTAGACTCCGGCTGCAAGGGAGGCAGCAGGGGAGATGAGGATACCAATGGCGCCGCTGCGCGCCCATGTGCGCGAACGGCATCACCTGTTGAGAGCGCGGGCGTGCGCGCACCCTGTGCACGCGGCCCGCCGTTTCCTGCCACTAACCCTCCACTACTGGGCCCGCTGAGAGGACCGTCGGACGAGACCCCGCGACCGGCCTCGTCCGACTCACCGCCGCCGTCCGCCCGCTCCGCCCCCTTCGTCTGGCACCACCTCGTGGCCGCGACAAGGAGGAAGAGAGGGGAGGTGAACCGGCAGCCTCTGTCGTCCGCCCAACTTGGCGCGCATGCGCGCGCCCGCGGGCGGCCAAAACCAGTACCGGAGCCGCAAACACTGCACCCGGAGGTGAGGGCTGAAGCCCGGCCACCTCCGGGCATCCTGCCCGTGCCCCCAGCCCTCCCCGCCGCCCGCGGCCGGCCGGTAACACCGGGCCGGAAAGCAGCGGCAAGGAGGAACGAGTCCGCCGAGCCATCGCCGCACTGGCTCCCGCGTCGGCCCCGGAAGACGGGTAGCCGGCAGCAGGGCCAGTCAGCCCATCCTCGGGTCCAGCCCCACCGCCTGATGAGCGGTAGCGAGCTGGGGTCCCGGCGGCACGGCGAGGGCGAGAAGCGGCCATATCAAGCAGTGTATGAATGGAAGGAGGGTGAGCAAAAGAGAACACAGTGCAAATGCAAAGCGAAAGTAAAACTAGCTAAAAGTCTAGTGATTCTGCAGCAATGCAGCACTCACCAGAGACAATTCAGCAGCAAAAGATACCAAGCTGGCCTAGCAGTCCCTATATATACTGAACCCTCCCCTCTCTACCATGGGCTGTACTTTTCCTCACAGTTAAGTCCACCCCTCACAGGAGGTTTAACTCTCTCTATTCCTATGCATTCATTTCGCTCTCCTTAAATTGCATGCAGGTAGTAGAATATCAAACTCCTTGGATGAGAAAAAGACAATAGGAAAGCGCAAATTTAATCTGTTCGTAGATTTTATTAAATGATTATTATATATTAAAACACAAATTCATACCGGCCAGTATGCATAAATTACATATATTTAAGAATCTCTGTAAAAATAACCTAAAAGACCACAATGTATCTCCCCATCAAATCTATGTTGAATGTACTTCAGGTGATACTTTGTATTACCTCCACTGGTAACACACTTGCTGTCTAGTGAACATATACCTTGTAATCAATTAGAAATGCACTTCTGCGAACCTTTCCTATATATTTGGTAGTTGCCTGTGATTTATATACTGCAGTTGAATGTCTTGTTATCAAACAATTTAAATGTCACATGCAATAGTTACATGTATTCCTGCATGGCCATGCAATATGTTTGTGGATAGTTCCGAGCTCTTATGCACAAATCCAAGTCACAGCGTGATGGTACTTAGTGAGCAAACCTGTCACGACTCCCAGGAGGGTCAGATGTTCGTCCTCCAGGCTATTGCTCTCACTTTAAGCCTTGTCTGGAGTTCATAAAACAACTCACTTCGGATGATGTTCCTCCCGGCTGTTTGTGTAGCCTCAGCCTTATCCGGAGTATACGTTCACTTCTCCTCCTCTGAACACTGTTAGCAATGGGTCAATTATCAGCCAGCCGGCTAGTAGGTATGCAGCACTCGATCCCGTCAGTGGGAGAAAAAACACAGATGCGTTTCCCCGCCTTCCAACCTCGGCGGCTTCCTCAGCTTGACGTAGGGCATTGTATATGGCCGGATGTTGATGTGAAGTCAAGTCTCTTGACTTGACCAAAGACCTTGGAAATTTCTTCCCTGTGTGACTGCTCCCCAACCTTGGAGGCTTGCGTCTGTGGTCACCAGGATCCAGCCCTGAATGCCGAATCTGCATCCCTCGAGAAGGTGAGCATTCTGCAGCCACCACAGGAGTGATACCCTGGCCCTGGGGGACAGGGTGATCAACCAATGCATCTGTAAATGTGTCCCGGACCACTTGTCCAGTAGGTCCCATTGGAAAGTCCTTGCATGGAACCTGCCGAATGGAATGGCCTTGTATGATGCCACCATCTTTCCCAGGACTCGAGTGCAGTGATGCACTGACACCTGTTTTGGTTTCAATAGGTTCCTGACAAGAGTCATGAGTTCCTGGGCCTTTTCTATCAGGAGATAAACCCTCTTCTGGTCCGTGTCCAGAATCATGCCCAAGAAAGACAGACGAGTCGTAGGAACCAACTGCGACTTCCGGATATTGAGAATCCAGCCGTGTTGCTGTAACACTTTCAGTGAAAGTGATACGCTGTTCAGCAACTGCTCTCTTGATCTTTTATGAGGAGATCACCCAAGTATGGGATAATTGTGACACCTTGCTTGCGCAGGAGCACCATAATTTCCGCCATTACCTTGGTGAAAATTCTCGGAGCTGTGGACAGACCAAATGGCAACGTCTGAAATTGGTAATGACATCCTTTATGTCTACCAAAACCATGAAATCTCCTACCTCCGGACTGGAGATCACTGACCTGAGAGATTCCATCTTAAAATTGAATTTCTTTAGGTAGAAATTGAGGGATTTCAGATTTAAGATTGGTCTGACTGAGCCGTCCGGCTTCGGTACCATGAAGAGGCTTGAATAAAAACCTTCTCCCTGCTGACTAAGGCCGATTTGAACAATCGGTGAGGGGGAACGTCTTGAAACCCCAGTTTGTACCCTTGGGACACTATTTGTAAAACCCAAGAGTCCAGGTCCGAATGAATCCAGAACTGACTGAAGAGTTTTAGACGTGCCCCCACTGGTGCGGGCTCCTGCAAGAACGCCCCAGCGTCATGCAGTGGATTTGGCAGAAGCAGAGGATGATATCTGCTCCTGCGATCTTGAAGAGGCTACAGACCTCTTCCCTCTTCTCCTTCCTCTACCTGCAAAGATAGGGGAATCTTAACTTCTAGCATATCTATTGGGCCGAAATGACTGCGTCAGATAATGATGCGTCTTCATCCGTTGGGAGGGAACATAGGGCAAGAAGGTTGACTTACCTGCGGGAGCTGCCGAGATCAAATTAACTAGGCCGTCACCAAACAAGGCTTCACCTTCATAGGGAAGAGACTCCCTTTCTTCTTGGAGTCAGCATCAGCATTCCCTTGGTGAATCCACAATGCCCTCCTATCCGAGACTGCCATGAAATTGGCCCATGAACTCAAGAGTCCTATATCCCTTGCAGTCTGACGTAAGTATGCTGCAGTGTCCTTGATATGATCCAACGTAAGGAGTATCCCACCTCTCCAGGGTATCTATATCGGATGACAATGTGTTCGACAAATTCTTGAATACTACTACTCACCCATGCGCATGTAATGGCAAGTCTAAGTAATGTACCCGTGGTTACATAACTAGAAATAATGTAGCTTCCTGCATATGATCCGCTGGATTTGTGACAGGGCCCCGTGCAGAACAGGGGGTGGCTCCTACTTTATTCTGTCCGCTGCGGGAAATGAATAAACAACTGGAATCCTTTTGGGGATTTGAAACCATCTTGTCGAGCTGGCCCAGACTTTCTCAAACAGAGATGGAGGAACGTTACATCAGCTTTCATTATATATCTATATATATATATATATATTAGTGATGAGCGGGTTCGGTTTCTCGGAAACCGAACCCCCCCGAACTTCACCCTTTTTACACGGGTCCGAGGCAGGTTCGAACCTTCCCGCCTTGCTCGGTTAACCCGAGCGCGCCCGAACGTCATCATCCCGCTGTCATATTCTCGCGAGATTCGGATTCTATATAAGGAGCCGCGCGTCGCCGCCATTTTCACTCGTGCATTGGAGATGATAGGGAGAGGATGTGGCTAGCGTCCTCTCCGTTTATTGTTGAACTTGATTGCTTTATTGCTTAATTGTGGGGAGAACTGGGGAGCAGCTGTTAGGAGGAGTACAGTGCAGAGTTTTACTGATCAGTGACCACCAGTTATCCGTTCTCTGCCTGAAAAAAACGCTCCATATCTGTGCTCTGTGTGCTGCATATATATCTGTGCTCACACTGCTTAATTGTGGGGACTGGGGAGCAGCTGTATTATATAGCAGGAGTACAGTGCAGAGTTTTGCTGACAGTGACCACCAGTATACGTTGTCTGCCTGAAAAACACTCCATATCTGTGCTCAGTGTGCTGCTTTATTGTGGGGACTGGGGACCACCAGTATAATTAATATTATATAGAAGGAGTACAGTGCAGAGTTTTGCTGACCAGTGACCACCAGTATATAATATATAGCAGTACGGTACGGAAGGCCACTGCTGTACCTACCTCTGTGTCGTCATTAAGTATACTATCCATCCACATTTTATACCTGTGGTGCATTTTAGTTTTGCAGTTTGCTGACACAGTGACCACCAGTATACTATATACAGCAGTACGGTACGGAAAGGCCACTGCTGTACCTACCTCTGTGTCGTCATTAAGTATACTATCCATCTACATTCTATACCTGAGGTAGATAAATGGGTACATGAAGGTATGCATCCTTGAATTTGAACCTTTTCAAGTATAGGTTCAGGGATTTCAAATTTAATATGGGTCTGACCGAACTGTCCGGTTTCGGGACTACAAACATGGTCGAGTAATATCCCTTTCCTTGTTGTAGGAGGGGAACCTTGACCACCACCTGTTGAAGATACAATTTTTGTATTGCATATAACACTATCTCCCTTTCCTGGGGAGAAGTTGGTAGAGCCGATTTAAAAAAATCGGCAAGGAGGCACTTCTTCGAATTCCAGCTTGTAACCCTGAGAAACAATTTTTGTTGCCCAGGGATCCACCTGGTAGTGAACCCAGATGTGGCTGAAACTCCGAAGACGTGCCCCCACTGGGCCAGACTCCGCCAGTGGAGCCCCAGCGTCATGCGGTAGATTTTGTAGAGGCCGGGGAGGACTTCTGTTCCTGGGAACTAGCTGTGTTGTGCAACTTTTTTCCTCTGCCCCTACCTCTGACAAGAAAGGACGCACCTCGCACTTTCTTGTTTCTTTGTGACCGAAAGGACTGCATTTGATAATGCAGAGCTTTCTTATGCTGTGAGGGAACATAAGGTAAAACATTTGATTTTCCAGCTGTAGCTGTGGAGACTAGGTCCGAGAGACCTTCCCCAAACAATTCCTCACCCCTGTATGGTAAAACCTCCATATGCCTTTTTGAGTCGGCATCACCTGTCCATTGCCGTGTCCATAGGACTCTTCTGGCAGAAATCGACATAGCGTTTATTCTAGAACCCTGTAGACTAATGTCTCTTTGGCACAATGCCGCTGGCCCGACTCCTCCTGTCCAGTGACCGCCTCTGCCTGTCAATCAGTGTGTGCTGGCATACTCTCTCTCTGTCTCTCCAAAGGGCCTTGTGGGGGAAATGTCTTCAGAAAAAGCATTCCCTGTGTGTGTGGTGTGTCGGTACACGTGTGTCGACATGTCTGAGGAAGAAGGATATATTAGAGAGGAGCAGGAGCAAATGAATGTGGTGTCTCCGCCGACAGCGCCGACACCTGATTGGATGGATATGTCGAATGTTTTAAATGCTAGTGTAAACTCATTACACAAAAGATTAGACAAGGCTGAAGCTTTGGGACAGTCAGGGTCTCAACCCATGCCTGATCCTATGTCGCAGGGACTGTCAGGGTCTCATAAGCACCCACTATCCCAGATTGTTGACACAGATACCGACATGGATTCTGACTCCAGTGTCGATTACGATGATGCAAAGTTACAGCCAAAATTGGCAAAATCCATTCGATATATGTTTATGGCAATAAAAGATGTTTTGCTCATCACAGAGGAACCCCTGTCCCTGACAAGAGGGTACATATGTATAAGGGAAAGAAGCCTGAGGTAACCTTTCCCCCCTCACACGAGCTGAACGAGTTATGTGAAAAAGCTTGGGAATCTCCAGATAAAAGACTGCAGATTTCCAAAAGGATTCTTATGGCGTATCCTTTCCCATCAACGGATAGGTTACGATGGGAATCCTCCCCTAGGGTGTACAAAGCATTAACATGCTTATCCAAGAACGTAGCCCTCCCGTCCCAGGATACAGCTACACTCAAAGAGTCTGCTGACCGCAAACAGGAGATTACCCTGAAGTCCATTTATACACATTCAGGTACCTTACTCAGACCGGCAATTGCGTCAGCCTGGGTGTGTAGTGCTGTAGCGGCATGGACGGATACCTTATCTGAGGGGATGGATACCCTAGATAAGGATACTATTTTATTGACCCTGGGGCATATAAGAGATGCTGTCCTATATATGTGTGTGTGCAAACTACAGGTGGTGCTGCAGGGCTCACACCCTTTTACTTGTCTTGTAGAGCAACTCTGGAGCTGTTACTGGGTCCAGCTGCTTCAAGAAATCAGCTTGAATGCTTCAGGGGCTGGGGCATGGCCAACATGAGCCCCACACTGATGGGGGGTGGGGGTGTATAAAGCGATCTAGGGGTCATCCAAGCGCAACCCCACAAAGGCCGCTGTGCCCTGCATGACCCTTTTCTCTTTTCATATGCAGACGAGGGTTGCAGCCAACTATGCCCACTGCTTGGATGACCTCACCATATGCAAATCCATCTGCTGCAGGCCTTCCCCCAGGAATGCTTGCAATAGTTGTTGCATTTAGTTTGTTGTTTGGGGGTGCTTCAGTATTAGGCAGCCTTCTGCCCTACCACATTCGTCTGAAAATATGTGTTCTCCCTGCAGTTGTTGTCCCCAGATGAGAGTTCCCTTGTGCTGCCTCATTTGGATCTCCTTTACTTGACGGAGTTGTGCCTGAGCAGTGGCCCTCCCCAGCCCTATCTCAAATCATTCTTATTTTGCATAGGTGATACCATTGTCATGAAGATTGTTTTTCCAGGGTGAGGTTCATTCATAGCATTCTGGGTATGCTGACCCCTGTGATTTCCCCAAATGTGGGAGACTTGACTGCATCATTTGTGGTGGTGGGGGGGGGGGGGGGGACTGCGTTTGTGCTTTCCTCTGGTCAGCTCTGATAAAAGTCAGATCTCTTTGTCTCAGATCTTCCTCTAGCCTTGTTCTTCTTTCGAGAGTTCCTTTGTGCTGCCTCAGTTGGATCTCCTTCACTTGACAGGGTGGTGCCCGAGCAGCGACCCTGCCCAGCTCTAGCCCAACTCCTACTTACCTGCCAGGTGAGATATTATGATCATGAAGGTGCTTCTCCCAGGGCAAGGCTCACCTATTGCACTCTGGGTGTGCTGCCACTGCGATTTCCCCAAATGTGGAAAACTTGATTGCATAATTTGTGGTAGTGGGGGACTGCATTTGTACTTTCCCCTGGTTGGCTCTGGTATAATTCAGATCTCTTTGTCTCAGGTCTCTCTCCACCCTAGTTTGCTGTCTGTTTCCACTTCTCTTTTCTTGAGCCCCTCCCTTCTATGCCCTTGCGCACTATCCTGACTTCTCCTCCCGTCTGCTTACTTTGTGCCTTCCAACGCACAATGTGAACTACAGATGGTGCTGCAGGGCCCACGCCCTTTTATTTGCCTTACAGAGCAGCTCTGGAGCTGTTACAGTGCCCAGCTGTTGCAAGAAATCAGCTTGAATGCTTCAGGGGCTGGGGCATGGCCAACATGAGCCCCACACCGAAGGAGGGTGGGGGTGTTTAATGCGAACTAGGGGTCATTCAAGCGCCGCAAAAGGCCGTTATGCCCTGCATGCCCCTTTTCTCTTTTCATATGCAGATGAGGGTTCCAGCCAACGTTGGCCCACTGCTTGGATGACATCACCGTATGCAAATCCATCTGCTGCAGACCTTCCCCCAGGAATGCTTGCACTAGTTGTTGCATATGGTTTGATGTTTGAGGGTGCTTCAGTATTAGGCAGCCTTCCGCCCTCCCATGTTCATCTGAAAAGATGTGGTCTCCCTGCAGTTGTTGTCCCCAGACGAGAGTTCCCTTGTGCTTCCTGAGTTGAATCTCCTTAACTTGACGGGGTGTGCCCAAACAACCACCCTCCCCAGCCCTATCCCAACACATACTTATCTTGCATATGAGATCTCTTGATCATGAAGATAGTTCTCACAGGTTGAGGTTCAACCATTACATTTTAAAGTAGGAAGGTACAAATTACATATTCAAATTGCATCTATGAGCTGGATTCAAATGTTCCCCCCCTCTTCCTTTCTCAATTGTGCCTATCAGCAGCTATTGTAATGTTGCTGCCAATGGGTGTGACACATTCATTTCTTTTGTGGGGAACACTGGACTCCACAAGGATTCACATTGAGGTGTAAAGTAGGATCTTGATCTGAGACACCAACAGGCTCAAAGCTTTTGACTGTTCCCAAGATGCTCAGCACCCCCTCCTCTATAAACTCGCGTCCATGAACAGGGAGCTCAGTTTGTAGTTGGTGCCTTCAGTAGCAGGCCACTTAACAGAGGGCTGCCTCAGGCAGCCTATTCTTTGCTATTAATTTTGACAAGAAAATAAGAACTTTTTTATAAGAATCTACAAGGGCTGCAGCAGGCTAGGTCTAATAGACATCTTTACTGCAGCTTCATCACTCCCAGCGGCGCTGTATACTCCCGTGCCCTGGTTGCTGGGTCACTGCAGCGGAGGCTCCGGTTTCTTCCTAAGGTCAGTCACACACACACCGCCCTCCGGGATCATGAGGCCGCTGATGAAAGGGAGGTAAGGGGCTTCTGTGCCCACACTATACTATGATCCAGCGTGGCCGTAGGGGGCGGGCCGTGTGCACACTAGCGTGGACACTGATTACTGTGCAGCCTCTCCACTAGCCACCAGAGACAGTTAAGGAGCACAGGTCTGGGGGGTTTTCTCCTATATTAACCCCATTTTGTACTACCCGCAGTGCATTGTGATAGGTAATAGGGCCTGACTCAGGTTGGATTGCAATCGCAATAAGCAATCCAACTGCAAAAATTGCTAAAAGCATACGCATGCGCCTGCATTTTCTGCGGCACCCCGAAGATAATGCGATCGCCTCTGCCTGTCAATCAGTGCGGGGGGGGGGGGGTCACCAACACTCCATTTCCAAGTCGGAGATGGAGCGGTGCGGGGGCAGGGCTTCAAAATGGGATTGGCAACAGAGAAACAGGAGGCGTGGTCAGAGCGGCTGCATGACATCACATGCAGCCGCTGCGATCACAAAAATGGTGGCGGCTTCCTGCGCACACATACAGTCTGCACCAGCAGGAGGTTACCCCATTTTTTATGATCACGCTGAACTGCACTGCGACTGCAATTTCAGCGTGGTCAAGAAGGGAGGCGGCATGCTGGGTGGCCATGCCCTGTGATGGGTGGCCCCAACATGCGAACCAAAGGATTGCAAATTCTGTTACTTAGCAGAATTTGCAATCCTTACTTTCTGCAATCCTTACTGAATTAGGCCCATTGATTACAAAATTTATTTGTAAACAATATTTGCAGTTTTTCTTCAGGGACTAACACAAAAGATGCTTGGGGCTACTAACACATGGGTAAGCCACGTAAAGCTTCCCATGGGTCAGTGGCATCACAACGGGGTGGCGGCCCACACCAGAGTGTCATCCGCCAAGGGGGGTGACACCAAAGTGCCAGCTCCTCTTCAGTGACAGAATCTGGGTGTTGCACTGTGACATTACGTGCAACACCCAGTGTCTGTCACTGTGCAGGAGCCAGCACCGCTCACACACTAGTCCCCGGGTGCAGCCCGCAACCCCCGGGACACCCGGAGCGACAAAATAGAGATTCAGGCCACCAGGCCACGCCCCTACCTATGAGACCATGCCTCCTTTTTACCATTGCACTGCTTATCTGCGCGCACTGCATTACAATCTCCCTTGCCGCCTCTCTGGGTGTCACCAGTGATAGTGACACCTCTGCCATGCTTGTAGCAGCTGGTCCTAAGATCTACGCCTCCAGCCCTGAGTGTTTGCCCTTGTGACTTGTTGATCATCATAGCGAAGCAGATCCTTACAGAAAACTGCAGGGGCTTAGATTGAAAAGAAAAAAAATTGATGGGTATAAGGTAGAGAGGAGCGGGTTCGGTTCTCCGAAAACCGAATTCCCCCCTGAACTCCATGTGGTTTACACGGGTCCGAGGCAGGCTCGGTTGTTCCCGCCTGACTCAGAAAACCTGAACGAGGGAAAATGTCATCATCCCGCTGTCGGATTCTCGCGAGTTTCGGATTCCATATAAAGAGCAACGCGTCGCCGCCATTTTTACTCGTGCATTGAAGAGAGAGCGGAGAGGACTTGGCTACGTTCTCTCAGTGGAAATCTCAATATCAGTGCTCAGTATCAGTGCTTACTTATTGCTGCTCAGTAATACTAGTAGTATGTCTCTCCTGCTCAGTGTCAGTTCTCAGTAGTATCCTCATCAGTGCTCAGTATCACTGCTCATTGGGGGTAATTCCAAGTTGATCGCAGCAGGAATTTTTTAGCAGTTGGGCAAAACCATGTGCACTGCAGAGGGGGCAGATATAACATGTGCAGACAGCGTTAGATTTCGGCTGGGTTATTTTGTTTCTGTGCAGGGTAAATACTGGCTGCTGTATTTTTACGATTCAATTTAGATTGCAGATTGAACACACCCCACCCAAATCTAAATCTCTCTGCACATGTTATATCTGCCTCCCCTGCACTGCACATGGTTTTGCCCAATTGCTAACAAAATTCCTGCTGCGATCAACTTGGAATTACCCCATTGTCTATTGCTGCATTGTGGTGCTCAGCATACTACAGTACATTACTAATAGTCCAGTGCTGCATTTTGCTGCTCAGTGTCAGTTCTAGTATCCTCATCAGTGCTCAGTATCACTGCTCATTGCATTGTGGTGTTCAGTATACTACAGTAACATAGTAATATAGTAACATAGTATTTAAGGTTAAGTAGAGGCAAATTGCCCATCGTGTTCAACCTGTTTTAAGTTGTGATGATTCTACATACTTGCTGAATAATGTTTTATGACTAGTTAGCTACTATAACTCATGTTACCCCCAGATTAACCATGTTGATATTTTAAGTATTATAACCTTGGATATCTTTTTCATTCAGAAATGTATCCATTCCTTTTTTAAATCCAATTACAGAGTCCGCCATTACCACCTTTCCTGGCAGGGAATTCCACATCCTGATTGCCCTAACAGTGAAGAACCCTTTCCTCCATTGCGTTCGGAACTTTCCTCCAGTCGCAGCGAGTGCCCACGTGTCCTAAACTGTGTTCTTTTAATAAATAATTCCTCTGATAACTGTGATATATCTTTACATATTTGAAGATATTAATAATATCTCCTCTTAGGCACCTCTTTTCTAGTATATACATATTCAGCCTAGTAAGTCTTTCCTTATAGTCCAGTCCTTATAGGCCTTTGATCAATTTAGCCTTCAGGATCTCTTGCACTTCCATGAGCAGCAGAGTGGTGCAATGGAAGCATACTGGGCCCATAACCCAGAGGTCGATTGATCAAAACCATCCTCTGCTATGTGCATTTTTATTTATTTTTTGATAATTAAAGTAATCAAAAACTGGGATTGATATTTTGGCTCTTTTATTTTTACTTAAAGTACAATAACTTTTACCATTTTAATTTGTTTTAATAGTATATTGACAGCATTGTTTTCTTTCAAAAATCCACTTAATTTTCTTTACCCTATTACTGAAATGGTAATTGACAAAAACAAACTACATTGTCACCAGAAGAGCAATGCAAAATGTACAAGTGATATATTAAAATCATCTTCCATCTTGAATTTCAGTGATGCATTGGGACAACGATTTTGTGAGAAACATCTTCACCCTTAAAGAAAGATTTTCTTAATTCCTTACCTGTGTGCTAATTAGATATCACCGTGTTTTCACATTAAACAGACCTCCACATGAGAAAGCAGCAAGGATGCAGTGGTGTTTATGTTTCCTGGTGTCAACCTGTATTATTTCAGTAGACATTGAAATGAGGATGCATCTTGTTGCCTTTCCAATGAAGCAAGTTTAATTCAGTAATAGGTGAAAAACCATCCTTTCAAAGGTGTTAATCAGAGACTTGGCTTTGTGGACACTTTTCAGAGAATAAATTTAATAGCATAAAAATAAATCCAGAAAATGAAGAACTGTTTCATCCCTCACTTGGATTTCTCTGCCTGCATATTTTTTTTTCTTCTCAGCAACCCAATGCTAAATTGTGCTTCCTAGCTGTTTTTTTTATAAAACCACTTATTCAAATCTAAAGGCCAGGTACCCTGCACCTTAAGAGGGGGTTTGATATTTTGACTTGTCTACTTAAAGATCACCAAAATTTGATCACAAGGTCAATTACGTCCCTGGGTGGAATTGAACCAGCAACCTTTCGATAAAAATCTGAACGCACTAATCCATTTCGCCACCGAGTACAAAAATCTACAAGTGATATATCAAAATCATCTTTCCAGCTTGAATTTCTATGATGCATTGGGGCAACAATTTTGTGAGAAACATCTTCACCCTGATAAAGTCAATTATCATTAAACATAAAGCTATTCACTATTACCGTGGAGCCGCTATGGCCGCTGGACTTATTACACACACTACGGACTAAGTACGCTATTTGCGTACTGAGTACCGTATGGGTACGCACTTAGCGTAACAGACGCTACGCCATGGTCGTGATGCACGAGCGGCACGTACGCTCACGGGCTCGCGCTTCGTACCTTGCACGCTATTGGCGTACTGAGTACCGTATTGATACGCTAATAGCGTAAGAGACGCTGTGCCGTGGGCATGAAACACGAGCGGCACAGACGCTTACAGAATGATATACAGTAAACCTTGTTAATAAAACACAGTAAGAATATGCTTATACTCTAAACCTTAGTAGTCAAATAGTGTAACGATGTAATGCTTAAAAACCTTTACAATCCTTATGCTGTTAGAGCGATTGAGACGCTAAGAGAGCCCTTTGCAGAAAAGTGAAAACACAACACCGGTTTATATTTGAAACCACAGGGTTCTAAGGCCTCCGTGGATTGAGTCTAATAAAAGGTTAAACAATACAAGTCATACACTACAAACTAACACAGAAATCTAAAAGAATAACAGAGAATAAAGATGGCTATAGAGAATATACATACGTGAGAATGTTTCGCAAGCGCGACCTGGATCCAGTCCTCAGCTATTCAGGTAGAAAGCCTTCAGAGTCATCAGGCTGGCCAGGCAACAGTGGTCTTTATATACACAACATACATTCACAATACAATGGTACCTGTAATCTCATTGTTCATTGGACACAGGGATGTGTCTCTACATTACAAGAAAGGTCATAGGTGGATTTGAACAGGTGGGCTGTGTCTTTCCCCAACTGTTCTTGTGGGTGGTATCCGCAGGATTCCCGCCGCATGTGTAATTTATAGCAAATACAGTTAATGTTCATAATCTACTTCTGTACATAACTATATGCAGGAGCGAGCGATCCTTTCCTAACTAACACCGAAATGTTACCCTTAAAATACCCTACAGCTGGATACTAGACTCCACCTTTCAGCCTTTATCTGACCCTTCCTATCATGCAAAGAGGAATCTCTCTGTCCAGGAACTGTTTAAACTAACATTACTCGCTGACATGGTCTAGGGGAACAATATCTACAAAATGCACTTTTTGGGTTAAATATGCTACGTTCGAGTAGCACGCTACACGCTCACAAACTCCGCTGTAAATACACATATCATGCGCACGAGTCGCTGGAGCGTCTCTTACGCAACTTGCGGATATGTGCACGCACGGGGGACCAGGTGCAAGAGCAGCGCGCGTATGCATGAGGGGTTAGTACAAGGGATATGCATCATGATATTTTTCGACTTTGACAACCCTTAAAGAAAGTTTTTCTTAATTCCTTACCTGTGTGCTGATTAGATATCACCTGGTTTTCCCATGTCACCTCTGCTTCAGTCACCCACTGTCTCCCTGTCATCCCTGCCTCACCAGTCATTCATTATCTCCCTGTGACCCCTGCTTCACCAGTCACCCACTATCTCCCTGTCACCAATACTTCAGTCACCCACTATCTCCCTGTGACCCCTGCCTCACCAGTCACCCACTATCTTCCTGTCACCCCTGCCTCTCCAGTCACCATCTTCCTGTCACTCCTGCCTTACTTGCCCACTATCTCCCTTTCACCCCTACTTCAGTCACCCACTATCTCCCTGTCACCCCTGCCTCACCAGTCACCCACTATCTCTCTGTCACCCCTGCCTCAGTCATTCACTATTTCCATGGCACTGTCACTCACTATCTCCGAGCCACCCCAGCCTCAGTCACCCACTATCTCTATTGTCAACCCTGCCTCAGTCACCCACTATCCTTCTGTCACCCCTGCCTAAGTCATCCACTAGCTCGCTATCAACCCTGCCTGAGTCACACACTTTCCCTGTCACCCTGCCTCAGTTACCCACTATCTCCCAGTCACCGCTGCCTCAGTCAACCACTATACCTGTGACCCCTGCCTCAGTCACCGACTATACCAGTCACCCCTGCTTTAGTCACCCACTATCTCTGTCACCCCTGCCTCAGTCAATCACTATCTCGCTATCACCCCTGCCTGAGTCACACACTTTCCCTGTCACCCCTGCCTCAGTTACCCACTATCTCCCAGTCACCGCTGCCTCAGTCAACCACTATACCTGCGACACCTGCCTCAGTCAACCACTATACCAGTCACCCCTGCTTTAGTCACCCACTATCTCTGTCACCCCTGCCTCAGTCAACCACTATCTCCATATCACCACTGCCTCAGTCACCCACTATCCCTGTCACCCCTGCCTTAGTCACCAACCATCTCCCTATCACCCCTGCCTCAGTCACCCACTATCTCTGTCACCCCTGACTCAGTCACCCACTACCTCCCAGTCACCCCTGCCTCAGTCAGCCACTATCCCTGTCACCCCTGCCTCGGTCTCCCACTGTCCCTGTCACCCCGACACACTCATCCACTATCTCCCTATCACCCCTTCCTCAGTCATTTATAATCCCTGTCACCCACTTTCTTCCCATACTTACCCAACCCCTTCCTATAACCCCTCCCACAGTAACCCACTATCTCCCTGTCCCCCCCTGTCTCAGTCACCCACTATCGCTGTCACCCCTGCCTCAGTCACCCACTATCTCCCAGTAACCCCTGCCTCAGTCACTGACTACCTCCCAGTCACCCTGGCCTCAGTCACCCACCCACAATCTCCCACTCATACATGCTTCAGTCACCCACTATCTCCCAGTCATCCCTGCCTCAGTCACTTACTGACACCAGTGCAGACATTTCTGCTGCAGCCACTCCACTCTCCAGCGTGAACATCCTGATGACTGAGGAAATCTGCTTACCAGTTGAGGACTCCGGGAATGAACACTGCCGATATTGCTGGCAGATGGCGTTCTACCCAATGGAGGATTTTTGATACTTCCAGCTTTGCCATGCAGTTTCGAGTGCCACCTTGATGATTTGTGTATGCTACCGTGGTGGTGTTGTCCGATTGTACTTGAACAGGCCTGTTCTGTACTAGAGGCAGGGCCAGTGTCAATGCATTGAACACTGCCCGCAATTTTCAGAATGTTTATCGGGAGGAGAGATTCCTCCCTGGTCCACCGACCCTGGAGAAAGTGTTGCTCCAACACCGCGCCCCAGCCCAGCAGACTGGCATCCATTGTCAGGAGGAGACAGTTGGAGATCCAGAAGGGACGGCCCCTGCTCAACTGTTGGTCCTGTAGCCACCAGCTCAGTGACAGACGAACCTCCGGAGTCCAGAAGATCATTTGAGACCTTATCCGATGAGGCAGGCGGTCCCACTTGGAGAGGAGTAACCTCTGCAGAGGGCAGTAATGAAATTGAGCGTACTCTACCATATTGAAAGCCGTCACCATGAGGCCTAGTACTTGCATCGCCGTGTGTATCAACACTCTTGGGCGAGAGAGGAAGTATCTGATACTGTCCTGAATTTTCAGGACTTTCTCTGGAGACAGAAACAATCATTGGCTGTGTGTGTCCAGCAGTGCCCCCAGGTGCACCATGCTCCGAGCAGGGACTAGCTAGGACTTTTTTCAGTTGATGAGCCACCTGTGGACTTGTAGGAATTGGACCGCCAGTTCCAGATAACTGTGGAGAACCTCTTGGGAGTTCACCAGGATAAGCAAGTCGTCCAGATTTGGCAGGATCCCGATTCTCTGATGGTGAAGGGTCGTCATCACGGCCATGACATTGGTGAATATCCGAGGTGCCATGGCCAAACCAGAAGGCAGGGCCTGAAATCCAAAAACTAACCAGGCACAACACTGCTTAACTTCCAACATAAGATGAGATTGGACATATCCAGTATGATGCGGCTGTAGATGATTTTTGCTGTTTCTGTTAGAGAGCTTCTACTTCTAACTACTGGTACATAAATGAATAAGTTTCAAAATAGAATGCATCAAAAGATCAGTGTTGGTAGTGTAAAACTACCTACAGCACCTGGTATTCCCAGGTGGTCTCACATCCAAGGCCAAACCAGGCCTAAGATCAGATGATATTGGGCATATACAGTGGTTAGAGTTCTTCTACTTCTAACTACTGGTACATAAATGAATAAGGGGCCGATTTATTAAACCTGGTGAAATGATAATTTGCATGGTGATAAAGTACCAGCAAATCAGCTCCTAACTGCCATGTCACAGGCTGGGTTTGAAAAATGACAGTTAGGAGCTGACTGGCTGGTACTTTATCACCTTTCACTTTATCAGTTCACCAGGCTTAATAGATCTGCCCCAATGTTTCAAAATGGAATGCATCAAGAGAACGGTGTTGGTATTGTAAAAATACACACAACTCCTGGTATTTCCTGGTGGTCTCCCATCCAAGTACTAAAACCAGAACCAACACTGCTCAGCTTCCATGATCAGGAGAGATTGGGCAAATCCAGTGTGCTGTGGCTGTAGATGAGCTGGTGGTTTCTGTTAGAGCTCTTCTACTTCTAACTTCTGGCACATAAAAGAATACGTGTAAAAATTAAATGTACCAAGAAAAGGGTGTTGGTAGATTAAAAACACCTAAAGAATCTGATACTACCAAGCAGTCTCGCATCCATGTATTAACAAAGTCCAATACTGCTTTGCTTCAAAGATCAAATGAGATTGGGCATATCCAGTGTGGTGTGGCTTTAGATAAGCTTTGTGGTTTCTGTTAGAGCTCTTCTACTTCTAACTACTGGTATATTAATGAATATGTTTCAAAATGGAATACAGCAAGAGAACAGTGTTGGTAGTGTAAAACAACATACAGCGCCTGGTACTCCCAGGTGGTCTCTCATCCAAGTACTAACCAGGGCCAACACTGCTTAGCTTCCAAGATCAGAAGACATTGGACATATCCAGTGTGATGCAGCTACAGATGTATACTCATACATCGTTGCTCATAGCATACTATTTAGGGTCTTGTGTCGCGAGTTGGAAATAACGTTATGGCGTGCATTGTGTCCCATGCCATGTAATACACAGTTTAACCGCTGGGTGGCGAATGCTCTCACCTTAAGTCTACAGTGCTGAATTCAATGCTGTGGCAGTAGGCAGTGATCTGTGAGAGGCTGGCCAATCACGTTCTTCCCTTTATAAAAAATCCCTTTCCACAATATACATGCTGCCACCCTGTTCACTCAATTCACTCAAAATACATGCTGCCACCCTGTTCACTCAATTCATTTTGTTGTTACATTGTGTACAAAATCCCGGATAGCATTAGCATAAACAGCATTAATATTTCAGACAGCCTTTCCGGTTCTGTTACTTCAAATGGCCAGAAATATTTAATGCACACTTCCACTGGGTCCCTATCTTATTAATATGACTTCCAGATGGTCTCCATTGCTTTCCCGACACTGTTAGTGGATTCAATCCAATTTTTTTAAAGCAATCAGATAAAACACATCACATATACACCCGGAGGGCTGGTTTGTGTCATGGTTGGCTGTGGCATAACGAGTACAGTGTCTGCCTGCAATGCATGCTCTACTGGGTTCAATACCCAGTGCAGCAAGCAACTATTATTTTATTTGAATTTGTTTATTTATTCTTTTTTAATACAATAAAGTTATTTGGTGTGTTGCTACTTCTCTTTATAGAAAAAAAGTCCACTTCTTCAAAATACAATGCCACACTGCGGCCCTGTTCACTCAATTAATTTTGTCGTTACGTTGTGTACAAAATCCTGGATAGCATTAGCATAAACAGCATTAATATTTCGGACAGCATTTCCGGTTCATTTGCTTTAAATGACCAGAAATATTTAAAGCACAGTGCCACTGGGTCCCTATCTCATCAATATGACTCCCAGATGGTCTCCATTGCTTTTCCAACATTTGGCAGATTCAATCAGTTTTTTTTTAAGAAGCAATCAGATAAAACACATCACATAAACACCTGGAGGGCAGTTCTGTAGCATGGTTTTCTATGGCCTAACGAGTACAGTGTCTGCCTGCAATGCATGCATTCCTGGGTTCGATACAGTGCGGCGTGCAATTATTATATTATTTTAATGTATTTATTTATTCTTTTTTAATACAATAAAGTTATTTGGTGTGTTGCTACTTCTCTTTATATAAAAAAAGTCCACTTCTACAAAATACAATGCCATGCTGCCGCTCTGTTCACTCAATTCATTTTGTCGTTATGTTGTGTACAAAATCCCGAATAGCGATAGCATAAGCAGCATTAATATTTCAGACAGCATTTCCAGTTCAGTTGCTTCAAATTTGCAGAAATATTTAATGCACAGAGCCACTGGGTCCCTATCTCATTAATATGACTCCCAGATGGTCCCCATTGCTTTTCTGACACTGTTAGTGGATTCAATCCATTTATTTTTTCTTTAAAAAGTAATCAGATAAAACACATCACATATACACCCGGAGGGCCTGTCTGTACCATGGTAGGCTGTGGCCTAATGTGTACAATGTCTGCCTGCAATGCATGCATTCATTATTTTATTTAAATTTATTTATTCTTTTTTAATAAAATAAAGTTATTTGCTGTGTTGCTACTTCTCTTTATATAAAAAAAGAAACCAACAGCTCATCTACAGCCACACCTCACTGGATATGCCCAATCTTATCTGATCCAGCCAACTTTGTCCCACTGCTTGGATGATATCACCGTATGCAAATCCATCTGCTGCAGGCCTTCCCCCAGGAATGCTTACACTAGTTGTTGCATTTGGTTTGATGTTTGGGGGTGCTTCAGTATTAGGCATCCTTCCGCCCTCCCACGTCCGGCTGAAGAGATGTGGCCTCCATGCAGTTGTTGTCCCCAGACAAGAGTTCCCTTGTATAGAGAGAAATATATAACAAGTATATAATGGACAGGCGCAGAAATGGGTGGTTCCTCCTAGCTGCTGTAAGTTGGAGATGGTCGGTCTCCGTGAAATGTGTACAAAGGGATGAGATAACAGCGCTAACACAACCGATACTGAATATGCAAATTTATTAATTTAAAATAAACTGGTGATCTAAAATTACATATAAAATCAAAAAATATAATTGCTCATAGACCAATTAATGGATGTAAACTGCATGCATCAATAAATGACCTTATTAAAACAGTCTATAGTCCGTAGACGTGGTGACTGATATTATGCCAGGTGCAATAGTCAATTACCCATCAAGTGTTCCAATGCGTGGATCCTGATCCAGGTCTTTATTTGTGGAATGGATTCTGGTTCACAGTTCTTTCAGATTGACACTCTCATGTCCAATTCGCTGTGTTCCTTGAAGAATGAATCCTGTAGAATGTGTTTGAAAGACCAAAGCTGGGATCGGGGTCCTGGTTCACCAATTGCATACAGATGGTAATGTCCTGGATTTAGGTCCAATGAAACTCAGTTTGATGCCATCCAATGATCAAGAGCAGTGTTCCCTGACGCGTTTCGCCGCTCCTGGCAGCTTTCTCAGAGGGTAATAATGTTAAAATGTGACCCCTTTTTATAGGGGAAGTGATATCATCAATTAATTAGCATACCATATCAATTAAGTTCAAAATTTAAAATATCAAATGTTCGATTAGCAGAAACAGCAGAAAATACAGACCCATAAAACTACATATGTAAACATTCTTAAAATTATTCATATGTCCCTTAGAAAAGATAATATTTTAACTTGAATTAATTTTCATTTCTGGTCACGTGATCGTTATGCCGATCACGTGACGCTGCTCACGACAACTTCCTGTCTATCTTTCTGTTTTATACGAGCAGCCGTCTATCACTCCACAGCTCCCGCCTCGCTGAGCTCAGGCCGGTTCTCAAACCGGAAGTGCGTCACTCCCGCAAGTCTAGTGACCTCACTTCCTGTTAGGCCGGTTGCTGGGTGACAGAGCAGGAACCGGACATCTATTGCGGAAGCCCGTGGTTACATGCATCGTTTCCGGAAATGATCCGTTACTATGGCAACTTGCCGATGTGTCTAAATGTTATTTTCTTAATTCTCAGTAAAACATTTGTTCCATACATTGAAAATGTCCCGTTTTATCGAGTCACCAATCCACGGGCCTCACAGATTGGAAACATTCAAAATTACTTTAAATAAAATATTAATAATAATAATAATAATCATTTGATTAATATAGCACAAAATATGTTTTAAACAGATCAAAAGGGAGAATCTTTACTAAAGCAAATAAACATGTATATATATATATATATATGAAAAAGAGGATGAAGATTAGAATGAGAATTAAATATCTACTCATTTATATCTACTCATTTATATTTATGAACAGGTGAAACAAGGGAGGGCTTAGAGATAATATTAGAATAAAAGAAATATATAAAATAAAATAAAATAAAATAACAGTAGGGATATTCATTCCAACTAATTACCAGATTCAAAAGGACTCATAGATCTCCCTTAAATTCAATCTTTAATTTCATTATAAAAGGGGCATTAATACAACCACTAGTGGTATAATCTATTTATTCCAGATATTCATTCCACCATATCATCACAGTTCTAATAAAAAACTTAGTCAAGAATCGTGTTGAGTTCTAAGGCCTCATTCAGACCTTGTGGGTGCAGTGTGTTTAATTTGAAGGTCCAATAGATTTCTTGCTTACAGAGCCTCGCAAATCTATCGCCACCTCTTTTCGTTAATGGAATATGTTCCAGTCCAATAAGTTTTAATGAAACTGGATTGCCCTCGTGATGTTTAATGAAATGCCTAGGGACACTATGGTTGGTTACTTTATTAATTACATTCCTCCTATGCTCCATAAATCTTACTTTTAGAGGTCGAGTGGTTCTTCCCACATATTTCAGGTTACAGCCACATATCAGTAGATAAATGACCCAACTAGAATCACAATTAATGAAACTTGAAATAGTGTGATCTTTTTGAACCCATTCTTGTGGTAACTTTAAAGTTTTATTAATTGTGTGTTGACAGGTGGTGCATCTCGTTTTGCCACATTTGAAAAATCCCTTTTGTTTAATTGGTAACCAGGACTGACCTTCAGTTCCCTCTTCATGTTTTTTTATTGTTCTCAAGACACTGGGGGCAAGTAAAGTTTTAAGAGATTTATTTTTCTTAAATATGAATTTTGGGTCACTGGGGATACAATCTTTTAAAAACGTATCATATCTTAAAACATTATAGTTCCTCTTGATGATGCGTTTGATCTCCCCTGATTGATTATTGAAAGTAGAGATGAATGATAAGTCCCTCTCGTTGTTGACGGATTCTTGTTTTGACTTTGGTCTTAACATTTCATTTCTATCCATTACCAAAACTTCGTCGTAGGCTTTCTTCAATAGTGATTCGGGGTAACCCCGAGCCCTAAAGGTTTCCCACATGACTGTTGCTTGTGACTCGAAGATGCTTACTGACGAACAGTTGCGTCTAATACGCATGAACTGTCCTTTTGGGATGTTCAATTTCCAAGGCAAGTAGTGGGAACTATTGAAATGCAAATAGGTCCCACTTCCTACCTCCTTAGTGTAATTGGAGGTCTGAATGCAATCTCCATTTATTTCTAAGGTCACATCAAGGAAGGTAATTTTGGATGGATGATAAGTGTGGGTGAACTGTAAATTAAACGTGTTAGTGTTGAGATAAGAAACAAAATTCTGAACTGTGATAGGGTCCCCATCCCAAATGAAAAATAAATCGTCAATGTAGCGGCCATAGAGGACCAGGTTCTCCGAGAACTCTCCCCCCCACACCAGCAGGTCTTCGACCTTGCCCATGTAGAGGTTCGTGTAACTCGGCGCGAACCTGGTCCCCATGGCCGTCCCCATGACTTGTAAGAAAAAAGTGTCCGAAAAAAGAAAAAAATTGTGCTGAAGAATGAATGAGATAGAGTCCAACAGAAAGTTCCTATGTCTCTCCGTGAGGTCGTCATCTAAATTTAGCCTTTCTCTTATTGCCTGCAGACCCAAAGTATGCGGGATATTAGTATACAGGCTTTGCACATCTAATGTCAAGAAGGCATAGGTTGATTTCCACTTAATGTTTTGAATCAGCTGTAAAAAATGTGTTGTATCACGAATATGAGACCTCAACGAAGAGACACGGGGCTGAAGGAAACTATCTACATACGCTGAAAGATTAGAAGATAAGGAATTAATACCAGAAATTATGGGACGTCCCGGGGGTGATGTGATGGACTTGTGGATCTTGGGTAGGTGATAGTAAATGGGGGTGACTGGAAACAAAGGAAACAGAAAACGGAATTCTTCTCTTGATATGACCCCATCATGACATGCCTCTGACAGCAGGTGTTCCAACTCAATGGCAAATTCGGCGGAGGGGTTCTTAGTCAGTTTCTGATAAAACAATTGATTCTCCAGCTGTCTATTAGCTTCTCTTAGGTAGTCACATCTATTTTGGACAACTAGCCCCCCCCCCTTATCTGCCTGTTTGATCACTATCGATGTGTCTCTTGTTAATTTTTTCAGGGCAGTTCTCTCTCTTTTATTTAGGTTTCCATTTGGATGAGGTTTTTTATTTGGTCTCTCACATAGAGATCTAAAATTTTCAAGTGTTGTTCGATAAAAACACTCAATACTGCTGCTTTTTGAGGTGATGGGGAAGAAATCAGATTTTAATTTAAATGCTTTCCTGTTGATGTCAAAAATTTTATTTTGGGTAGACCTTATCTCGTTAGTGGCACCTTCCTGTTGTAATTCCTCTAGCAGTGATATTATGGGTTGATCTGTGTCATCCAACAAAACGGGTGTGAGGTTATCATCAATCCTATTAATTTTCTTTTGTGCGAAATATCTCTTTCTACATAACGTTCTTATGAACCTGTTAAGGTCCACAAATAAGTCAAAGAGATTAGGTTCTGTTGTGGGAGAATACTTCAATCCTTTTGCCAACAGGGAAATCTCACCTTCGCTTAAAGTTTTACTGGAGAGATTAAATATACCTGTTGGCCCTGCGTTAGGTTTTAGACCTTTTAACAATTTCTTACGTTTCTCCTTTTTCCCTCCTCTACACCCTCTGGACTTGAGCTTCTGTTTCTCTTGGGAGTCTGAGGTTGGTGGGGCTTGTTCTGATGATTTAAGCGACGGCTTTCTCCTAAAAAAGCTTCGCTAGAATGGTCCGTCTCCCGTCTAGTGTCTATCTTTGGGCGTGCTCCCAGTTGTCTATCTCCATTGGTGTATCTAGGGGAACGGTAGTTATTCTTTTTGTTGTCCCTACTGAATTCCCTATTTCTCTGATTCTTATTGTCCGAAAAGATTCTTTGTCTCATTTGGGGGCGTTTAGATGGATATGATTGATCCTCCCTATTTGTCCACCCCAATTGTCTAATGACTGAATTGGAAGAATTTGGTCTCTCTATTTGACCTATCTGTGTTTTTCTCTTATACGTTCTGACTTCCCCTAATGTGTACAATGTCTGCCTGCAATGCATGCATTCATTATTTTATTTAAATTTATTTATTCTTTTTTAATAAAATAAAGTTATTTGCTGTGTTGCTACTTCTCTTTATATAAAAAAAGAAACCAACAGCTCATCTACAGCCACACCTCACTGGATATGCCCAATCTTATCTGATCCAGCCAACTTTGTCCCACTGCTTGGATGATATCACCGTATGCAAATCCATCTGCTGCAGGCCTTCCCCCAGGAATGCTTACACTAGTTGTTGCATTTGGTTTGATGTTTGGGGGTGCTTCAGTATTAGGCATCCTTCCGCCCTCCCACGTCCGGCTGAAGAGATGTGGCCTCCATGCAGTTGTTGTCCCCAGACAAGAGTTCCCTTGTGCTGCCTCTGTTGAATCTCCTTCACTTGACAGGGGGTGCCTGAGCAGTGGCCCTCACCAGCCCTAGCCCAACTACTACTTACCTGCTAGGTGTGATATTATGGTCACAAAGGTGCTTCTTTCAGGGCAAGACTCACCCATTGCACTCTGGATGTACTGCTCCTGTGATTTCCCAAAATGTGGAAAACTTTATTGCATAATTTGTGAGAGTGAGGAACTGCATTTTTGCTTTACCATGGTTGTTTCTGGTATAAGTCAGATCTCTTTTTTTCGGGTCTCTTTTCTTGAGCCTTCTTTTTTTTTTTTTTTTAGCTTCTGCGCACTATACTTATTTCTCCTTCCGTCTACTTACTTTGTGCCTTCCAACACATTATGTGTGTGTGCAAACTACAGGTGGTGCTGCAGGGCTCACACCCTTTTACTTGTCTTGTAGAGCAACTCTGGAGCTGTTACTGGGTCCAGCTGCTGCAAGAAATCAGCTTGAATGCTTCAGGGGCTGGGGCATGGCCAACATGAGCCCCACACTGATGGTAGATGGGTGTATAAAGCGATCTAGGGGTCATCCAAGCGCAACCCCACAAAGGTCGCCGTGCCCTGCATGACCCTTTTCTCTTTTCATATGCAGACAAGGGTTGCAGCCAACTATGCCCACTGCTTGGATGACATCACCATATGCAAATCCATCTGCTGCAGGCCTTCCCCCAGGAATGCTTGCACTAGTTGTTGCATTTGGTTTGTTGTTTGGGGGTGCTTCAGTATTAGGCAGCCTTCTGCCCTACCACATTCGTCTGAAAATATGTGTTCTCCCTGCAGTTGTTGTCCCCAGATGAGAGTTCCCTTGTGCTGCCTCAGTTGAATCTCCTTTACTTGACAGAGGTGTGCCTGAGCAGCGGCCCTCCCCAGCCCTATCCCAAATCATACTTATTTTGCATAGGTGATACCATGGTCATGAAGATTGTTCTAACAGGGTGAGGTTCATTCATTGCATTCTGGGTGTGCTGACCCCTGTGATTTCCCCAAATGTGGGAAACTCGACTGCATAATTTGTGCTTTCCACTGGTTGGCTCTGGTCTCTCTCCACCCTAGTTTGCTGTCTGTTTCCACTTCTTTTTTCTTGAGCCACTCACTTCTATGCCCTTGCGCACTATCCTGACTTCTTCTCCCGTCTGCTTACTTTGTGCCTTCCAATGCGCAATGCGAACTACAGGTGGTGCTGCAGGGCCCACACCCTTTTATTTGCCTTACAGAGCAGCTCTGGAGCTGTTACAGTGCCCAGCTGCTGCAAGAAATCAGCTTGAATGCTTCAGGGGCTGGGGCATGGCCAACATGAGCCCCACACCGAAGGAGGGTGGGGGTGTTTAATGCGAACTAGGGTTCATCCAAGCGCCGCAAAAGGCCGCCATGTCCTGCATGACCCTTTTCTATTTTCATATGCAGATGAGGGTTCCAGCCACCTTTGGCCCACTGCTTGGATGACATCACCGTATGCAAATCCGTCTGCTGCAGACCTTCCCCCAGGAATGCTTGTACTAGTTGTTGCATATGGTTTGATGTTTGAGGGTGCTTCAGTATTAGGCAGCCTTCCGCCCTTCCATGTTCATCTGAAAAGATGTGGTCTCCCTGCAGTTGTTGTCCCCAGACAAGAGTTCCCTTTTGCTTCCTCAGTTGAATCTCCTTAACTGTTAGGAATATTTGTGTTTTGTTTTGCCTTGCATTACCTCATTCCTGCCTCTAGGGGTCTCACTTGTTGCCTCAGGTCTGAATGGCAGTTGCACACTGCCTCTGCAGGGTAATTACCTGATTGTGTGCACCTGGAGCCCAACACCCTGCTGCTATTTAACTCCAGCTCACAGGCACTTAGTTGCAGATCATTGCGGTTCCGTATGGAGTGAGACTGGGCTCTCTCCAGTAACCCTGTCCAGATTCTGCCTTATTTGCTTCTTGGAGACTTCCCTGCAGTTTGCTAAAACGCATGTGCCTTGCTTCTGGACTTCTTACCCTGCCAGTTCAACATCTACATTTCTGGACTATTATTTGCAGTTTGTTTCCATTCCTGCCTGATCACTTCATTTTTGGTATGTTATTTTTCCCCTGCTTGATTTAAACCCGGATTTCTTCATGTTTATTTTGCATCTATGTTTAACCTGAAATATTCCATTTATCGTGTTTTGTTCCATGTAATCAAGCATCCAGTTTATATTTATTTTTACCACCACTTTTTCCACAATAAACTTTACTTAATTTTCACCTGGCTTCAGCTGACATCTTTCCAAGCACGCACACACAGAGAACTCTAGAAATCGTTACAGAATGATCTGCCAAAATAAACGTGTGCAGGAGTTTTGTTTTGATTCAGCTGAATCTCATAAAATGGCTTCACTTCAGAAAGGTTCCCTGCCTCTCAAGTTTTTGCCGTTTTTGAGTTCTGCATTGCTGGTGGATTTCAGAGAGAAACTGGAGGGTATTCAAATCCTATCTTCAGAGATACTGTCTGCTCTGCCTGAAGATTCAGTAAGGTTACCTGCTCCCTTTAAGGAGACGCTGGAAAAAAGGGGAAAAGATCAGTCTGGTACTCTCAATTCTGGCTGCTGTTTTTCTAGCGTAAGCAAAGGCAAGTTTTGGAGTTTTCCACGACCCAGTCTCTCTGAGGAAGAAAGGAGACATAGAAGGGATAAGAAGCTCTGTTTTTATTGCGGCAGGTCGGGACATTTTATTCAGTTATGTCCTGCTCGCAAACATAAAAAGAGCTTTCCTCATTCTGCCATAGTGCCAAATTCTGCTCAGTTATGCCACTGTGGTGCTCAAATTTCGAAAGGAGGGGTGTCCGGCCAAGCGACCCCAGGAGGGGTGTCCGGCCAAGCGACCCCAGGAGGGGTGTCCGGCCAAGCGACCCCAGGAGGGGTGTCCGGCCAAGCGACCCCAGGAGGGGTGTCCGGCCAAGCGACCCCAGGAGGGGTGTCCGGCCCAGCGACTCCAGGAGGGGTGTCCGGCCCAGCGACTCCAGGAGGGGTGTCCGGCCCAGCGACTCCAGGAGGGGTGTCCGGCCCAGCGACCCCAGGAGGGGTGTCCGGCCCTGCGACCCCAGGAGGGGTGTCCGGCCCAGCGACCCCAGGAGGGGTGTCCGGCCCTGCGACCCCAGGAGGGGTGTCCGGCCCTGCGACCCCAGGAGGGGTGTCCGACCCTGCGACCCCAGGAGGGGTGTCCGGCCCTGCGACCCCAGGAGGGGTGTCCGGCCCTGCGACCCCAGGAGGGGTGTCCGGCCCTGCGACCCCAGGAGGGGTGTCCGGCCCTGCGACCCCAGGAGAGGTGTCCGGCCCTGCGACCCCAGGAGGGGTGTCCGGCCCTGCGACCCCAGGAGGGGTGTCCGGCCCTGCGACCCCAGGAGGGGTGTCCGGCCCTGCGACCCCAGGAGGGGTGTCGGTCCCTGCTGCCCTTGCCTTCGGGCATGAGGTCCCTGCTGCCCTTGCCTTCGGGCATGAGGTCCCTGCTGCCCTTGCCTTCGGGCATGAGGTCCCTGCTGCCCTTGCCTTAGGGCATGAGGTCCCTGCTGCCCTTGCCTTCGGGCATGAGGTCCCTGCTGCCCTTGCCTTCGGGCATGAGGTCCCTGCTGCCCTTGCCTCACGGCATGAGGTCCCTGCTGCCCTTGCCTCACGGCATGAGGTCCCTGCTGCCCTTGCCTCACGGCATGAGGTCCCTGCTGCCCTTGCCTCACGGCATGAGGTCCCTGCTGCCCTTGCCTCACGGCATGAGGTCCCTGCTGCCCTTGCCTCACGGCATGAGGTCCCCGCTGCCCTTGCCTCACGGCATGAGGTCCCCGCTGCCCTTGCCTCACGGCATGAGGTCCCCGTTGCCCTTGCCTCACGGCATGAGGTCCCCGTTGCCCTTGCCTCACGGCATGAGGTCCCCGTTGCCCTTGCCTCACGGCATGAGGTCCCCGTTGCCCTTGCCTCACGGCATGAGGTCCCCGTTGCCCTTGCCTCACGGCATGAGGTCCCCGTTGCCCTTGCCTCACGGCATGAGGTCCCCGTTGCCCTTGCCTCACGGCATGAGGTCCGAGAGGTGCCCGCTTCGCCAGAGGTCCGAGAGGTGCCCGCTTCGCCAGAGGTCCGAGAGGTGCCCGCTTCGCCAGAGGTCCGAGAGGTGCCCGCTTCGCCAGAGGTCCGAGAGGTGCCCGCTTCGCCAGAGGTCCGAGAGGTGCCCGCTTCGCCAGAGGTCCGAGAGGTGCCCGCTTCGCCAGAGGTCCGAGAGGTGCCCGCCTTGCCAGAGGTCCGAGAGGTGCCCGCCTTGCCAGAGGTCCGAGAGGTGCCCGCCTTGCCAGAGGTCCGAGAGGTGCCCGCCTTGCCAGAGGTCCACGCCTTGCCAGAGGTCCGAGAGGTGCTCGCCTTGCCAGAGGTCCGAGAGGTGCCCGCCTTGCCAGAGGTCCGAGAGGTGTCCACCTTGCCAGAGGTCCGGCCAAGGCCTGTCCAGCCCCAGGAGGGGGCTCTGCCTGTCCAGCCCCAGGAGGGGGTTCTGCCTGTCCAGCCCCAGGAGGGGGTTCTGCCTGTCCAGCCCCAGGAGGGGGTTCTGCCTGTCCAGCCCCAGGAGGGGGTTCTGCCTGTCCAGCCCCAGGAGGGGGTTCCGCCTGTCCAGCCCCAGGAGGGGGTTCCGCCTGTCCAGCCCCAGGAGGGGGTTCCGCCTGCCCAGCCCCAGGAGGGGGTTCCGCCTGCCCAGCCCCAGGAGGGGGTTCCGCCTGCCCAGCCCCAGGAGGGGGTTCCGCCTGTCCAGCCCCAGGAGGGGGTTCCGCCTGTCCAACACCAGATAGAGGTGCCTGCCATGCCCGAGATCCAAGATTTGCCCGAGGATCTGCCTTACTTTTATGGAAATATCTCTCACTGTTTAGCTCTCTTCAGATATTATCTGAGTTTTGATGACTTGTCCCCTATTGATATCATTGCTAACGTATGTATGAGATTCAGAGGGAGGGCCTTGAAGTGGGTAAATGGTCTTATAGATAAGGGAGATCCAGTGTTACAAGATTTGCCCGGTTTCCTCAAGGCTGTGACCGAAAGATTCAGTCCACCAACTGTCCTCACGCTCCTAGATGAATCTACTAAGGTGTGCCCCTCTGAGAACCTGCCTTTGCAGTCTGGGGAGCACCCTCAGTTTTTCAGATGTGGGCAGGTATCTCTAGGTGTTCACGCAGATTGCTCGGCAAGTTTAACATCTACAAGTTTACCATCCGCTCTTGATTCCATCCAGGAAAATAAGAGGTCAGTTCTACCGCTGGGTGGTGGCTCCGACTCTGAGAGTGAGCTTCTGGATGATCCGAGACTCGTTTTTGATGGACCTGTATTGCCTAATAGTGTCTTTGTGACACCTTCAAATAGGGTTAGGCAACCCAGAAAGAAAAAAGGAAAAAAGAAGAGAAGGTGAACTTTGAGGCGTCTGGAATCCGCCTGTTTAAGGGGGGGATAATGTTAGGAATATTTGTGTTTTGTTTTGCCTTGCATTACCTCATTCCTGCCTCTAGGGGTCTCACTTGTTGCCTCAGGTCTGAATGGCAGTTGCACACTGCCTCTGCAGGGTAATTACCTGATTGTGTGCACCTGGAGCCCAACACCCTGCTGCTATTTAACTCCAGCTCACAGGCACTTAGTTGCAGATCATTGCGGTTCCGTATGGAGTGAGACTGGGCTCTCTCCAGTAACCCTGTCCAGATTCTGCCTTATTTGCTTCTTGGAGACTTCCCTGCAGTTTGCTAAAACGCATGTGCCTTGCTTCTGGACTTCTTACCCTGCCAGTTCAACATCTACATTTCTGGACTATTATTTGCAGTTTGTTTCCATTCCTGCCTGATCACTTCATTTTTGGTATGTTATTTTTCCCCTGCTTGATTTAAACCCGGATTTCTTCATGTTTATTTTGCATCTATGTTTAACCTGAAATATTCCATTTATCGTGTTTTGTTCCATGTAATCAAGCATCCAGTTTATATTTATTTTTACCACCACTTTTTCCACAATAAACTTTACTTAATTTTCACCTGGCTTCAGCTGACATCTTTCCAAGCACGCACACACAGAGAACTCTAGAAATCGTTACAGAATGATCTGCCAAAATAAACGTGTGCAGGAGTTTTGTTTTGATTCAGCTGAATCTCATAAAATGGCTTCACTTCAGAAAGGTTCCCTGCCTCTCAAGTTTTTGCCGTTTTTGAGTTCTGCATTGCTGGTGGATTTCAGAGAGAAACTGGAGGGTATTCAAATCCTATCTTCAGAGATACTGTCTGCTCTGCCTGAAGATTCAGTAAGGTTACCTGCTCCCTTTAAGGAGACGCTGGAAAAAAGGGGAAAAGATCAGTCTGGTACTCTCAATTCTGGCTGCTGTTTTTCTAGCGTAAGCAAAGGCAAGTTTTGGAGTTTTCCACGACCCAGTCTCTCTGAGGAAGAAAGGAGACATAGAAGGGATAAGAAGCTCTGTTTTTATTGCGGCAGGTCGGGACATTTTATTCAGTTATGTCCTGCTCGCAAACATAAAAAGAGCTTTCCTCATTCTGCCATAGTGCCAAATTCTGCTCAGTTATGCCACTGTGGTGCTCAAATTTCGAAAGGAGGGGTGTCCGGCCAAGCGACCCCAGGAGGGGTGTCCGGCCAAGCGACCCCAGGAGGGGTGTCCGGCCAAGCGACCCCAGGAGGGGTGTCCGGCCAAGCGACCCCAGGAGGGGTGTCCGGCCAAGCGACCCCAGGAGGGGTGTCCGGCCCAGCGACTCCAGGAGGGGTGTCCGGCCCAGCGACTCCAGGAGGGGTGTCCGGCCCAGCGACCCCAGGAGGGGTGTCCGGCCCTGCGACCCCAGGAGGGGTGTCCGGCCCAGCGACCCCAGGAGGGGTGTCCGGCCCTGCGACCCCAGGAGGGGTGTCCGGCCCTGCGACCCCAGGAGGGGTGTCCGACCCTGCGACCCCAGGAGGGGTGTCCGGCCCTGCGACCCCAGGAGGGGTGTCCGGCCCTGCGACCCCAGGAGGGGTGTCCGGCCCTGCGACCCCAGGAGGGGTGTCCGGCCCTGCGACCCCAGGAGAGGTGTCCGGCCCTGCGACCCCAGGAGGGGTGTCCGGCCCTGCGACCCCAGGAGGGGTGTCCGGCCCTGCGACCCCAGGAGGGGTGTCCGGCCCTGCGACCCCAGGAGGGGTGTCGGTCCCTGCTGCCCTTGCCTTCGGGCATGAGGTCCCTGCTGCCCTTGCCTTCGGGCATGAGGTCCCTGCTGCCCTTGCCTTCGGGCATGAGGTCCCTGCTGCCCTTGCCTTAGGGCATGAGGTCCCTGCTGCCCTTGCCTTCGGGCATGAGGTCCCTGCTGCCCTTGCCTTCGGGCATGAGGTCCCTGCTGCCCTTGCCTCACGGCATGAGGTCCCTGCTGCCCTTGCCTCACGGCATGAGGTCCCTGCTGCCCTTGCCTCACGGCATGAGGTCCCTGCTGCCCTTGCCTCACGGCATGAGGTCCCTGCTGCCCTTGCCTCACGGCATGAGGTCCCTGCTGCCCTTGCCTCACGGCATGAGGTCCCCGCTGCCCTTGCCTCACGGCATGAGGTCCCCGCTGCCCTTGCCTCACGGCATGAGGTCCCCGTTGCCCTTGCCTCACGGCATGAGGTCCCCGTTGCCCTTGCCTCACGGCATGAGGTCCCCGTTGCCCTTGCCTCACGGCATGAGGTCCCCGTTGCCCTTGCCTCACGGCATGAGGTCCCCGTTGCCCTTGCCTCACGGCATGAGGTCCCCGTTGCCCTTGCCTCACGGCATGAGGTCCCCGTTGCCCTTGCCTCACGGCATGAGGTCCGAGAGGTGCCCGCTTCGCCAGAGGTCCGAGAGGTGCCCGCTTCGCCAGAGGTCCGAGAGGTGCCCGCTTCGCCAGAGGTCCGAGAGGTGCCCGCTTCGCCAGAGGTCCGAGAGGTGCCCGCTTCGCCAGAGGTCCGAGAGGTGCCCGCTTCGCCAGAGGTCCGAGAGGTGCCCGCCTTGCCAGAGGTCCGAGAGGTGCCCGCCTTGCCAGAGGTCCGAGAGGTGCCCGCCTTGCCAGAGGTCCGAGAGGTGCCCGCCTTGCCAGAGGTCCACGCCTTGCCAGAGGTCCGAGAGGTGCTCGCCTTGCCAGAGGTCCGAGAGGTGCCCGCCTTGCCAGAGGTCCGAGAGGTGTCCACCTTGCCAGAGGTCCGGCCAAGGCCTGTCCAGCCCCAGGAGGGGGCTCTGCCTGTCCAGCCCCAGGAGGGGGTTCTGCCTGTCCAGCCCCAGGAGGGGGTTCTGCCTGTCCAGCCCCAGGAGGGGGTTCTGCCTGTCCAGCCCCAGGAGGGGGTTCTGCCTGTCCAGCCCCAGGAGGGGGTTCCGCCTGTCCAGCCCCAGGAGGGGGTTCCGCCTGTCCAGCCCCAGGAGGGGGTTCCGCCTGCCCAGCCCCAGGAGGGGGTTCCGCCTGCCCAGCCCCAGGAGGGGGTTCCGCCTGCCCAGCCCCAGGAGGGGGTTCCGCCTGTCCAGCCCCAGGAGGGGGTTCCGCCTGTCCAACACCAGATAGAGGTGCCTGCCATGCCCGAGATCCAAGATTTGCCCGAGGATCTGCCTTACTTTTATGGAAATATCTCTCACTGTTTAGCTCTCTTCAGATATTATCTGAGTTTTGATGACTTGTCCCCTATTGATATCATTGCTAACGTATGTATGAGATTCAGAGGGAGGGCCTTGAAGTGGGTAAATGGTCTTATAGATAAGGGAGATCCAGTGTTACAAGATTTGCCCGGTTTCCTCAAGGCTGTGACCGAAAGATTCAGTCCACCAACTGTCCTCACGCTCCTAGATGAATCTACTAAGGTGTGCCCCTCTGAGAACCTGCCTTTGCAGTCTGGGGAGCACCCTCAGTTTTTCAGATGTGGGCAGGTATCTCTAGGTGTTCACGCAGATTGCTCGGCAAGTTTAACATCTACAAGTTTACCATCCGCTCTTGATTCCATCCAGGAAAATAAGAGGTCAGTTCTACCGCTGGGTGGTGGCTCCGACTCTGAGAGTGAGCTTCTGGATGATCCGAGACTCGTTTTTGATGGACCTGTATTGCCTAATAGTGTCTTTGTGACACCTTCAAATAGGGTTAGGCAACCCAGAAAGAAAAAAGGAAAAAAGAAGAGAAGGTGAACTTTGAGGCGTCTGGAATCCGCCTGTTTAAGGGGGGGATAATGTTAGGAATATTTGTGTTTTGTTTTGCCTTGCATTACCTCATTCCTGCCTCTAGGGGTCTCACTTGTTGCCTCAGGTCTGAATGGCAGTTGCACACTGCCTCTGCAGGGTAATTACCTGATTGTGTGCACCTGGAGCCCAACACCCTGCTGCTATTTAACTCCAGCTCACAGGCACTTAGTTGCAGATCATTGCGGTTCCGTATGGAGTGAGACTGGGCTCTCTCCAGTAACCCTGTCCAGATTCTGCCTTATTTGCTTCTTGGAGACTTCCCTGCAGTTTGCTAAAACGCATGTGCCTTGCTTCTGGACTTCTTACCCTGCCAGTTCAACATCTACATTTCTGGACTATTATTTGCAGTTTGTTTCCATTCCTGCCTGATCACTTCATTTTTGGTATGTTATTTTTCCCCTGCTTGATTTAAACCCGGATTTCTTCATGTTTATTTTGCATCTATGTTTAACCTGAAATATTCCATTTATCGTGTTTTGTTCCATGTAATCAAGCATCCAGTTTATATTTATTTTTACCACCACTTTTTCCACAATAAACTTTACTTAATTTTCACCTGGCTTCAGCTGACATCTTTCCAAGCACGCACACACAGAGAACTCTAGAAATCGTTACATTAACTTGACGGGGGTGTGCCCGAGCAGCCGCCCTCCACAGCCCCATCCCAACACATACTTATCTTGCATATGAGATTTCTTGGTCATGAAGATAGTTCTCACAGGTTGAGGTTCATCCATTACATTTTAAAGTAGGAAGGTACAAATTACATATTTGAATGACATCTATGTGCTGGATTCAAATGTTCCCCCCCCATTCCTTTCTCAATTGTGCCCATCAGCAGCTATTCTAATGTTGCTGCCAATGGGTGTGTTAGGCGCCGGGGTCGGCGATGTCCTCGCGGCCCGGCGCCTAGCAACTAGGGACGCCGAGCGTGCTAGCCGCCGGGTCCCTAGCAACGCTGGGACGCCGTGCGCGCGTAGCCGCCGGCTCCCTAGCAACGCAGGGACGACGGGCGTGCTGAGCCGCCTGGACCCTAGCAACGGGGACGCCACGGGCGGACCGCGTTCCCCGTTGCAGGGTCAATCAAATCAATTACACACACTTGTTTCTGCTCGTGCAGCCTGGCAGCTGCACGGCATGCTTGCTAATCTGGGTCTGAAACATCTGATTGGAGGACTCCTTGTTAAATACTTTCTCAGTGCTTCACACAGACGCTGGTAATAGCTTCCTGCATGCTGCGTAGGTTTGCTGAACGTCTGTTCCAGTCTTGCTCTGTCCGGTCATTCCTGTCCACAGAGTTCCTGAAGCTTGGAGTTGTCATCTCATCCCAAGAAGTCTCCTGATCCTTTATTGTCCGCCACGGTCGCCAGAGAATCTTGTGTGGTGTTCGTGAGTTGCGGCTCTGCCGTGTGCTGCGGCTCAGCCCGCTTTATTTTTGTATTCTGTTTCGGAGCATTTGCGGAGGGTTCCGCTTCCACAAGTCCTCTCCGGAACTTGGCGGTGCCGGGTAGGAGAGTGGACAAGTGGGTATTTTGGTTGTCCTTCTCCCTGGCGGTTTTTCCGCACATATTCTAGTTTTAAGTTAGCTTGTAGCCCCTGGCTTTGTTGATGAGTTAGAGGGCCCCTTGTTATCACCCTGTCTCGGATTTCCCTTTGTCTCCCATTAAGACCTGAGGGGGCATCGGAGTTGGGCAGACGTAATCCGCCCTTCAAACGCGGCTGTCATGGGCTCAAGCAACCATAGTCTCGCAAGGGATTTCTGACAGCACGGGCGAGACAACGGAGTTAGGGCGCAAGGGGCTATTTTCCATTCCCGTTCCCTTTCCCAGCATTACGTTCCAGTACTCAGGTCCTTGTTATAAGATCTCCCCAGAACAGAGTGCTGGAATCATAACAGGTGTGACACATTCATTTCTTCTGTGGGGTACACTGGACTCCACAAGGATTCACATTGGGGTGTAGAGTATGATCTTGATCTAAGGCACCAACAGTCTCAAAGCTTTTGACTGTTCCCAAGATGCTCAGCGCCCCCTCCTGTATAACCTTGCGTCCATGAACAGGGAGCTCAGGTTGTAGTTGGTGCCTTCAGTAGCAGGCCACTTGACAGGGGGCTGCCTCAGGCAGCCTATTCTTAGCTATTAATTTTGACAAGAAAAGAAGAACTTTTTTTATAAGAATCTACAAGGGCTGCAGCAGGCTAGGTCTAATAGACATCTTTACTGCAGCTCCATCACTCCCAGCGGTGCTGTATACTCCCGTGCCCTGGTTGCTGGGTCACTGCAGCGGAGGCTCCGGTTTCTTCCTAAGGTCAGTCACACACACACCGCCCTCCGGGATCACAAGGCCGCTGATGAAAGGGAGGTAAGGGGCTTCTGTGCCCACACTATACCGTGATCCAGCGTGGCCGTAGGGGGCGGGCCGTGTGCGCACTGGCGTGGACACTGATTACTGGGCATTCTCTCCACTAGCCACCAGGGACAGTTAAGGAGCACAGGTCTGGGGGGTTTTCTCCTATATTAACCCCATTTTGTACTACCCGCAGTGCATTGTGATAGGTAATAGGGCCTGACTCAGGTTGGATTGCAATCGCAATAAGCAATCCAACTGCAAAAATTGCTAAAAGCATACGCATGCGCCTGCATTTTCTGCGGCACCCCGAAGATAATGCGATCGCCTCTGCCTGTCAATCAGTGCGGGGGGGGGGGGTCACCAACACTCCATTTCCAAGTCGGAGATGGAGCGGTGCGGGGGCAGGGCTTCAAAATGGGATTGGCAACAGAGAAACAGGAGGCGTGGTCAGAGCGGCTGCATGACATCACATGCAGCCGCTGCGATCACAAAAATGGTGGCGGCTTCCTGCGCACACCCGCCAAGGGGGGTGACACCACTGGCGTGCGCAGCACATTTTATTAGGGGGTGCACCGTCGGAGGGGTGTGTCTAACACTGCCTTTTGGGCGTGTCTAGCACCATCTATTGATGGTCAACGCATATAAAATATCCACCTTTGTACCAATCCTAATAAAGCAGATACATTGTCAGATGTTGTGGTGTGCACCAAACAAACACCCCTGATGGCACTCACTGCAATTACACTGCTCCTCCTCAGCCTGGTCTGGCTCCCCCTCTCTTTCTCCTGCAAGCTGCAGCAGCTTACTTACAAGTCAGTCACTCACTGACACTGACAGTCGCAGACTAGTACTGCTGCTGCTGGAAAAACGAGTGACGTATCAATGCTGCTGCCGACCGCCTGCCAGTATTGAATTTGTCTTCCTAAGAGGAACGCTGGCTGCACACTGCTCCTCATCAGTGGCTGGTGTTGGCATAGCATAGAAGGAGAGAGGTGTGTATGTGGCGGGTGTGACGGGTGGGCATGCGAGCAGCATGACGTAATCACGTCACATCACGCTGTTTTTGTACATGGAGGTGGAGCTGGGAATTTGAAAGCCGGTGTCAATGGCACCCTTGATTAACCCAGGCGTCCGGTCAGTCAGTAATGCAGTCCTGACAGGGTGGAGCGCAGAGGAGACAATAATCAGCCTGCTCGGCGATCGCTGCATCAGGCATGTGAGATCGGGGTGCCAGACATTAGGGGGTGCCTGTGCGCACCAGGCACCCCCCCTGCGCACACCTATGGGTGACACCAAAGTGCCGGCTCCTCTTCAGTGACAGAATCTGGGTGTTGCACTGTGACATAACGTGCAACACCCAGTTTCTGTCACTGTGCAGGAGCCAGCACCACTCACACACTAGTCCCCGGGTGCAGCCCGCAACCCCCGGGATACCCGGAGCGCCAAAATGGAGATTCAGGCCACCAGGCCACGCACCTACCTATGAGACCATGCCTCCTTTTTACCATTGCGCTGCTTATCTGCGCGCACTGTATTACAATCTCCCTCGCAGCCTCTCTGGGTGTCACCAGTGATAGTGACACCTTTGCCATGCTTGTAGCAGCTGGTCCTAAGATCTACGCCTACAGCCCTGAGTGTTTGCCCTTGTGACTTGTTGATCATCATAGCGAAGCAGATGCTTACAGAAAACTGCAGGGGCTTATATTGAAAAGAAAAACATTGACGAACCCATCATTTCAGCGACAGTGTCTGCCACTCGACTGTTACTGAAATGACTGGTTGGTTTGGGCCCCCACCAAAAAAGAAGCAATCAATCTTTCCTTGCACAAACTGGCTCTACAGAGGCAAGATGTCCACCTCATCATCATCCTCCGATTCCTCACCCCTTTCACTGTGTACATCCCCCTTCTCACAGATTATTAATTCGTCCCCACTGGAATCCACCATCTCAGATCCCTGTGTACTTTCTGGAGGCAATTGCTGGTGAATGTCTTCACGGAGGAATGGATTATAATTCATTTTACAAAGTAACATAGTAACATAGTATCTGAGGTTGAAAAAAGACAATTGTCCATCGAGTTCAACCTATTTGTGGTGTCCTATGCATGGTGATTTGACTAAAATTTCTGACTGATGCTGCTGTCAGCCATTGCATTTTATCCCTATTTATAGTAGCTATAATGCATGACTATGCACCATACCCCTGGATATCCTTATCCAATAGGAATTTATCTAACCCATTCTTAAAGGTGTTGACAGATTCCGCCATTACAATTCCCTCGGGCAGGGAATTCCAAACACGTATTGTCCTTACCGTGAAAAAGCCTTTACGCCGTATTGTGCGGAATCTCCTCTCCTCTAACCTGAGCGAGTGTCCACTAGTCCTCTGTGTTGATCTAACCAAAAACAGGTCCCGTGCAAGCTCTGTGTATTGTCCCCTTATATATTTGTAGATGTTGATCATATCCCCTCTTAGTCTCCGCTTTTCCAATGTAAACATGCCTAATCTTTCAAGCCTTTCCTTGTATTCCATCGTCTCCATGCCCTTAATTAGTTTGGTCGCCCTCCTCTGTACCTTTTCAGGCTCCAGGATATCCTTTTTGTAGTACGGTGCCCAGAATTGTACACAGTATTCAAGGTGTGGCCTCACTAGTGATTTATATAACGGGAGTATAATACTCTCGTCCCTAGCATCAATACCACGTTTTATGCATGCTAATATCTTATTAGCCTTCTTTGCTGCAGTCCTACTTTGGGTACTACTGCTTAGCTTGCTATCTATGAGGACACCTAAGTCCTTTTCCAGTACAGAATCCCCTAATTTTACCCCATTTAGTAGGTAGGTGTAATTTTTGTTCTTGTTACCACAGTGCATTACCTTACACTTGTCTGTGTTGAAGCGCATTCTCCATTTGGCTGCCCATGCTTCTAATTTAACTAAGTCGTTCTGAAGAGACTCGGCATCCTCCTCTGTATTTATAGCCTTACACAATTTGGTATCATCTGCAAAAATTGACACCATGCTCTCTAGACCTTCTGTTAGGTCGTTAATGAAAATATTGAACAATAGCGGTCCTAATACTTAGCCTTGCGGCACACCACTTAGCACTTCAGTCCAAGTTGAAAAAGATCCATTAACCACAACACGCTGCTTCCTATTATCTAACCAGTTTTTGACCCAAGTGCATATTGTGCTTCCTAGCCCTGATTATTGTAGCTTGTAGATAAGTCTCATGTGTGGTACAGTATCGAACGCTTTGGCAAAGTCTAAAAAGATTACATCCACGTCTTTACCCTGATCTAGGTTTGCGCTTACTGTTTCATAGAAGCCAAGTAAGTTGGTTTGACAGGATCTGTCCTTCATAAACCCATGTTGATTCCTTTTAATGACCTTATTGGTTTCAAGGAACTTCTGAATACTATCTCTTAGAATACCTTCCAATACTTTCCCCACTATAGATGTAAGACTAACTGGTCTATAATTACCTGGTTCAGCTTTACTTCCCTTTTTGAATATAGGCACTACTTCCGCTATACGCCAGTCTTTGGGAACCATACCTGATATAACTGAATCCTCAAAGATCAAAGATAGCGGTTTTGCCAGTTCAGAGTGAAGCTCCATTAGAACCCTTGGATGAATACCATCAGGCCCTGGTGATTTATTAATCTTTAAATGTTTTAATCGGTCACAGACTACTTCCTCGCTTAAATAAGTACCTATCAGTGTCATATTCTCATTATTGAGATTGTGTGTCAGTCCCTGAATTGGGTCCTCTCTAGTGAATACTGTTGAAAAAAACTCATTTAGTGTGTCCGCTATGTCATTATCATTTTTGCTTAAGACTCCCAACTTGTCTTTTAAAGGGCCTATACTCTCCTTCTTTAATCTCTTGCTATTAATGTATTTAAATAATTTTTGGGGATTCGCTTTGCTTTCCTTTGCTACTAGTCTTTCAGTTTCTACTTTAGCCGCTCTTATTTCCTTTTTGCAATTTTTGTTACATTCCTTATAGTGCTGAAATGACTCTGCTTCCCCGTCAGATTTGTATTTTTTAAATGCTCGCCTTTTCTTGCCCATAAATTCCTTAATCTTTTTGTTTAGCCACATCGGTTTATGATTTTTATTCCCTTTTTTGCTACTCATAGGAATACATTTGAGTGTATTTTTAGCTAGCAGGAATTTTAGTACCTCCCATTTCTCCGTAGTATTTTTTCCTAAAAACAAACCTTCCCATTCAATATCCCTGAATAATACCCTCATCTTTTCAAAATTTGTTTTGCTAAAGTTTAAAGTCCTAGTTGAGCCAGTATAGGGCTGTTTGTAGAAACTGATATTGAATGTGACCATATTGTGGTCGCTGTTTCCTATGGGTTCCCCTACTATAATACCAGATACCAAATCCCCATTGTTTGTTAATACCAGGTCTAAGATTGCATTGTACCTAGTTGGTTCCTCAATTAGTTGGACTAAGTAGTTATCATTTAGTGTGTTTAAAAACATATTGCCCCTAGCAGTATCACATGAATCATTTTTCCAGTTTATCTCTGGATAGTTAAAATCTCCCATCTCCTACTCCTACTGCTCTTTCAATTTGCTTTAGTAACAATTCATCATCAAGTGCGTTGATACCAGGCGGCCTATAGCATACACCCAATACTAACTTTTTTATTCCTTTTTCCCAGCATGCAATTTCTACCCATAATGTCTCAACAGTGTCTACAGTCCCCTCCTGAATATCTTCCCATATATTAGGTTTTAAAAACGGCTTTACGTACAGACACCCCCTCCCACCCTTTTTATTTAGTCTGTCTCTCCTAAACAGTGTATAGCCCTCTAGATTGACTGTCCAATCATGAGATTCATCCCACCAAGTTTCAGTAATGCCTATAATATCATACTGTTTGCTTGCTGCAAGTATTTCTAGTTCACCCTTTTTACCAGTAATGCTTCTGGCGTTTACATACATACAACTAAGATAAGTATTTTCCCTTGCGTTAGGGACATCTTTCACCTTATGTGGCAAGGATGACCTGTAATCGTCATTGGTTAGTGCTTTGGTAAAATCCCTTTTAGTACCCATGTTAGTAACCTTACCGCCTGCTCTTACCCCCCCACAACTTCTCCCCCATTTCGTTTACTACCGCCATCCCCACTATTCTCACTGCATGACCCGTAGTTTCTAGCTAAACCCTCCCCCCAGGCTCCTAGTTTAAAATCTCCTCCAACCTTCTAACCATCCTTCTCCCCAGCACCGCTGCCCCCTCCTCAGTCAGGTGCAATCCGTCACGACAAAAGAGATGGCGCCTGACTGAGAAGTCCGCCCAGTGTTCCAGGAACACAAACCCTTCTTTCCTGCACCAATCCCCAAGCCACACATTTACCTCCCTAATCTCCCTCTGACTCCCTGGACTAGCGCGTGGCACGGGTAATAATTCAGAGAATATTACCTTAGATGTCCTTGCCTTCAGTTTCTTTCCTAAGTCCCTATAGTCTTTCTTAAGGACATCCCACCTTCCGCTAACTTTGTCATTGGTGCCAACGTGCACCAAGACCGCCGGGTCTTTGCCAGCCCCTCCCAACAATCTATCTACCCGGTCCGCGATGTGCCGTACCCGAGCACCCGGGAGACAACAGACTGTACGGCGATCACGGTCCGGGTAGCAGATTGCCCTATCTGCCTTCCTGATGATAGAATCCCCTACCACCACCATCTGACTAGGTACCTCTCTATCTTTTATCCCAACCGTGCCAGAGGGACCGCACCTCTGGATGCTAGAGGGAGCAGTCTCCTCCGGCACCGTCATTTCTTCACTATCATCCTCCGATTCCTCGTCCAATCGGGCAAATTTGTTCGGGTTTAATAGTTTGGAGATGTCGTGCCTCCCCCTCTTTTTCTTCCTTCTAACTGTGACCCAACTGGCTACCTGATCATCATCCTCTTCTACCAGTGACCCCTCCCACAACTCCTCCACCGTTCTGTCTAAACTACGCTCGAGATTGTGAATCTCCATCAGTCGCGTAACGGTTTGCTCTAGATCAGTTACCTGGGCTTCCAGGGCAACCGTTCACACACACCTCGTGCAGATGTAATCACACTGGGCCGGTAGCTCCAGGTGTGCATACATCTTGCACGACATGCACTAAGTGAGGTCCTCAATCACAGCCCCTCCCATATTGTTTGTAAGGTCTAACTCCCTGTTACACTCAAAGAAAAAGCAGCAAAAATAAAAAGTAGAAGACAAGCAATCTCACTTATACAGTAATTAAGCTGGTTTATACTTATCTATCTTTGTGCGGTTCTTGGTCCTTCACTTTTATGCAGCCGTAGAACTCTCTCCTGCGGCACCTATACTCCACTTAGCAGTTGCAGTTGTTCCAGCTCACTGCTCCTCCTTTTCACTCGGCTTCCAGCTCCTGCTAAGAAAAAAAAAAAAAAAGCCCCTCACACCCGCACAATCACAGCCCCTCTGCTACTCCAAGTAAGAGACCCTCTCACTCACTCACAAGGTCAGCCCCTTGCAGCCTCACCAGAAGTTTAATGGTACTGCAAATGTGTGTTACTGATTGTGTATTATAAAACTCACCTTTCTCTGTATTCTAACTCACCTTTTTGCTGTTTAAAACTCACCCAGTACAGATATATTAAAACAAAAAGAAACAGTATAGATACAAACAATCAGAATCAGATTACTTTCTCTCACAATATTACTATCCCTATATGGATAGACAGAGATTAATCAGAGTTCACCTTTTTGCTGTTTAAAACTCACACTTAGAAATCCCAGCAGCACTTGGAAGAGACCAGCCCCACAGAAAGAGATTTTGATGAACATCATCTTCTCCACATTTTCTGGAAGTAACCTCGTACGCCGATTGCTGACAAGGTGAGCGGCTGCACTAAACACTTTTTCGGAGTACACACTGGAGGGAGGGCAACTTAGGTAGAATAAAGCCAGTTTGTGCAAGGGCCTCCAAATTGCCTCTTTTTCCTGCCAGTATATGTACGGACTGTCTGACGTGCCTACTTGGATGCAGTCACTCATATAATCCTCCACCATTCTTTCAATGGTGACAGAATCATATGCAGTGACAGTAGACGACATGTCAGTAATCGTTGCCAGGTCCATCAGTCCGGACCAGATGTCAGCTCTCGCTCCAGACTGCCCTGCATCACCGCCAGCGGCTGGGCTCGGAATTCTTAGCCTTTTCCTCGCACCCCCAGTTGCGGGAGAATGTGAAGGAGGAGCTGTTGACGGGTCACGTTCCGCTTGACTTGACAATTTTCTCACCAGCATGTCTTTGAACCTCTGCAGACTCTGCAGTCTGCCGGAAAGAGAGATACAACGTAGGTTTTAAATCTAGGATTGAACACGGTGGCCAAAATGTAGTGCTCTGATTTCAACAGATTGACCACCCGTGAATCCTGGTTAAGCGAATTAAGGGCTCCATCCACAAGTCCCACATGCCTAGCGGAATCGCTCTGTTTCAGCTCCTCCTTCAATGTCTCCAGCTTCTTCTGCAAAAGCCTGATGAGGGGAATGACCTGACTCAGGCTGGCAGTGTCTGAACTGACTTCACGTGTGGCAAGTTCAAAGGGTTGCAGAACCTTGCACAACATTGAAATCATTCTCCACTGCGCTTGTGTCAGGTGCATTCCCCCTCCTTTGCCTATATAATGGGCAGATGTATAGGCTTGAATGGCCTTTTGCTGCTCCTCCATCCTCTGAAGCATATAGAGGGTTGAATTCCACCTCGTTACCACCTCTTGCTTCAGATGATGGCAGGGCAGGTTCAGGAATGTTTGGTGGTGCTCCAGTCTTCGGCACGCAGTGGCTGAATGCCGAAAGTGGCTCGCAATTCTTCGGGCCACCGACAGCATCTATTGCACGCCCCTGTAGTTTTTTAAATAATTCTGCACCTCAAATTCAATGTATGTGCAAAACATGGGACGTGCTGGAATTTGCCCAGATGTAATGCACGCACAATATTGGTGGCGTTGTCCGATGTCACAAATCCCCAGGAGAGTCCAATTGGGGTAAGCCATTCTGCGATGATGTTCCTCAGTTTCCGTAAGAGGTTGTCAGCTGTGTGCCTCTTATGGAAAGCAGTGATACAAAGCGTAGCCTGCCTAGGAATGAGTTGGCGTTTGCGAGATGCTGCTACTGGTGCCGCCGCTGCTGTTCTTGCTGCGGGAGGCAATACATCTACCCAGTGGGCTGTCACAGTCATATAGTCCTGAGTATGCCCTGCTCCACTTGTCCACATGTCCGTTGTTAAGTGGACATTGGGTACAACTGCATTTTTTAGGACACTGGTGACTCTTTTTCTGAGGTCTCTGTACATTTTCGGTATCGCCTGCCTAGAGAAATGGAACCTAGATGGTATTTGGTACCAGGGACACAGTACCTCAATCAAGTCTCTAGTTGTCTCTGAATTAACGATGGATACTGGAACCACGTTTCTCACCACCCAGGCTGACAAGACCTGAGTTATCCGCTTTGCAGCAGAATGACTGCTGTGATATTTCATCTTCCTCGCAAAGGACTGTTGGACAGTCAATTGCTTACTGGAAGTAGTACAAGTGGTCTTACGACTTCCCCTCTGGGATGACAATCGACTCCCAGCAGCAACAACAGCAACAACAGCAGCGCGAGCAGCAGTAGGCGTTACACTCAAGGATGCATTGGAGGAATCCCAGGCAGGAGAGGACTCGTCAGACTTGCCAGTGACATGGCCTGCAGGACTATTGGCTTTCCTGTCTAAGGAGGAAATTGACACTGAGGGAGTTGGTGGTGTGGTTTGCAGGAGCTTGGTTACAAGAGGAAGGGATTTAGTGGTCAGTGGACTGCTTCCGCTGTCATCCAAAGTTTTTGAACTTGTCACTGACTTATGATGAATGTGCTGCAGGTGACGTATAAGGGAGGATGTTCTGAGGTGGTTAACGTCCTTACCACTACTTATTACAGCTTGACAAGGCAACACACGGCTTGATACCTGTTGTCCGCATTTGTGTACAGGATGCATACCTTCATGTCCCCATTTATCCACCTCATCAGGCGTACCTCAGATTTGCGGTACAGGACTGTCATTACCAATTTCAGACGTTGCCATTTGGTCTCTCCACGGCCCAGAGAATTTTCACCAAGGTAATGGCGGAAATGATGGTGCTCCTGCGCAAGCAAAGTGTCACAATTATCCCGTACTTGGGCGATCTACTCATAAAAGCGAGATCAAGAGAGCAGTTGCTGAACAGCGTATCACTTTCACTGAAAGTGTTACAGCAACACAGCTGGATTCTCAATATCCCGAAGTCGCAGTTGGTTCCTACGACTCGTCTGTCTTTCCTGGGCATGATTCTGGACACGGACCAGAAGAGGGTTTATCTCCCGATAGAAAAGGCCAGGAACTCATGACTCTTGTCAGGAACCTATTGAAACCAAAACAGGTGTCAGTGCATCACTGCACTCGAGTCCTGGGAAAGATGGTGGCATCATACGAGGCCTTTCCATTCGGCAGGTTCCATGCGAGGACTTTCCAATGGGACCTACTGGACAAGTGGTCCGGGTCACATTTACAGATGCATTGGTTGATCACCCTGTCCCCCAGGGCCAGGGTATCACTCCTGTGGTGGCTGCAGAGTGCTCACGAGGGACGCAGATTCGGCATTCAGGGCTGGATCCTGGTGACCACAGACACAAGCCTCCAAGGTTGGGGAGCAGTCACAGAGGGAAGAAATTTCCAAGGTCTTTGGTCAAGTCAAGAGACTTGTCTTCACATCAACATCCTGGAACTAAGGGCCATATACAATGCCCTACGTCAAGCGGAGACCTTACTTCACGACCAACCGGTTCTGATCCAGTCAGACAACGTCACCGCAGTGGCTCATGTAAACTGCCAAGGCGGCACAAGGAGCAGAGTGGCGATGGCACAAGACACTAGAATTCTTCGCTGGGTGGAGAATCAAGCAGACTTCCTCAGCAGACACGACCTACATCCGGGAGAGTGGGGACTTCATCAGGAAATCTTCGCACAGATTACAAGTCGGTGGGAACTGCCACAGATAGACATGATGGCGTCCCGCCTCAACAAAAAGCTACAGAGGTATTGCGCAAGGTCAAGAGACCCTCAGGCAGTAGCTGTAGACGCCCTAGTGACACCGTGGGTGTTCTGGTCAGTCTATGTATTTCCTCCTCTTTCTCTCATACCCAAGGTGTTGAGGATAATAAGACAAAGAGGAGTGAGAACAATCCTCATTGTTCCAGATTGGCCACGGAGGACCTGGTATCCGGATCTGCAGGAAATGCTCACAGAATATCCATGGCCTCTTCCTCTAAGACAGGACCTGTTGCAGCAGGGGCCCTGTCTGTTCCAAGACTTACCGCGGCTGCGTTTGACGGCATGGCGGTTGAATGCCGGATCCTAGCAGTGAAAGGCATTCCGGTTGAGGTCATCCCTACGCTGATAAAGGCTAGGAAGGATGTAACGTCAAAACATTACACCGTATATGGCGAAAATATGTTTCTTGGTGTGAGGCCAGGAATGCTCCTACGGAAGAATTCCATCTGGGCCGTTTCCTTCACTTCCTACAAACTGGAGTGAATTTGGGCCTAAAATTAGGCTCTATTAAGGTCCGGATTTCTGCCTTATCCATTTTCTTTCAAAAAGAATTGGCTTCTCTTCCAGAAGTTCAGACTTTTGTAAAAGGAGTGCTGCATATTCAGCCTCCTTTTGTGCCTCCGGTGGCAAAGCTACAGAGGTATTGCGCAAGGTCAAGAGACCGTCAGGCAGTAGCTGTAGACGCCCTAGTGACACCGTGGGTGTTCCGGTCGGTCTATGTATTTCCTCCTCTTCCTCTCATACCCAAGGTGTTGAGGATAATAAGACAAAGAGGAGTGAGAACAATCCTCATTGTTCCAGATTGGCCACGGAGGACCTGGTATCGGGATCTGCAGGAAATGCTCACAGAAGATCCGTGGCCTCTTCCTCTAATACAGGACCTGTTGCAGCAGGGGCCCTGTCTGTTCCAAGACTTACCGCGGCTGCGTTTGACGGCATGGCGGTTGAATGCCGGATCCTAGCAGTGAAAGGCATTCCGGTTGAGGTCATCCCTACGCTGATAAAGGCTAGGAAGGATGTAACATCAAAACATTACACCGTATATGGCGAAAATATGTTTCTTGGTGTGAGGCCAGGAATGCTCCTACGGAAGAATTCCATCTGGGCCGTTTCCTTCACTTCCTACAAACTGGAGGGAATTTGGGCCTAAAATTAGGCTCTATTAAGGTCCAGATTTCGGCCTTATCCATTTTCTTTCAAAAAGAATTGGCTTCTCTTCCAGAAGTTCAGACTTTTGTAAAAGGAGTGCTGCATATTCAGCCTCCTTTTGTGCCTCCGGTGGCACCTTGGGACCTAAACGTGGTGTTAAGTATTCTAAAATCACACTGGTTTGAACCACTTAAAACGGTGGAGTTAAAATATCTCATGTGGAAGGTGGTCATGTTATTAGCCTTGGCTTCGGCTAGGCGAGTGTCGGAATTAGCGGCTTTGTCACATAAAAGCCCATATTTGGTATTCCATGTGGATAGAGCGGAATTGCGGACCCGTCCTCAATTCCTACCAAAAGTGGTCTCATCTTTTCATATGAACCAACCTATTGTGGTGCCTGTGGCTATGCGTGACTTGGAGGATTCCGAGTTACTTGATGTGGTCAGGGCTTTGAAAATGTACGTGGCCAGGACGGCTAGAGTCAGGAAAACTGAAGCGCTGTTTGTCCTGTATGCAACCAACAAGATTGGTGCCCCTGCTTCAAAGCAGACTATTGCTCGCTGGATTTGTAACACGATTCAGCAAGCCAGGGCCGTAACTACGTGTGTGCCAAGTGGGCTTGGCACACAGCGCAGTTGCCCTGAGGGCGCACGGCCAGCAGCATGTAATGAGTCAAATTGACTAATTACATGTCGCCTGTTCTGAGCTGTGCGCCGCTGCGCTGTGGAGATAGAAAAGAGCAGCGCCGGGCAGGGGAGAGAAGGAGGAGGAGGGAGGGAGCAGGGAGCCGCAGCAGCGCTATGTCAATGGTAGTAAGCGCCGCTGCAGCATCCCCCTCTCCTTCCGTATTGGCTGCCCGGCGCTGTTGTGGATGCTGGGATGCGGTTCCTCTATCCCAGCATCCACAGCAGCGCCGGGCAGCCAATACGGAAGGAGATGGGGATGCTGCAGCGGCGCTTACTACCAATGACATAGCGCTGCTGCGGCTCCAGTCCCCCTCCCCCCTCCTCCTTCTCACCTGCCTGCACAGAGAGGAAGATGCACGAGGAGCCTGTCAGCGGGGAACAGGTAAGTATATCCCTCTCTCTCTCTCTTTTAGGGGGACTGGCTGCCGCAGTGTGTAAAAAGGGGTCCTGGCTGCCGCAGTGTGTAAAAAGGGGTCCTGGCTGCCGCAGTGTGTAAAAAGGGGTCCTGGCTGACGCAATGTGTAAAAAGGGGGCCTGGCTGCCATAATGTGTAAAAAGGGGTCCTGGCTGCCGCAATGTGTGAAAAGGGGACCTGGCTGCCGTAATGTGTAAAAAGGGGGACTGGCTGCCGTAATGTGTATAAAGGGGGACCCTGTCTGCCGTAATGTGTAAAAACGGGGACGCTGTCTGCTGTAATGTGTAAAAAGGGGACGCTGTCTGCCGTAATGTTAAAAAAGGGGACGCTGTCTGCTGTAATGTGTAAAAAAGGGGACGCTGTCTGCCGCAATGTGTAAAAAGGGGGACTGGCTGCCGCAATGTTTTAAAAGGGAGACTGTCTGCTGTAATTTGTCAAAAGGGGGACGCTGTCTGCTGTAATGTGTAAAAGGGGCTCTACCTGGTGTACTGGCGCTACTGTGCAGAGTAATTTGAATAATGTAGACTACTGTGCACCGTAGTATGAATTGCTATTATTTTGTGGCCACGCCCCTTCCCCATGAAGCCACGCCCCTATAATGTTTTCACGCACTGCCCCAGTCTTACATGGGTGGGGGGGGTGCCACTGTCGTTTCTTGCACACAGCTCTAAAATGCCTAGTTACGGCACTGCAGCAAGCGCATTCTATGGCTGGATTGCAGTTGCCGAAATCGGTCAAGGCCCATTCCACGAGGAAAGTGGGCTCTTCTTGGGCGGCTGCCCGAGGGGTCTCGGCACTACAGCTGTGTCGAGCTGCTACTTGGTCGGGTTCAAACACCTTTGCAAAATACTATAAGTTTGATACCCTGGCTGAGGAGGACCTCATGTTTGCTCAATCAGTGCTGCAGAGTCATCCGCACTCTCCCGCCCGTTTTGGAGCTTTGGTATAACCCCCATGTGCCCATGTCTCCTGCGGAGCCCGGCTATCCCCATGGTCCTTACGGAGTACCCAGCATCCTCTACGGACTACGAGAAAAAGATTTACTGGTAGGTTTAAAATCTTATTTTCTACTTCTTTTCTATCCTAGTTTATTACGACCAACTGTCATCCAAGGAGTTTGATATTCTACTACCTGCATGCAATTTAAATTGCTTAAATTGTTTATATGGTTGATTTGTCCTTCACAATCCATAATCTGCAACTTGGATGTACTTGTGTTATTGAAAATCTTATAATAAAAATGTTTATATATTTAAAAAAAAAGTTATAAGACATATGCATTCAATATTTGAAGAAACAAAATAAAATAAAGCTATCTATTGGGTTTCACTAACAAGCACATTGGAACAGGGCCGTAACTACGTGTGTGCCAAGAGGGCTTGGCACACAGCGCAGTTGCCCTGAGGGTGCACGGCAAGCGGCATGTAATGAGTCAAATTGACTCATTACATGCCGCCTCTAAGTCTCTGCGCCGTGCGCCGCGCTGTGAAGATAGAAGACATCAGCGCCGGGCAGCGGAGAAGGAGGAGGGAGGGAGAGCAGGGAGCCGCAGCAGCCATATGTTATTGGTAGTAAGCGCCGCTGCAGCATCCCCCTCTCCTTCCGTATTGGCTGCCGGGGGAGCTGCACGAAGAGCCTGTCAGCGGGGAGAAGGTAAGTATCTTTCTCTCTCTCTCTCTCTCTCTCTCTCTCTCTCTCTCGGACACCGCCTGCCGCAATGTGTAAAAAATGGGACTGGCTGCCGCAATGTGTAAAAAATGGGACTGGCTGCCGCAATGTGTAAAATGGGACTAGCTGCCGCAATGTGTAAAAAATGGGACTGGTTGCCGCAATGTGTAAAATGGGACTGGCTGCCGCAATGTGTAAAAAATGGGACTGGCTGCCGCAATGTGTAAAGAGGGGGCCTGGCTGCCGCAATGTGTAAAAAATGGGACTGGCTGCCGCAATGTGTAAAATGGGCCTGGCTGCCGCAATGTGTAAAAAATGGGACTGGCTGCCGCAATGTGTAAAAAATGGGACTGGCTGCCGCAATGTGTAAAAAATGGGACTGGCTGCCGCAATGTGTAAAATGGGACTGGCTGCCGCAATGTGTAAAAAATGGGACTGGCTGCCGCAATGTGTAAAAAGGGGGACTGGCTGCTGCAGCGTGTAAAAAATGGGACTGGCTGCCGCAATGTGTAAAATGGGCCTGGCTGCCACAATGTGTAAAAAATGGGACTGGCTGCCGCAATGTGTAAAAAATGGGACTGGCTGCCGCAATGTGTAAAAAATGGGACTGGCTGCCGCAATGTGTAAAAAATGGGACTGGCTGCCGCAATGTGTAAAAAATGGGACTGGCTGCCGCAATGTGTAAAATGGGCCTGGCTGCCGCAATGTGTAAAAAATGGGACTGGCTGCCGCAATGTGTAAAAAATGGGACTGGCTGCCGCAATGTGTAAAAAATGGGACTGGCTGCCGCAATGTGTAAAATGGGACTGGCTGCCGCAATGTGTAAAATGGGACTGGCTGCCGCAATGTGTAAAAAATGGGACTGGCTGCCGCAATGTGTAAAAAAAGGGGGACTGGCTGCTGCAATGTGTAAAAAATGTGACTGGCTGCTGCAATGTGTAAAAAGGGGGACTGGCTGCTGCAATGTGTAAAAAGGGGGACTGGCTGCCGCAATGTGTAAAAAGGGGGCCTGGCTGCCGCAATGTGTAAAAAGGGGGCCTGGCTGCCGCAATGTGTAAGAAGGGGTCCTGGCTGCCGCAATGTGTAAAAAGGGAGACTGGCTGCCGCAATGTGTAAAAAGGGGGACTGGCTGCCGCAATGTGTAAAAAGGGGGACACTGTCTGCTGTAATGTATAAAAGGGGCTCTACCTGGTGTAGTGGCGCTACTGTGCAGCATAATTTGAATAATGTAGACTACTGTGCACCGTAGTATGAATTGCTATTATTTTGTGGTCACGCCCCTTCCCCGTGAAGCCACGCCCCTAGAAATTTTTTGCGCGCCTACGGCTCGCACTGCCCCTATCTTACATAGGGGGGAGCGGCCACTGTCGTTTCTTGCACACAGCGCTAAAATGCCTAGTTACGGCACTGCATTGGAAGACTGTACTACTTTTGTTAAAAGACATGCATTACATGTAGTGATGTGCACCGGAAACTTTTCAGGTTTTGTGTTTTGGTTTTGGATTCGGTTCCGCGGCCGTGTTTTGGATTCGGACGCATTTTGGCAAAACCTCACCGAAATTTTTTTGTCGGATTCGGGTATGTTTTGGATTCGGTGTTTTTTTCTAAAAAAAAAACTAAAAAAGAGCTTAAATCATAGAATTTGGGGGTCATTTTGATCCCATAGTATTATTAACCTCAATAACCATAATTTCCACTCATTTCCATTCTATTCTGAACACCTCACAATATTATTTTTAGTCCTAAAATTTGCACCGAGGTCGCTGGATGGCTAAGCTAAGCGACACAAGTGGCCGACACAAACACCTGGCCCATCTAGGAGTGGCACTGCAGTGTCAGGCAGGATGGCACTTCCCCAAAAAAGTCCCCAAACAGCACATGATGCAAAGAAAAAAAGAGGCGCAATGAGGTAGCTGTGTGACTAAGCTAAGCGACCCAAGTGGCCGACATAAACACCTGGCCCATCTAGGAGTGGCACTTAAGTCTTTTCATTTTTCTAGCGAGAGGATGAGTGCTTCCATCCTCATGTGAATCTAAACCACTAGCCATGAACATAGGCCAGGGCCTCAGCCGTTCCTTGCCACTCCGTGTCGTAAATGGCATATTGTCAAGTTTACGCTTCTCATCAGACGCTTTCAATTTTGATTTTTGGGTCATTTTACTGAACTTTTGTTTTTTGGATTTTACATGCTCTCTACTATGACATTGGGCATCGGCCTTGGCACACGACGTTGATGGCATTTCATCGTCTCGGCCATGACTAGTGGCAGCAGCTTCAGCATGAGGTGGAAGTGGATCTTGATCTTTCCCTATTTTAACCTCCACATTTTTGTTCTCCATTTTTTAATGTGTGGAATCATATGCCAGTATCAATAGCAATGGCCTACTACTATATATACTGCGCACAACTGAAATGCACCACAGGTATAGAATGTAGATGGATAGTATACTTGACGACACAGAGGTAGGTACAACAGTGGCCTTCTGTACCGTACTGCTATATATATTTACTGGTGGTCACTGTGTCAGCAAACTGCAAAACTAAAATGCACCACAGGTATAGAATGTAGATGGATAGTATACTTGACGACACAGAGGTAGGTACAGCAGTGGCCTTCCGTACTGTACTGCTATATATATATATATATATATATACTGGTGGTCACTGTGTCAGCAAACTGCAAAACTAAAATGCACCACAGGTATAGAATGTAGATGGATAGTATACTTGACGACACAGTGGTAGGTACAGCAGTGGCCTTCCGTACCGTACTGCTATATATATATACTGGTGGTCACTGTGTCAGCAAACTGCAAAACTAAAATGCACCACAGGTATAGAATGTAGATGGATAGTATACTTGATGACACAGAGGTAGGTACAGCAGTGGCCTTCCGTACCGTACTGCTATATATATATACTGGTGGTCACTGTGTCAGCAAACTGCAAAACTAAAATGCACCACAGGTATAGAATGTAGATGGATAGTTTACTTGATGACACAGAGGTAGGTACAGCAGTGGCCTTCCGTACCGTACTGCTATATATACTGGTGGTCACTGTGTCAGCAAACTGTAAAACTAATATGCACCACAGGTATAGAATGTAGATGGATAGTATACTTGATGACACAGAGGTAGGTACAGCAGTGGCCTTCCGTACCGTACTGCTATATATACTGGTGGTCACTGTGTCAGCAAACTGCAAAACTAAAATGCACCACAGGTATAGAATGTAGATGGATAGTTTACTTGATGACACAGAGGTAGGTACAGCAGTGGCCTTCCATATCGTACTGCTATATATACTGGTGGTCACTGTGTCAGCAAACTGAAACAACTAAAATGCACCACAGGTATAGAATGTAGATGGATAGTATACTTGACGACACAGAGGTAGGTACAGCAGTGGCCTTCCATACCATACTGCTATATATACTGGTGGTCACTGTGTCAGCAAACTGCAAAACTAAAATGCACCACAGGTATAGAATGTAGATGGATAGTATACTTGACGACACAGAGGTAGGTACAGCAGTGGCCTTCCATACCGTACTGCTATATATATATATACTGGTGGTCACTGTGTCAGCAAACTGCAAAACTAAAATGTACCACAGGTATAGAATGTAGATGGATAGTATACTTGATGACACAGAGGTAGGTACAGCAGTGGCCTTCCGTACCGTACTGCTATATATACTGGTGGTCACTGTGTCAGCAAACTGTAAAACTAATATGCACCACAGGTATAGAATGTAGATGGATAGTATACTTGATGACACAGAGGTAGGTACAGCAGTGGCCTTCCGTACCGTACTGCTATATATACTGGTGGTCACTGTGTCAGCAAACTGCAAAACTAAAATGCACCACAGGTATAGAATGTAGATGGATAGTTTACTTGATGACACAGAGGTAGGTACAGCAGTGGCCTTCCATATCGTACTGCTATATATACTGGTGGTCACTGTGTCAGCAAACTGAAACAACTAAAATGCACCACAGGTATAGAATGTAGATGGATAGTATACTTGACGACACAGAGGTAGGTACAGCAGTGGCCTTCCATACCGTACTGCTATATATACTGGTGGTCACTGTGTCAGCAAACTGCAAAACTAAAATGCACCACAGGTATAGAATGTAGATGGATAGTATACTTGACGACACAGAGGTAGGTACAGCAGTGGCCTTCCATACCGTACTGCTATATATACTGGTGGTCACAGTGTCAGCAAACTGCAAAACTAAAATGCACCACAGGTATAGAATGTAGATGGATAGTATACTTGATGACACAGAGGTAGGTACAGCAGTGGCCTTCCATACCGTACTGCTATATATATATATATATATATATATATATACTGGTGGTCACTGTGTCAGCAAACTTCAAAACTAAAATGCACCACAGGTATAGAATGTAGATGGATAGTATACTTGACGACACAGAGGTAGGTACAGCAGTGGCCTTCCGTACCGTACTGCTATATATACTGGTGGTCACTGTGTCAGCAAACTGCAAAACTAAAATGCACCACAGGTATAGAATGTAGATGGATAGTATACTTGACGACACAGAGGTAGGTACAGCAGTGGCCATCCGTACCGTACTGCTATATATATATACTGGTGGTCACTGTGTCAGCAAACTGTGCAAAACTGAAATGGATGGATAGTATACTTGACGACACAGAGGTAGGTACAGCAGTAGCCTTCTGTACTGTACTCCTATTCACTGCTGGTCTGGACACAAAACAATGCCCACAATCGAAGGTCCAAAATGCCCAACTACAGGATTAATGTAAGTATTGAATTTAGGAATGAACTTAGAAGTAGGAAATTAAATTAGTTCACAAGTACATTCGAATTCAGATCTAAAGTCTAGGAAGGCCTCACGTCCTGTTAGCCCCCAGCATTTAAAAATGCCTTGATTAGAGGTAGTGAATTAAATGTAGATAAAAAATAGACACAAAATAAGACTCCACAGAGCAGTTTTCAGGTGTCTTTATCAATTGTTGCATTTAAAAAACCAAGCAATTAGGGAACACAATGTTGCGATAATGTAACCCTATTTGCAAAATAGTACTAAATAAGTTTGTCGATGTAAGACATTTGCAAAGGTGCATCCAAAACACGCTGGAAAATGCAACTGAATCTGTTTTTGGAGGCTACAATAGGAAATGTGCATTGGTCCTACAAGTACTGAAAGCTCTTCTCCCATCTCCCTTTTCTGAAAAGCCATTTAGTGTATGGTTCCCAGATAGGGAACATATCAGATATTGGCTTTCAAAAGCAGCAAATATCATACCACTTCTATTGCCATCAAAGATAAACATTGATTGTTTTCAGATATTGGATTGAAAAAGCAGTCTTTATTGACATAAAGAAGCAAAAAAACATATACAACACTATAAATCATGAACTGCACTATACATTTAAACTATACAATAATACAACAGTTAATAAGGCTATGGGTGTGGAGTGTAAGAGGGTGAGGGAATCACAAGCCCGAAGCTTTATTGAAAGACAGACACAATCTGAAAATCAGATAGTGTTCCCAAGCCTTCCATCCTGGAATATCTTCGGTCTTTCGCCAATGAAGAAAACAATCTCTCCAGCAGACCCTTCAACCTCGATATAAGATCACAGCCAAAACGCAGAGAAGCGACTACACTTGATCTTAACCAAAATGGCTAAAACTTAGCTATAGGATGAAATTGGGTGGAGGAAAGTGCAGTGCACCAAAACATGAGCTGACACAATCATGGAGAATGTGCCAGCATATATGCTCTTCTATCTATATTTTGCAAACCTGCTCTTGTCCCCTCCAGCTGCTCCATGTAGATTTGACGTCTGGCAAGATGCATAACCCACTGACAAGCAGGCACAATCCTGCAAGAGTTTTCTCTCTTACTAGCTGGATGATACACAATCATTTGCATGTGCTCCACCTCCGACACACCGCCCACCCAACCACCCAGTCACCAGAGCCACCCACAAGCCAACTGGCTCCGTGATTTAATTTGCACAGTGCAGTCATCCAGGCAGCATGTCCTTCTCAATGGAATAATCTCTGGTTCCATGGAATCTTCCGCATTGGAATGCTGCGGAACAAAAAGGATTAAAACATTCAGCTTGCTAGCATTCAATGTACCTGCAGCTTGGCTCTAGCACATGGGTCTTCATCCTGTGGTCCTCCAGCTGCTGTGAAACTACACATCCCAGCATGCCCTGCCACAGTTTTGTTATTAAGGTATGCTAAAACTGAGGCAGGGCATGCTGGGATGTGTAGTTCCACAGCAGCTGGAGGGTCGCAGGTTGAAGACCCATGTTCTAGCATGCCTGTTCTATGATGCATGTTCCGTGATGTCACAATCAGCTTGGAATGGGGAGTCTAGCATGCATTTGCTGACAGCCACTTGAGGGAGACACACATCAGGAGATGCAGCATATCGGAGGTCTTCGATGCCTTTCCAGCAAATGCACACCACCTGCTGCTGATCTGGACACAAAACAATGCCCACAATCGAAGGCCCAAAGTGCCCAACTACAGGATTAATGTAAGTATTGAATTTAGGAATGAATTTAGAAGTAGGAAATTAAGTTATTTCACAAGTACATTCGAATTCAGATCTAAAGTCTAGGTAGGCCTCACGTCCTGGAAGCCCCCAGCATGTAAAAATGCCTTGAAAAGAGGTAGTGAATTAAATGTAGATAAGAAATAGACACAAAATAAGACTCCAAAGAGCAGTTTTCAGGTGTCTTTATCAATTGTTGCATTTAAAAAATCAAGCAATTAGGGAACACAATGTTGCGACAATGTAACCCTATTTGCAAAATAGTACTAAATAAGTTTGTCAATGTAAGACATTTGCAAAGGCGCATCCAAAACACGCTGGAAAATGCAACTGAATCTGTTTTTGGAGGCTAGAATAGGAAATGTGCATCGGTCCTACAAGTACTGAAAGCTCTTCTCCCATCTCCCTTTTCTGAAAAGCCATTTAATGTATGGTTCCCAGATAGGGAACATATCAGATATTGGCTTTCAAAAGCAGCAAATATCATACCACTTCTATTGCCATCAAAGATAAACATTGATTGTTTTCAGATATTGGAAAATCAAGCAAATAGGGAACACAATGTTGCGACAATGTAACCCTATTTGCAAAATAGTACTAAATAAGTTTGTCGATGTAAGACATTTGCAAAGGCGCATCCAAAACATGCTGGAAAATGCAACTGAATCTGTTTTTGGAGGCTAGAATAGGAAATGTGCATCAGCCCTACAAGTACTGAAAGCTCTTCTCCCATCTCCCTTTTCTGAAAAGCCATTTAATGTATGGTTCCCAGATAGGGAACATATCAGATATTGGCTTTCAAAAGCAGCAAATATCATACCACTTCTATTGCCATCAAAGATAAACATTGATTGTTTTCAGATATTGGATTGAAAAAGCAGTCTTTATTGACATAAAGAAGCAAAAAAAAACAGACATAAACATTACACACATAAGTACCGTGTTGCAGCACAGCCAAAACACAATACAAATGCTGACGGTATAGTACAGTTCAAGAACTACAGCACAGGCCAGCCTACACTATAAATCATGAACTGCACTATACATTTAAACTATACAATAATACAACAGTTAATAAGGCTATGGGTGTGGAGTGTAAGAGGGTGAGGGAATCACAAGCCCGACGCTTTATTGAAAGACAGACACATGTAAGGGGAGGGTCAATAAATAGAAAAATATCCTTTACTATAGAATGTAGTCCAATCCGGTCTTTCTGCTCTTCCACAACTGAAAAACAGATAGTGTTCCCAAGCCTTCCATCCTCGAATATCTTCAGTCTTTCGCCAATGAAGAAAACAATCTCTCCAGCAGACCCTTCAACCACGATATAAGATCACAGCCAAAAGGGCGAGAAGCGACTACACTTGATCTTAACCAAAATGGCTAAAGCTTAGCTATAGGCTGAAATTGGGTGGAGGAAAGTGCAGTGCACCAAAACATGAGCTGACACAATCATGGAGAATGTGCCAGCATATATGCTCTTCTATCTATATTTTGCAAACCTGCTCTTGTCCCCTACAGCTGCTCCATGTAGATTTGACGTCTGGCAAGGTGCATAACCCACTGACAAGCAGGCACACTCCTGCGTGAGTTTTCTCTGTCACTAGCTGGATGATACACAATCATTTGCATGTGATCCACCTCCGACACACCGCCCACCCAACCACCCAGTCACCAGAGCCACCCACAAGCCAACTGGCTCCATGATTTAATTTGCACAGTGCAGTCATCCAGGCAGCATTTCCTTCTCAATGGAAGGATCTCTGGTTCCATGGAATCTTCCACATTGGAATGCTGTGGAACAAAAAGGATTTAAACATTCAGCTTGCATTCAATGTACCTGCGGCTTGGCTCTAGCACATGGGTCTTCATCCTGTGGCCCTCCAGCTGCTGTGAAACTACACATCCCAGCATGCCCTGCCACAGTTTTGCTATTAAGGTATGCTAAAACTGAGGCAGGGCATGCTGGGATGTGTAGTTCCACAGCAGCTGGAGGGTCGCAGGTTGAAGACCCATGTTCTAGCATGCCTGTTCTATGATGCATGTTCCGTGATGTCACAATCAGCTTGGAATGGGGTGTCTAGCATGCATTTGCTGACAGCCACTTGAGGGAGACACATATCAGGAGATGCAGCATATCGGAGGTCTTCGATGCCTTTCCAGCAAATGCACACCACCTGCTGCTGATCTGGACACAAAACAATGCCCACAATCGAAGGCCCAAAATGCCCAACTACAGGATTAATGTAAGTATTGAATTTAGGAATGAATTTAGAAGTAGGAAATTAAGTTAGTTCACAAGTACATTCAAATTCAGATCTAAAGTCTAGGTAGGCCTCACGTCCTGGCAGCCCCCAGCATTTAAAAATGCCTTGATTAGAGGTAGGGAATTAAATGTAGATAAGAAGTAGACACAAAATAAGACTCCACAGAGCAGTTTTCAGGTGTCTTTATCAATTGTTGCATTTAAAAAATCAAGCAATTAGGGAACACAATGTTGCGACAATGTAACCCTATTTGCAAAATAGTACTAAATAAGTTTGTCGATGTAAGACATTTGCAAAGGCGCATCCAAAACACGCTGGAAAATGCAACTGAATCTGTTTTTGGAGGCTAGAATAGGAAATGTGCATCGGTCCTACAAGTACTGAAAGCTCTTCTCCCATCTCCCTTTTCTGAAAAGCCATTTAATGTATGGTTCCCAGATAGGGAACATATCAGATATTGGCTTTCAAAAGCAGCAAATATCATACCACTTCTATTGCCATCAAAGATAAACATTGATTGTTTTCAGATATTGGAAAATCAAGCAAATAGGGAACACAATGTTGCGACAATGTAACCCTATTTGCAAAATAGTACTAAATAAGTTTGTCGATGTAAGACATTTGCAAAGGCGCATCCAAAACATGCTGGAAAATGCAACTGAATCTGTTTTTGGAGGCTAGAATAGGAAATGTGCATCGGCCCTACAAGTACTGAAAGCTCTTCTACCATCTCCCTTTTCTGAAAAGCCATTTAATGTATGGTTCCCAGATAGGGAACATATCAGATATTGGCTTTCAAAAGCAGCAAATATCATACCACTTCTATTGCCATCAAAGATAAACATTGATTGTTTTCAGATATTGGATTGAAAAAGCAGTCTTTATTGACATAAAGAAGCAAAAAAAACATACATAAACATTACACACATAAGTACCGTGTTGCAGCACAGCCAAAACACAATACAAATGCTGACGGTATAGTACAGTTCAAGAACTACAGCACAGGCCAGCCTACACTATAAATCATGAACTGCACTATACATTTAAACTATACAATAATACAACAGTTAATAAGGCTATGGGTGTGGAGTGTAAGAGGGTGAGGGAATCACAAGCCCGAAGCTTTATTGAAAGACAGACACATATAAGGGGAGGGTCAATAAATAGAAAGATATCCTTTACTGTAGAATGTAGTCCAATCCGGTCTTTCTGCTCTTCCACAACTGAAAAACAGATAGTGTTCCCAAGCCTTCCATCCTGGAATATCTTCGGTCTTTCACCAATGAAGAAAACAATCTCTCCAGCAGACCCTTCAACCATGATATAAGATCACAGCCAAAAGGCCGAGAAGCGGCTACACTTGATCTTAACCAAAATGGCTAAAGCTTAGCTATAGGCTGAAATTGGGTGAAGGAAAGTGCAGTGCACCAAAACATGAGCTGACACAATCATGGAGAATGTGCCAGCATATATGCTCTTCTATCTATATTTTGCAAACCTGCTCTTGTCCCCTCCAGCTGCTCCATGTAGATTTGACGTCTGGCAAGGTGCATAACCCACTGACAAGCAGGCACACTCCTGCGTGAGTTTTCTCTCTCACTAGCTGGATGATACACAATCATTTGCATGTGATCCACCTCCGACACACCGCCCACCCAACCACCCAGTCACCAGAGCCACCCACAAGCCAACTGGCTCCATGATTTAATTTGCACAGTGCAGTCATCCAGGCAGCATTTCCTTCTCAATGGAAGGATCTCTGGTTCCATGGAATCTTCCACATTGGAATGCTGTGGAACAAAAAGGATTTAAACAATCAGCTTGCATTCAATGTACCTGCGGCTTGGCTCTAGCACATGGGTCTTCATCCTGTGGCCCTCCAGCTGCTGTGAAACTACACATCCCAGCATGCCCTGCCACAGTTTTGCTATTAAGGTATGCTAAAACTGAGGCAGGGCATGCTGGGATGTGTAGTTCCACAGCAGCTGGAGGGTCGCAGGTTGAAGACCCATGTTCTAGCATGCCTGTTCTATGATGCATGTTCCGTGATGTCACAATCAGCTTGGAATGGGGTGTCTAGCATGCATTTGCTGACAGCCACTTGAGGGAGACACATATCAGGAGATGCAGCATATCGGAGGTCTTCGATGCCTTTCCAGCAAATGCACACCACCTGCTGCTGATCTGGACACAAAACAATGCCCACAATCGAAGGCCCAAAATGCCCAACTACAGGATTAATGTAAGTATTGAATTTAGGAATGAATTTAGAAGTAGGAAATTAAGTTAGTTCACAAGTACATTCAAATTCAGATCTAAAGTCTAGGTAGGCCTCACATCCTGGCAGCCCCCAGCATTTAAAAATGCCTTGATTAGAGGTAGGGAATTAAATGTAGATAAGAAGTAGACACAAAATAAGACTCCACAGAGCAGTTTTCAGGTGTCTTTATCAATTGTTGCATTTATAAAATCAAGCAATTAGGGAACACAATGTTGTGACAATGTAACTCTATTTGCAAAATAGTACTAAATAAGTTTGTCGATGTAAGACATTTGCAAAGGCGCATCCAAAACACGCTGGAAAATGCAACTGAATCTGTTTTTGGAGGCTAGAATAGGAAATGTGCATCGGTCCTACAAGTACTGAAAGCTCTTCTCCCATCTCCCTTTTCTGAAAAGCCATTTAATGTATGGTTCCCAGATAGGGAACATATCAGATATTGGCTTTCAAAAGCAGCAAATATCACACCACTTCTATTGCCATCAAAGATAAACATAGTCCCCAAACAGCACATGATACAAAGAAAAAAAGAGGTGCAATGAGATAGCTGTGTGACTAAGCTAAGCGACCGACGTGGCCGACACAAACACCTTGCCCATCTAGGAGTGGCACTGCAGTGTTAGACAGGATGGCACTTAAAAAAATAGTCCCCAAACAGCACATGATGCAAAGAAAAAAAGAGGTGCAATGAGGTAGCTGTGTGGTTAAGCTAAGTGACCCAAGTGGCCGACACAAAACACCTGGCCCATCTAGGAGTGGCACTGCAGTTTTCTAGCGAGAGGATGAATGCTTCCATCCTCATGTGAATCTGAACCTCTAGCCATGAACATTGGCCAGGGCCTCAGCCGTTCCTTGCCACTCCGTGTTGTAAATGGCATATTGGCAAGTTTACGCTTCTCATCGGACGCTTTTAATTTTGTTTTTTGGGTAATTTTACTGAACTTTTGTAGTATACTTGACGACACAGAGGTAGGTAGTGCATTTGACTACTGTACCGTACTGCTATATATGTACTGGTGGTCACAGCAACATTCTGCACTGTCCCCTCCTACTATATACTGTGCACAACTAAAATGCAGCACAGGTATGGATGCATAGTATACTTGACGACACAGAGGTAGGTAGAGCAGTGGACTACTGTACCGTACTGCTATATATATACTGGTGGTCACAGCAACATTCTGCATTGTCCCCTCCTACTATATACTGCGCACAACTAAAATGCAGCACAGGTATGGATGCATAGTATACTTGATGACACAGAGGTAGGTAGAGCAGTGAACTACCCTACCATACTGCTATATATATACTGGTGGTCACAGCAACATTCTGCACTGTCCCCTCCTACTACTTACTGCGCACAACTAAAATGCAGCACAGGTATGGATGCATAGTATACTTGACGACACAGAGGTAGGTAGAGCAGTGGACTACTGTACCCGTACTGCTATATAATACTGGTGGTCAGCAACATTCTGCACTATCCTCCTACTATATACTACAATGCAGAACAGTTATGGAGCGTTTTTCAGGCAGAGAACGTAGATATTTTCAGCACACTGAGCACAAATATTTGCAAGCACACTGAGCACAGATATTTGCAGCACACTGAACACAGAAACTGAGAGAATGCTGCACGTCCTCTCGCTATCATCTCCAATGAACGAGTGAAAATAGCGGCGACGCGCGGCTCTTAAATATAGAATACGAATCTCGCGAGATTCCGACAGCGGGGTGATGACGTTCAGGCGCGCTCGGGTTAACCGAGCAAGGCGGGAAGATCTGAGGCTGCCTCGGAACCATGTAAAATGGGTGAAGTTGGGGGGGTTCGGATCCCGAGGAACCGAACCCGCTCATCACTACCTTATACCCATCAATTTTTTTCTTTTCAATCTAAGCCCCTGCAGTTTTCTGTAAGGATCTGCTTCGCTATGATGATCAACAAGTCACAAGGGCAAACACTCAGGGCTTGAGGCGTAGATCTTAGGACCAGCTGCTACAAGCATGGCAGAGGTGTCACTATCACTGGTGACACCCAGAGAGGTGGCGAGGGAGATTGTAATGCAGTGCGCGCAGATAAGCAGTGCAATGGTAAAAAGGAGGCATGGTTTCATAGGTAGGGGCGTGGCCTGGTGGCCTGAATCTACATTTTGTTGCTCCGGGTGTCCCGGGGGTTGGGGGCTGCACCCGGGGACTAGTGTGTGAGCGGTGCTGGCTCCTGCACAGTGACAGAATCTGGGTGCTGCACGTAATGTCACAGTGCAACACCCAGCTCCTGTCACTGAAGAGGAGCCAGCACCTTGGTGTCACCCCTCTTGGCGGGTGACACTCGGGTGTGGGCCGCAACCCCGTTGTGATGCCACTGACCCATGGGAAGCTTTACGTGGCTTACCCATGTGTTAGTATCCCCAAGCATCTTTTGTGTTAGTCCCTGAAGAAAAATTGCAAATATTGTTTACAAATAAATTTTGTAATCAATGGGCCTAATTCAGTAAGGATTGCAGATTCTGCTAAGTAACAGAATTTGCAATCCTTTGGTTCACATGCTGGGGCCACCCATCACAGGGCATGGCCACCCAGCATGCCACCTCCCTCCTTGACCACGCTGAAATTGCAGTTGCACTGCAGTTCGGCGTGATCATAAAAAATGGGGTAGCCTCCTGCTGGTGCAGACTGTATGTGCGCGCAGGAAGCCGCCACCATTTTTGTGATCGCAGCGGCTGCATGTGATGTCATGCAGCCGCTCTGACCATGCCCCCTGTTTCTCCATTGCCGACCCCATTTTGAAGCCTTGCCCACGCACAGCTCCATCTCCGACTTGGAAATTGAGTGTGGCCCCACACCCCCCGCCCCGATTGACAGGCAGAGGCGATCGCATTTTCTGCGGGGTGCCGCAGAAAATGCAGGCGCATGCGTATGCTCTTAGCAATTTTTGCAGTTGGATCGCTTATTGCGATTGCAATACGACCTGAATCAGGCCCTATTACCTATCACAATATTAGATACCACTAAGGGAGCAAAACTGCGGGCAAACGCTAGTAATACAAATATTCAGTTGTGAATGTAAGTTTTAAATAATAAGTGAAATCACATTTCCCTTAGGTCAGTCATGTAAAAAGACAGCAAGGGCCTCAAACCAGAAATAACCAGACTTAGCCGGTCTGGTGGGGTGTGTGAGTTTATGCTGTGATGTCATAATGGCAACTGCCTATACAGGGCGCTGCTGTTGCTGTCTCTTGCATATGTTTCCAGAGGCCTTGCATAGCACACTGGTAGAAGGTTAGTGACTGAACAAAGATAAGATCAGCTTAATTTGAATCGTCAGCAGACTTTTAGCATGACTATTATAATACAGGTTGAGTATCCCATATCCAAATATTCCGAAATACGGAATATTCCGAAATACGGACTTTTTTGAGTGAGACTGAGATAGTGAAATCTTTGTTTTTTGATGGCTCAATGTACACAAACTTTGTTTAATACACAAAGTTATTAAAAATATTGTATTAAATGACCTTTAGGCGGTGTGAATAAGGTGTATACATAAATGAATTGTGTGAATGTACACACACTTTGTTTAATGCACAAAGTTATAAAAAATATTGTCTAAAATTACTTTCAGGCTGTGTGTATAAGGTGTATATGTAACATAAATGCATTCTGTGCTTATATTTAGGTCCCATCACCATGATATCTCATTATGGTATGCAATTATTCCAAAATACGGAAAAATCCGATATCCAAAATACCTCTGGTCCCAAGCATTTTGGATAAGGGATACTCAACCTGTATATGACTTATGACCTTGGGGATAGAATAGTATTGGATAAAAACAAAATCTCACACCTACTGGGACAGTACCATTACTTAACAATTACAAGCGGCTACAAATGGGCCATTGGAGATATTTGAAAAGCGCTGTCTAGATGGACCTATTATGTTCCTAAGTAAATCTTTTATGTGCGGCTGCACCCATGATATCTCCTCAGAGTTGTCTTGTGAGTCTATAATGTTGCAAATTAAATTCTTTACTCTCTCTCTCTCTGCCTACCTAAATCCCAGTGTGCCAGTATTGCAGGCTGATCCACTTTTATTAATGTGCTGAGATGTAAAAGAATTAAATTGTGCTTTAATCATTACTTTTGTTTTTATTCAATACTATATACAGATGTAGCCATGCTGATCATGGCTACATCTGAGGTAAACGTGCACCCTCGGCACAGCTATGCGCACCTGGGCCTAGCTGTGCCGAGCTGCTGCATTTGCCGCTTCCATTTATGCGAAATGGGGCACACGTGTATTAGATGTTAAAGACGTATGTGGTGCGGTTGCGGTAAGATGCAGCCACGTCGAGACTGGCTACATTTGTACAGTTGTAATACCTGGTAGTGTCAGAAATTAATGCTATGGTGGTTATGACTGTCCCCCCACCACCACCACCACCTCACTCCCATTCATCTCTTGTTCTCTTTTTCACTCTCTCACCATTGACGTGTAGGTGCGTTTTTCTTCGGCTCGGAAAAACTGAACGAGGCAAAACGTCATCATCCCACTGTCGGATTCTCGTGAGATTCGGATTCCATATAAAGAGCCGCGTGTCGCTGCCATTTTCACTCGGGCATTTTAGAGGGTACAGAGAGGATGTGGCTACGTTCTCTCAGTGTCAGTTCTAAGTATCCGTGCTTATTGCTGCTCAGTAATACTAGTGTCTTTTGTGCTGCATCTTGCTGCTGTAGGGTGCTGTGGTAGTAGTGCTCTGTGCAGTGCCGTAACTAGGCATTTTAGCGCTGTGTGCAAGAAACGACAGTGGCGCCCCCCCCATGTAAGATAGGGCCAGAGCGCGGCGTAGGCGCGCAAAAAAATTCTAGCGGCGTGGCTTCACGGGGAAGGGGCGTGGCCACAAAATAATAGCAATTCATACTACGGTGCACAGTAGTCTACATTATTCAAATTACGCTGCACAGTAGCGCCACTACACCAGGTAGAGCCCCTTTTATGCATTACAGCAGACAGTGTCCCCCTTTTTACACATTGCGGCAGCCAGTCCCCCTTTTTACACATTACAGCAGCCAGTCTCCCTTTTAACACATTGCGGCAGCCGGTCCTTCTTTTTACACATTGCGGTAGACAGCGTCCCTTTTTTACAATTACAGCAGACAGCGTCCCCGTTTTTACACATTACGGCAGACGGTGTCCCCCTTTATACACATTGCGGCAGCCAGTCCCCCTTTTTACACATTGCGGCAGCCAGTCCCATTTTACACATTGCGGCAGCCAGGACCCCATTTTACACATTGCGTCAGCCAGTCCCCATTTTTTACACATTGCGGCAGCCAGTCCCATTTTACACATTGCGGCAGCCAGTCCCATTTTTTACACATTGCGGCAGCCAGTCCCATTTTACACATTGCGGCAGCCAGTCCCATTTTTTACACATTGCGGCAGCCAGTCCCATTTTTTACACATTGCGGCAGGCGGTGTCCGAGAGAGAGACAGAGAGAGAGAGACACAGAGAGAGAGAGAGAGAGAGAGAGGGGAATATACTTACCTTCTCCCTGCTGACAGGCTCCTCGTGCTGCTCCCTCGGTGGCGGCAGTGAGATGAGAAGGAGGAGGAGGGAGGGGGAGCAGGGAGCCGCAGCAGCGCTATGTTATTGGTAGTAAGCGCCGCTGCAGCATCCCCCTCTCCTTCTGTATTGGCTGCTGGGCAGCCAATACGGAAAGAGAGGGGGATGCTGCAGCGGCGCTTGCTACCAATAACATAGCGCTGCTGCGGCTCCCTGCTCCCCCTCCCTCCTCCTCCTTGTTCGCTGCCTCCGGCGCTGGTCTCTCTCCTCCAGCGCGGCGCACGGCGCACACAGAGGCGGCATGTAATGAGTCAATTTGACTCATTACATGCCGCTGGCCGTGCGCCCCCAGGGCAACTGCGCTGTGTGCCAAGCCCACTTGGCACACACGTAGTTACGGCTCTGGCTCTGTGACTGTGCATCGGTCATCATCATTCCAGTAACAGTGGTATCTGGGTGTTGACAATTCCAGAGTGCTTTTGTGCTGCTCACTAATACAGTGTCTTGTGCTGCTCAGTTTCAGTTCTCAGTAGCATCATCATTGCTCAGTAGTATCATCAGTGCTCAGTATTAGTGCTCAGTAGTATCATCAGTGCTCAGTATCACTGCTCATTGTCTTGTGGTGCTCAGTAATACTACATTACTAATACTAGTACAGTGTCTTGTGCTAATCGTGCTGCTCAGTGTCAGTTCTCAGTAGTATCATCAGTGCTCAGTATCCCTGCTCATTATCTTGTGCTGCATCATGGTGCTCAGAAATACTACATTACTAATACTAGTACAGTGTCTTGTGCTGCATCGTGCTGCTCAGTGTCAGTTCTCAGTAGTATCATCAGTGTTCAATATCACTGCTCATTGTCTTGTGGTGCTAAGTAATACTACATTACTAATACTAGTGCAGTGTCTTGTGCTAATCATGCTGCTCAGTATTTAGTGTTCAGTAGTATCATCAGTGCTCAGTATCACTGCTCATTGTCTTGTGGTGCTCAGTAATACTACATTACTAATACTAGTACAGTGTCTTGTGCTAATCGTGCTGCTCAGTATCAGTGCTCACTAGTATAATCAGTGCTCAGTATCACTGCTCATTTTCTTGTGATGCTCAGTAGTACTACATTACTAATACTAGCACAGTGCCTTGTGCTGCATTGTGCTGCTCAGTGTCAGTTCTCTGTAGTATCATCAGCGCTCAGTATCACTGCTGATTGTCTTGTGCTGCATCGTGGTGCTCAGTAATACAGGTTGAGCATACCTTATCCAAAATGCTTGGGACCAGAACTATTTTGGATATCGGATTTTCCGTATTTTGGAATAATTGCATACCATAATGAGATATCATGGTGATGGGACCTAACTCTAAGCACAGGATGCATTTATGTTTCATATACACCTTTTACACACAGCCTGAAGGTAATTTTAGCCAATATTTTTAATAACTTTGTGCATTAAACAAAGTGTGTGTAAATTCACACAAATCCTTTATGTTTCATATACACCTAATATACACAGCCTGAAGGTCATTTAACACAATATTTTTAATAACTTTGTGTATTAAACAAAGTTTGTGTACATTGAGCCATCATAAAACAAAGGTTTCACTATCTCAGTCTCACTCAAAAAAATTCTGTATTTAGGAATATTCCGTATTCCGGAATATTTGGATAAGGGATACTCAACCTGTACTACATTACTAATACTAGTACAGTGTCTTGTGCTGCATCATGCTGCTCAGTGTCAGTTCTCAGTAGTATCATCAGTGCTCAGTATCACTGCTCATTGTCTTGTGGTGCTCAGTAATACTACATTACTAGTACTAGTACAGTGTCTTGTGCTGCATCTTGCTGCTGTAGGGTGCTGTGATAGTGTCCTCTCACTGTGCATAGGTTATCATCATTCCAGTCACAGTGATATCTGGTCTATATCTAGTGGTATCTAATTCCAGACATTACTGCCATCTAATTTCAGAAAAATATGGAGGGTCAAATCACTCATCCTCCTGCTAGAAAAATGAAAAGAGTTAAGCTGGCAAAAGCACAGCAAAGAATTGTGCGTTCTAAATCACAAATCCCCAAGGAGAGTCCAAATGTGTCAGCGGGTGCGATGCCTGACCTTCCCAACACTGGACGGGAAGAGGTGGCTCCTTCCACCATTTGCACGCCCCCTGCAAGTGCTGGAAGGAGCACCCGCAGTCCAGTTCCTGATATTCAAATTGAAAATGTCACTGTTGAAGTACACCAGGATGAGGATATGGGTGTTGCTGGCGCTTTGGAGGAAGTTGTCGATGAGGATTCTGATGGTGATGTGGTTTGTTTAACTCAGGCACCCGGGGACACAGTTGTTGTCCGTGGGATGAATAAGGCCATTGACATGCCTGGTCAAAATACAAAAAAAATAAATCACCTCTTTGGTGTGGAATTATTTCAACAGAAATGCGGACAACAGGTGTCAAGCTGTGTGTTGCTTTTGGCAAACCATAATAAGTAGAGGTAAGGATGTTAACCACCTAGAAACATCCTCCTTTATACGTCACCTGGAGCACATTCATCCGAAGTCATTGACAAGTTCAAAAACTTTGGGTAACAGCAGAAGCAGTCACTGACAACTAAATCCCTTCTTCCTCTTGTACCCAAGCTCCTGCAAACCACACCACCAACTCCCTCAATGTCAATTTCCTCCTTAGACAGGAATGCCAATAGTCCTGCAGGCCATGTCACTGGCAACACTAGCGAGTCCTCTCCTGCCTGGGATTCCTCTGATGGATCCTTGAGTGGAACACCTACTACTGCTGCTGTTGCTGCTGGCGTTGCTGTTGTTGCCGCTGGGAGTCGATCGTTATCCCAGAGGGAAAGTTGGAAGACCACTTGTACTACTTCCAGTAAGCAATTGACTGTCCAACAGTCCTTTGTGAGGAAGATGAAATATCACAGCAGTCATCCTGTTGCAAAGTGGATAACTCAGGCCTTGACAACTATGATGGTGTTAGATGTGCATCCGGTATCCACTGTTAGTTCACAGAAAGAATTGCTTGAGGTAGTTTGTCCCCAGTACCAAATCCCATCCAGGTTCTACTTCTGCAGGCAGGCGATACCGAGAATGTACACAGATGTCAGAAAAAGTGTCCTCAGTGTCCTAAAAAATGCAGTTGTACCCACTGTCCACTTAACCACGGACATGTGGACAAGTGGAGCAGGGCAGACTAAGGACTATATGACTGTGACAGCCCACTGGGTAGATGTATTGCCTCCTGCAGCAACAACAGCGGCGGCACCAGAAGCATCTCGCAAACGCCAACTCGTTCCTAGGCAAGCTACGCTTTGTATCACCGCTCTCTGCACATGTTAAATCTGCCTCCTCTGCAGTGCACATGGTTTTGCCCAAGTGCTAACTAAATTCCTGCTGCGATCAACTTGGAATTACCCCCCATGTTGTGTTGCTGATTCACTTTATTTTTTTAAGTAAAAAAATATATAAAAACTTGTTTTTGTGTTTTATTAAAGGTTATGCACTATGGAAAACTGTGCCCTGTAAACTTTAACATGGCATATTGACATTTGTGGAACAAGGGAACAATCAGAATATTCATACAAACATTGCATATTATAATTTAAAACATGTATGCCTTGCACAACACTTAAGTGGCGAGATTAAAAAAAAAATATTAGGAACTTGGGCTACTAGGGGTAACATGGCATAGTATTAGATATGGACACATATTCCAACAAAAAAACAAATAAATTGTATTAAGTAACATTAAGTGTAGGCTGCATTATGTTCATGTTATTTGGTATGTACCAAGGAATATGTCTATGTCGAGAAGATTTAGCTGATGTAGTTTATAAGTTGGTTTATTCACACTGGATTACATTTGATAGTATTAAACAAAAAATTAAAACATGCAGTTAACATCAAAGTATTTAAACAAAAAAATAACATACAGTGCATTATTTGTGAGTGTGTCAGATTTATACGTGCTAACAATAAAAATGTTATGTGGCCATACAATTGCTGTTTGTAGTATTTTTTAAGAGCAGTGTTTGCCAAGTAATTGGTCAACAGGTGCATTCATTGGCCAATTATTTGTTAATTATCGGCAGACACACTTGTAACAGTACTTCGCAAGTGCTGAGTAGCTGCAGACTTACTCCTCGGCTGCGACAAGATAGCGAACATTTGTTGTGTACATTTTACCATCGGATACGCATTTCTGCACAAAACAAGCCTACTGCCGGTTGTCTACTCCCATACTAGCCGCCCACTTTCACGCCCATTTCGTTAGATAGCGAAGCCGAGCCTCTGTCACGTCTCCGTCACTCCCTGTTTTCAGTGATGTAGTAGGAGCTGATTTTCAGTTAGTAATTTTGCACAAGCGTCGTATCGCTCCCTTTGCGCACGCGCATTTCTGCTCTTGCGCATGCGCAGTTTGCGAATTTTTGCCATTTGCGATGCGATGAACCGCTGCGAACAACTCGGAATGAGGGCCATGGGGGATAATTCTGAGTTTATCGCAGCAGGATTTTTGTTAGCAGTTGAGCAAAACCATGTGGACTGCATTTACGAACAGATGATTTTTTTAATATAAATTTTAAAATGTTAGTAAATGTGTGTTTTTTTTCAACCTGGAAGCCCAACATCGATTAAGATCGATCTTAAATAGACCCCTGGGTTTTAAGGATAACCATGGTTGAGTCCAATGGTTAATTCACATTGACTGAAGTTCTAACTAAGTCACCTGTGCTCAAGCATGATATCCTTAAAATCTGGATTGCAATGGCAGCATTTGGGAACTATGTCTAAGGGTCTAATTTTTACATTTATCCACTAACAATAAATCTACCTACAATATCCCTGTAACTGTTATGAATACAGTATTTCACTAAATAATTTAATTTGCTGAACCCTCTGTAAAAAGAAATATTAAGCTGCAGTAACTTCAGCAAATGCAGCAAATCTGTTAACTAATGGGCAAAACCATGTGCACTGGTGGGGGGGGGGGGGGCAGATATAACATTTGCAGAGATATTTAGGTGGGTTATATTGTTTGTGTGCAGGGTAAATAAATACTGGCTGTTTTGTTTTTACACTGCAATTTAGATTTCAGTTTGAACACACCGCACCAAAATCTAACTCTCTCTGCACATATTATATACAACCCCCCCCCCCCTGCAGTGTACATAGTTTTGCCCATTAGCTAATAAATATCAGATCCGAGTTAAGCCCTATGTATTTGGCACTGGCAGAGGGTTAGAGGCCTTGCTGTAGAGCTCACAGCTTTCTTATCATGCATTGTAATATTTCCTATGTCCTGATGTTGTGTGCTCTGCTCCATCCAAGTAAACAGCAATGTAGCATGGCTATCAAAGAGCGTGAAGATTGCAGATTTCCTGGGATTAATGCTAAAGTATGCTATTCCAGAGGCTGCTGCTTTAATTCATGTGTTACGGGGTTAAATGGTGTTTTTACCTCAAAACCACAGGTACAGTACAATGGTAGAGTGGGAGCATGTTGTGCTATTGATTACAGATTTGATGGAGCTCAAACATGGATAAGGTCCATAGCTCTAAGAGTTTATCTTGTGTATCCCTTATTCTTAGTCCTGGTCAGATAAGATAAGAAAGTGCCATTGTTTAAGTGGAAATTTCCTATTAGCTGTTGTTCAGTTTGCTCAACTGTCTGATTAACTGTTCCTAAAAAAGGACCAAAGGAGCTAAATTGCCCTGTGATCTAGCTAAATTGCCCCAGTTTAAAAAAAAAATAATTAAGCTGCTGTAATTCCTGGATGTTTCCTACTGCATCAACAGCAAGTGACAAGAAACAATGTAATGTGGAACCGTACAGCAGAAGGGATTGCGGCTACCCCACAATAAGTGCAGCGGAATGTAAGAAGAGGAATTGTTGCTTTGACCCCAGAATTCCCGTGGTTAACTGGTGTTTCTTCAAGTCACAAGGTATGGCGCTGCTGTATAGTTACTCGCAAGTCAGTAGTTGTATGATGCTCACACCTGTTAAGCTCGATACACACAGAAGTGCCCTACACAGAGGGTGAAATGAGCGCCCCCCCCCCCATACGCTCAGCACACATGGCGCTTTGCTGAGCGGAGGGAGAGATGTGTGCTGAGCGGTTCGCTCGGCACACATCTCTCCCCAAAATCAGGCCGTGAATATGGACCTTTAAACTGGATCCACACTTAGATTATCTATCCAATTTTTTTAATAGTTGAAACAATTATGCTAATATGTGTATATGTTAGTGCTGACTGCTGATATGCCTTTAGCACAAGCAAGCCATGTGTGACTGTATATGCATTTAAGGAGGGCACCCCGGCAATACCACAGACCATTGAGTGTCAAGTATACTAGATATATCTTCATATCTCATGTGCTTTCTCTGAGATCAATCTTGTTATGCCCCTTTTTGTCCATATTGCAAAAATAGGGTGGGGGGGGGGGGCATATAATAATAATTCTCTGTCACAGGGCACCAAAAAGTCTAGTTATGGCTCGGGTATGCACTATATAATCTGGCAGACCATCTCTCCAACACTGGCTGGTTGGAATGGAAATCCGGTTATGTGCGCAAATGACAATCAATGATTTACTCTCAAACACTAGAAAATGGACAAAAATGGTCACCTAAACAAATTGGTTACATTTTGGGTTTAACCAATTTGTGTAATGACCATTTTTGACCACTTTTCTAGTGTTTGGGAGCAAATGGTTAATTGACATTTGCTCCTATACATTACCAGATTTTTATTCCATCCATCCAGACTGGATAGATAGCCTGACAGATAATTGTGTAGTGTACGCCCTGGGTAACTGTCAGTTATGCTTTCTTTTATGATGGCACACAAATGGGTGGGCAGATCGAGAGCAAGCACTGCCCACTCATGCATAGTTGTCAACTGATGTGAAGTTCCAGGGAACAATCTCAGTTATAAAGAAAAGTATCTGGAAATTGTCCCTAGTTGAAAAAAAATAAAAAATAAAAAATGACCAACTCCATTTATTCAGTATGATATCCCAGGTGATAGGATGCCGGCAGTCAGAATACCATTGCCAGCATCTTGATAGTTCAAGTGCTGACAGTGGGGATTTAAGACTGTTCCCTCTCTCCCCTACACCCTAACATTAACCATCCCTTTCCGCAGCCTAACCCTAGCCTTCCCTCTTAGTGCCTGACAATAACATCCTATCAGTGGTGCCTAAACCTAATGTCACCTTCTGTGCAGCCTAGTGCTAACCACCCCCCCATAGTGCTTATAACCTAACCTCCCACAGTGGTCCCTAACCTCACCTTCCCACAGCCTAACCCTAGCCCCATGGGTGGCACCTAAACTCAACCCCCCCCCAGTCTCTACTTAAAATAGTGATCAAAATCTGCTCTCAATCTGTATTTACCCTGATGCATAATCATCTGGGTATGTAAAAGTGTGATTTCATTACTTTTAATGTAATTAGAACTGACCGTTTTGAAGATGGTGTGAAGTATAGTTCATGGAGAGTACATGGCCTAGTTTTTATCACAGGACAATTTACTGTAGCTTCTTTGATCAACTGACAATTTGGGTTCAGCTGTGTTAAAATCAAAGTGTGTATATATGTATATTTATTAATTTTTTTTTTTTAGAAATAGTTAATCAAATAGCCTAACAAACTTTGAACAGCTGATAACAAGAAATTTCAACTTAAACAATGGCATTTTCTTATATACTATCTGGCCATGGCTAAGAATAAGGGATACACAAGCAAAACTTAGCGCTATGGGCCTTATCCATACGCCATCAAATCTGTGATTAATTGCACTACATTCTCCCACTCTATACTCTACCTGTGCTTTTGGGGTAAAAATACCATTTAACCCTGGGAACACTTGAATTAAAGCAGAAGCCTCTGGAAAAGCATTAGCACTTATCCCGGGAAAGCCACTATCTTCATTCTCTTTGTTGTGAACGTTGCATTGCTTTTTATCTGGATGGAGTGCCTATCTGGCCTCCCTAAACCATGCCTCTCTCCACTCCCAACTATCCTCAATGCTGCTGCCTATCTCATCTTCCTCACCAAACATACTACATCCACCTCCCATCCTGCAGGACCTCTACTGGCTACCCTTACCATTCAGAATCCAATTCAAGATTCTCCCACTCACCTACAAAGCCCTCACCCAAACTATTTACATCTCTGATCTTATCTTTCTACATTCCCACCTGTCTTCGCTCTGCTAATGCACGCCGTCTCTCTTGCCAAATTTACCTCCTCCCACCTACAAGATTTTGCACATGCTGCTCCCTACCTCTGGAATTCTCTACTTCTTCCCATCCAACTCTACAAAAGTTCAAACAGGCTTCAAGACCCACTTCATCAAACCCAGCCAACTCTCCTAACCCTCTTGTTTATGCTGACTGTACCCCTTCTGTGAAACCCCGATCAGTCAGCCCTTCACCTTTTAGATTGTAAGCTTGCAAGAGCAAGGCCTTCTTTCCTCGTGCCTTTCCTTTTCTAACTTACACTCCCTTTGATGGCACCTAAACCACTGGTTTTCCATACCTGTCCTATATTGTCTTGAACGTTAAGTGCTGTTTTCTTGTTTGCTCATTTCATTATGTAACTGTGTAAGGAGCACTGCGGAACCCTTGTGGTGCCATATAAATAAAGGATAATAAAACGAGCCGGCAGGTGCACATCAGACAGTGTGTACCCAGCCTTAGAGCTATGGGCCTAATGCAGGTTTGTGCACTTTCAAATCTATAATCAATAGCACTCTACCACTGCACTCTATACTCTACCTGTGGTTTTGGGGTAAAAACACCATTTAACCCCCGGGAACACTTGAATTAAAGCAGCAGCCTCTGGAATCACATACCTTAGCAACTATGCCAGGAAATCCGCAATCTTCACGCTCTGATGTTCACACTACATTGCTGTCTATCTGGATGGAACAGAGCACACATTAGGACACAGGATCCAGAAGAAAGTTGTGAGTTCTACTGCAAGGACTCTAACCCTTGACAGTTCCAAATACATAATTGGCAACATTGCAAATATGTCCAAGATGCATTGAAAACACTCTGACTTAAATGATATATTTTCACATGTACGTTTCCATATCTTATCGCCGAGAATAAGAAAAACACTAAGAATTGTACTCAATATTCAGAAAAAGAGGGATTGTTGGGATGCAGTGAAGATGCTAGCTGTCGGGATTCCAGCAGTTGGATTGCTGACAGCTGGCAATCCATTTTTAGGTACAGCAGATGGGTTAGGCTTAGGACTGGGGGGTTGAGTTTAGGTGTCACCTGTGGGGCTATGGTTAGGCTGTGAGAAGGTGGGGTTAGGGACCACTGTGGGAGGTTAGGTTTTAAGCACTATGGGGGGATGGTTGGCATTAGGCTGTGTGGAAGGCGACATTAGGTTTCGGCACCACTGATAGGATGTTATTGTCAGGCACTAAGAGGGAAGGCTAGGGTTAGGCTGCAGAAAGGGATGGTTAATGTTGGGGTGTAGAGGAGAGAGGGAACAGTCTTAAATCCCCACTGTCAGCACTTGAACTATCAGGATGCTGGCAATGGTATTCTGACTGCTGGCATCCTATCACCTGGGATATCATACTGAATAAATGGAGTTGGTCAAATTTTTTTTAAACTAGGGACAATTTCCAGATACTTTTCTTTATAACTGAGATTGCCCCCAGGAACTTCACATCAGTTGACAACTATGCATGAGTGGGCGGTGCTTACTCTCTATCTGCCCACCCATTTGTGTGCCATCATAAAAGAAAGCATAACTGACAGTTATCCTGGGCGTACACTACACAATTATCTGTCAGGCTATCTATCCAGTTTGGATGGTTGGAATGAAATGTATAGGAGCAAATTTCAAATAACCATTTGCTCCCAAACACTGGAAAAGTGGTCAAAAATGGTCATTTACACAAATTGGTTAAACCCCAAATTTAATCAATTTGTTTAATTGACCATTTTTGCCCATTTTGTAGTGTTTGGGAGTAAATCGTTGACTGTCAGTTGCTCACATAGATAACCGGATTTCCATTCCAACCAGCCAGTGTTGGAGAGATGGTCTGCCAGATTATATAGTGCGTAACAGAGCCATAACAAGACTTTTTGGTGCCCTGTGACAGAGAGAATTCTATCACCCCCCCATTTTTCCAATATGGACAAGTTCAATCTTGTTATGCCTCATGGGGAAGGGGCATAACAAGATTGATCTCAGAGAAAGCACATGAGGTATGAAGATATATCTAGTATACTTGGCACTCTCAATGGTCTGTGGTATTGCCGGGGTGCCCTCCTTAAATGCATATACAGTCACACATGGCTTGCTTGTGCAAAAGGCATATCAGCAGTCAGCACTAACTGGTGACATGCCATTTGCACAAGCAAGCCATGTGTGACTAATGTATAACATACTTTATTAAATAACACATCTCAAACTACCATACCCAGGATTCAAACCTATAACCTGTTGAATTCTAATCAAACACCCTACCCATTGAGCTATTTGATCCTGCATAAAAATTGTGAACATTATATAAAGCTATTGGTACTTTGCCAAAAAAAATTATCAGCATTGCAACGCAGCAGATCCATGCAGTTTGCAGCCATACACTACATGTATTTGCTCAGCCACAATGCTGATTATTTCTTCACAAAGTACAAGGTGAGCTCCAAAGAGAATTCTCTAGCTTAGAATTATACCTTTCTATGCCAAACCTAGAAGTCGGGCCCCCCACCCCGGGATCCCCCAGAGGGAGGCCTGCCCCGTCATGCAGTAGGCTTGTCCGTTTTGGAAGCAGGCTGACGGGCAGCCCAGGCTTGCTTCAGTCTGGGCTTGGCAGGTCTGGAAGCACGAGCTTGCTTTGGGTATGCCTGACCTTGGGTACGCTTTACCTGGAGGATGAAAGGGCCAAGGGAAAGTACTTTTAGCCTTCTGCGTGGTAGGAGTCATACTTGGTAGGCAAGCTATTTTAGCAGTAGCCATATTAGCTACAATCTTATTAAGGTCTTCTCCAAAGAATGTCTCCCTTGAAAGGAAGCACCTCCAGGGTTTTCTTGGAATCCATATCCGCCGACCAGGATCTCAACCAGCTGTATAAAGTATTACCTTGGAACTGGCTCTCCACTCCCCATTATCTGGTTATCATGGCTTTCCTCCGCCAGTGTCCAGACTCGTTTGCTGAAGCTCGGCCACTTCTTCCCTTTAGGGCTGGAGCCCAGCGGCAACTGACTCAGTTGTCTCTGGCAGTTCCGCCCCTGGATTAGAGGAATGGTCAAGAACATGGCAACATTTAATGCCAAAAAATGCAAAATCATACACGTCTCAAAAATGCAAAGGCTAACTATAATATTAAGGGCATTATAATGGCAAGAGGAAAGCGATCTAAGTATTACTATTTCAGGTGAGCAATGTAACAAAGCAATAGGAAAGGCAAGTCAGATGCTTGTTTGCATAGGTTAAAGAACCAGTAGCAGAAAGAAGTAATAATGCCACTGTATAGGTCCTTGGTACGGCCACATTTAGAATCCTGTGTTCAGTTCCAGAAGCCATATCTCCAGAAGGCTGTAAATACATTAGAACAACTAAAATGGTGCATGGCCTACATCACAAAACTTACCTGGAATTACTAAAAGATGTTGATGTGTATAGTTTGGAGAAGGGAAGAGGGAACATACAGTAATAGAAACATTTAAATATATAGGGAGGAATGTAATAGGGTGTGAGAAGCAAAGTGAGAGATTTTGTGTTTCCGTTTTTTTATAAAGTGGCAATCCTTTACATGGCAAAACCAGGTTGATTTTTGCCATGTAAAGGATTGCCACCGTGGGCATGTGTAGAAGGGGCACTGCTACTGTTGGCATTATGTGTGTAAGCTGCACTGATATGGTGGGTATGTGTAGGAAAAAAACTGTGTTTCCTAATGCACACGGAGTGAGAAATATTACTACATAACAGTCAGATAATACGGAGATCTTAGTTGCGTATATCTGCAGATATAGGGTTAAGCCCCCAGGCCGATCGACACGGCTTCTCCGTCACTGGGGGTCCCTAATACTAGGTATGGGTCCGGGGTGCAGGACCCCACTATGTCGGCACAGGTCGGCCACCCCAGGTCAGCACACAGGTGAGAATTAATAGGGGTTAATAAGAAGCACAGAAGTGCTATGTAAGTGGTGTGATTAAAATAATATATACAAAGTGATAGGGAAAATAATAAGTGTTAATAAAGTGTTAGGGTGTGCCGACCTGAAGCAGCCCAGCCACACAGACACAGGGACCACCGCACCCCACACCCACCCCATAAATAATTACAAATATGTCTGGGTTAAATTCCCAGTGTAAGGCCACATGGTAATGGCTCCTACAGCATCTGAGAGCCAGCTTACTTGGGGATACCCCTGGCTTCCCCTATGGCACTTCTGGAGTCACATATCTGCAGATATAGGGTTAAGCCCCCAGGCCGATCGACAAGGCTTCTCCGTCACTGGGGGTCCCTAATACTAGGTATGGGTCCGGGGTGCAGGATCCCACGATGTCGGTGTATAAAGGGCACTTCTGCTGTGGGTATTATTATTATTATTGTTATTACAGGCGGTGTAATGATAATAAGATAGTGCTACCGTGTGGCGTATTTTGAATTGGGGTGCTATTGTGTGGCCATGCCCCTTCCTTGTGATACCACACCTTCTTTTTTAAGGCGCGCATTGTCCCTTTATAAGTATTGGAGAGAGGGCCCAAATTAATAGTTTGCAGGGAGGTGTCAAACACCCTAGCACCGGCCCTTTGGTAGGGGACAGGATATGCTTCTGTTTGTGCACATATGTTATGATTGCCAGCCAACAGCACTGGTTTTGCCTATAACACTAACTATATAAATATTTTGAATTGGTCCTGAACCACCAATCCAAGGCACCCCTGCAAGTGTCCTAGGCACCCCAGGGTGCAGTTTGAGAACCACTGGTCTAGTGAGTACCCAGCATAATTATTGTAGCTGGTCTGCGGGTAGCAGCTCCCAGATCCACTTCTAGAAAAAAATGCAACAATGTAATTTGAGTGACAAACTGCAGAGATGAACCCTTTCTGTGACTGCTGCACAGGGATCACACAAACTCTATTCATAGGGCTGACTTCACTTAGGGGAGATGTTCTCGCCCCGCAAAGAAGTGCGAGTATATACCGCACTTACGGTACCATTGGATTTGCAGATATTTTCTTGCAATACACTATGGGGGTCATTCTGAGTTGATTGCTCGCTAGCAGTTTTTAGCAGCCATGCAAACGCATTGTCGCTGCCCACTGGAGAGTGTATATTCACTTTGCAGAAGTGCGAACACTTGTGCAGCACAGCGCCTGCAAAATCGTTTCAAAATAAGACCAGCCCTGTAGTTACTCTTCATGTGTGTTGATTCTAACGATGGAGGGACGGCTTTTGATGTCACACACCCATCCAGCAAATGCCCAGCCACGTCCTGCGTTTTTCCTGTCACGCCTGCATTTTTCCAAGCACTCCCTGAAAACGGTCAGTTGACACCCAGAAACGCCCTCTTTCTGTCAATCTCCTTGTGGCCTGTTGTGTGATTGGAATAATAGCTAGAACTAGTGCAAAACCACAATGGACTTTGTACCTGTCACGATCCGGGTATCTGGACGCCATTACTTACCCTTCAGATGCCTCCTAAGGCTGGCTCAGCGTTCCAGGACCGGATCCCGCTGTTCCTGAGTTTCCACATGCAGAATGTCAGAGTGGTGATTTCATCAGCCGCGGCCTCCGCTGTGCCCGCGTGGTTAAATGTGCGCTTGTCAGTCTGGCGTCTCCTGTCTCCTGTGGCCGGCGTCGCCATTACTGTTTCAATTCTCACATGGATTACAAACTAAACTTCCCTCCAAGTGTCTGCATGGGCGCAGCCATCTTGGATTTTGTCATCTGATCATTTCCACCAATCTGCTGTCTGTATTGTTGATTTGCATAATTGCCTAGTCAACCCCTTCCTTGCTGCAGGTATAAGTAAGCTGTGCCTGAGCAAGGAAGGCGTCAGTGCTTTGGTTGTCTAACCTAGTTCCAGTTTGTCTCTCTCCTGTGGTTGTCTTCCAGGTTCCAGCTCCTGTCTCCAGACTTCTGCTACAGAGACCCGCACCAGCATTCCATCTGCGGTGTAGCCTGACTCTCCGATCCATTCTGGACTCACCTGCTTCCAGCCACAACAATCACCTGCTTCCAGCCCAGTTTCCAGCAGTGTACAGCTTCTCTTAAAGGGCCGGTGTCCTTTTCTGCAGTTTACCACTCTCCACCGGTATTATTATTTCACCGCTCTCAAACAATCACCTGCTTCCAGCCCAGCTTCCAGCAGTGTACAGCTTCTCTTAAAGGGCCGGTGTCCTTTTCTGCAGTTTACCACTCTCCACCGGTATTATTATTTCACCGCTCTCAAACTCCAAACTTCATTATTATTTAATCGCTCTCAAGTTCGTTTATTATTTAACTGGTCCCAGCCAGTATCCACTCCGTATCAACAACAGTCTGGTTCCAGCCAGTATCCACAGCAGCCGTTTTATCTTCAGCAGCCCAGCCCTTCCTGGAACACCGGCTGGTACGATCCTGGGTTCTCTCCATTGCTACAGTCAGGCCTGGTAAGGACTTTCCAACTAGAAGATTATTAGAACTGTCTCACACTACCAGTGCCTGTGGCCCTTGCCACCCTGTAGTACCCAGGAATTGTGTTTATCCTCTGTTGACTTTTATGTTTCCTTTTACTGCTGCTGTGTTACGGAGTGTGTCATAATAAACATCATTGACTTTTATCCTGGTTGTCGTGGTCACGCCTTCGGGCAGTTATTCTACATGTTACTTACATGTCTAGGGGTCTGATACAACCTCCCAGGTTCCGTTACATCTCAGCCCCTACAACTGAGGCTGCCTCCCGTCAGCTCAGGCCCTCAGTTGTGACAGTAAGCACTGACCTAATGAATCCAGCCAGAGACCAGGATCAAGCGACCAGGCCGATGCAAGAACTGGCAGCCCGACTTGAACATCAGGAGGCTGCACAGGGCCACATCATCCGCTGTCTCCAGGATCTCTCTACACGGCTGGATGGGATTCAAAATAATCTGAAATATGTCTCAATATTGACTTCAGGTGGACTTGAATTTCTATTATTGCTGATGCCAAAAATATATAACACTCATCAGGATAATATCAACCAATATATAAACAGTCATAAATAGGGACCAGAAATGGAGTTATTCATCCAATTGGATGTGATTACCGAGTCTGTGTTCTGTTTAAAGAGGGCTCCCTTGGAATACAAGTCCGTATGGCAACGGCAACAATTGTTGGGGTCCTGGTTCACAGATCTTTCGGAACTCCGTGTTCCAATAAGTGGATTCTCCTGTAGTTTGTGATGGGCAATTGCCATACGGACTTGTATTCCAAGGGAGCCCTCTTTAAACGGAACACAGACTCGGTAATCACATCCAATTGGATGAATAACTCCATTTCTGGTCCCTATTTATGACTGTTTATATATTGGTTGATATTATCCTGATGAGTGTTATATATTTTTGGCATCAGCAATAATAGAAATTCAAGTCCACCTGAAGTCAATATTGAGACATATTTCAGATTATTTATTTATTAAATTGTTTAATTTTTGCATTTTAAATTTTTAAACCATTAAATAATATATATATATTTTTTTGGAATATATTGTGTCAATTAGCGCTGTATACCCCCCCTTTTATCTCACAGTCATCCCTGCCTCAGTCACCTACTGACACCGGTGCCGACATTTCTGCTTGCGGCCTCCTGACGTGGTAAGCTGAAATATGCAGTGTCCTGTTCCAGAACCAAAACAGTACATTAAGTGTTGTGTGTCACGATCCGGGTATCTGGACGCCATTTCTTACCCATCAGATGCCTCCTAAGGCTGGCTCAGCGCTCCAGGACCGGATCCCATCTGTTATCCTGATGTGTACATTCCTGTATCCTCTCCTGTCACTCTGGGACGCTGTCACAGTAAACGCCATATTACACCTGGCATGGCGTCTCCCGCGGCCTCCGCCGCCGTCCCTGAACTTCTGCATGCAGAGTGTCTGAGTGGCGATTACGTCAGCCGTGGCCTCCGCTGTGTCCGCGTGGTTGGATGTGCATCTGTCAGCCTGGCGCCTCCTGTCTCCGGTGGCCGGCGCCGCCATTACTGTTTTCATTACCACATGGATTACAAACCAAACTTCCCTCCAAGTGTCTGCATGGGCGCAGCCATCTTGGATTTTGTCAGCTGATCATTTCCACCAATCTGTTCTCAGTATTGATAATCTGCATAATTGCCTAGCCAATCCCTTCCTTGCTGCAGGTATAAATACACTGTGCCTGAGCAAGGAAGGCGTCAGTGCTTTGGTTGTCAAACCTAGTTCCTGTTTGTCTCTCTCCTGTGATTGTCTTCCAGGTTCCAGCTCCTGTCTCAAGACTTCCACCATAGAGACCCGCACCAGCATTCCACCTGCGGTGTAGCCTGACTCTCCAATCCATTGTGGATTCATCTGTTTCCAGCTACAACTTTACCTGCTTCCAGCTCAGCTTCCAGCAGAGTACAGCTTCCCTTAAAGGGCCGGTGTCCTTTCTACACTTTACCACTCTCCACCGGTATTATTATTTCTCCGCTCTCAAGTTCTACATTTCAGTTCACATTTCATCGCTCCCAAGTTCATTTATTATTTAACTGGTTCCAGCCAGTATCCACTCCGTGCTAACAACAGTCTGGTTCCAGCCAGTATCCACAGCAGCTGTTTTATCTTCAGCAACCCAGCTTTTCCTGGAACACCAGCTGGCACAATCCTGGGTTATCTCCATTGCTGCAGTCGGGCCTGGTAAGGACTTTCCATCTAGAAGATCATAAGAACTATCTCACACTACCAGTGCCCTGTGGCTCCTGCCATCCTGTAGTACCCAGGAACTGTATTTATTCTTTGCTGACTTTTTCGTTTTCTTTTACTGCTGCTGTGTTGCGGAGTTGTCATAATAAACATCATTGACTTTTATCCAAGTTGTCGTGGTCACGCCTTCGGGCAGTTATTATTCATGTTACTTACATGTCCAGGGGTCTGATACAACCTCCCAGGTTCCGGTACATCTCAGCCCCTACAACTGAGGCTGCCTCCCGTCAGCTCAGGCCCTCAGTTGTGACAGTAAGCACTGACCTAATGAATCCAGCCGGAGACCAGGATCAAGCGGCCAGGCCGATGCAAGAACTGGCAGCCCGACTAGAACATCAGGAGGCTGCACAGGGCCACATCATCCGCTGTCTCCAGGATCTCTCTACTCGGCTGGATGGGATTCAGACAACTCTCCGTGGATCAGGCGCGTCTGGTGCGTCAACCACAGTGACTCCAGCTATAACCCCACCCACCTTACCCATTTCTGCTCCACGTCTTCATCTTCCAACGCCAGCAAAATTTGACGGATCTCCAAGATTCTGCAGGGGATTTCTCAACCAGTGTGAGATTCAGTTTGAGCTACAACCTGGCAATTTTCCCAGTGACCGTACAAAAATTGCCTACATTATTTCTCTTCTCAGTGGCTCAGCCCTTGATTGGGCATCACCGTTATGGGAGAGGTCCGACACCCTGCTATCTTCCTACACTGCCTTCGTGTCAACATTCAGGCGCATCTTCGACGAGCCAGGCCGGGTAACCTCAGCTTCATCCGAGATTCTCCGTTTACGCCAGGGGTAACGTACTGTAGGACAATATCTGATACAGTTCCAGATCCTGGCATCCGAACTGGCATGGAACGACGAGGCCCTGTATGCTGCATTCTGGCATGGCTTATCTGAGCGTATTAAAGATGAGTTAGCTACCAGAGACTTACCTTCTAAGTTAGATGAGCTAATCTCACTCTGCACGAAAGTTGATTTACGTTTCAGAGAGAGAGCAACTGAGCGTGGAAGATCATCTGCTCCAAAATCTTCTGCTCCTCCTCCTCGTCAACTGTCACCATCTAAAGATGAGCCCATGCAACTTGGCCGTTCCCGTTTAACTCCTGCTGAGCGCCGAAGACGCCTCTCCGAGTTTCTCTGTCTCTATTGTGCAGCTCCGTCTCACACCATTAATGCCTGTCCCAAACGTCCGGGAAACTCCAAATCCTAGCTCGCCAAGGAGAGGGCCGGCTAGGAGTAATGATCTCCTCTCCATCTCCTCAAGATTGTAATCTCCCAGTCTCGCTTCAAGTTGCTCAACGTTATCGGAACGTCATTGCCCTCCTTGATTCCGGAGCAGCTGGGAACTTTATTACCGAAGCCTATGTTAAACGGTGGTCCCTACCCACCGAGAGACTTCCTTCGTCCATTTCTTTAACTGCCGTGGATGGCAGCAAAATTTTTGATGCAGTTATTTCTTTAAGGACTCTACCAGTTCGTCTGAGAGTGGGAGTTCTTCATTCCGAACTTATTTCTTTTTTAGTGATTCCAAGAGCCACACATCCTGTGGTCCTGGGCCTTCCATGGCTCCGTCTTCACAATCCTACAATTGATTGGACGACTACGCAAATCCTGGCATGGGGTTCCTCCTGTGCTGAGACATGTTTGTTTAAAGTATTGCCTGTCTGTTCTTCCTCCCCCAGGTCGTCTGATGTTCCACCTCCTCCATATCAAGATTTCACAGATGTGTTCAGTAAAGCTTCTGCTGATATCCTTCCTCCTCATAGAGAATGGGACTGTCCGATTGATCTCGTTCCAGGGAAGGTTCCACCTCGAGGCCGAACTTATCCGTTGTCTCTGCCTGAGACGCATTCTATGGAGGAATATATTAAAGAGAACCTAGCAAAGGGGTTCATTCGACCTTCTTCTTCTCCAGCCGGCGCAGGCTTCTTTTTTGTAAAAAAGAAAGATGGTGGTCTGCGGCCGTGCATCGACTACAGAGGTTTGAACGACATTACCATCAAGAACCGTTATCCTTTACCCCTGATTACTGAGCTCTTTGACAGAGTTAGCGGAGCTACCATCTTTACAAAGCTGGACTTGCGAGGTGCATACAATCTCATCCGGATCCGTGAGGGTGACGAGTGGAAGACCGCCTTTAACACCCGTGACGGACATTATGAGTACCTCGTCATGCCCTTCGGATTGAGCAATGCTCCAGCTGTCTTCCAGCATTTTGTCAATGAGATCTTCAGAGACATTCTATACCGTCATGTCGTGGTCTATCTAGACGATATCCTCATTTTTGCCAACGATTTAGAGGAACATCGTTTTTGGGTTAAAGAGGTTCTGTCCCGTCTCCGTGTCAATCATCTCTATTGCAAATTAGAAAAATGCGTCTTTGAAGTCAAGTCCATTCCGTTTCTAGGGTACATTGTGTCCGGTTCCGGACTAGAGATGGATCCTGAGAAACTACAAGCAATCCAAAATTGGCCGGTACCCTTAACCCTCAAAGGGGTCCAGAGGTTCTTAGGGTTCGCCAACTATTACCGAAAGTTTATACGAGACTTTTCCACCATTGTGGCGCCTATTACTGCTTTCACTAAGAAGGGTGCTAACCCGTCCAAGTGGTCTGAAGAAGCCATGCAAGCATTTCATCTTTTAAAACAAAGGTTCATCTCTGCGCCTGTTCTGAAACAGCCTGACATCGACTCTCCTTTCATCTTAGAGGTGGATGCCTCCTCCGTTGGAGTAGGAGCGGTGTTATCTCAGAGGGCTAAAGATGGCCATTTACACCCTTGCAGTTTCTTCTCCCGGAAGTTCTCCCCAGCTGAGCGCAACTATGCCATTGGCGACCAGGAGTTGCTAGCCATCAAGCTCGCTCTAGAAGAGTGGAGGTATCTGTTGGAGGGAGCTTCTCATTCAATCACCATACTTACAGACCACAAGAACCTTTTATACCTGAAGGGCGCACAATGTCTCAACCCTCGTCAGGCCAGATGGGCACTTTTCTTTTCCAGGTTCGACTTTAAACTCCAGTTCTGTCCGGGCTCTCAGAATCGCAAGGCCGATGCCCTTTCCCGCTCATGGGAGCAAGAAAATGAGTCAGAGTCTTCAGACAAGCATCCTATTATAAATCCGTTGGCATTCTCCACGGTAGGGATGGACTCTACGCCCCCATCAGGGAAAAGTTTTGTGAAGCCGATGCTAAGGAAGAAGCTCATGCATTGGGCCCATGCTTCCCGTTTTGCCGGACATACAGGTATCCAAAAAACCCTGGAGTTTATCTCTAGGTCCTATTGGTGGCCAACTCTGAAAAAGGACGTCTTGGAGTTTATTGCATCTTGCCCAAAGTGTGCCCAACATAAAGTATCCCGCCAGTCGCCTGCGGGGCAACTGGTTCCACTATCCGTTCCCCGTCGACCATGGACCCACTTGTCGATGGATTTCATTACAGACTTACCCATGTGCAACAAGTTCAATACCATCTGGGTGGTAGTTGACCGGTTCACCAAGATGGCACACTTCATTCCTCTCACCGGTCTTCCGTCAGCTTCCAAGTTGGCTCAAGTGTTCATACAAGAGATCTTCCGACTCCACGGTCTTCCTGAAGAGATTATCTCAGATCGAGGAGTTCAATTCACAGCCAAATTCTGGCGAAGTTTATGTCAAGTCCTCCAAGTCAAGCTAAAGTTTTCCACGGCTTACCATCCTCAGACCAATGGTCAAACCGAGAGGGTGAATCAGGACTTGGAGGCCTTCCTCCGCATCTATGTGTCCTCCTCTCAAGATGACTGGGTTCAATTACTTCCCTGGGCCGAGTTCTGTCATAACAACCAGTATCATTCTTCATCTGCTTCAACACCATTCTTCACTAACTTTGGATTCCACCCTAAAGTCCCTGAGTTCCAACCGCTTCCAGCAACTTTTGTTCCCGCAGTGGATATCACCTTGCATCAGTTTGCCAATATCTGGAAGAGCGTACGATCAGCTCTGCTCAAGGCATCGTTCAGGTACAAGAAGTTTGCGGATAAGAAGCGTCGAGCAGTTCCTGCTCTCAAGGTGGGTGATCGGGTATGGTTATCCACGAAGAATTTGAGGTTAAGAGTTCCCAGTATGAAGTTTGCACCTCGCTATATCGGTCCTTTCAAGATTGAACAAGTCATCAATCCTGTTGCTTACAGACTCCAGTTGCCTCCCTTCTTAAAAATACCCAGGACATTCCATGTTTCCCTGTTGAAACCGCTGATCTTGAATCGGTTTCATTCCTCACTTCCTCCAACTCCGAAAGTCCAAACTCAACGAGGCGTTGAGTATGAAGTGGCCAAGATCCTGGACTCACGTCACCGTTACGGTCAACTACAATATCTTATTGACTGGAAGGGTTATGGTCCTGAGGAACGTTCATGGACCAATGCTTCTGATGTCCATGCTCCTGCCTTGGTCCGGAGATTCCATTCCAAGTTTCCTCAAAAGCCAAAGAAGTGTCCTGGGGCCACTCCTAAAGGGGGGGGTGCTGTCACGATCCGGGTATCTGGACGCCATTTCTTACCCATCAGATGCCTCCTAAGGCTGGCTCAGCGCTCCAGGACCGGATCCCATCTGTTATCCTGATGTGTACATTCCTGTATCCTCTCCTGTCACTCTGGGACGCTGTCACAGTAAACGCCATATTACACCTGGCATGGCGTCTCCCGCGGCCTCCGCCGCCGTCCCTGAACTTCTGCATGCAGAGTGTCTGAGTGGCGATTACGTCAGCCGCGGCCTCCGCTGTGTCCGCGTGGTTGGATGTGCATCTGTCAGCCTGGCGCCTCCTGTCTCCGGTGGCCGGCGCCGCCATTACTGTTTTCATTACCACATGGATTACAAACCAAACTTCCCTCCAAGTGTCTGCATGGGCGCAGCCATCTTGGATTTTGTCAGCTGATCATTTCCACCAATCTGTTCTCAGTATTGATAATCTGCATAATTGCCTAGCCAATCCCTTCCTTGCTGCAGGTATAAATACACTGTGCCTGAGCAAGGAAGGCGTCAGTGCTTTGGTTGTCAAACCTAGTTCCTGTTTGTCTCTCTCCTGTGATTGTCTTCCAGGTTCCAGCTCCTGTCTCAAGACTTCCACCATAGAGACCCGCACCAGCATTCCACCTGCGGTGTAGCCTGACTCTCCAATCCATTGTGGATTCATCTGTTTCCAGCTACAACTTTACCTGCTTCCAGCTCAGCTTCCAGCAGAGTACAGCTTCCCTTAAAGGGCCGGTGTCCTTTCTACACTTTACCACTCTCCACCGGTATTATTATTTCTCCGCTCTCAAGTTCTACATTTCAGTTCACATTTCATCGCTCCCAAGTTCATTTATTATTTAACTGGTTCCAGCCAGTATCCACTCCGTGCTAACAACAGTCTGGTTCCAGCCAGTATCCACAGCAGCTGTTTTATCTTCAGCAACCCAGCTTTTCCTGGAACACCAGCTGGCACAATCCTGGGTTATCTCCATTGCTGCAGTCGGGCCTGGTAAGGACTCTCCATCTAGAAGATCATAAGAACTATCTCACACTACCAGTGCCCTGTGGCTCCTGCCATCCTGTAGTACCCAGGAACTGTATTTATTCTTTGCTGACTTTTTCGTTTTCTTTTACTGCTGCTGTGTTGCGGAGTTGTCATAATAAACATCATTGACTTTTATCCAAGTTGTCGTGGTCACGCCTTCGGGCAGTTATTATTCATGTTACTTACATGTCCAGGGGTCTGATACAACCTCCCAGGTTCCGGTACATCTCAGCCCCTACAACTGAGGCTGCCTCCCGTCAGCTCAGGCCCTCAGTTGTGACATTGTGGGTGGTATTTTAGTTGGATTTAACCGTTTCATGTCTAAACCTGATGCTTTTGGGTGCTTAAAGAGTAATGTACTTTAACAGGACAGCTTTTCCTTGTGAGAAAAATGTACTTGAACAGGACATCTTTTTCTTTAAAATATCTTGCCTCTGCAATGACATACACAGTGGTAAACTCAGGGCAATGCTTTGTAGATTAAGGCCTAACAGAATACTTTAAATTATCTTTCTAGTCTCTCTAGTATGGGAGAAAAATGCACTTGAAAAGGACAGCTTTTCCTGTTTTATGCTACCAACACTGTTTTCTTGATACATTCCATTTTTAAACGTATTAATTTATGTACCATTAGTTAGAAGTAGAATAACTCTAACAGAGCAAAAATCATCTACGGCGGCATCACACTGGATAAGTTCTATCTCATCTGATGTTGGAAGCTAAGCAGTGTTGGGCCTGGTTAGTTCTTGGATGGGATACCAACTGGGAATACCAGGTGCTGTATGTGTTTTTATACCACCAGTACCGTTTTCTTGATACATTCCTTGTTAAAACTTATTCATTTATGTAACCAGTAGTTAGAAGTAGAAGAGCTCTAACAGAAACTACCAAGCTCATCTACAGCCACACCACACTGGATATGCCCAATCTCATCTGATCGTGGAAGCAAAGCAGTATTGGGCTTGGTTAATACATGGATGGTAGACCGCTTGGGAATACCAGATGTTGTAGGTGTTTTTATACTACCAACATCGTTTTCTTGATACATTCCATGTTTATACTCTGTGGAGTCTTATTTTGTCTACTTCTTATCTACATTTAATTCCCTACCTCTAATCAAGGCATTTTTAAATACTGGGGGCTGCCATGATGCGAGGCCTACCCAGGCCTCAGGGCTGAATTTGAATGTTCTTGCGAACTAACTGTGGGGTACATGTACTAAGCAGGGATAAAAGTGGAGAAGCGAGGCAGTGGAGAAGTTGCCCAAGGCAACCAATCAGCACTGATGTAACATTTCTAATTTGCATACTTTAAAAGTATACAGAGCAGCTGATTGGTTGCCATGGGTAACTTCTTTTTGTGGGCATTGTTTTGTGTCCAGACCGGTGGCAGGTGGTTTGCATTTGCTAAGAAGGCAGGAAGATCTCAGATATGCTGCATCTCCTGATGTGTCTCCCTCAAGTGGCTGTCAGCAAGCAAATGCATGCTAGACACCCCATTCCAAGCTGATTGTGACATCACACAACACGCATCATAGAACAAGCATGCTAGAGCATGGGTCTTCAACCTGCGGCCCTCCAGCTGCTGTAGAACTACACTTCCCAGCATGCCCTGCCTCAGTTTTAGCATACCTTAATAGCAAAACTGTGTCAAGGCATCCTGGGATGTGTATTTTCTTAGCAGCTGGAGGGCTACAGGTTGAAGACCCATGTGCTATTGCCAAGCCACAGGTACCTTGAATGTTATCTACAGTAGCTGCCTGTTTAAATCCTTTTTTTCCACAGCATTCTGATGCGGAAGGTTCCATGGAACCAGAGATCCTTCCATTGAGAAGGACATGCTGCCTGGTTGACTGCACTGTGTAAATTAAATCACAGAGCCAGTTGGCTTGTGGGTGGCTCTGGTGACTGGGTGGTTGGGTGGATGGTGTGTTGGAGGTGGAGCACATGCAAATGATTGTGCATCATCCAGCCAGCAAGAGAGAAAACTCATGCAGGAGTGTGCCTGCTTGTCAGTGGATTATGCTCCATGGCAGACATCAAATCTATATGGACCAGCTAGAGGGGACAAGAGTAGGATTGCAAAATCTAGATAGAAGAGCATGTATGGTGATGCATTCTCCTTGATTGTGTCAGCTTATTTTTTTTGGTGGACCACACTTTCCTCCACCGCATTTTGGCCTATAGCTAAGGTTTAGGCTTTTTGGTTAAAATCAAGTGTAGTTAAGATCTGAAAACAATCAATGTTCATCTTTGATGGCAATAGTAGTGGTATGATATTTGCTGCTTTTGAAAGCCAAAATCTGATATGTCACCTATCTGGGGGCCATATATTAAATAGCTTTTTAAAAAAGGGAGATGGAAGAAGAGCTTTCAGTACCTGCAGGACCGGTGCACCTTTCCTAGTCTATCCTCCCAAAATACATTCAGTTGCATTTTTCAGCGTGTTTTGGATGCGCCTTTGCAAATGTCTTACATTGACAAACTTATTTAGTACTATTTTGCAAATAGGGTTACATTGTCGCAACATTGTGTTCCCAAATTGCTTGATTTTTTTAAATGCAAAAATAGATAAAGACACCTGAAAACTGCTCTGTGGAGTCTTATTTTGTGTTTACCTCTTATCTATCTTCTTTAAATCACTGAGTGGCGCTGTGTTTTTTTTGTTGCTGCACTACAAGTTCCAGTGGGCACTGGAGCCAATTGTGAGATGAAGAGGGAGTGCCAATCCATGCACCAAGATATATATATATATATATATATATATATATATCTCTTGATAGAACCACACACGCCTTCTGATCTATAATGTGGGTGCCAGTCAGGGCCGCCATCAGGGGGGTGCCCTGTGTACAGTTTTTCCTGGCCCACCCACTCTGACAGAGTGGAGGGCCCGGGCTACACACACAGCAGCTATTCCCGGTGGCGACCGCCACTGGTGACACTGACCGCGGCGCGGCTTTTGCCCCTTCTGCAGCTTGCTATTCGGCTAAATAAAGTTTATTTTATTCAAATGTGACGCAGCGTGACGTCATGACGTTACGCAGTGTCGGGTGAAGAGGAGCCGCGGAGCTAATCACAGGAGGCGGCCGGCAGCAGCAGATAGCGTGGAAGAGACAGAGAGAGCAGAGAGGATGGATTTGTAGGTAAGTATTTCTTTACACAGGTAAGTATGTATGTCTCTGTCTGTGACTGTGTGTTTTATGAAAAGGTCTCCCGGAGCTTTGAGGACATGTGTACCTGGCACTGGGGTCTGCGGGCATATCTGGCACTGGGGGAGTGGGACATATTCGGCACTGGGGGCATATCTGACAGGCACCGTCGGGGCATTTCTGTATCTGGCACTGGGGGCATATCTGGCACGGAGGGCATTTCTGTATTTGGTACTGTGGGGTATTTCTGTATCTGGCACTGTGGGCATATCTGGCACTGGAGGCATATATGTATCTGGCACTGGGGGCATATCTGGCACTGGGGGCATTTCTGTATCTGGCACTGGGCGCATATCTGGCAGGCACAGTGGGGGCATTTCTGTATCTGGTACTGGGGGCATATCTGGCACTGGAATAGAAATATTATTTTTTATTTTTTGGAATATATATTTATTTTATTTTACTTTTTTTTGGGAAGGGGGGGGGGGGGGGGGCTTCCTATATTGTCAGTCCCAGGCCCCACAATTTCTGGTGGCAGCCCTGGTGCCAGTGCTTATTAATAATACAACATATAGTCCATGCTCTCCAAAACCTAACGGTTATGATGCACGGGTAGCCAGCATATCAATAAAACTTGTATGCATACAGTTTTTAATTCATAAAAAAAACATGTCTCGGCAGAGCAATCTATAAATCCATAATTTTTCAGACAGCAACAGTGGGTATTGTAATAGTCACCCAATCCATCACTTTTACAGGGTTACATGTGCTCACATGCTACAGCCTGTCTGAATAATGATGGATTTATAGATGTTATAAGGGCACGGTCGTGCCCTTATATTAAGGCTGAATCGAACAAACGGAATTCACCCATAGGAAACTTCGGAGATGGGGGCATGGTGTTTGAGGGGCTACACCTCAAAGTGATTGGACGTACCGAGCTGAAATTTGGCATGGACACGTAGAATCGTTACCCGGTGCTGCATGCCAAATTTCAGGGCAAAATAATAAAAAAATGAGGAATTGGGAGTAACCTAAAGTTTCAACTGTCAGTTTTTTTTTCTGCGACTTCCTGGTTGGCTTTTGAGGATGGTTTTCCCATATAGTCTATGGAAAGTTTTTTGGGAAGGCATAACTCAGGATAGAGGACAAATAAAGACTTGGGGTTTGTTTTATTAGATAGAGCATGTCCCAGTGTAGTAAGGGGGAGAGGTCGACCTACGGCGGCCCCCTTTGTTTCCGCTCACATAAGCTAATAAGCTCCCCTTGAAATAAAGAGTCTGACACATTTCCTTTGGATCGAATTACTGGCCACAGTTTATTTCCATTACCTTACATGTTACCTTACAAGGTTGCGGGGCACGGATAGAAGTGGTGGGCAAGGCGCCCCTGGGTCCCTGACCCCTCCTGATTTCCTGGGGGCGTGCCCTGCCTACCCTGTAGGCACCGCGGCAACGCCCCTGGGGAGCCAGCCCTCCTGGCGCATATCACGCTCACCTGGCACGCAGCTCCCTGGCCCAACCGTCCAAAGCTGGAGCCGAGCATGCGCCCGTTCACCGAGGGTGAATCTGCCAACCTCGGCTGGCTCCCCCCGTTCGCCATGCCTTGCGCACCGCTTCTTCCCGCCGCCCGCTGACTGTGACATACGTATTCCTTAATTTTCCTTAACACATTAAACATACAACCGTATTATAACTTGCAACGATTTATACGATAAAACTCTGAACTGTAAGTATATGTACCTATATACACCTTTTCTAAATGGGTGGGTGGGTGGGTCACTCTCTGTGCTCACCTTTCTCAGTGGCCGCCTCCTCCCCCCCGCCTTCCTATTTAACCCGCCCGCTATCCGGCCGGCCCCCTCGCCTTCTACAGGCTACCAGCACCTGTAGGTGTGAAAGAGGGGACGGGCACACCTGCCCGCCCCTCCTTTCCATTGTGCCGCTGGCCCGCGGGCCACCTGCCGCCCCTCCCCCTTACCCCTCTCCGGCGCCATGACGGGCTCGGCGCCTTTGTTACCATAAGGGGGAGAGGTCGACCTACGGCGGCCCCCTTTGTTTCCGCTCACATAAGCTAATAAGCTCCCCTTGAAATAAAGAGTCTGACACATTTCCTTTGGATCGAATTACTGGCCACAGTTTATTTCCATTACCTTACACGTTACCTTACAAGGTTGCGGGGCACGGATAGAAGTGGTGGGCAAGGCGCCCCTGGGTCCCTGACCCCTCCTGATTTCCTGGGGGCGTGCCCTGCCTACCCTGTAGGCACCGCGGCAACGCCCCTGGGGAACCAGCCCTCCTGGCGCATATCACGCTCACCTGGCACGCAGCTCCCTGGCCCAACCGTCCAAAGCTGGAGCCGAGCATGCGCCTGTTCACCGAGGGTGAATCTGCCAACCTCGGCTGGCTCCCCCCGTTCGCCATGCCTTGCGCACCGCTTCTTCCCGCCACACGAGGATCTCGGCTGCCCCCCTCCCCCGAGACCCGAAGCCCCCACCCTGCAACCAGCTACTGACCCCCGGCCTCCAGTGCTTCCTGAAGCGCGTTATTAAAAAGGTCAATCCCAATGTCCGACAAATGGACCCCGTCGCTCCTATACATGCCCCCGATCTTTTGACTGATGTCCTTATGCCATATGACCTGTCCCCCTAGTGCGGCCACGCATTTGCCCACGGCCGCGTTGACCCTTTTCCTAGCCCTCTCCACTCCTGCCCCTTTCCGAGCTCCGCGCCAAGCTAGACTGGGAATGATGTTAGACCATATTAGCTCTACGCCCGGCCATCGCTCGCTTACCCATGCTAGATCGTCCCGTATTGTCCTGATCAAGTCTAGGGATTTCATGTCGCCCAAATCGTTGCCCCCCAGGTGTAATACTATGGTATCGGGGCTGCTTGTCGCCTCTTCCCCGGATAACAGGGTGCCCCTCAAGCCGTGCCACCTCATCCCTCTCTGCCCAAACCAGCATACCTTCCCCTCTTTCTCCGCTAGCCCCAACTGCTTTCCATACGGCCTCCCGGCGGCCCGTGCTGCCGCCCAGTGAACGTATGAGTGACCGACGATCCATATCCGCCTCGCCTCCTTTTTTCTTGCGGATGGGGCTGTGTGGGAGAGGGGGGAGGACATGATCGTTAGATGTTTTCTGTTTCGTCGTTGAGGGGTCTAATGTAGCGCCTGTAGCTGTTGGACCCCCACCTGCCTAATGCTTTGATCTCTTCGATCGCGCACCCTTCGTTAGCGGCTGACGTGGCCGCCCCTATTCTAAACGAGTGTGTCCCGAATCTCTCTGCCTGCCAGCCAAGTGCTCCTACACATCTCTTCAACACTGCTGCAAACTGGTACCTAGTGAGCGCCGCCCCGTCCTTGTGTACCAGAAAATTCCCTCCTCCTGCCGGCCTTGTTATCCTAAATGCTTCGACTGCCCTTACCGGACAGACCGCAGCGTCGTCGTGCCTGCGCAGCTGCACCCATTTTCCCTTTCCGTTCTGGTCTGTCTTTGATCTGCGTATTTTACACAGTACTGTGTCCTCCGCTACGGTAACGCTACTGCACTGCAGCCCTGTTTCCCTTGCTGTTTTGGACTGCGCTACCAACTCGCTAACCCTGAATGCCCCCCTAAAAGCCATAATAAAAGCCGTTGTAAACAACCTTGCCTCACTCTGGTCGCGGCAGACGCTTGGGACCGCTTCTATCAGTTTCCTCAGCCTCTCGATTGTGATTGGTTCCCTAGCGTCTGGTTTCTTAACCTCCGCCCTTGCCCAGCCCTTCATTATCGTGCGTACTACGAAACTCTTCGTCCCGTCCCTTTCGCCTGCCAGTTTCTGGAAAAAGGATACCCCTGCTAGTATCGTGTTTGCTCCTGCCCTGGACGTCTGCTCCCTTCTGAGTTTGTCCAAGAACGCCAACACTTGTTGCTGCGGAGGCTTGGCTTCAATCTCCCCCTCCCCCTGGAACTGCCGCCATCTTCTCCATGCGGCCTTGTAGGCCTTCCAGGTCTTTGGTGCCAGGGATCGCTCCACCAATTTATCTAGTTCTGATCGACTATCTGCCAGAGATAGGAGGGGCATGTTAAACCTACTTCGCTTGCTCCCGGCGCTGCGGTCCTAAAAACTTCCCATTTCTGCCTGGACAATGCGTCCGCTATTACGTTCTTCTCCCCTGGCACGTGTCTAGCTCTGAATGTTATGTTGTGGTGCAAACAAGCTGCCACCAACCTCCTGAGCAACCTGACCACCGGCGGCGATGATGCCCGCTGGTTGTTCACGGCTTGCACCACCCCCATGTTGTCGCACCAGAATTGGATCTGCCTGTTTGCCAGCACTTTACCCCATATGTCGACTGCCACGACTATCGGGAACAACTCCAATGCCGCTAAGTTCTTGGTGATCCCTGCGGTCTCCCATTCTGGTGGCCATCGCTGGGCACACCATTCGCCCTGCAAGTATGCCCCAAACCCCGTAGCTCCTGCTGCGTCTGTGAATAACTGCAGCGCACGGTTTGGTGCTACTTCCTTGGGCCAGATTTGCACCCCGTTAAACTGTAAGAGGAACTCCTCCCACACCCGCAGGTCCTCCCTAAGCTCCCTGGTGATGCGTATGAAGTGGTGCTTTGATGCCCTGCCTGCTGTGGCTTGTTCCAGCCTCCTCTTGAAGATTCTGCCCATTGGAATCACCCTGCAAGCGAAATTCAGGCTCCCCAGCAAAGACTGCAACTGCCCCAGCGTGACCTTCTTGGCCTTTGCGCAGTCGCTCACTTCCCTGACCAACTTTACCACCTTCTCTGTTGGTAGTCTGCACTCCTGCCTAACCGTGTCAATTTCTATGCCCAAATAGGATATAACCTCCGTCGGGCCTTCGGTTTTCTCCGCCGCGATGGGTACGCTGAACTCTTCCAGCATACCCTGTAGCTCTCGTAAAAGGTGGCTGCACTGCTCCGACTCTGGTGGGCCCGCCACCAAGAAATCGTCTAGATAATGCGCTATGGCCCTTGCCCCAGCGCGTTCCTGCAAACACCATTTCAGGAACGAACTAAATGCCTCGAAGAAAGCGCATGAAATGGCGCACCCCATTGGCAGGCATTTGTCCACAAAGAAAACCCCGTCAAAACTTAGACCCATCAACCTGAAGCTCTCTGGGTGCAATGGAAGCAGTCTGAAGGCCGACTCGATGTCTAGCTTTGCCATGAGAGCTCCTTTCCCTTGTGCTCTCACCATCTTGACCGCCTGGTCAAAGGATTGATACTGCACTGAACATTGCTCTTTGTCCAGTGCGTCGTTTACTGACCCTCCCTCGGGGTAAGACAGGTGCTGGATGAGCCTGAACTTCCCCGGTGCCTTTTTTGGGACCAGTCCCAAAGGTGACACTATCAAATCCTGTAATGGTGGGGCTGCAAATGGCCCCGCCATTCTACCTAACTCTAGCTCCTTTGCGATCTTCTCCCGTACCACCCCCGGTTGCTCCTTGACGGATTTCAGGTTTCTTATTTTTTCTGTGGGCGGGACCTCTCTTATTATTGGTATCCTAAAGCCCTCCCTAAAACCGTCCCGCAGCAATTTGGCTTCCTGCTGCTTCGGATACCTGGCTAGCCACCCCAGGATCCTGCTTAAATTCACTGGGCTAAACGCTTTTCCCAGCCCCTGCTGCAGCGGGTAGTTTTCTTGGGTGATTTGCTCTCTTCCTATAGCAATCCTTTGCTGCATGACTTGCGTTGCAAAAGGAACATGCGTGCCTGAATTTGCACTGCGCGCGGGTGCACTGAGATTCGTTAAACGCCCAGCATTTGAGGTCATGTTTCTGCGTGCTAGGCCTCCCTGCGCCGGCTGCTTGTGCCGGTGCCGCCTTCTCCGCTATACCGCTTGCTAATGCCTTGAGCCACGCGTCGAGGTCCCTAACTCCGAAGTCGATGGGCTTACCGCCCTCTGCCTTCGCTCTAAAACTCTCGTCGTACCTCAGCCAGACTGATCCCCCTTGTTCCTTGTACACAGAGTATATAAAATCTGTATATTTCAACATGCTCATCGCTACCTCGGGGTACGCTTCTATGTAACAGCCGGAGTAAGCGAACATTCCGCTCAGCCAGTTCTCAATAGTCTTGTAGCTATTGACTTGTGTACCCCCTTTCGGTTTTGCCTTTTCCTTGTCGCTCAAGCCCTTCTCTGTCAATGAACATATATCGACGAAACCCCCTTTTTCTATCTCCTTTCTGATTTGTTTTGGCAAGTGGCCTGCCACTGCGCTAAACTCGCAACCCACTGCGGATCCTGTCTGCAAAAATTTCTTAGCCGTTTCCTGCTGCACCTGCCCCATCTGTTCCCTAACCGCATCTGTCCCCGGCGTAAGCCCCTTCCTTTTCTTACATGTCGCTCTAGCTAACTTTAGCTGCTCCCTCAACACTCTACATGATTCGTCCTCGTCTGAATCTGTTGCGCTATCCCCCTGCTCCCTCGCCTGACCTGCTCCGCCCTTACCGACCACCCCCGTGAACTTAACCATAACGTTACCAACATTCTGCGATATATCTGGGGACACCATAACATTACACAAACTGTTCATATCGACATTGGTCTCACCCGTCCCGTGTGAGGATTCCCTCGCTGGACCGTCCGCGCTGGTCATCGCGCCGGATGCTGCCTTCGGTGTGGTGGCCACTTGGACCGTGTTGACTGCTGGGGCATCGCCGGCCGTAGCGTAGCCCATGACGCCCTCTCCGCGCTGGAATTCCGCGCCTCCTGGCCGCTGCGTGTATGCCCTCTGCCGTTCCCGTGGCGTGATGGTACCGTGGACCGCCGTATTGCTCCCGTGCGTTGATCTTGCTGGCGTGGTGAAGACTTGCAAGTTCCTGTGCACTGCCTCCCTGTCGCCTTGTCTTGTCGGTGTGCTGTGCTGGCTGCTGTGCTGCACTGATCGCTGCCCTCCTCCCGTCGACTGATAACGCTGTTCCTGCCTGTCTTATCTCCTGCTGCAGCTGCACCCTCGACAGCCGTGCCGTGATGTGATGTATGCCTCCGGCGGTGATGCGTGTCGGCTGTAACCCCTGACCGGTGATGACCTGCGTGCTGTGAAATGTAGGCTGTGCCGATGCCGAGGGCTGGGCGGTGGCGAATGGTAACGCGGTGATCTCCGGCCGTAAGATGACTCCCTGCTTCCGTGCCCGTTGTGATGCCTCTCCTTGCTGTGACGGTGTCCGTTGTCATGCCTCCCCCTGTCCGGTTGCCCCGCCGCCGGAAGCTGTGACATCTCCTTGAACAGCTGTGTGGAAGCCTCCTGTACCCACGCATCCCGGCCGCTTGATGATGGGCCGCCCTCTCCTTTCTCCCATCTACGGGCTGGGGTTTGCGGTTGTGTGGCGGGTGAAGTGGGATTGGCGCTGCTCAAAACTTTGCCCCAACCCTTCCGCCCCTCCCCCCCGGAGTCAGGTCCGTCTGACTCCGCTGCCGCGGGGATATCTTCGTAAATGGGCGGCAGGTCACTCACCCCGTATTGCTGCTCGCTGGTGATCGCTGCTGCCGGCTGCTTCTTCCTCTTCGCAGCCCTGGCTGCCGGATTGGAGCTGCTCTTCCTTCTCTTCGTCTCCTGCAGCTGTCCTCTTCCTTTCCTGCCGCCAGGGGGAGCTCCTGCATCATTCTCTCTGTGCTGCTGCTGCTGACGTGCTCCTTCCCTCCCTGCAGGGTTAAAGTGCAACCCTGCGCTGTCCTCTGTCTCCTCCCTGAACCTGTGGGGTATGCTCCTTCTTCTGACCCCCCTCTCTGCTGGCCCATCCATGCTGCTTTCCTTTTTCTATTTTGCAGGGGATGCAATGTGGCTTCTGCAGCTGCCCTGCGGTGCTGATCCTGCTGGTGGCCTTGTCCGCCGAAATGCGACCCTATTCTGGCCCCCCCGCGCTGCACCCAGCCTCCGGAGCCGCCGCGCGACCGGAAGTGACCGGAAGTCGCTTCCGCAGCCTGTGCCCGACGTCTCTCCGTCCCCCCGCTGCTGCCTCTTCTCGTACCCGCCGAGCCGCACTCACCCGCGAGTGACCTTCTTCCTCCTGCTCGGCGGATGCTGGTGCCCTCCGTGGATCCTCTCCGCCGCCGTTCGTAGCACCGCCGCTGCTGCCGTCCGCTGGCTCACTCTCCTCACTCTCTGTGCTCACCTTTCTCAGTGGCCGCCTCCTCCCCCCCGCCTTCCTATTTAACCCGCCCGCTATCCGGCCGGCCCCCTCGCCTTCTACAGTCTACCAGCGCCTGTAGGTGTGAAAGAGGGGACGGGCACACCTGCCCGCCCCTCCTTTCCATTGTGCCGCTGGCCCGCGGGCCACCTGCCGCCCCTCCCCCTTACCCCTCTCCGGCGCCATCACGGGCTCGGCGCCTTTGTTACCATGCCTTTTGGGGTTAAGGTTTTTCAGAAAGTTATAGTTTTTTTTTTTAAATTTAGTAAAATATGCCCCATTTTAAAGATAGGGCTTTTCAATTTGTTGCGGCTGCGCAGTGGACGCCAGCAGGGGGTGTACAGAGAGTAGGTTCACTTGAGTGGAGCAATATGGCTGATCACTCCACATAGCCAATTTATTTTGTGATTATAAAAATAATTAGCTCTATGTGTATTATGCAAAATGATTGGGGGGTGTTTTGGGACTGAGTAGATGCTCTCTGAGTCTTTTTTTAGTTATGGTGTCGTTTCAGTAAAAATATATTACATCCGTATATGCTGTGAGCGTGGCCAGGCAGTTTAGATGATGTCACTTAATTTATTCATGTGTGTGCCGCAATGCCAGATGGGGCGGCAAATTCAAATGTGCTCTTCTACTCTATGTGACTGTGTCATTGCTGTGTAGCGGGCATGGGTACATTGCTGCCTGGCCGGCCGCCCTGTTTCTGCTGCACCTGAAGCTGCCATACAGTAGCAGCAGCACAGGACATCTGACGGGAAGACAGAGTGGGCAGCTAGTCGCCCCTGTCCCCATCACGACTGCCTCTCAGTGACAACCTCAGCAGAGTGTTCCCGGGCCGGGCTCCCAGCAGCGCTGTGCACTAGTGATTCATGCGCTCGCTGGGCCCGGTGCAAAGACTGCAGTTCGCCGGCGGGTAGCCTGATCTGTGTAACCCGCTGGAGCTGCAGTGACTGGCTTCCTGGTCTTCTGCCTCAAGGACTTCCACTACCTGCGGGGGCATGAGAATCGGAGGCCCTATCTCCCGTTCTATGTTCCTCCTCTACCTGACACTAATGTGCTCCAAGAGTCGGGAGGTCACCTGCCACCTGTACCGCCCCCTGCTGCTGACAGTATTTTGGGTGTGGGTGGGTTACTATGGAGCGAGTGCCGGGCAGGAGGCACAGGACACATGCCCACTCTCAGCGCCCGTCATATGCTCCGGAGACCCGGCCCTAGCTATAGGCAACTGCCTAGGGCATCGGAAAATCCTTGGGGCATCTGGGCAGGCAGAGCACAGCATACTACTGTCAGTGTCAGCACAGCTGTGAAAGTGAAACTACAGAGGAGTCCGATCAGGGGGCGTGGCTACTAGAGATGAGCGGGTTCGGTTTCTCTGAATCCGAACCCGCCAGAACTTCATGTTTTTTTTCACGGGTCCGAGCGACTCGGATCTTCCCGCCTTGCTCGGTTAACCCGAGCGCGCCCGAACGTCATCATGACGCTGTCGGATTCTCGCGAGGCTCGGATTCTATCGCGAGACTCGGATTCTATATAAGGAGCCGCGCGTCGCCGCCATTTTCACACGTGCATTGAGATTGATAGGGAGAGGACGTGGCTGGCGTCCTCTCCGTTTAGAATTAGAATAGATTAGAGAGACACTTGATTTACTAATTTTGGGGAGCATTAGGAGTACTCAGTAGTGTACAGTGCAGAGTTTTGCTGATAGTGACCAGTGACCACCACTTTTATTTATAATCCGTTCTCTGCCTGAAAAAAGCGATACACAGCACACAGTGACTCAGTCACATACCATATCTGTGTGCACTGCTCAGGCTCAGGCCAGTGTGCTGCATCATCTATTATCTATATATAATATTATATATATCTGTCTGACTGCTCAGCTCACACAGCTTATAATTGTGGGGGAGACTGGGGAGCACTACTGCAGTGCCAGTTATAGGTTATAGCAGGAGCCAGGAGTACATAATATAATCCGTTCTCTGCCTGAAAAAAGCGATACACAGCACACAGTGACTCAGTCACATACCATATCTGTGTGCACTGCTCAGGCTCAGGCCAGTGTGCTGCATCATCTATATATATTATATATCTGTCTGACTGCTCAGCTCACACAGCTTATAATTGTGGGGGAGACTGGGGAGCACTACTGCAGTGCCAGTTATAGGTCATAGCAGGAGCCAGGAGTACATAATATTATATTAAAATTAAACAGTGCACACTTTTGCTGCAGGAGTGCCACTGCCAGTGTGACTAGTGACCAGTGACCTGACCACCAGTATATAATATTAGTAGTATACTATCTCTTTATCAACCAGTCTATATTAGCAGCAGACACAGTACAGTGCGGTAGTTCACGGCTGTGGCTACCTCTGTGTCGGCACTCGGCAGCCCGTCCATAATTGTATATACCAGTGACCTAACCGTGGTTTTTTTTTCTTTCTTTATACATACATACTAGTTACGAGTATACTATCTCTTTATCAACCAGTCTATATATTAGCAGCAGACACAGTACAGTGCGGTAGTTCACGGCTGTGGCTACCTCTGTGTCGGCACTCGGCAGCCCGTCCATAATTGTATATACCACCTAACCGTGGTTTTTTTTTCTTTCTTTATACATACATACTAGTTACGAGTATACTATCTCTTTATCAACCAGTCTATATATTAGCAGCAGACACAGTACAGTGCGGTAGTTCACGGCTGTGGCTACCTCTGTGTCGGCACTCGGCAGCCCGTCCATAATTGTATATACCACCTAACCGTGGTTTTTTTTTCTTTCTTTATACATACATACTAGTTACGAGTATACTATCTCTTTATCAACCAGTCTATATATTAGCAGCAGACACAGTACAGTGCGGTAGTTCACGGCTGTGGCTACCTCTGTGTCGGCACTCGGCAGCCCGTCCATAATTGTATATACCACCTAACCGTGGTTTTTTTTTCTTTCTTTATACATACATACTAGTTACGAGTATACTATCTCTTTATCAACCAGTCTATATATTAGCAGCAGACACAGTACAGTGCGGTAGTTCACGGCTGTGGCTACCTCTGTGTCGGCACTCGGCAGCCCGTCCATAATTGTATATACCACCTAACCGTGGTTTTTTTTTCTTTCTTTATACATACATACTAGTTACGAGTATACTATCTCTTTATCAACCAGTCTATATATTAGCAGCAGACACAGTACAGTGCGGTAGTTCACGGCTGTGGCTACCTCTGTGTCGGCACTCGGCAGCCCGTCCATAATTGTATATACCACCTAACCGTGGTTTTTTTTTCTTTCTTTATACATACATACTAGTTACGAGTATACTATCTCTTTATCAACCAGTCTATATATTAGCAGCAGACACAGTACAGTGCGGTAGTTCACGGCTGTGGCTACCTCTGTGTCGGCACTCGGCAGCCCGTCCATAATTGTATATACCACCTAACCGTGGTTTTTTTTCTTTCTTTATACATACATACTAGTTACGAGTATACTATCTCTTTATCAACCAGTCTATATATTAGCAGCAGACACAGTACAGTGCGGTAGTTCACGGCTGTGGCTACCTCTGTGTCGGCACTCGGCAGCCCGTCCATAATTGTATACTAGTATCCAATCCATCCATCTCCATTGTTTACCTGAGGTGCCTTTTAGTTGTGCCTATTAAAATATGGAGAACAAAAATGTTGAGGTTCCAAAATTAGGGAAAGATCAAGATCCACTTCCACCTCGTGCTGAAGCTGCTGCCACTAGTCATGGCCGAGACGATGAAATGCCAGCAACGTCGTCTGCCAAGGCCGATGCCCAATGGCATAGTACAGAGCATGTCAAAACCAAAACACCAAATATCAGTAAAAAAAGGACTCCAAAACCTAAAATAAAATTGTCGGAGGAGAAGCGTAAACTTGCCAATATGCCATTTACCACACGGAGTGGCAAGGAACGGCTGAGGCCCTGGCCTATGTTCATGGCTAGTGGTTCAGCTTCACATGAGGATGGAAGCACTCAGCCTCTCGCTAGAAAACTGAAAAGACTCAAGCTGGCAAAAGCACCGCAAAGAACTGTGCGTTCTTTGAAATCCCAAATCCACAAGGAGAGTCCAATTGTGTCGGTTGCGATGCCTGACCTTCCCAACACTGGACGTGAAGAGCATGCGCCTTCCACCATTTGCACGCCCCCTGCAAGTGCTGGAAGGAGCACCCGCAGTCCAGTTCCTGATAGTCAGATTGAAGATGTCAGTGTTGAAGTACACCAGGATGAGGAGGATATGGGTGTTGCTGGCGCTGGGGAGGAAATTGACCAGGAGGATTCTGATGGTGAGGTGGTTTGTTTAAGTCAGGCACCCGGGGAGACACCTGTTGTCCGTGGGAGGAATATGGCCGTTGACATGCCAGGTGAAAATACCAAAAAAATCAGCTCTTCGGTGTGGAGGTATTTCACCAGAAATGCGGACAACAGGTGTCAAGCCGTGTGTTCCCTTTGTCAAGCTGTAATAAGTAGGGGTAAGGACGTTAACCACCTCGGAACATCCTCCCTTATACGTCACCTGCAGCGCATTCATAATAAGTCAGTGACAAGTTCAAAAACTTTGGGTGACAGCGGAAGCAGTCCACTGACCAGTAAATCCCTTCCTCTTGTAACCAAGCTCACGCAAACCACCCCACCAACTCCCTCAGTGTCAATTTCCTCCTTCCCCAGGAATGCCAATAGTCCTGCAGGCCATGTCACTGGCAATTCTGACGAGTCCTCTCCTGCCTGGGATTCCTCCGATGCATCCTTGCGTGTAACGCCTACTGCTGCTGGCGCTGCTGTTGTTGCCGCTGGGAGTCGATGGTCATCCCAGAGGGGAAGTCGTAAGCCCACTTGTACTACTTCCAGTAAGCAATTGACTGTTCAACAGTCCTTTGCGAGGAAGATGAAATATCACAGCAGTCATCCTACTGCAAAGCGGATAACTGAGTCCTTGACAACTATGTTGGTGTTAGACGTGCGTCCGGTATCCGCCGTTAGTTCACAGGGAACTAGACAATTTATTGAGGCAGTGTGCCCCCGTTACCAAATACCATCTAGGTTCCACTTCTGTAGGCAGGCGATACCGAGAATGTACACGGACGTCAGAAAAAGACTCACCAGTGTCCTAAAAAATGCAGTTGTACCCAATGTCCACTTAACCACGGACATGTGGACAAGTGGAGCAGGGCAGGGTCAGGACTATATGACTGTGACAGCCCACTGGGTAGATGTATGGACTCCCGCCGCAAGAACAGCAGCGGCGGCACCAGTAGCAGCATCTCGCAAACGCCAACTCTTTCCTAGGCAGGCTACGCTTTGTATCACCGCTTTCCAGAATACGCACACAGCTGAAAACCTCTTACGGCAACTGAGGAAGATCATCGCGGAATGGCTTACCCCAATTGGACTCTCCTGTGGATTTGTGGCATCGGACAACGCCAGCAATATTGTGTGTGCATTAAATATGGGCAAATTCCAGCACGTCCCATGTTTTGCACATACCTTGAATTTGGTGGTGCAGAATTTTTTAAAAAACGACAGGGGCGTGCAAGAGATGCTGTCGGTGGCCAGAAAAATTGCGGGACACTTTCGGCGTACAGGCACCACGTACAGAAGACTGGAGCACCACCAAAAACTACTGAACCTGCCCTGCCATCATCTGAAGCAAGAAGTGGTAACGAGGTGGAATTCAACCCTCTATATGCTTCAGAGGTTGGAGGAGCAGCAAAAGGCCATTCAAGCCTATACAATTGAGCACGATATAGTAGGTGGAATGCACCTGTCTCAAGTGCAGTGGAGAATGATTTCAACGTTGTGCAAGGTTCTGATGCCCTTTGAACTTGCCACACGTGAAGTCAGTTCAGACACTGCCAGCCTGAGTCAGGTCATTCCCCTCATCAGGCTTTTGCAGAAGAAGCTGGAGGCATTGAAGAAGGAGCTAAAAGGGAGCGATTCCGCTAGGCATGTGGGACTTGTGGATGTAGCCCTTAATTCGCTTAACAAGGATTCACGGGTGGTCAATCTGTTGAAATCAGAGCACTACATTTTGGCCACCGTGCTCGATCCTAGATTTAAAGCCTACCTTGGATCTCTCTTTCCGGCAGACACAGGTCTGCTGGGGTTGAAAGACCTGCTGGTGACAAAATTGTCAAGTCAAGCGGAACGCGACCTGTCAACATCTCCTCCTTCACATTCTCCCGCAACTGGGGGTGCGAGGAAAAGGCTCAGAATTCCGAGCCCACCCGCTGGCGGTGATGCAGGGCAGTCTGGAGCGACTGCTGATGCTGACATCTGGTCCGGACTGAAGGACCTGACAACGATTACGGACATGTCGTCTACTGTCACTGCATATGATTCTCTCAACATTGATAGAATGGTGGAGGATTATATGAGTGACCGCATCCAAGTAGGCACGTCACACAGTCCGTACTTATACTGGCAGGAAAAAGAGGCAATTTGGAGGCCCTTGCACAAACTGGCTTTATTCTACCTAAGTTGCCCTCCCACAAGTGTGTACTCCGAAAGAGTGTTTAGTGCCGCCGCTCACCTTGTCAGCAATCGGCGTACGAGGTTACATCCAGAAAATGTGGAGAAGATGATGTTCATTAAAATGAATTATAATCAATTCCTCCGCGGAGACATTGACCAGCAGCAATTGCCTCCACAAAGTACACAGGGAGCTGAGATGGTGGATTCCAGTGGGGACGAATTGATAATCTGTGAGGAGGGGGATGTACACGGTGATATATCGGAGGGTGAAGATGAGGTGGACATCTTGCCTCTGTAGAGCCAGTTTGTGCAAGGAGAGATTAATTGCTTCTTTTTTGGGGGGGTCCAAACCAACCCGTCATATCAGTCACAGTCGTGTGGCAGACCCTGTCACTGAAATGATGGGTTGGTTAAAGTGTGCATGTCCTGTTTTGTTTATACAACATAAGGGTGGGTGGGAGGGCCCAAGGACAATTCCATCTTGCACCTCTTTTTTCTTTTCTTTTTCTTTGCATCATGTGCTGATTGGGGAGGGTTTTTTGGAAGGGACATCCTGCGTGACACTGCAGTGCCACTCCTAGATGGGCCCGGTGTTTGTGTCGGCCACTAGGGTCGCTAATCTTACTCACACAGTCAGCTACCTCATTGCGCCTCTTTTTTTCTTTGCGTCATGTGCTGTTTGGGGAGGGTTTTTTGGAAGGGACATCCTGCGTGACACTGCAGTGCCACTCCTAGATGGGCCCGGTGTTTGTGTCGGCCACTAGGGTCGCTAATCTTACTCACACAGTCAGCTACCTCATTGCGCCTCTTTTTTTCTTTGCGTCATGTGCTGTTTGGGGAGGGTTTTTTGGAAGGGACATCCTGCGTGACACTGCAGTGCCACTCCTAGATGTGCCCGGTGTTTGTGTCGGCCACTAGGGTCGCTAATCTTACTCACACAGCTACCTCATTGCGCCTCTTTTTTTCTTTGCGTCATGTGCTGTTTGGGGAGGGTTTTTTGGAAGGGCCATCCTGCGTGACACTGCAGTGCCACTCCTAGATGGGCCCGGTGTTTGTGTCGGCCACTAGGGTCGCTAATCTTACTCACACAGCTACCTCATTGCGCCTCTTTTTTTCTTTGCGTCATGTGCTGTTTGGGGAGGGTTTTTTGGAAGGGACATCCTGCGTGACACTGCAGTGCCACTCCTAGATGGGCCCGGTGTTTGTGTCGGCCACTAGGGTCGCTAATCTTACTCACACAGTCAGCTACCTCATTGCGCCTCTTTTTTTCTTTGCGTCATGTGCTGTTTGGGGAGGGTTTTTTGGAAGGGCCATCCTGCGTGACAGTGCAGTGCCACTCCTAGATGGGCCCGGTGTTTGTGTCGGCCACTAGGGTCGCTAATCTTACTCACACAGCTACCTCATTGCGCCTCTTTTTTTCTTTGCGTCATGTGCTGTTTGGGGAGGGTTTTTTGGAAGGGCCATCCTGCGTGACACTGCAGTGCCACTCCTAGATGGGCCCGGTGTTTGTGTCGGCCACTAGGGTCGCTAATCTTACTCACACAGCTACCTCATTGCGCCTCTTTTTTTCTTTGCGTCATGTGCGGTTTGGGGAGGGTTTTTTGGAAGGGACATCCTGCGTGACACTGCAGTGCCACTCCTAGATGGGCCCGGTGTTTGTGTCGGCCACTAGGGTCGCTTATCTTACTCACACAGCGACCTCGGTGCAAATTTTAGGACTAAAAATAATATTGTGAGGTGTGAGGTATTCAGAATAGACTGAAAATGAGTGTAAATTATGGTTTTTGAGGTTAATAATACTTTGGGATCAAAATGACCTCCAAATTCTATGATTTAAGCTGTTTTTTAGTGTTTTTGGAAAAAAACACCCGAATCCAAAACACACCCGAATCCGACAAAAAAAATTCGGTGAGGTTTTGCCAAAACGCGTTCGAACCCAAAACACGGCCGCGGAACCGAACCCAAAACCAAAACACAAAACCCGAAAAATTTCAGGCGCTCATCTCTAGTGGCTACACGGGTCTCTGCTGCCTTCCGTGCAATGGCCCTCATTCCGAGTTGTTCGCTCGCAAGCTGCTTTTAGCAGCTTTGCACACGCCTACTGGGAGTGAATCTTAACATATTAAAATTGCGAACAAAATGTTAGTAGAATTGTGAATAAACAGTTCTTAGCAGTTTCTGAGTAGCTCGAGACTTACTCCTACACTGCGATCCGTTCAGTCAGTTTCGTTCCTGGTTTGACTTCACAAACACACCCAGCGTTCACCCAGACACTCCCCCGTTTCTTCAGACACTCCCGTGTTTTTCCCAGGAACGGCAGCGTTTTTTCACACACACCTAGAAAACGGCCAGTTTCCGCACAGAAACACCCAGTTCCTGTCAATCACATTACGATCACCAGAACGAAGAAAAAACCTTGTAATGCCGTGAGTAAAAAACCTAACTTATTAGCAAATTTACTTGACGCAGTCGCACTGCGGACATTGCGCATTAGTGACTAATCGCTCCGTTGCGAGAAAAAAACAATGAGCGAACAACTCGGAAAGACCACCATTGTGGGAAACTGAGGGGAGGAATGGCTCTGAGCTGCTGTGTGCTCCTGTGGTGAATACTGAACATTGTGATATGCTGCCATGTAATTGTGATGTGTTAAGGTAAGGGAGGCACCATATATAAGTGTACATGTATGTATAAGTGTGTGGCTGTGTGTATATATGTGTATAAGTGTGTGGCTGTGTGTATATATGTGTATAAGTGTGTGGCTGTGAGTATATATATATATGTATGTGTGTGACTGTTAGTATATATGTGTATAAGTGTGTGGCTGTGTGTATATATGGGTATAGGTGTGTGGCTGTGTGTATAAGCGTGTGTATAGGTGTGTGGCTGTGTGCATATATGGGTATAGGTGTGTGGCTGTGTGTATAACATACTTACCTACTCTCCCGGATTCTGCGGTAGACACCCGGTTTTCGGGTAGTCCCCCGCAGCCCCCGGAAGAGTGGGCACCCCTCCCGCATTCTGCTCACTTCCTAGTGAAGTGGGCAGAATAGGGAGAACGACGCCGTAAAATCACAGACCCGGCGGGGGGCGGAGCCTAATGACGCAATCAGATGCTAATTGCATAATTTTAGCCCCGCCCCTAGCCACATTTCATCCAATTGCCGTCTTTTCCCGGTGGGCGGACGGGGCCTGCTAATGTAATCAGCTTGGCTCCTCCCTAATCACCGCCCACCTGCTTCTCCTCTCCGGTCATCTCCCGGAGAGGAGATTTAAAATATCGGCAAGTATGGTGTATAAGCATGTGTATAGGTGTAAAAATGGACGGTGGAGGAATTCGTTGGGTGCTGGAAAGAAAGTGGGCTGCCTGTTTCATGTTCACGTGTTTTAAACCACGGAAAGAGGGCGCCCAGGCCACACCATTTTTCTTGTATTGCATGTGTATAGATGTGGCTGTGTGCATATATGGGTATAGTTGTGTGGCTGTGTGTAAATATGTGGCTATGTGTATAAGTGTGTGACTGTATATTTGTACAGCTGTGTATATATATATATATATATATATATATATATATGTATAACTGTATGGCTGTGTGCATATATGAGTATAGGTATGTGTGGATGTATAAGAGCGTCAGCGTGTGGACGCATGGATGTATGATTGCGTCAGAGTGCGGATGTATAAGTGCGTCAGTGTGCGGATGTATGAGAGCGTCAGCGTGCGGATGTATGAGAGCGCTTCCCTCATCCCAGCATTCACAGCAGCGGCCAGCCAATACAGAAGGAGAGGGGACTGCTGCAGCGGCGCCACTACCAATTACACAGCGCTGCTGCGACTCCAGTCCCTCTTCCTCCTCCTCCTTCTTCCGTGCAGCTGCCCGGGATCTGCCAGCACGAGGAGCCTGACTACCAGCGGGGAGAGATGGTATCTCTCTCTCTCTGTCTCTGTCTGTCTGTCTGTCTCTCTCTCTCTCTCTCTCTCTCTGTCTCTGTCTCTCTGTCCTAGAGGATGCTGAGGACTCCAAAAGGACCATGGGGCATAGACGGGATCCGCAGGAGACATGGGCACTTTAAGACTTTAAATGGGTGTGAACTGGCTCCTCCCTCTATGCCCCTCCTCCAGACCTCAGTTAGATTCTGTGCCCAGAGATACTGGGCACACACTAGGGGAGCTCTACAGAGTTTCTCTAGAAAAGACTTTTGTTGGGTTTAGATAAGCTGAAGGCTGCATCAGCCTGAGGCCATATAAGAGCTCAACTTTTGGTGATTGGTTGTTTAATGACTAAGCAGTTGCTAGGCAGATCAGTTTTTTCCTGTGGTTTTTCCTATTGGATTAGAGGGTTGTCCATCAAGCTTAATAGGTTGGTCTTAGGATAGTATATAGGGCAGGGCCATTTGCCTCAGACTTCCTCTTGCCATTCATTGTATGGCCCAGGAAGGATAAGTATATACAATACTCATATATTTGTTCCCTTGTGGATTTATTAAGTTTTATCTGTTCTCCTTGTCATTAGAGATGAGCGCCTGAAATTTTTCGGGTTTTGTGTTTTGGTTTTGGGTTCGGTTCCGCGGCCGTGTTTTGGGTTCGACCGCGTTTTGGCAAAACCTCATCGAATTTTTTTTGTCGGATTCGGGTGTGTTTTGGATTCGGGTGTTTTTTTTCAAAAAACCCTAAAAAACAGCTTAAATCATAGAATTTGGGGGTCATTTTGATCCCATATTATTATTAACCTCAAAAACCATAATTTCCACTCATTATCAGTCTATTCTGAATACCTCACACCTCACAATATTATTTTTAGTCCTAAAATTTGCACCGAGGTCGCTGGATGACTAAGCTAAGCGACCCTAGTGGCCGACACAAACACCGGGCCCATCTAGGAGTGGCACTGCAGTGTCACGCAGGATGGCCCTTCCAAAAAACACTCCCCAAACAGCACATGACGCAAAGAAAAAAAGAGGTGCAATGAGGTAGCTGTGTGACTAAGCTCAGCGACCCAAGTGCCCGACACAAACACCTGGCCCATCTAGGAGTGGCACTGCAGTGTCACGCAGGATGTCCCTTCCAAAAAACCCTCCCCAAACAGCACATGACGCAAAGAAAAAAAGAGGCGCAATGAGGTAGCTGTGTGAGTAAGATTAGCGACCCTAGTGGCCGACACAAACACCGGGCCCATCTAGGAGTGGCACTGCAGTGTCACGCAGGATGTCCCTTCCAAAAAACCCTCCCCAAACAGCACATGACGCAAAGAAAAATAAAAGAAAAAAGAGGTGCAAGATGGAATTGTCCTTGGGACCTCCCACCCACCCTTATGTTGTATAAACAGGACATGCACACTTTAACCAACCCATCATTTCAGTGACAGGGTCTGCCACACGACTGTGACTGATATGACGGGTTGGTTAGGACCCCCACCAAAAAAGAAGCAATTAATCTCTCCTTGCACAAACTGGCTCTACAGAGGCAAGATGTCCACCTCATCATCATCCTCCGATATATCACCGTGTACATCCCCCTCCTCACAGATTATCAATTCGTCCCCACTGGAATCCACCATCTCAGCTCCCTGTGTACTTTGTGGAGGCAATTGCTGCTGGTCAATGTCTCCGCGGAGGAATTGATTATAATTCATTTTAATGAACATCATCTTCTCCACATTTTCTGGATGTAACCTCGTACGCCGATTGCTGACAAGGTGAGCGGCGGCACTAAACACTCTTTCGGAGTACACACTTGTGGGAGGGCAACTTAGGTAGAATAAAGCCAGTTTGTGCAAGGGCCTCCAAATTGCCTCTTTTTCCTGCCAGTATAAGTACGGACTGTGTGACGTGCCTACTTGGATGCGGTCACTCATATAATCCTCCACCATTCTTTCAATGTTGAGAGAATCATATGCAGTGACAGTAGACGACATGTCCGTAATCGTTGTCAGGTCCTTCAGTCCGGACCAGATGTCAGCATCAGCAGTCGCTCCAGACTGCCCTGCATCACCGCCAGCGGGTGGGCTCGGAATTCTGAGCCTTTTCCTCGCACCCCCATTTGCGGGAGAATGTGAAGGAGGAGATGTTGACAGGTCGCGTTCCGCTTGACTTGACAATTTTGTCACCAGCAGGTCTTTGCACCCCAGCAAACTTGTGTCTGCCGGAAAGAGAGATCCAAGGTAGGTTTTAAATCTAGGATTGAGCACGGTGGCCAAAATGTAGTGCTCTGATTTCAACAGATTGACCACCCGTGAATCCTTGTTAAGCGAATTAAGGGCTGCATCCACAAGTCCCACATGCCTAGCGGAATCGCTCCCTTTTAGCTCCTTCTTCAATGCCTCCAGCTTCTTCTGCAAAAGCCTGATGAGGGGAATGACCTGACTCAGGCTGGCAGTGTCTGAACTGACTTCACGTGTGGCAAGTTCAAAGGGCATCAGAACCTTGCACAACGTTGAAATCATTCTCCACTGCGCTTGAGACAGGTGCATTCCACCTCCTATATCATGCTCAATTGTATAGGCTTGAATGGCCTTTTGCTGCTCCTCCAACCTCTGAAGCATATAGAGGGTTGAATTCCACCTCGTTACCACTTCTTGCTTCAGATGATGGCAGGGCAGGTTCAGTAGTTTTTAGTGGTGCTCCAGTCTTCTGTACGTGGTGCCTGTACGCCGAAAGTGTCCCGCAATTCTTCTGGCCACCGACAGCATCTCTTGCACGCCCCTGTCGTTTTTTAAAAAATTCTGCACCACCAAATTCAAGGTATGTGCAAAACATGGGACGTGCTGGAATTTGCCCATATTTAATGCACACACAATATTGCTGGCGTTGTCCGATGCCACAAATCCACAGGAGAGTCCAATTGGGGTAAGCCATTCTGCGATGATCTTCCTCAGTTGCCGTAAGAGGTTTTCAGCTGTGTGCGTATTCTAGAAAGCGGTGATACAAAGCGTAGCCTGCCTAGGAAAGAGTTGGCGTTTGCGAGATGCTGCTACTGGTGCCGCCGCTGCTGTTCTTGCGGCGGGAGTCCATACATCTACCCAGTGGGCTGTCACAGTCATATAGTCCTGACCCTGCCCTGCTCCACTTGTCCACATGTCCGTGGTTAAGTGGACATTGGGTACAACTGCATTTTTTAGGACACTGGTGAGTCTTTTTCTGACGTCCGTGTACATTCTCGGTATCGCCTGCCTACAGAAGTGGAACCTAGATGGTATTTGGTAACGGGGGCACACTGCCTCAATAAATTGTCTAGTTCCCTGTGAACTAACGGCGGATACCGGACGCACGTCTAACACCAACATAGTTGTCAAGGACTCAGTTATCCGCTTTGCAACAGGATGACTGCTGTGATATTTCATCTTCCTCGCAAAGGACTGTTGGACAGTCAATTGCTTACTGGAAGTAGTACAAGTGGGCTTACGACTTCCCCTCTGGGATGACCATCGACTCCCAGCAGCAACAACAGCAGCGCCAGCAGCAGTAGGCGTTACACGCAAGGATGCATCGGGGGAATCCCAGGCAGGAGAGGACTCGTCAGAATTGCCAGTGACATGGCCTGCAGGACTATTGGCATTCCTGGGGAAGGAGGAAATTGACACTGAGGGAGTTGGTGGGGTGGTATGCGTGAGCTTGGTTACAAGAGGAAGGGATTTACTGGTCAGTGGACTGCTTCCACTGTCGCCCAAAGTTTTTGAACTTGTCACTGACTTATGATGAATGCGCTGCAGGTGACGTATAAGGGAGGATGTTCCGAGGTGGTTAACGTCCTTACCCCTACTTATTACAGCTTGACAAAGGCAACACACGGCTTGACACCTGTTGTCCGCATTTCTGTTGAAATACTTCCACACCGAAGAGCTGATTTTTTGGTATTTTCACCAGGCATGTCAATGGCCATATTCCTCCCACGGACAACAGGTGTCTCCCCGGGTGCCTGACTTAAACAAACCACCTCACCATCAGAATCCTCCTTGTCAATTTCCTCCCCAGCTCCAGCAACACCCATATCCTCCTCATGCTGGTGTACTTCAACACTGACATCTTCAATCTGACTATCAGGAACTGGACTGCGGGTGCTCCTTCCAGCACTTGCAGGGGGCGTGCAAATGGTGGAAGGCGCATGCTCTTCACGTCCGGTGTTGGGAAGGTCAGGCATCGCAACCGACACAATTGGACTCTCCTTGTGGATTTGGGATTTCGAAGAACGCACAGTTCTTTGCGGTGCTACTGCTTTTGCCAGCTTGAGTCTTTTCATTTTTCTAGCGAGAGGCTGAGTGCCTCCATCCTCATGTGAAGCTGAACCACTAGCCATGAACATAGGCCAGGGCCTCAGCCGTTCCTTGCCACTCCGTGTGGTAAATGGCATATTGGCAAGTTTACGCTTCTCCTCCGACAATTTTATTTTAGGTTTTGGAGTCCTTTTTTTACTGATATTTGGTGTTTTGGATTTGACATGCTCTGTACTATGACATTGGGCATCAGCCTTGGCAGACGACGTTGCTGGCATTTCATCGTCTCGGCCATGACTAGTGGCAGCAGCTTCAGCACGAGGTGGAAGTGGATCTTGATCTTTCCCTAATTTTGGAACCTCAACATTTTTGTTCTCCATATTTTAATAGGCACAACTAAAAGGCACCTCAGGTAAACAATGGAGATGGATGGATACTAGTATACAATTATGGATGGACTGCCGAGTGCCGACACAGAGGTAGCTACAGCCGTGGACTACCGTACTGTACTGTGTCTGCTGCTAATATAGACTGGTTGATAAAGAGATGTAGTAGTAGTATGTATGTATAAAGAAGAAAGAAAAAAAAAACCACGGGTAGGTGGTATACAATTATGGACGGACTGCCGAGTGCCGACACAGAGGTAGCTACAGCCGTGGACTACCGTACTGTACTGTGTCTGCTGCTAATATAGACTGGTTGATAAAGAGATGTAGTAGTAGTATGTATGTATAAAGAAGAAAGAAAAAAAAACCACGGGTAGGTGGTATACAATTATGGACGGACTGCCCAGTGCCGACACAGAGGTAGCTACAGCCGTGGACTACCGTACTGTACTGTGTCTGCTGCTAATATAGACTGGTTGATAAAGAGATGTAGTAGTAGTATGTATGTATAAAGAAGAAAGAAAAAAAAACCACGGGTAGGTGGTATACAATTATGGATGGACTGCCCAGTGCCGACACAGAGGTAGCTACAGCCGTGGACTACCGTACTGTACTGTGTCTGCTGCTAATATAGACTGGTTGATAAAGAGATGTAGTAGTAGTAGTATGTATGTATAAAGAAGAAAGAAAAAAAACCCACGGGTAGGTGGTATACAATTATGGACGGACTGCCCAGTGCCGACACAGAGGTAGCTACAGCCGTGGACTACCGTACTGTACTGTGTCTGCTGCTAATATAGACTGGTTGATAAAGAGATGTAGTAGTAGTATGTATGTATAAAGAAGAAAGAAAAAAAAACCACGGGTAGGTGGTATACAATTATGGACGGACTGCCCAGTGCCGACACAGAGGTAGCTACAGCCGTGGACTACCGTACTGTACTGTGTCTGCTGCTAATATAGACTGGTTGGTAAAGAGATGTAGTAGTAGTAGTATGTATGTATAAAGAAGAAAGAAAAAAAAACCACGGGTAGGTGGTATACAATTATGGACGGACTGCCGAGTGCCGACACAGAGGTAGCTACAGCCGTGGACTACCGTACTGTACTGTGTCTGCTGCTAATATAGACTGGTTGATAAAGAGATGTAGTAGTAGTATGTATGTATAAAGAAGAAAGAAAAAAAAACCACGGGTAGGTGGTATACAATTATGGACGGACTGCCGAGTGCCGACACAGAGGTAGCTACAGCCGTGAACTACCGTACTGTGTCTGCTGTGACTGGATGATAAATAATGATATAAAAAATATATATATATCACTACTGCAGCCGGACAGGTATATATTATATAATGACGGACCTGCTGGACACTGTCTGTCAGCAGAATGAGTTTTTTATAGAATAAAAAAAAAAACACCACACAAGTGAAGTCACACGACGAGTGTTTAACTTTTTCAGGCAATCACAATATAGTATACTATACTACTAACTATACTGGTGGTCAGTGTGGTCAGGTCACTGGTCAGTCACACTGGCAGTGGCACTCCTGCAGCAAAAGTGTGCACTGTTTAATTTTAATAATAATATGTACTCCTGGCTCCTGCTATAACCTATAACTGGCACTGCAGTGCTCCCCAGTCTCCCCCACAATTATAAGATGTGTGAGCTGAGCACAGTCAGATACGAGTGTTTAACTTTTTCAGGCAATCACAATATAGTATACTATACTACTAACTATACTGGTGGTCAGGTCACTGGTCAGTCACACTGGCAGTGGCACTCCTGCAGCAAAAGTGTGCACTGTTTAATTTTAATAATAATATGTACTCCTGGCTCCTGCTATAACCTATAACTGGCACTGCAGTGCTCCCCAGTCTCCCCCACAATTATAAGATGTGTGAGCTGAGCACAGTCAGATATATACATAGATGATGCAGCACACTGGGCTGAGCAGTGCACACAGATATGGTATGTGACTGAGTCACTGTGTATCGTTTTTTTCAGGCAGAGAACGGATATATTAAATAAAACTGCACTGTCTGGTGGTCACTGTGGTCAGTCACTAGTAAACTCTGCACTCTCTACAGTTCTACAGTACTCCTAAGCTCCAGTAAATCAGGTCAATCTCTCTCTCTCTCTCTTCTAATCTAAATGGAGAGGACGCCAGCCACGTCCTCTCCCTATCAATCTCAATACACGTGTGAAAATGGCGGCGACGCGCGGCTCCTTATATAGAATCCGAGTCTCGCGAGAATCCGACAGCGTCATGATGACGTTCGGGCGCGCTCGGGTTAACCGAGCAAGGCGGGAAGATCCGAGTCGCTCGGACCCGTGAAAAAAAACATGAAGTTCGTGCGGGTTCGGATTCAGAGAAACCGAACCCGCTCATCTCTACTTGTCATACTATTGTTTCCAGTGTTTATATTGCTGCTCCTCCCCCCCTGATGCCGCGTCCACGCCGTTCCGCTCCCACCTCCCGCCGCCTCATCGAGGCCGTGGACAACCCCCGCGCCCGCTCCCGTAGTGCGGCCCCCCCGTGGGTTGCTGTTGGCGGGGTCGGGCCGGGCCGTGACGGCCCGCTCCCCCGCCTGCGCGAAGCGTGCGGCCGGCGGCCACTCTACTCGTGCCGCCGGGCCGTGGTAACCGTCGTCCCCGGCGGCTTTAGTACCCCCAATGGTTTCCTCGTCCGGCGCGCTAGTCGACGCCGGGCCTCCCCTTCCATCCCCGCCGGCGGCTCTGAGCGGTGGCTCGGGCGCCCACGTGGTGCCGGGCGGCCGCTGCGGGGGGAGAGGGGGGGCTCCGTTTACACACCAGGACTTTCACTCTGGGGCAGCAGGGTGAGGTGCCCTCTGCTCCCGGACCCGCAGCTGAGGCGGATGTACCCCTCCCTACGGGGGGGACCATGGCGCCAGTCTATGGGGTGGAGGATGGGGTGCTGAGGTCGGGCCCTGGGATCTTCGGGGTGGGGGGCGTGGCTGGGACTGCAGCGGCGCCCACCCCTCCTAATGTGACAGGGCGAGGGTTTCCGGACGGGAATCCCGCATCGGGAGCCTTTTGGCTGGGCTCCCAGTCGCCCGTTGCGCGGGGTCCCGTGGCGTCGTCCCCGGGTGTCGGGCTCCTCCCCCTGGCCCGCGGGGAACGTTGCAGCTGGTGGCGACGCAGTCGTCCATCGCAGCGGCGTTCCACCTACCCGGCCCTGCTCTCTCGTTTGGCGCGCCTCAAGGGCTCACTTGGGATCAATTTTTCCCCAGTGGCCTTCCCTGGCCTCTTGCGCCGGCGGTCCCTACGCCCGCCGGAGCGTCGCCCATAGGACTACCAGTTACGTCTGCCCCACAATTTTCCCTGTACGTTGCCGGCTCAAGCGTTGGCCTCCAGCCCACGTGGTCGGTCGGCGGCCCCCGGGTTGCAGTCCCCCCCCTGCATTTTCGGGCTCGTATTCTGGGCCGTCCCTGGCTGGAGCTAATCCATTAGCGCAATTTTTGCCGCCCCCCCGGCGACTCCACAGTTCCTTCCGGTTTCGTCTGGATTTTCAGGGGCAGTCAGTTACCTGCCGCATCCTTCATGGCGGCCTGCTTGCACCATAGGCGGCATTCCTGGGGCTGGGGCTGCCTTCCCCCAAGCCTCTGCGTACCCCCCAGTTGGGGGTCCTGCCCCGCCGCTTCCCGCTGGCCCCCCACCACGGAGCGACTGGGCTTGGCCCCCGCCTGTTACCCCCATTGCCGTTGACGCGCTGGTTTCCCCTGCGCATGTTGTCCCTTATGTTTCTTCCTCACAGGTGCTGGCTGGTTCCGGGTCTGCGTCGCGGAGGGGACGGAGGTCGGTGAGGGTCGCGGCCGCGGGCACCGACGGGGGAGGTTCGGCCGCCACTGGAGTCGGGTGCACCCGTCGAGGCTGTTCCGGGTCCTTCAAGCACGGGTGAGCAAGCTATTCCTTCATACTGTTCGTCTAGTTCTTCTTCCTCCTCGTCTAGCAGTGTATCTTCAGGTTCTCCGCGGCGCCCGCGTAAATTAGCTAGACTTATCGCACGGCGCATGGCGAAAGAATCGCGGAAAGGGGCAGCGCTGGCATCGGCGATGCCTCCCGACCCCTCCCCATTATACGGAGATGGTGCATTGCGCCAATACGGCAGTTACACGCGGGGTGCGTAAACGGATGTGCGAAAAAATTCGGAAGGGGAACTACGTTGACATCTTCACCCTTACGGATGAGATGCGGCAGGGTTTCGACGCAGCTAAGAAACCGGGTGGCATTGGGGAAAGTGCTTTCCGCAATTTTCACCAGTGGTTGCGAGGGTTTTTGGTTTTTACTGCTTGCTACACGGAATCGCGACCCGTGGAGTATTCCAATTTAGTTAAATATTTGTTTTTAGTACATGAGATGTACTTAAAATCCAACGGTCCCGCTTGGCGGGATTACGATGAGAAATTCCGTCATAATCAGGATGGCAACCCCATCGTGCCCGCGGGTTTTAAGGATGTCGAGGTGTGGTTGGAGGTCACGCAGCATGTTAAACCCACTCCGGACGTCACGGTCAAGAAGTCCGGGGCGGCCAGGGCTCCGGGTTCCCACTTGATAGATAAAGGGAAGTGTTTTGCCTACAATGAGGGCAAATGCGTCAAGGGGGTGAATTGACATTTTCGCCACTCGTGTAAGTTGTGCGGGGCCAGTCACCCGGCCAAAGATTGCACCTCGGCGGCGAGCGGTAAGCCCTCCGCTCCTGCCGAGTCCGGGGGAATTGGCAAGTAAGGCCTTCTCCCTGATTCGAGTTCCCGAATTGCGGCGCTGGCTGAGCTTATACCCCGACAAGTCGGCAGCGTCATTCCTCTTGGAGGGTTTTCGGCACGGTTTTTGTTTGCCCATTTCAGATTCGGTGCACGTGGTCGCGCGCCAGAATTTGAGATCGGCTCGCGAATTCCCGCAGGAGGTTCGGCGGAAGGTGGACGGGGAGATCGGCTTGGGGCGCATGTCTGGGCCCTACGCCTTTCCCCCGCTGCCCTCCTTGTGCATTTCCCCCGTTGGGGTGGTGCCCAAGAATGCTCCGGGAAAGTTCCGCCTGATACAGCACTTGTCGCACCCTCCGGGCTTTTCGGTTAACGACGCTATTCCGCAGGCTGTGTGCAGGGTACGTTATCAGTCTTTTGATGATGCTCTGCGCTTGGTGCGGGATTGTGGTCCGGGGGGCCTGTAGGCAAAATTGGACGTGGAGTCGGCTTTCCGGCTACTTCCACTGCATCCGGATTCCCTGCGGTTTCTGGGTTTCAAACTAGGGGGCGAGTTTTACGTGGATCGGTGTCTCCCCATGGGTTGTTCGGTCTCCTGCGCCTTTTTTGAGAGTTTTAGCACATTTTTGCACTGGTGCGTCCAGTTCGCCTCCGGCCAACGCGGGGTGGCTCACTACCTGGATGACTTTCTCTTTGTGGGTCCGGGGGGAAGTTCAATCTGTGGGGATATTCTGTCGGTGGCTAGGTCCTTGTTCGAAAGTTTAGGGGTGCCCGTCACGCAGGACAAGTGTGAGGGCCCCTGCACTTGTCTTAGCTATTTAGGAATGGAAATAGACACGGTGGGGGGTTGCTGTCGCCTACCCGAGGATAAAGTGCGTAAGCTTTTGGGTTTAATTACTGACTGTTTAGGCAAACGCAGGGTTCGGCTTAAGCAGGTGCAGTCTTTGCTGGGTTCTTTCAACTTTGCGTGCCGGATTATCCCCATGGGGAGGATTTTCTGTCGCAAACTTGAACGGGCCATGGCGGGGACGGTCCGGCGGCATCACACCGTGTACCTTTCCCGGGAGATCAGGGATGATTTGCGGATTTGGGTCTCTTTCCTGGTGTCCTTCAACAGGGAGGTTTTGTGGCCTTCGCCTTGTTGTTCCAGCAAGAGGCTCCAATTGTTCACGGATGCCTCGGGCAGTCAAGGTTTTGGGGCGTTTTTTGCTGGGGCATGGTGCGCTGATACCTGGCCGGCCTCTTGGGTAATGCGGGGTTTTACCAAGAACCTCCTTTTGCTGGAATTGTTCCCGATCATAGTGGCTCTTGAATTATGGGCCTGCCAGTTCGCGAATATCTCGTTTCGTTGCGACAATTTGGGGGTGGTACATGCAATTAATAATCAGCGTTCCTCCTCTCCGCATGCTCTGATGCTGCTACGGCATCTAGTGTTAGTTTGCTTGCGGCGCAGTATTAATTTCAGGGCCTGTCACGTTCCCGGAATCGACAACGGAATTGCGGATGCATTGTCTCGGTTCCAATTTGACAAGTTCCGGGCATTGGTTCCGGGGGCGGCGGTGGAGGGTTTACCGTGCCCGCCTTCTGTCTGGCAGATTGTCGAATCGGGTTAGCTGCCCTAGCCAGTTGTGCTTTGGCTCCCTCCACTCTCAGGGCGTATGATGCAGCCTGGCGTGATTGGTCGGTCTTTCAAAGTAGGTACAGTGTAGCAGGTGAGTCCTCGGCTGACGTCTTGATGGCCTTTGTTTGGGAACATTACCAAACTGGTAGGTCAAAAGCGGCCATGGCATTTGCCCTTGCGGGCATTTCTTTTCACTCGCGGCTCCACGGGATGACGGACCCCACTGGGTCTTTTGTCCTTTCCAGAGCGCTGAAAGGTTGGGCTAGGTTGCGTCTGGCGCCCGCGGACTCCCGTAGACCCGTGACGTTGCAGCTTCTAACAGAGTTGCTGCGTGTGCTGCCTCAAATTGCGACCTCGGAATTCGAGGTGGCTTTGTTTAGTTGTGCGTATGCCCTGGCCTTTTTTGGGGCTTTCCGAGTGAGCGAGTTAGTGGCATGCAGCAAGGCATCTCGGGAGTCGGGTCTGCTTTACGGGAAGGTGCGCGTGCAGGATGGCCTGTTGCTCTGTAGGATTGTGCGGTCCAAGACAGATCAAACAGGTCGGGTCGCTGGGTGTCTTTGGAGGCCCAGAAGGAAACGGGTGTTTGCCCGCTGCGGTTGACGCAGGAGTATATACGGTTGAGGCCTCCGGGGGGGGCGACCAGTTGCTGGTGCACGCAGACGTTGGCCCGCTGACGAAGTTTCAATTTGCTGCTGTGTTTAAAAAATGTTTGGCGGCATTGGGCTTGCGGGGGGCGGACTTCGGTACCCATTCCTTTCGGATTGGGGCGGCTACCCATGCAGCGGCTACGGGTTCATCCCCAGCGGCTATTCGGGAGCTGGGCCGTTGGAAGTCTGCCTCCTATAGGTCTTATGTCCGTTTGGATAAGTTGTAGGTGCGCCCGTTGCGCTAACCCAAAAACGTGTTTACTCATCGGTTTTTGAACGCTTACCGTTCAGGAATCGAGTGTGTGAAGTGAATTTTTACATTTTTCCTCAGAGGGGGCCTAATTTCAATTAGCTGTTCTATCAACGTCCACGGGAGGTTTTTTGATTTTTCTCCTTCACTTGGGTTTTTCTCCGTTATACATTATGTATGTAATGTGTTCCCAATTCTGATGTTAGGATGTTTTCTTTTTCAGCTGTCGTCGATTTTGGGGAGCATGTATGGCTGGTTGGCCATTCCTATATTTTTTGGGCGGCGAGGCATCCCATGGCACTTAGGGCAGCTGATGTTTTTGGGTCTGGGGAAGTGCGATGGTTAGGTGTCAGAGGTATGCTGTGGGGTGACTTGTTGCGGCTCCTTTTTTCCCGTGAGCGCTAAGGTCGCCCTAAATGTATTATCCTTCATTTAGGTGGTAATGATTTAGGTCGAGTTAAGGGCATAGATTTGATTTTGTCCGTTAAGGCGCATTTGGTGGCGATTCGTTGTCACTGGCCAGGAGTGCGCATTGTTTGGTCGGAGATAGTGCCGCGTTTTCATTGGTGTGGTGCGGTGCGTTTCTCGGCGCTGGAGAAGGCCCGCAAGAAGGTGAATTCGGCAGTGTCTCTCTTTGTCAGGGCCATAGATGGAGTAGCGGTCAGGCATCCTTTAATTGTGCTGCGTAATAGGCAGTTCTACAAGGAGGATGGGGTTCATCTTTCTCCGGACGGAGTGCAGATTTTCCTGGAGGATGTTTTTGGTCCTTTTTGGTAGGGCTTTTTAGTTTGTTCTTAGTTGGTTATTGTTGCTGGTTGCGGATGGCGGTGGCGGTTGTAAACCTTGGTGGCGGGAAGTCGCTACCAACCAGCTGTCACACAGGCATAAGTGGTCATTGTGGGGCACCCACTTTAGAAGGACGGCAGGTGTGTCCTTCTCTTGCGGTTGGACATTTAGACGTTCCCCTGCGGGAACCAAACGTTTGCCAGAGAAAAGAGGGGTGAGGCCAGCACAATGCGGGTTATGCGGGAAGGAGGCGGGGTCTGGGTACTCCCCTCCTTGGTTTGGTGGTTTTCATCTAGGTGACTGGTGCTGGTGTTAGGGTCTCCTGCCCTGTGCTGCCACGTCGTCAAGGCAACCGGGAGACAAGTGTTAGCAGAGTAACCTGAGCGCAGCTGATACTCCGGTTCGGGTCTTTTGCTGTGCAGTGGTTACAGGCTCTGTGCACGGCAGGGGATCCGGTGCTGGTTTTTGTGCTCACAGTCTCTGAGGTCTGAGTGGGGCGTGGACAGCACCTGCTATATAAGGCCTCTTCTCAGGTTAAGCAGATGCTGCTGAATATTTGTTGGTTAGTCAGTTCCTGAAAGTTAGCCAGTACTGTGTAGCTTTGTATTTGTTGTTGCTTACTGCAAATAGGCCTAGGGATTTGGTACTACACTCTGCCAATCCAGACCTAGCAGTAAGACTGGAGTCAGTCGTTTAACTTGCTGGGGTTCTTTTGCTACTCTGTGAACTTAGCAAGTTTGCGGCTGTATTCTCAGATTTGCCTGCCTAAATCCTGTCTCACTGTGCAAGGTGTTCAGGTGTCAGTTTAGTGGCAGTAAGCTGAACCTGTGCACTGCAAGTGAGGATTAGGATTGTGGAGACTCTCCTTGTGTCTATCATTCCATCTCTGACCAAGGAGTTTACTGCCACACCCATTGGTAACCCTTTAGGGTTTTGCTGTTGCCCTTAGCAACAGCATTTCGGGTTCTCTCGTATTAAAACACAACATCTTGCTTTTTCCATCTGAGCATTACTAATACTAGGGAGACACCCAGTTTCTTAGCCTCTGGGCTTCTCTGTTCACTTTGTGTTTATTTTGTTACCCTACCTTCTGTGTACGTAATGTCATATTCCCCAGTCTGTCTGTGAGTTCATTTGTTTTGCATCCCTATCCGTTCAGACACCAGTACATTCCTGCAGGCATTGGTGTGCATAACAGTTCAAACACCAGTACATTCCTGCAGGCACTGGTGTGCATAACAGTTCAGACACCAGTACATTCCTGCAGGCACTGGTGTGCATAATATATTCAGCAGCCTAATACTCCTGTTGAAATTTTGTGGGAATATGGAGCATACCCCTCAAAATACGTTGCAACAGGTGGTCGATCAGGTGCAGGTCCTGACTCGACAATTTAATGATTTGTCCATTAAAATGCACACCTCCCAGGCCGCTGGCGGAGCTCCCGCAGCAGCAGCACCTTCAGGGGTTAAGGAGCCGAAAGTAAATCTCCCGGATCGTTTTTCTGGAGATCGCTCGCAGTTCTTTTGTTTCAAGGAGAGCTGCAAGCTATACTTCCGGCTTAGGCCTCAGTCTTCTGGGTCGGAGATTCAGCGGGTGGTCATAGTGATTTCCTTGCTACAAGGAGACCCACAGGTCTGGGCATATGGGTTGCAGCCTGACTGTCCGTCGCTTAAAAGTGTTGATGCTTTTTTTTTACGGCCCTGGGCATGTTGTATGATGACCCTGACAAGACGGCCTCAGCCGAGGCTAAGATTTCGATCCTTAAGCAAGGTCGAAGGCCAGTTGAGGTTTACTGTACGGAGTTTCGGAGGTTGGCCCATGATACCCAGTGGAATGACCCAGCCCTGAGACACCAGTACCGAAGAGGTCTTTCTAACCAGATAAAAGACCAACTGGTACAATATCCCTTGCCTGATAGCTTGGATCAGCTCATGCAGTTATCCATCCGGGTGGATAGACGGCTGAGAGAGCGTAGGCTTGAAAGGGAGACCAAGGTTTCCTTCTTTCCCAAGGGAGCCTCAGACTCTAAGGAATTTTCCGAGGAGCCTATGCAGATTGGGGCTACCCGCCTCTCCTCGCGTGAGAAGACGCGGAGGAGACAGCAGGGGTTGTGTTTGTACTGTGGGAATAAAGGTCATGTGGTAGTATCATGCCCAGAAAAGCCGGAAAACTTCAGGGCCTGAGGGTGATGGGAAATATCCTGTCAGGCCAGAAGTCAGAATTTCCCAAGAAGACTTTTATCATTCCGGTGACCTTGAAGATCCTCGGTCAAACTGTCAAGACTGAGGCCTTTGTGGACAGTGGGGCCGACGGGGTTTTTATGGACCGCCAATTCGCCCTGAAACACTCTGTTCCCTTAGTACCCTTGGCATCGGAAATTGAGATTTGTGGGTTAAACGGGGAACCATTATCCCAAGGTAAAATTACCTCTTGCACTAGCCAGATTTCTTTGTTTATTGGAGCCACACACTCTGAAAAATTGTCCTTTTATGTGACTGTCTGTACTTTTGCCCCATTGGTGTTGGGGTTACCCTGGTTAAGGGCCCACAATCCTCAATTTGACTGGGTCTCTGGGGAGATTCTTAGTTGGGGTATTGATTGTTTCAGGAGTTGCTTGAGCCTTCCAGTCAGGCTCTCGCAGCTAAGTTTGCCAGGATTGCCAGGGTGTTATGCAGATTTTGCGGACGTGTTCTCCAAAAAAGTTGCAGAGGTACTACCTCCCCATCGCCCCTATGACTGTGCCATTGATTTGTTGCCAAATGCTAAGCTTCCCAAGAGCAGGTTGTACTCCCTGTCACGTCCTGAGACTCAGGCTATGGCAGAGTACATTCAGGAGAACTTGGCTAAGGGATTTATCAAACCTTCACAGTCCCCAGTTGGGTCGGGGTTCTTCTTCGTGGGTAAAAAGGATGGTTCGTTGCGACCCTGCGTCGACTTCAGGGAATTAAACCGTATCACGATTAAAAACTCATACCCACTGCCTCTCATTTCGGTCTTGTTTGACCAGCTTCGTACTGCCACCATTTTTTCTAAGATTAACCTACGCGGTGCGTACAATCTAATCCGAATAAGAGAGGGGGATGAATGGAAGACTGCCTTTAATACCCACTTAGAGCATTATGAATATTTGGTGATGCATTTTGGGCTCTGTAATGCCCCGGCAGTCTTCCAGGATTTCATGAATGATGTACTCAGGGAATATTTGGATAGATTCTTAGTTGTATACTTAGATGACATCCTAATCTTCTCCCATTCCCTGGAGGAACATCGGAAGCATGTACGCTTAGTCCTCCAGAAACTCAGAGACCACCGGCTTGGGGCGAAGCTGGAGAAGTGCGAATTTGAAGTTCAGCAAATCGCATTTCTAGGATATATTATCTCCCCAGAAGGTTTCCAAATGGAGGGTTCCAAGGTACAGGCAGTCCTGGATTGGGTGCAGCCCACTAGTTTGAAGGCGCTGCAGCGTTTCCTGGGCTTTGCGAATTTTTATAGACGATTTATCGCTGGATTTTCGTCTATAGTGGCGCCCTTGGTGGCACTCACTAAGAAAGGGGCGGATGTTGCTCACTGGTCTTGTGAGGCTAAAGCGGCTTTTGCCCGTCTCAAAAGGGCATTTGTATCGGCCAAGGTGCTGCGACACCCAGATCCAGAGCGTCCTTTTGTGGTGGAGGTGGATGCCTCTGAGATGGGTATTGGGGCAGTGCTCTCTCAGATGGGAGTGTCTGATAATCGCCTTCATCCCTGTGCTTACTTTTCCCGTAAATTTTCGCCTGCCGAGATTAATTATGATGTGGGTAACCGGGAATTGTTGGCTATTAAGGATGCACTCGAGGAGTGGAGACACTGGCTTGAGGGGGCTAAGTTTGTGGTCTCAATTCTCACCGACCATAAGAATCTGGCATATTTAGAGTCAGCGAAGCGTCTCAATGCCAGGCAGGCACGATGGGCTTTGTTTTTTGCTCGCTTTAATTTTTTGATAACATATCGACCCTGGGTCAAAAAACATCAAACCACAAAAAAAGAAAAAATGAAGCACCTGTGTCTGTATTTGACCAATTAATAAAAATTAAGTATCTACCAGAACTCACGTTCGCTTCACTCAAGGGGCTGTATACACCCCTATATAATGCAATAATTAAACCAAAAGAAAAGAGGAGCGCTCATGTGTTCATGATAAACACCCAATAAATCTATTCAGAGCCGGTAAATAAATAAAAGTAATTTATTCAATAGAATTATACCAATTATATTTATCAAATAACAGTTTAAAATTAAACCCAATAATAAATAATATCGTGCTGGCCAGCAGTTTCAAATTATAACAAAAACTGTTAAAACTTCCCTCAGTAGGGAATCAGTGCACTGAGGAAAAAGTATCAATAAATAGTAACTCTATATCATTCAGTGATAGTAACTGTTCCCTGCATAAGGGATCAATGCACTAGGAAAAATTGTCCTGTTGGACCATCAGCATGTATAAACTTTGTATCAGTCAAATGGTAACTGAAGCACGCTGAATGGAAAAGGTGTAGCGGCAGATATCAGTTTGTACAAAGTGTCCGATTACCTCCCTGATGGAACTCACGGTGTGGTCCTACCCCCGATAACCGAGCGTCCTCGGTTATTATGTTGTCCACGGGGGGTGCCTCTCGTGTCACCGGCTGTAAATTGCTCCACAAAAGGGGGAATATGATCTCACGGACTTGCAGTGCTGACGCCTGTTTGGGCGGATGTGCTGATAATAGCGGCGGGATGGACAGATGGCAGTGTCCCGTAACGACTCCCGCTCTGCTTCGCTATACACCTATAGGTTGATAGGGAACACTGCTGCAGCTTCACAAAGTGGGTGGAGACTGACGCGTTTCGTCACGAAATCACGTGACTTTTTCAAAGCACGATATTATTTATTATTGGGTTTAATTTTAAACTGTTATTTGATAAATATAATTGGTATAATTCTATTGAATAAATTACTTTTACTTATTTACCGGCTCTGAATAGATTTATTGGGTGTTTATCATGAACACATGAGCGCTCCTCTTTTCTTTTGGTTTAATTATCAAAAAACATCAAGGCTGATGCGCTCTCGCTGAGTTTTGCTCCAATCCAGGAGACCACCGAGGAGCCCATTGTGTCCCCATCATGTATTAAAGTGGGCATTACCCAGGACCTCTTATCATTAGTCCTTAGAGCACAGGAGCAGGCTCCTCCAGACCTTCCGGTAGGTCTTTTGTTTGTGCCTCCTAGGTTAAGACAGCGAGTGTTCCTGGAATTCCATGCCAAGAAGTCGGCAGGTCGCCCGGGTATTGCCAGAACTCTGGAGTTGCTATCTAGGGCGGTGTGGTGGCCCTTGGTGTCTAAGGATGTGGATCAGTGGGTTCGGGCATGTGACATCTGTGCCCGAAATAAGACTCCTAGAGGGGTTCCTGTTGGCCCATTACATCCACTCTCTATCCCATCTAAGCCATGGACCCACATTTCAATGGATTTTGTGGTGGACTTGCCCAAATCCTCGGGGATGACAGCCATCTGGGTTGTCGTTGACAGGTTTTCGAAGATGGCGCACTTCGTTCCACTGGTTGGGCTGCCATCGGCCAGACGCCTGTCTGAATTATTTATGCTGCATGTTGTGCGTCTCCACGGGTTGCCACTTGATGTGGTCTCTGACCGCGGATCCCAGTTTGTGGCCAAATTCTGGAGGGTATTTTGTTCCGATCTCCGCAGTCTAATGGGCAGACTGAAAGGGTGAACCAGTCCTTGGAGCAGTTCCTAAGGTGTTATGTCTCCAAGTGTCAGACTGACTGGGTTGCTCATCTGTCCATGGCGGAGTTTGCCTATAACAACGCGGCTCACTCTGTTACAGGGATCTCTCCCTTCCTTTGTGTGTATGGGCATCATCCTAAGGCCAATTCTTTTGACCCCCTGGACTCCACGCCTGGTGGTTCCTCTGTGGTTTCGGTCCTTAGAGGTATTTGGAGGAAAGTGAAGAAAGCCCTTGTGTCTGTGTCATTAGTGACCAAAAGGGTTTTTGATAAGCGGAAAAGACCCTGCAGCTTCAAATTAGGAGACTTCGTCTGGTTGTCTACCAAGAATTTGAAGTTGAGACAGCCATCTCATAAGTTAGGCCCCCGGTTCATCGGCCCTTATAAGATCACCAGGGTTATCAATCCGGTGGCATTTCAGTTAGATCTGCCCCGTTCTTTGGGTATCAATAAAACATTTAATTGTTCCCTTTTAAAACGGGCGATTAGTAATCCTTCTTCCAGTGGAAGACCTTCCCCTCTTCTGATACGTGGCCAGAGGGAGTTTGTTGTTGAAAGGATTCTTGACTCCAAGATGGTTCGGGGTCGGCTGTCATTTTTGGTGCACTGGAAGGGGTATGGCCCGGAGGAGCGGTCGTGGGTGCGCAGTTGTGATCTTCATGCCCCCAGACTGATACGCTCTTTCTTCTCGCAGTTCCCCGATAAACCCGGTGGTAGGGGTTCTTTGACCCCTCGTCAGAGGGGGGGTACTGTTAGGGTCTCCTGCCCTGTGCTGCCACGTCGTCAAGGCAACCGGGAGACAAGTGCTAGCAGAGTAACCTGAGCGCAGCTGATACTCCGGTTCGGGTCTTTTGCTGTGCAGTGGTTACAGGCTCTGTGCACGGCAGGGGATCCGGTGCTGGTTTTTGTGCTCACAGTCTCTGAGGTCTGAGTGGGGCGTGGACAGCACCTGCTATATAAGGCCTCTTCTCAGGTTAAGCAGATGCTGCTGAATCTTTGTTGGTTAGTCAGTTCCTGAAAGTTAGCCAGTACTGTGTAGCTTTGTATTTGTTGTTGCTTACTGCAAATAGGCCTGTGGATTTGGTACTACACTCTGCCAATCCAGACCTAGCAGTAAGACTGGAGTCAGTCGTTTAACTTGCTGGGGTTCTTTTGCTACTCTGTGAACTTAGCAAGTTTGCGGCTGTATTCTCAGATTTGCCTGCCTAAATCCTGTCTCACTGTGCAAGGTGTTCAGGTGTCAGTTTAGTGGCAGTAAGCTGAACCTGTGCACTGCAAGTGAGGATTAGGATTGTGGAGACTCTCCTTGTGTCTATCATTCCATCTCTGACCAAGGAGTTTACTGCCACACCCGTTGGTAACCCTTTAGGGTTTTGCTGTTGCCCTTAGCAACAGCATTTCGGGTTCTCTACGTATTAAAACACAACATCTTGCTTTTTCCATCTGAGCATTACTAATACTAGGGAGACACCCAGTTTCTTAGCCTCTGGGCTTCTCTGTTCACTTTGTGTTTATTTTGTTACCCTATCACCTTCTGTGTACGTAATGTCATATTCCCCAGTCTGTCTGTGAGTTCATTTGTTTTGCATCCCTATCCGTTCAGACACCAGTACATTCCTGCAGGCATTGGTGTGCATAACAGTTCAAACACCAGTACATTCCTGCAGGCACTGGTGTGCATAACAGTTCAGACACCAGTACATTCCTGCAGGCACTGGTGTGCATAACAGCTGGTGTCTGGTAGCGACTTTCTGTTGCCATCCTCCAAGCTAAATTTAAATCCATAATCTAAATTAATTCTAATTCGATCACAATTATAGTTTAAAGAGTTGGTCAGCGATCAATAAACATCGTCTGACCTTTAACTCCAGCTACCGTGTCCGTGTCTTTATTTCAGTGTGTGGTGTCATTTTATTTTAGTGATAAGCAAGCTTAAGAAAAAGGTTTATGTAATCACAATAAAGTTATGGGCGTCTTATTATTTTCAGGGAGCACTGCTGGCAACAGGCTCCCTGCTTCGTGGGACTGAGGGGAGAGAAGCAGACCTACTTCTGTGACTTCAAAGGCTCTGCTTCTTAGGCTACTGGACACCCATTAGCTCCAGAGGGTCTGATCACTTGGTATAGCCTAGCTGCTCGTTCCCGGAGCCGCGCCGCCGTCCCCCTCACAGAGACTGAAGAGAGAAGCCGAGTGAGTAACAGAAGCAAAGAAGACTTCAGTGAAGGCGGCAGAAGACTTCAGCTCTTCAGAGGTACCGCGCAGCGGTCGCGCTGCGCGCCATTGCTCCCACACACAAGCGGCACTACATGGGTGCAGGGCGCAGGGAGGGGCGCCCTGGGCAGCAATTAAACCTCTTTTCTCTTACGTCCTAGAGGATGCTGGGGACTCCAAAAGGACCATGGGGTATAAACGTGATCCGCAGGAGCTTGGGCACACTGAAAAGACTTAAACTGGGTGTGAACTGGCTCCTCCCTCTATGCCCCTCCTACAGACCTCAGTTAGACTTTGTGCCGAGGACTGACTGGACACTCACTAGTGGAGCCCTCCTGAGTTTCTCTAGAAAATACTTTTGTTAGGTTTTTTATTTTCAGGGAGACCTGCTGGCTACAGGCTCCCTGCTGCGAGAGACTGAGGGGAGAGAAGTCAGACCTACTTCTACTTAGTTAAGGGCTCTGCTTCTTAGGCTACTGGACACCATTAGCTCCAGAGGGTCTGATCACTTGGTGCGCCTAGCTGCTTGTTCCCAGAGCCGCGCTGTCACCCCCCTCACAGAAGCCAGAAGAAAGAAGTCGGGTGAGTATGAGAAGAACAGAAGACTTCAAGACGGCAGAAGACTTCGGTACCCAGGTACAGCGCAGCGGTAACGCTGCGCTCCATGCTCCCACACACTATCGCCAACGGCACTCACAGGGTGCAGGGCGCTGGGGGGGGGCGCCCTGGGCAGCATGTTACTGAGGTCCAGGAGCCGGCAGAAGCCTTTTTGGTGCCTCGGCACCGTTTTTCAGACCCCCACCGGCATTTTCAAAGTTTCAAATTTGGCGGGCTGAAGCGCGCCGGGAAGGGGCGGAGCTTAGCCCTGCGGCCTACAGCGTCATTTTCTCCTCCACACGCGGCTGAAGGAGACGCTGGCCGGGGACCTCCACAGCTCCTCTCAAAGTAACGGGGAGCTAACTGGGGAAGCGGGGTGTGCAGTTTGTGCTGCATTTTATTATCATTTAAGCAGCGCTGGTCACATATATCCCTTGACGGGATATTTGGGTGCTGGGGTGTGAGCTGGCATACTCCCTCTGTGTCCTCTATCTGGGCTTCATTGTGGGCCTGTCCCCTAGTTGAGACATTTTGTGTGTGTCGATAATACGTGTCGGTATGTCTGAGGCTGAATGTTATTCACCGGAGGAGGTTGTTGGGGGAGCAGATGCGGGTCTAGATTTGGGCCTGTCGGTGCAGCCGACACCTGATTTACTCCCATTGCTAAGTACAATTAATATGAATGTAGCTTCTTTGTCAAAGAGGTTGGATAAGTCTGAGTTACAGACGCAGGTGTGGAAAAAGTCCATGGAGGAGGCTTTGTCTCAGGTGCAGACCCCATCGGGGTCGCAAAAGCGGCCATTTTACTCAAGTGGTAGATATGGATACCGACACGGACTCTGATTCCGAGGTCGATTTCACTTAGGCTGCTTTACATCCACGATTAGTTAAGAGTATTCAATACATGATTGTGGCTATAAAAGATGTTTTACGCATTTCTGATGAACCTGCGGTACACGAAACAAGGATTTGCTTGTTCAAGGGAAAAAAACCTGAGGTGAAGTTTCCTCCCTCTCATGAAATGAATACTCTTTGTGAAAAGGCTTAGGAGTCGCCGGACAAGAGGTGGCAGATTCCCAAGAGGATTTACATGGCGTATCCTTTCCCCTCTGATTACAGGGAAAAATGGGAGTCGTCTCCAAATGTTGACAAAGCTCTATCTCGTTTGTCTAAGAAAGTGGCGCTTCCGTTTCCTGACACGGCAGCTCTCAAGGATCCGGCGGATCGCAAGCTGGAGACGTCTCTGAAGTCCATTTTTGCTAATTCGGGTGCATTGCTCAGACCTGCTGTGGCGTCGGTATGGGTGAGTAGTGCTATTGCTAAATGGGCTGAGAATTTAGCTAATGATATGGATACCCTTGATAAAGATAATGTTATTTTGACTCTTGGTTATATCAAGGACACTGCAGATTACCTGAAGGATGCGGCGATGGATGTTTGTCTCTTGGGATCAAGAGCCAATGCCATGTCGATATCGGCCAGGAGGGTGTTGTGGATCCATCAATGGAATGCTAATGCCGACTCCAAGAGATCTATGGAAGCTTTACCCTTTAAAGGTAATGTCTTGTTTGGGGACAGCTTGGCTGACCTGGTCTCTACCGCGACGGCGGGTAAGTCCTCTTTTCTTCCCTAGGTTCCCACACAACAGAAAAAGGCACCACATCAGCAGATGCAGTCCTTTCGTCCCAATAAATACAGGCGTGGAAAAGGTTCGTCCTTCCTCGCTTCAAAGGGTAGAGGACGGGGAAGGATGTCGCCTGCCGTGTCAGGCGCCCAGGACCAAAAGTCCTCCCCTGCCTCTACCAAGTCCACCGCATGACTCTGGGGCTTCCCTGGGGGAGTCCGGACCGGTTAGGGGCCGTCTGCGAATCTTCAGTCAGGTCTGGATTCAATCAGACCTGGATCCTTGGGTCCTAGAGATTGTGTCTCAGGGATACAAGCTGGAGTTTCGGGAGGTGCCCCCTCACCGGTTTTTCATTTCGGCCTTACCAGTGTCTCTTCCGGAAAGGGAGGTGGTGCTGGCAGCGATACAAAAATTGTGTCAACAGAGGGTCATTGTTCCCGTTCCCCCGTCCCAACGGGGGGAGGGGTTCTACTCGAGCCTCTTTGTTGTGCCGAAACCGGATGGTTCGGTCAGACCGATTCTGAATCTAAAATCCCTCAATCCATACTTGAAAGTTTTTATGTTCAAGATGGAATCTCTTCGATCTGTGATTTCCAGCCTAGAAGGGGGGTATTTTATGGCGTCAGTCGACATAAAGAATGCCTACTTTCACGTCCCGATATATCCTTCGCATCAGGGCTTCCTCAGGTTTGCGATACAGGATTCTCATTACCAATTTCAGACGTTGCCGTTTGGGCTTTCCACGGCCCCGAGGATTTTCACCAAGGTCATGGCAGAAATGATGGTTCTCCTTCGCAAGCAAAGGGTTACAATTATCCTGTACTTGGACGATCTCCTGATAAAGGCGAAGTCCAAGGAACGGATGCTGAGTAGTGTAAATTTGTCGCTGTCGGTTCTGCGACAGCACGGTTGGGTGCTAAATTTGCCAAAATCTCATTTGATTCCGACCACTCGGCTGCCTTTTCTGGGTATGATTCTGGACACAGAGTTACGGAGAGTATTTCTTCCAGAAGAAAAAGCTCTGGAACTGCAGTCGATGGTCAGGGAACTTCTGAGGCCAACGAGTGTGTAAATCCATCACTGTACTCGGGTTCTGGGGAAAATGGTTGCGGCGTACGAAGCCATTCCGTTTGGCAGGTTTCATGCCCGGGTGTTTCAGTGGGACTTGCTGAGCAAATGGTCCGTGTCTCACCTGCACATGTACCGGAAGATAAGTCTATCTCCCAGAGCCAGAATTTCTCTCCTGTGGTGGCTATAAAGTTCTCACCTCCTAGGAGGATGCCGGTTCGGTATCCTGGACTGGGTACTTCTGACAAAAGATGCAAGTCTCCGGGGCTGGGGTGCACACACCCAAGGAAGAAACTTCCAGGGGAAATGGTCGCTCCAGGAAGCTTGTCCACATAAATGTTCTCGAGTTAAGAGCCATTTACAATGGCCTGCTACAAGCAAGAAGCCTTCTTCAGGGTCGACCTGTCCTGGTACAGTCAGACAACATTACAGCGGTGGCACATATAAACCGTCAAGGCGGAACAAGGAACAGAGCGGCAATGGCGGAGGCCACAAGAATCCTTCGCTGGGTGGAACAACACGTGAGCGCCCTGTCAGCAGTCTTCCTACCAGGAGTGTACAACTGGGAAGCAGATTTCCTCAGCAGACACGATCTCCATCCGGGAGAGTGGGCTCTTCACCAAGAGGTATTTGCAGCGGTGACAAAGCGTTGGGGAATTCTGTTAATCTACATTATTGCGTCTCGTCTCAACAAGTAGCTCCCGAGGTATTGTTCCAGGTCAAGGGACCACCAAGCCAGTGCAGTGGACGCCCTGGTGTCTCCGTGGGTGTTCCAGTCGGTGTATGTGTTCCCTCCACTTCCTCTCATTCCAAAGGTACTGGGGATCATTCGACGAGCAAGGGTTCAGGCGATTCTCGTCATTCCAGATTGGCCAAGAAGGGCCTGGTTCCTGGATCTTCAGGAATTACTGGTGGAAGATCCTTAGCCGCTTCCTCTAAGAGAGGACCTGTTGTTGCAGGGTCCATGCGTGTTTCCAGACTTACTGCGGCTGCGTTTGACAGCATAGAAGTTGAGCGCCAGATCTTAGCTCGTAAGGGTATTCCCGGGGAGGTCATTCCCACTCTCATTAAGGCTAGGAAAGAGGTTACAGCAATACATTATCACCGTATTTGGAGAAAGTATGTTTCCTGGTGTGAGACTAAACTGGCTCCTGCGGAAGATTTTCACCTGGGTCGTTTTCTCCACTTTTTGCAGGCAGGTGTAGATACAGGCCTGAAATTAGGCTCCATCAAAGTGCAGATTTCGGCTTTGTCTATTTTCTTTAAAAAATAATTAGCTGTCCTCCCAGAGGTTCAGACTTTTGTGAAAGGAGTAATGCATATCAATCCTCCGTTTGTGCCTCCTGTGGCTCCATGGGATCTTGAGGTGGTCTTACAGTTTCTCATGTCTTCCTGGTTTGAACCTTTGCGTAAGGTTGAGTTGAAGTTTCTCACTTGGAAGGTAGTCATGCTATTGGCGCTGGCGTCTGCCAGGCGAGTGTCAGAGTTGGCGGCCTTATCTCATAAGAGCCCGTACTTGATTTTTCATTCGGATAGGGCGGAATTGAGGACTCGTCAACAATTTCTGCCGAAGGTGGTTTCTTCGTTTCACATTAACCAACCTATTGTGGTGCCGGTAGCTACGGATGCTGTGGTGGTTCCAAAGTCTCTGGATGTTGTGAGAGCTTTGAAGCTCTACGTCGCCAGAATGGCTGTTTCCAGGAAAACTGATGCGCTATTTGTCCTGTATGATTCCAACAAGATTGGTCATCCTGCTTCAAAACAGATTATTGCACGCTAGATTTGTAGTATGATTCAGCAGGCTCATTCTTCGGCCGGGCTACCAGTGCCAAAGTCAGAGAAAGCCCATTCTACCAGGAAAGTGGGCTCATCTTGGCCGGCTTCCCGAGGCGTCTCGGCTTTACAGCTTTGCCGAGCGGCTACCTGGTCGTGTTCAAACACTTTTGCTAAGTTCTATAAGTTTGATACCCTGGCTGATGAGGACCTTGCGTTTGCTCAGTCGGTGCTGCAGAGTCGTCCGCACTCTCCCGCCTGGTGTGGAGCTTTGGTATAAACCCGATGGTCCTTTCTCTAATGTCCTAGTGGATGCTGGGGACTCGTAAGGACCATGGGGAATAGACGGGCTCCGCAGGAGACAGGGCACTTTAAGAAAGAATTTGGATACTGGTGTGCACTGGCTCCTCCCTCTATGTCCCTCCTCCAGACCTCAGTTTGAATCTGTGCCCGGACGAGCTGGGTGCTACTTAGTGAGCTCTCCTGAGCTTGCTATAAGAAAGTATTTTGGTAGGTTTTTTATTTTCAGGGAGATCTGCTGGCAACAGACTCCCTGCATCTTGGGACTGAGGGGAGAGAAGCAACCCTACTCTCTGCAGATAGGTCTTGCTTCTTAGGCTACTGGACACCATTAGCTCTAGAGGGATCGTACACAGGATCTCACCCTTTGTCGTCCGATCCCGGAGCCGTGCCGCCGTCCCCCTCGCAGAAGCCCGCAGCTGAGGGGGTGGGGCTTCTCTCTCAGCACTCACCAGCGCCATTTTCTCTCCACAGCTCCGGTGAGAGGAAGCTCCCCAGGCTCTCCCCTGCAGATTCACGGTAGAAGAGGGTAAAAAGAGAGGGGAGCACATAAATTAGGCGCAAAAAACATATTATACAGCAGCTACTGGGTTAACACTACGTAGTACGTATGGTGTAATGGTTAGCATTACTGCCTCACAGCACTGAGGTCATGGGTTTGATTCCCACCATGGCCCCAACTGTGTGGAGTTTGTATATTCTCCCCGTACTTGCGTGGGTTTCCTCCGGGTACTCTGGTTTCCTCCCACAATCCAAAAATATACTGGTAGGTTAATTGGCTCTCAACAAAAATTACCCTAGGCGTGAATGAGTCTGCGTGTACATGTGGTAGGGAATATAGATTGTAAGCTCCACTGGGGCAGGGACTTATGTGAATGAGCAAATATTCTCTGTAAAGCGCTGCGGAATATGTGTGCGCTATATAAATAACTGGTAATAAATAATAAATAATAAATAAACACTAAGTTACTGTGTGATTCCTGGGACATATAGCGCTGGGGTGTCTGCTGGCATACTCTCTCTCTGTCTCTCCAAAGATCTTGTTGGGGAACTGTCTTAAAAAAAGAGCATTCCCTGTGTGTGGTGTGTCGGTACGCTTGTGTCGACATGTCTGACGAGGAAGGCTATGTGGAAGCAGAGCGGGAGCAAATGAATGTGGTGTCTCTGCTGACGGCTCCGACACGTGATTGGATAGATATGTTGAAGGATTTAAATGAAAATGTTAATTCCTTACATAAAAGGTTAGAAAAAGCTGAAGCCTTAGGATCAGGCATGGGTTGGTACCCTGACTGTCCCATGTCGCAGAGGCCGACAGGGTCTCAGAAGCGCCCACTATCCCAAATTGTTGACACAGATACCGACATGGATTCTGATTCCAGTGTCGATTATGATGATGCAAAGTTACAGCCAAAATTGGCTAAATCCATCCGTTATATGATTATTGCAATTAAGGATATGTTGCACATCACAGAGGAAGCCCCGGTCCCTGACAGGAGGGTTCAAATGTATGGGGAAAAGAAGCCGCAGGTAACTTTCCCCCCTCACATGAACTCAATGAGTTATGTGAAAAGGCCTGGGAATCTCCAGATAAAAAAATGCAGATTTCCAAAAGGTCTTCTTATGGCGTATCCCTTCCCGCCAACGGACAGGTTATGCTGGGAAACCTCCCCTAGGGTGGACAAGGCGTTAATACGTTTATCCAAAAAGGTAGCCCTGCCGTCTCAGGATACGGCTACCCTCAAAGATGTTGCGGATAGAAAACAGGAAGGTACCCTGAAATCTATTTATACACACTCAGGTACCTCAGGGCCGAAACTAGGATTTTCGTCACCCGGGGCAAGGCAATAGTTTGCGCCCCCCTTCCCCGCCCAAAAAAACAACAAAAAATAGCAACAGTAAAACAAACTCTGTCAGACTAAAATATCAGATTACCAGGAAATTTGAAAAAAGGAGATACTATTGGACAATATTTTCCTATGTGCATCAAATGCCCTACAGTATGCGTCACATGCCCTGCCAGCGTGTTCAACTACATGATCCACCGTGTGTCCCCATACATTGCACTATATAATAACACTTCGTCACTGCACTACATTCTCCTATCCACTGCACTGCATCACTATACTACATCCCCTACATGCTGAACTACATCACTACACTACATGCCCCTATGCTCTGCACTACATACCCTATATGCTACACTACATCACTACACTACATCCCCTTATATGCTACACCACATCAGTGCACTACATGCCCCTATATACTGCAATACATTACTACACTACATACCCTATATTGTACACTACATCACTACGCTACATCCCCCTATAAGCTACACCAAATCCCCCCATCTGGGAGGCAAAGCGGAGCTTGATACTGCTGAGAGCACAGTGCACTTCTATAGCCTGTACAGTGCACTGCACGCTAGTCGCAGCACTGCGTGGCAAAGAAGAGGGTTTAAGACAGAAGCTGGCATGGAAGAGATCCCAGGTACTGGAGCTCACCTGCACAGCATTGGAGCCAGCTGTGGGCAGACAGGTGGGTCAGAGACATTGCCAAGGGTGCTGTCTGGTGCCTCACTGGAGCAGCACAGCACTGCCGGTACAAAAAACAACCTTAAAAAAAACAACCTTTTCCTCTGTAACTCCTTGACGCCCCCTCAAATCCTGCACCCGGGGCGCATGCCCCCTTAGCCCCTCCCTAGTTACGGCCCTGTACCTTACTGAGGCCAGCAATAGCGTCGGCCTGGGTGTGTAGTGCAGTAGCAGCATGGATGGATACCTTGTCCGAGGAACTTGACACCTTAGACAAGGATACTATACTAATGACCCTGGGGCATATTAAAGACGCTGTCCTGTATATGAGAGATGCTCAAAGAGACATTAGCCTGCTGGGCTCTAGAATAAATGCTATGTCGATTTCTGCCAGATGTGTCCTGTGGACTCGGCAATGGACAGGTGATGCCGACACTCTAAAAAGCACATGGAGGTTTTGCCTTACAAGGGTGAGGAATTGTTTGGGGAGGGTCTCTCGGATCTGGTCTCCACAGCTACTGCTGGAAAATCAAATTTTTTGCCATATGTTTCCTCACAACCTAAGAAAGCACCGTATTACCAAATGCAGTCCTTTCGATCGCAGAAAAACAAGAAAGTCCGAGGTGCGTCCTTTCTTGCCAGAGGCCGGGGCAGAGGAAAGAAGCTGCACAACACAGCTAGTTCCCAGGAGCAGAAGTCCTCCCCGGCTTCCACAAAATCCACCGCATGACGCTGGGGCTCCACAGGCGGAGCCAGGCCCAGTGGGGGCGCGTCTCCGAAATTTCAGCCACAAGTGGGTTCACTCCCAAGTAGATCCCTGGGCTATAGAGATTGTGTCTCAGGGATACAAGTTGGAATTCGAGGAGATGCCCCCTCACCGATACCTAAAATCGGCCCTGCCAGCCTCCCCACACGAGAGGGAGATAGTGTTATCTGCAATTCACAAGTTGTATCTGCAACAGGTGGTGGTCAAGGTTCCCCTCCTTCAACAAGGAATGGGTTATTATTCTACCATGTTTGTAGTCCCGAAACCGGACGGTTCGGTCAGACCCATATTGAATCTAAAATCCCTGAACATATACCTGAAAAGGTTCAAGTTCAAGATGGAATCGCTAAGAGCGGTCATTGCCAGCCTGGAAGGGGGGGATTTTATGTTGTCTCTGGACATAAAGAATGCTTACCTGCATGTCCCCATTTATCCACCTCATCAGGCGTACCTCAGATTTGTGGTACAGGATTGTCATTACCAATTTCAGACGTTGCCGTTTGTTCTCTCCACGGCACCGAGAATATTTACCAAGGTAAGGGCGGAAATGATGGTAATCCTGCGAAAGCAAGGAGTTACAATTATCCCATACTTGGACGATCTCCTCATAAAAGCGAGATCGAAAGAACAGTTGCTGAGCAGTGTAACACTTTCTCTGGAAGTGTTACAGCAACACGGCTGGATTTTAAATATTCCAAAGTCACAGTTGGTTCCTACGACTCGTCTGCCCTTCCTGGGCATGATTTTAGACACAGTCCAGAAAAGGGTTTATCTCCTGATGGAGAAAGCTCAGGAAATCATAACGTTGGTCAGGAACCTATTGAAACCAAAACAGGTGTCAGTGCATCACTGCACTCGTGTCCTGGGAAAGATGGTGGCATCATATGAGGCCATTCCTTTCGGCCGATTCCATGCGAGGACTTTTCAGTGGGACTTACTGGACAAGTGGTCCGGATCACATCTTCAGATGCATCAGTTAATCACCCTATCCCCCAGGACCAGGGTGTCTCTCCTGTGGTGGCTAAGAGCACTCACCTTCTCGAGGGACGCAGATTCAGCATTCAGGACTGGGTCCTGGTGGCCACGGATGCAAGCCTCCGAGGTTGGGGTGCAGTCACACAGGGAAGAAATTTACAAGGTCTGTGGTCAAGTCAAGAGACTTGCCTTCACATCAACATCCTGGAACTAAGGGCCATATACAACGCCCTACGTCAAGCGGAGACTCTGCTTCACGACCAACCTGTTCTGATCCAGTCAGACAACATCACCACAGTGGCTCATGTAAACCGCCAAGGCGGCACAAGGAGCAGAGTGGCGATGGCGGAAGCCACCAGAATTCTTTGCTGGGCGGAGAATCACGTAAGCGCACTGTCAGCAGTGTTCATCCTGGGAGTGGACAACTGGGAAGCAGACTTCCTCAGCAGACACGACCTCCACCCGGGAGAGTGGGGACTTCATCAGGAAGTCTTCGCACAAATTACAAGTCGGTGGGAACATCCACAGGTGGACAGGATGGCATCCCACCTCAACAAAAAACTACAGTGGTATTGCGCCAAGTCAAGGGACCCTCAGGCAATAGCTGTGGACGCTCTGGTGACACTGTGGGTGTTCCAGTTGGTTTATGTATTTCCTCCTCTTCCTCTCATACACAAGGTACTGAGGATAATACGAAAAAGAGGAGTAAGAACAATACTCATTGTTCCAGATTGGCCGCAAAGGATTTGGTATCCAGATCTGCAAGAGATGCTCACAGAAGAACCGTGACCCCTTCCTCTAAGACAGAACTTGTTGCAACAGGGGCCCTGTCTGTTCCAAGACTTACTGCGGCTGCGTTTGACGGCATGGCAGTTGAACGCCAGATCCTAGTAGAAAAAGGCATTCCGGATGAGGTCATTCCAACGCTGATAAAGGCTAGGAAGGACTTAACAGCTCAACATTATCACCGGATTTGGCAAATATATGTTGCTTGGTGTGAGGCCAGGAATGCTCCTATGGAGGAATTCCAGCTGGGCCATTTCCTTCACTTCCTACAGGCTGGAGTGAATTTGGGCCTAAAATTGGGTTTCATTAAGGTCCAGATTTCGGCCCTATCCATTTCGTTCAGAAAGAGTTGGCCTCTCTATGTTAGGATCTCCTGCTCTGTGCTGCCACGTCGCCATGGCAACCGGGAGGCAAGTGTTAGCGAAGTAACCTGAGCGCAGCTGATACTCCGGTCCGGGTTTTTACTGTGCAGTGGTTACAGGCTCTGTGCACGGCAGGTAATCCGGTGCTGGTTTTGTGCTCACAGTCTGTGAGGTCTGAGTGGGGCGTGGACAGCACCTGCTATATAAACCATCCTCTCAGGCTAGGCAAATGCTGCTGAATCTTTGTTTGTTAGTCAGTTCCAGAGAATTAGCTAGTACTGTGTGACTTTGTATTTACTTGTTGCTTACTGCAAATAGGCCTTGGGATTCGGTACTTCATTCTGCCAATCCGGACCTAGCAGTAAGACTGGAGTCAGTTGTTTAACCTGCTAGGGTTCTTTTGCTATTCTGTGAACCCTGCAGGTTTGCGGCTGTACTCTCAGACCTGCCTGCTTAATCCTCTCTCACTGTGCAGGGCGTCCAGGTGTCAGTTTAGTGGCAGTAAGCTGAACCTGTGCCCTGCAAGTGTGGGTTAGGATTGTGGTTTCTCTCCTTGTGTCTATATTTCTATCTCTGACCAAGGAGTTTATTCCCACACCCGTTGGTAACCCTTTGGGGTTTTTTCTGTTGCTCTTAGCAACATCATTTCAGGTGCTCCACATGTTAAATCACTACATCTCGCTTCATTGTCCGCTCTATTCCATCTGAGCATTCCTGACACTAGGGAGACACCCAGTTCCTGAGCCTTCGGGCTTCTCTGTTCATCTTCTGTGTATGTTATGTTATACTGTCTGTGAGTTTGTTTGCTCCGCATCCCTCTCTGTTCATACACCGGTATACTCCTGTTAGCACTGGTGTGCATAACATATTCAGCAGCCTTACTCCTGTTGAAATTTTGTGGGAATATGGAGCATACCCCTCAAAATATTTTGCAACAGGTGGTCGATCAGGTGCAGGTTCTGACTCGACAATTTAATGAGATGTCTATTAAAATGAACACCCCGCAGGCCGCTAGCGGAGCTCCCGCAGCAGCTGCGGCAAGTTCAGGGGTTAAGGAGCCGAAAGTAAATCTCCCGGATCGTTTTTCTGGAGACCGCTCGCAGTTCTTTTGTTTCAAGGAGAGTTGTAAGCTATATTTCAGGCTTAGGCCCCAGTCTTCTGGGTCGGAGATTCAGCGGGTGGGCATGGTGATTTCCTTGCTACAAGGAGACCCACAGGTTTGGGCATATGGGTTGCAGCCTGACTGTCCGTCGCTTAAAAGTGTTGATGTTTTTTTTTACGGCACTGGGCATTTTGTATGATGACCCTGACAAGATGGCTTCAGCCGAGGCTCAGATTACGGTCCTTAAGCAAGGGCGACGGCCAGCTGAGGTTTAGAGTACTGAGTTTCGGAGGTTGGCTCATGATACCCAGTGGAATGACCCAGCCCTGAGATACCAGTACCGAAGGGGCCTTTCTGGCCAGATAAAGGACCAACTGGTACAATATCCCTCGCCTGATAGCTTAGATCAGCTCATGCAGTTATCCATCCGGGTGGATAGACGGCTGAGAGAGCGTAGGCTTGAAAGGGAGACCGCAGTTTCCTTTTTTCCCAAGGGAACCTCAGACTCTGAGGAATATTCCGAGGAGCCTATGCAGATTGGGGCTACCCGCCTCTCCTCGCGTGAGAAGACGCGGAGGAGACAGCAGGATTTGTGTTTGTACTGTGGGAATAAAGGTCATGTTGTAGTATCATGCCCAGCAAAGCCGGAAAACTTCAGGGCCTGAGGGTGATGGGAAATATCCTGTCAGGCCAGAAGTCAGAATTTCCCAAAAAGACTTTTCTCATTCCGGTGACTTTGGAGATCCTCGGTCAAACTGTCAAGACTGAGGCCTTTGTGGACAGTGGGGCCGATGGGATTTTCATGGACCGTCAATTCGCCCTGGAACACTCTGTTCCCTCAGTACCTTTGGCATCAGAGATTGAGATCTGTGGGTTAAACGGGGAACCATTGTCCCAGGGTAAAATTACCTCCTGCACCAGCCAAATTCCTTTGTTTATTGGAGCCACACACTCTGAAAAATTGTCTTTCTATGTGACTGTCTGTTCTTTTGCCCCATTGGTTTTGGGGTTACCCTGGTTAAGGGCCCATAACCCTCAATTTGACTGGGTCTCTGGGGAGATTCTTAGTTGGGGTAGTGATTGTTTCAGGAGTTGCTTGAGCCTTCCAGTCAGGCTCTTACAGCTAAGTTTGCCAGGGTTGCCAGGATGTTATGCAGATTTTGCGGATGTGTTCTCCAAAAAAGTTGCGGAGGTACTACCTCCCCATCGCCCCTATGACTGTGCCATTGATTTGTTGCCGGATGCTAAGCTTCCCAAGAGCAGGTTGTACTCCCTGTCACGTCCTGAGACTCAGGCTATGGCAGAGTACATTCAGGAGAACTTGGCTAAGGGATTTATCAGACCCTCACAGTCCCCAGATGGGTCGGGGTTCTTCTTCGTGGGTAAAAAGGACGGTTCATTGCGACCCTGCATCAACTTCAGGGAATTGAACCGTATCACGATTAAAAACTTGTACCCACTGCCTCTCATTTCGGTTTTGTTTGACCAGCTTCGTACTGCCACCATTTTTTCTAAGATTGACCTACGCGGTGCTTACAATCTAATCCGAATAAGAGAGGGGGATGAATGGAAGACTGCCTTTAATACCCACTCAGGGCATTATGAATATTTGGTGATGCCTTTTGGGCTCTCTAATGCCCCGGCAGTCTTCCAGGAATTCATGAACGATGTGCTCAGGGAATATTTGGATAGATTCTTAGTTGTTTATCTAGATGACATCCTAATCTTCTCCCATTCCCTGGAGGAACATCGGAAGCATGTACGCTTAGTCCTCCAGAAACTCAGAGACCACCAGCTTGGGGCGAAGCTGGAGAAGTGCAAATTTGAAGTCCAGCAAATCGCATTTCTAGGGTATATTATTTCCTCAGAAGGTTTCCAAATGGAGGGTTCTAAGGTACAGGCAGTCCTGGATTGGGTGCAGCCCACTAGTTTGAAGGCGCTTCAGCGTTTTCTGGGCTTTGCGAATTTTTATAGACGGTTCATCGCTGGATTTTCGTCTATAGTGGCCCCCTTGGTGGCACTCACTAAGAAAGGGGCGGATGTTGCTCACTGGTCTTGTGAGGCCAAAGCGGCCTTTGCCCGTCTCAAAAGGGCATTTGTCTCGGCCAAGGTGCTGCGACACCCAGATCCAGAGCGTCGTTTTGTGGTAGAAGTGGATGCCTCTGAGATAGGTATTGGGGCAGTGCTCTCTCAGATGGGGGTGTCTGATAATCGCCTTCATCCCTGTGCTTACTTTTCCCATAAATTTTCGTCTGCCGAGATGAATTATGATGTGGGTAACCGGGAATTGTTGGCTATAAAGGATGCACTCGGGGAGTGGAGACACTGGCTTGAGCGGGCTAAGTTTGTGGTCTCAATTCTCACCGACCATAAGAATCTGGCATATTTAGAGTCAGCGAAGCGGCTCAATGCCAGGCAGGCACGATGGGCTTTGTTTTTTGCTCGCTTTAATTTTTTGATAACATATCACCCTGGGTCAAAAAACATCAAGGCTGATGCGCTCTCCCGCAGTTTTGCTCCAGTCCAAGAGACCACCGAGGAGCCATTGCCCATTGTGTCCCCATCATGTATTAAAGTGGGCATTACCCAGGACCTCTTGTCATTAGTCCTTAGAGCAGAGGAGCAGGCTCCTCCAGACCTTCCGGTAGGTCTCTTGTTTGTGCCTCCTAGGTTAAGACAGCGAGTGTTCCTGGAATTCCATGCCAAGAGATCGGCAGGGCTTCCGGGTATTGCCAGAACTCGGGAGTTGCTGTCTAGGGCGGTGTGGTGGACCTCGGTGGCTAGGGATGTGGATCAGTGGGTTCGGGCATGTGACGTTTGTGCCCGAAATAAAACTCCTAGAGGGGTTCCTGTCGGCCCATTACATCCACTCTCTATTCCATCTAAGCCATGGACCCACATTTCCATGGATTTTGTGGTGGACTTGCCCAAATCCTCTGGGATGACAGCCATTTGGGTTGTCGTTGACAGGTTTTCGAAGATGGCGCATTTCGTTCCACTGGTTGGGCTGCCATCGGCCAGACGCCTGTCTGAGTTATTTATGCAGCATGTTGTGCGCCTCCACGGGTTGCCACTTGATGTGGTCTCTGACCGTGGATCCCAGTTTGTGGCCAAATTCTGGAGGGCATTTTGTTCTGATCTCCAGATTTCTGTGAGCTTGTCGTCAGGCTACCATCCACAGTCTAATGGGCAGACTGAGAGGGTGAACCAGTCCTTGGAGCAGTTCCTCAGGTGTTATGTCTCCAAGTGTCATACTGACTGGGTTGCTCATCTGTCCATGGCGGAGTTTGCCTATAACAACGCGGCTCACTCTGCTACAGGGATCTCTCCCTTCCTTTGTGTGTATGGGCATCATCCTAAGGCCAATTCTTTTGACCCCCTGGATTCCACACCTGGTGGTTCCTCTGTGGTTTCGGCCCTTAGGGGTATTTGGAGGAAAGTGAAGAAAGCCCTTGTGTCTGTGTCATTAGTGACCAAAAGGGTTTTTGATAAGCGGAGAAGACCCTGCAGCTTCAAATTAGGAGACTTCGTCTGGTTGTCCACCAAGTATTTGAAGTTGAGACAGCCATCTCATAAGTTAGGCCCCCGGTTTATCGGCCCTTATAAGATCACCAGGGTTATTAATCCGGTGGCATTTCAGTTAGATCTGCCCCGTTCATTGGGTATCAATAAAACATTTTATTGTTCCCTTTTAAAACTGGCGGTTAGTAATCCTTCTTCCAGTGGAAGACCTTCTCCTCTTCTGATACGGGGTCAGAGGGAGTTTGTGGTTGAAAGGGTTCTTGACTCCAAGATGGTTCGGGGTCGGCTGTCATTTTTGGTGCACTGGAAGGGGTATAGCCCGGAGGAGCGGTCGTGGGTGCGCAGTTGTGATCTTCATGCCCCCAGACTGATACGCTCTTTCTTCTCGCAGTTCCCCGATAAACCCGGTGGTAGGGGTTCTTTGACCCCTCGTCAGAGGGGGGTACTGTTAGGATCTCCTGCTCTGTGCTGCCACATCGCCATGGCAACCGGGAGGCAAGTGTTAGCGAAGTAACCTGAGCGCAGCTGATACTCCGGTCCGGGTTTTTACTGTGCAGTGGTTACAGGCTCTGTGCAAGGCAGGGAATCCGGCGCTGGTTTTGTGCTCACAGTCTGTGAGGTCTGAGTGGGGCGTGGACAGCACCTGCTATATAAACCATCCTCTCAGGCTAGGCAAATGCTGCTGAATCTTTGTTTGTTAGTCAGTTCCAGAGAATTAGCTAGTATTGTGTGACTTTGTATTTACTTGTTGCTTACTGCAAATAGGCCTTGGGATTCGGTACTTCATTCTGTCAATCCGGACCTAGCAGTAAGACTGGAGTCAGTTGTTTAACCTGCTAGGGTTCTTTTGCTATTCTGTGAACCCTGCAGGGTTGCGGCTGTACTCTCAGACCTGCCTGCTTAAACCTCTCTCACTGTGCAGGGCGTCCAGGTGTCAGTTTAGTGGCAGTAAGCTGAACCTGTGCCCTGCAAGTGGGGGTTAGGATTGTGGATACTCTCCATGTGTCTATATTTCTATCTCTGACCAAGGAGTTTATTCCCACACCCATTGGTAACCCTTTGGGGTTTTTTCTGTTGCTCTTAGCAACATCATTTCGGGTGCTCCGCATGTTAAATCACTACATCTCGCTTCATTGTCCGCTCTATTCCATCTGAGCATTCCTGACACTAGGGAGTCCCCAGCATCCACAATGGACTACGAGAAATAGATTTATCGGTAAGTAAAGTCTTATTTTTGGAGTCCCCATCATCCTCTAGGACGTAAGAGAAAATAGGATTTTAGTACCTACTGGTAAATCCTTTTCTCCTAGTCCGTAGAGGATGCTGGGCGTCCATCCCAGTGCGGACTGTTACTTGCAGTGTATTCTTGCTGGTTAAATTAGTTTATACACGGGTTGTGTGTTTATGGTTTTCAGCTTGTTGCTGTTTTTAATTTATACTGTTATCTGGTTTACTGTTACTCTGGTTGCACGGTATGTTTGTGGTGTGGGCTGGTATGTTTGTAGCCCTTAGTTTAAACAAAAATCCTTTCCTTGAAATGTCCGTCTCTCCTGGGCACATTTCCTATAACTGAGGTCTGGAGGATGGGCATAGAGGGAGGAGCAAGTTCACACCCACTCAAAGTCTTTTCAGTGTGCCCAAGCTCCTGCAGATCCCGTCTATACCCCATGGTCCTTTCGGAGTCCCCAGCAATCTCTACGGACTAGGAGAAAAGGATTTACCGGTAGGTACTAAAATCCTATTTTAAGGATTGGCACAGCAGTATACAGTGCATAGGCACTGTATACAGACCCCCGCCAGTATAAATAAAAGCGGGACACTAGCGCGCCATTTAGGGGGCGGGGCTTCGTCCTCCAGCTCTAATCAGCGCCATTTTCTCTTCACAGCAAGCTGCAGAGATGCTGGTCATGGCCCTTAACTTCTGTCACAAGTAACAGGGTGCAAAAACGGGGGGGGGGGGGGGGGGGGCACAGCAAATTTTGGTGTTGTATATATTTATGTATAAAAGCGCTGCTAGGTCTGGGGAATTGTATATTCCTTCCGACCGGGTGAGGCGCTGGGTGTGAGCTGGCAAACTCCTTCTCTGTCTCTCTGAAGGACCTTATGTGGGTCTGTCCCCTATAGCCCAGTGTGTTAGTGGGTGTCGGTACGCGTGTGTCGACATGTCTGGGGCTGAGTGCTCTTCCCAGGAGGAAGCTGGTTTGGGGGCGGAACAGAATGTGGGAGTGCATCTGTTGGCACCGCCGACTGCTGATTGGGTAGATATGTGGAGTGTCTTAAATGCAAGTGTGGCTTTGTTGCATAAAAGATTAGACAAATCTGAGTCTCAGAACCAAGCATGGAGATAATCCATGGGAGATGTTTTGTCACAAACTCAGATCTCTTCGGGGGTCACAGAAACGTTCGTTTACCCAGATAGCAGACACAGATACCGACACGGATTCAGACTCCAGTGTCGACTATAGTGATGCCAAATTGAATCCTAAACTTGCTAAGAGCATTCAGCACATGATTGTGGCAATAAGGGACGTGTTACATATCACGGAAGACCCTGCTGTCCCTGAGACAAGGGTCTGTATGTATAAGGAAAAGAAACCTGAGGTAACATTTCCTCCCTCTCATGAACTGAACACTCTTTTTGAAAGGGCTTGGGAAACTCCTGACAAAAAGTTACTGATTCCCAAGAGAATTTCTATGGCATATCCTTTTCCCTCTGAGGATAGGATAAGGTGGGAGTCAACACCCACGGTGGACAAAGCTCTAGCGCGGTTGTCCAAGAAGGTGGTGCTGCCGTCCCCTGACACGGCAGTCCTAAAGGATCCTGCAGATCGTAAGCAGGAAACTACCTTGAAATCCATTTATTTCACTACGGGTATGCTGCTCAGGCCGGCCGTGGCATCGGCATGGGTGATTAGCGCTATTGAAAAGTGGGCAGATACCTTGTCATCTGAAATAGACACCCTGGATAGGGATAGCATGCTTTTTGACGCTGGGTCATATCAGGGACGCTGCGGTCTATTTAAAGGAGGCTGCAAGAGATATTGGCCTCTTGGGGTCAAGGGCCAATGCCATGGCAATCTCAGCTAGGAGAGCGTTGTGGACTCATCAATGGAATGGTGATGTTGACTCTAAAAAGGCTATGGAGGCTCTGCCCTATAAAGGTGGTGTTTTGTTTGGTGATGGCCTGGCGGACCTGGTATCTACAGCTACTGTGGGTAAGTCATCTTTTCTACCTTTTGTCCCTCCAGCAAAAGAAAACGTCTCAGTATTAGATGCAGTCCTTTCGGTATAATAAATTCAAAAAAGTACGAGGGTCCTCCTTCCTTGCCGCTAGAGGTAAGGGAAGGGGAAAAAGATCGCCGGCTGTGGCAAGCCCCCAGGAGCAGAAGTCCTTCCCAGCTTCTACCAAGTCCACGCTGGGGATCCGTTGCGGGAGTCCGCACCAGTGGCGGCACGTCTTTAGCTCTTCAGTCAGATCTGTGCTCACTCAGGCATGGATCCTTGGGTGCTGGAAATTGTGACCCAAGGGTACAAACTGGAGTTCAGAGACGTGCCCCTCACCGATTTTTCAAATCGGCCTTGCCAGCTTCTCTTCTGGAAAGGGAAGTAGTGTGCACTACAATACAAAAGCTGTGTCAACAACAAGTCATTGTCGCGGTACCCCCGTCACAACGGGGAGAAGGGTTTTATTCACGCCTGTTTGTGGTCCCGAAGCCGGATGGCTCGGTCAGACCGATTCTGAACTTAAAATCCCTCAATCTGTATTTGAAAAGATTAAAATTCAAAATGGAATCTCTCCGAGCAGTGATATCCAGTCCGGAAGGGGGGTATTTTATGGTGTCAGTCGACATAAAGGATGCTTACCTACATGTCCCCATATATCCTCCACATCAATCTTACCTGAGGTTTGCTGTTCAGGATTGTCATTACCAATTTCAGATGTTGCTGTTTGGGCTTTCCACAGCTCTGAGGATTTTCACTAAAATAATGGCAGAGATGATGGTGCTCACAAGGTGTCACAATTATCCCGTACTTGGACGATCTCCTGATAAAGGCGAGATCAAAGGAGCAGTTACTAAGAAACGTTGCGCTCTCCCTGACAGTGCTGCAACAACATGGTTGGCTCCTGAATTTGCCAAAGTCACAGTTGGTTCCGACAACACGGCTGTCATTCTTGGGCATGATTCTGGACACGGACCTGCAGAGAGTTTTTCTCCCAGTGGAAAAAGCTCTGGAAATCCAGAACATTGTCAAAGGGATTCTGAAACCGGCAAGAGTGTTGATTCATCAATGTACTCTGGTGCTGGGGAAGATGGTGGCGGCCTACGAGGCCATTCCTTTTGGCAGGTTCCATGCCAGGGTGTTTCAGTGGGACCTGTTTGACAAGTGGTCCGGTTCTCACCTGCACATGCACCGGAAAATAAGCCTATCTTCCAGGACCAGAGTTTCTCTCCTGTGGTGGCTCCAAAGTTCTCACCTCCTAGGGGGATGCAGGTTCGGGATCCAGGATTGGATCCTGGTGACCACGGATGCAAGTCTCCGAAGCTGGGGAGCGGTCACACAGTGGGAAAATTTCCATGGAAAATGGTCTGCACATAAACATTCTGGAATTAAGAGCCATCTACAACGGCCTTCTACAAGCGGAACATCTCCTTTGAGGACTGTCAGTCCTGATTCAGTCGGACAACATAACAGCAGTGGCGTACATAAACCGCCAAGGCGGAACAAGGAGCATAGCAGCAATGGCGGAGGCCACAAGAGTTCTCCGCAGGGCGGAAAAACATACAGGTGCTCTCTCGGCAGTCTTCATTCCAGACGTGGACAACTGGGAAGCAGATTTCCTCAGCAGAGTGGGGTCTTCATCAAGAGGTCTTTGCAGAAGTGACAAGTCATTGGGGAATTCCTCAAATAGACATGATGGCGTCTCGCCTCAACAAGAAACTTCAGAGATATTGTTCCAGGTCGAGGGACCCTCAAGCCAGTGCGGTGGACACCCTGGTGATGCCCTGGGTGTTTCAGTCGGTCTATGTGTCCCTCCACTTCCACTCATTCCAAAGGTGATAAGCCCCATAAGAAGAACAGGTGTTCAGGCGATACTCTTTGTTCCAGATTGGCAACGGAGGGCCTGGTATCCAGATCTTCAGGAACTGCTCATAGCAGATCCCTGGCCTCTTCCTCTAAGAGAGAATCTGTTACAGCAAAGGCCGTGCGTGTTTCAAGACTTACCGCGGTTGCGTTTGACGGCATGGCGGTTGAACGCTAGATCTTAGCCCGGAAGGGTATTCCTGGTGAAGTCATCCCTACACAGTGTACGTACACCTATATCTGTACGTACACTGACATACACACACCAACATCTACACATAAACACGCTGACCCCTAAACGTACACCAACGTACCTACACCTGTATCTATACCTACACATGCTGACACCAGGACGTACACCGGCTTACCCACATGTGAATCTATACATACATGTGCTGACACCTGGACATACACTGATGTACCCACACCTAACATCTATACATACACATGCTGACACCTGGACATATACAGACGTACCCACATTTGCATCCATGCATATATAGATGTAGGTGTGTGTACGTCAGTGTACGTCCAGGTGTCAACGCGTGTATGTATAGATGCAGGTGTGGGTATGTCTGTGTATGTCCAGGTGTCAGAATGTGTATGTATAGATGCAGGTGTGGGAACGTCAGTGTAGGTCCAGGTGTCAGCGCGTGCATGTATAGATGCAGGTACTTGTATGTCCAGATGTCAGTGCATGTATGTATAGATGCGAGTGTGGGTACGTCGGTGTATGTCCATTTGTCAGCGGGTGTATGTATAGATGCAGGTGCTTGTACGTCGGTGTATGTCCAGGTGTCAGCATGTGTATGTATAGATGAAGGTGTGGGAATTTTGGTGTATGTCCAGGTGTCAGCGCGTGTATGTATGGATATTAGGTGTGGGTACATCAGTGTATGTCCAGGTGTCAGCGCATGTATGTATAGATGCTGGCTAATAATCACGCAGCGTGCCCCCCACCAACCACAAAACTCCCCCACCCCCCTGTATGACATAAACACCGCTAATTCCACTTACACACAATAATTTCAATTTGCGACCAGGAGCCGGCAATGTATGTGCACCCAAATGAAGCCACTGTACATGCCCTGCAGGCTGCTATGTACTGCACAGGTGCAACAAATTGAAATGCCCTATCTTTAAAATGGGGCATATTTTACTTAATTAAAAAAACCTGTAACTTTCTGAAAAACCTTAACCCCAAAAGGCACTACACTAACATCGGGGTGTAGAGTTGGATCTTGATCCAAGGCACCAACAGGCTAAAGCTTTGACTGTTCCCAGGATGCCTTGCACTGCCTCCTCTATAACCCTGCCCAGTGGAGTTCCTAGACCTTTGTGGGCCCCATAGCAAAATTCTGAATGGGCCCACCAGCACTCAACAAGAATGAGTGGCGTTTGGGGTCAGAAAAGTAGAGGGGAAGGGGTCTGACAGAGTAGGGGGCAGGACATGAATGGATGGAAACTGAGGTGTCCATTATATAAAGAAATACAGTATGTGTGTGTGTGTGTGTGTGTGTGTGTGTGTGTATATCACATATAAGGGAAATTCAAATGCCCCCAATTATTGCGCCCATTACACTCTGGTTTAGGTGCACAAAGCACCTAAACCTGAATAAAGTAATGGGCGCGATCGTGAAAAGACACCGTTTGGGTGCCCAAATGGGTGTCTCTGCGCGCATTTCAGCTTGTTACCCCTGGGGGAAGCGAGCTGAAATAAACGTGTCGCACCCGTTGGCAGCAACATTAGAATAGCTGCTGACTGGCACAATTGAGGGAGGAAAGGGACATTTGAATCCAGCCCATAGATGCAATGTGAATATGTAATTTGTACCTTCCTATCTTAAAATGTATATACAGTGTATACACTAGAGGTATTCCAAACCCCTTAATCCTAACATTGTAATTTGCTTAAACATCCTAGTGATATTTGGTGGACCCCCTTTCTTCAGGTAAACCTTAGTTACCTCTTATACCAGTAAATAAAGACACGGAGACATGATTTTGGCAGAAAAATTGCTAGCTATTTATTTGACCCTAACCATAGCAAAACCTGTAATTAGAAAAAAGATTGTTAAGATGCCGAATCAGCCGGCATAATGGTGGCAGAAAAAAGAACGGCTCAATTAAACTATTGTTAAACTTAAAAATGGTAAACTGACCAAACCGTCCAAACCCCTATCAAAATCGGTAATAGGTGTCAACACAACCCCCACAGTGACTTCCCACCGCTCCTGGGTGCCCTGCCGCTGCCTCCCGGATGGGTGGTCGAGCGGCCATTAAGTCGATGGAGGTGAGTGCACCTAAACCATATATCACTGAAACTTACTACCTATAAAAAACCATACAACTACAAACTGCCGTTCTTTTCCGCCAACAGCGAAAGACTCCATCCCAGAGTCCTCGCACCGCCACCATAACCTACCCTAACTCCTGCAACACTAGGAACAGATCCACCAGGAAAAACATCATCCCCTCATTGGATAGATGCACACCATCAGGCCGAAAAAGATGATTGTCTCGGAACCGAATCCTAGGGTGGCGAACCACTTTGCCTCCGTGGGACAGGACCCACTTCGCCACCGCCCCATTCACCTTCTTCCTGGCCTCGTCTATTACGCGTCCGTCCTCCACACCTCGCCAACTCAACCTTGGCACCATAAGGGAAAATACCAATACGCAATTGGTCCAGATCTTGAATCATGGCCCACCGTAACTCCAAGGAAGTCCTCTTCCCTAGGTCATTGCCACCTAAGTGGACAACCAGAACCTCAGGCATTCCATGCTTGCTGGCCTGACTGACTAGTCTACCCAAAAGATCTTTCCACATCATGCCTCGCCAACCAAGCCATCTGATTCCCTGACCTACAGGAAAACTCCGAGACCTATCAGAGGCCAAAAACCTTGCTGCCCAAAAGACATACGAGTGGCCGACCACCCAAACGGGCAAGCCATCAGCAAAACAACCTGAAAAGGAGGAAAAAGGGGTAAAATTGGTTACTAGAATTCTACGCCATAGCTTGTAAATGAGTTAACCTGAAGGATCTGCCAAAAAGAAAAAAAAATTATTTGCGTCCAAGTATCGCAGCAGTCACGGCCTAGCCGATCACCCGAGCTTCTAGCTGATTTGAAGCAAAAACATTAACACACGAAAGGAAAGGTAAAAGAAACAAAACGAAATTAAAAAGGGGGGGGGGGATGTAAAAAGGGGAAAAACATGAAGTAACTCAGCTGGAGGTGAAAGCATAAAACCTGCTGAGGGACTTAGATTAGAACAGATCAGCCGAATTAATGATTAGAATTCAGTCCGTCAAGTCAGGCAAAAAGCACAAAATAACTCCAGACCCCCGCTGCCGGCTCACGCCAGCAGCAGCGAGTGGCTAATCCCTGAGTAGGATCACACACGGGTAAACAGACCAACGAACAGCAAACATAACATGTGAAGAAAAAACAAACCAACATGATCTTACTCTAAGCTTTATAAAACAAACTACGCCTGAGCAAAATATCTCAGGCGACGGGGCGAATGTAGCGCTTGTAACAGGACGACTTCCATCGTCCCACCGCCTGGATTTGCGCCCCCGAAAAGCCCGCAGCCGCAGCCGCCGTCGCAGCCCCTATGCGGAAGGAGTGTGTACCGAAGTGGGAGGGTGAAAGGCCCAAGCTCGTCAGACAGCGACCCATCATCCACCGAAATTAAAACTTCGTTACTGGCAGCCCGTCATAGTGCAGCAACCACGACCCCCGACAGTCGGGCCCCACTGCCTCATATTGCACTGCCAACCGTACTGGGCATATGCTCTCCTCAAGTGCCGAAACCAGGGTGACCCATCGGCCTTTCCCCACTTGGTCCGTCTTAGAGCGTCGCAATCTGCACAGCAAGGACCTCCCACTCACCACCACGTCCCCCACCAGCATGCGCGAATCCGTTTGCTTAGAAGGCGCTACCAACTCCGATATCCTAAATGCACCGTGGTAAGCCATGGAGAAAGCCAACCGAAACAGCAGCGATTCAAACATGGACGATGCGATGGCATCGACAGCCCCAATGATGCCCGGCATCAAGGCCGCATCAATGGGCCGCCTCCTGTCAGGCGGCGTGGGCGCAACGCGCGCCCAACCTTTCATCGCCCTAAGCAGAATCCCACTTTTCGTCACATCGGGAACGCCCTTAATTCTGCAGAAGAACGCAATGCCAGCCAAGTACCGGGAAACCACCGCTCTAGACCTACCCGAAACATAAAGCTGCCAAATAAAAGAAAGCATCATCCGATGCCCGCTCTTACCTCGTTGCTTCCTTCCTCTAGCAAATTCTTCCCATTCGCTCCAGGCCTGTTCGTAAGCCTTAAGCGTGGATGGCGCGACCGACCGCAGTGCTAGACCCTCCAATCCGGCTCGATGACCTGCCAGACATAACCGGGACAATGAAAACCTCGTTCGTCGGCCTTTGGGAGCCAACAAGCAAAACCTATCCCATTGCCCTCGTGATAGCGCGTCAGCGACCCCGTTCTCCAGACCTGGCACGTGTTGCGCGCGAAACCACACATTCCGGCGCAGGCAAGTCAGCAGCAACTGCCCTAGCACCCTTAGCACCACTAGCGATTTTGCCCTCTGGTTGTTAATCGCGTGCACCTCACCCAGATTGTCGCATCTGAACAAGATGCTGCGATGAGCTAGCCGCTCGCCCCAAATTTCCAGCGCAACCATGATGGGAAAGAGTTCCAGGAGCAGAAGGTCCTTAGTCAAACCCGCCTGGTGCCAGTCCGCCGGCCATGATGCCGCGCACCAAGATCCCTCTAGATAGCAACCAAAACCGGAGGCTCCTGCCGCGTCGGTGAACAGCTGCAATCTAGCGCTGTCGACCGTTGGGGCCTGCCATATGCGCACACCGTTGAAATCCTCCAGGAACGAGGCCCATACGGCCAGATCCCTTTTTATCTCAGCGGACAAGCGTACAAAGTGGTGCGGCCTGGCACACCCCGCGGTCGCTCTTTCAAGCTTCCGGCAGAAAACCCTGCCCATCGGGATGACCCGACAAGCAAAGTTAAACATGCCCAACAAGGATTGCGCCTGCCGCAGCTTAACCTTGCGCGAACCCATGAAACGGCCAATGGCGTCGCGAAGCTTAGCCACTTTGTCCAAAGGCAGGCGAAACGCCCCCGCCACCGTATCAATCTCGATCCCCAAAAATGACAGGCAAGACACCGGCCCCTCCGTTTTGTCCTCGGCCACCGGTACTCCGAAGTGATAAAATAATGCTCGTATACTGAAAAGCAAGTTGCCGCATCGGGGCGAATTCGCCGGACCCGTACAAAGGAAATCATCGAGGTAGTGGGCAACACCGTGCCCACCTGACGAAGATTCCACGCACCAATGCAGGAAGGTGCTAAAGCGTTCGAAATACGAGCATGAAACGGAGCATCCCATCGGCAAACATTTGTCAATGAAATACTCCGATCCAATCCGGAAACCCATAAAGCAGAATGAGTCCGGATGGAGGGGCAGTAACCTAAAAGCGGATTCCACATCAATCTTCGCCATGAGGGCCCCAGCGCCGTAGCAGCGGACCAAATCTAGCGCCTCGTCAAACGACTGATACACTACCGAGCAATGAGCCGGAGGTGTGGCGTCGTTGACCGACGCCCCCGCTGGGTAGGAAAGATGTTGAATCAGTCGAAAAGAACCGGGCGTTTTCTTGGCGACCACCCCCACCGGGGAGATGACTAAGTCCTCCACTGGGGGTGCTGTAAACGGCCCCTCCATCCTGCCCAGCCTGACCTCCTTATCGACTTTTTCGCGTAGCACCAAAGGTAAGGCTCGAGCAGACTGGAGGTTCCTATGGGCCCGAACCGTAACTTCGCTCGCAACAGGCAAGCGGAAACCAAAACGAAAACCTGAATATAGAAACATGGCATCAGCCCTATTTGGATACCAATCCAACCATCTGCCCATCGCATCTAACTTAATTGGCGTTGGCGCTCTGCGGAGCGCTCCCGCCGGATGCCGTTCTTGGGTATGATTGCTTAGCCCGGGAGCCTTGCCGACTACTCTTGAAGCAGGATGATGCCGGGTGGGAACCGCCGCAATGGAGGCAAGCATGCCGGAATCGACACTGCTTGCCGTATGAACATGTCGCGTTGTTGAACGCGAAACATATTCCTTTCGTTGCGGGCTGCCTCCCTGCCCGGACGGCCAGCCTACCCGGCTTGGCCGACCCGCCGTCCGCGCCGGGCACATGGGCGGACGACCCAGCGCGGTGTCCGTCCGCCCCTGCGCTCCGGGGCTCCTTGCCCTGTTGCGAGGCCCTAGTGACCTTGAGCCAAACTTCCACGTCCTTGAACCCGAAGTCCATGACGTACAACCCGTCCTGCTTCTCCCGGAATTCTTCATCATATCTCCGCCATTCGGTACCCGCCGACGTGCGTTGCATATCATGCACGAGATGCAGGTACCGAATGACATTCATGTGTTCTTCTGGCCTGTCCTCGAGGTAACAAGCCGCGAAAACCCAAAAACCCGCTAGCCAGTTATCGAAGGTACGGAACGCCTCGGCCCCGATGCCCTTCTTAGCAGTTGCCGCCTTGAAATCTTTTTTAGCGTCTTTGGTTAAGACGAACACGTCTACATAGTCCCCCCTACGAATCTTCCTGCGGCAGCTGTCCCTAAGCCCCCGCATGACTGCAGTATATTCGCAGCGGACCACGCCGGGCAGGTCGCGTCGCTTCTTGGCCCTGCGAGAGTCCCTGCTAAGCCGCCGTCGCCTCTTACGCCTCTCCTGCTGCCCAGCCGCCTTCTTGGTGTATTTGGTAGCCCTCTTCTTCGCCTTAGTCGTGCTACTGACGTCGGACGCTGCCGACGACAGGGAAGAGGAGGAAGAAGAGGAAGAAGAGGAGGAAGAGGAAGAGCTGCGCGAACACGTGCGCGTACCAGAAACCGACCCTGACTGCTCCACCTCACCTGAAGCCGTAGACTGGTCGGATCCGGATTCCTCAGGCGTGACGTACGTAGCATCCTCATCTTCCGATTCCGATAGCCCTGTATCCTCCTGATGATCTGTGGGTAGAAGAGGGGGAGAGGACCCGGACAACAACAGTGGAACGCGCCTAGCCCGGCCGAGGGCAGACGTACCAGATGACCGCACAGTCTCGCCCTGCCTTGGCTGCAGATGCAGCTGTGCCGCGGCCGCTCACAGCTCTCGACACGCGCGCGCTACTCTCTGGGCGGCTGAAATGGTATTAGCGCCCGATCCGCCCGCCACCCCCCCGGAGCCGCCCTCGGGCTCCGGGGCAGCGGCGAGCGGGCCCAGCGCCGCCACCACCGTGGCCAGGGCCGACGCAAACGCACCGGGCGGATCAGCGCGACTCCGGGACGCTGCACCGTCTCCTGCGGGATGCCACGCCGGGGGCACGCGCCGATTAGTCCCACTGCTGGGCATCGGCAACTGAGACCCCTCCGCGCTGCGGCCCGGTCGGCCCCGAGGGGGGGAGTCCTCAACATCGGGAGACACAAAACCGGATGTCCGTCCGGAACCGTCCCGCCCCCGGCCCCTGGGAGCTGCGCCTGTATCCTCCTCTACCCCCTCGCGGAGGCCCCTCCCCCGCCTGACGGAGCTAGCTCCGACAGCAGGGTTGGCCCCGCGCAGGGAGTAACTAGATGCCCTGAAAACCGTGCCCTCCGCACTGCTATAGAGAGCAGGCTGCACCCGATCCCGTGGCTGCGGTGTTAACCTTTCATTCCCCTTAAAACCTGGTTGATCTCTGCCAGGCCTCCTCCCCCCCCCCTCGCAACGCCGGAATCCGGCCGTAACGGAGAGGGCTGTGGGGACACAGAGGGCTGCGGCGCCGCTGCGCGCACTCGTGCGCGAGAGACGCCGCCGGAGCCGCGCATGGGCCCGCGCGCACGCCGTGCGCGCGCCCCATCACACAAGCACATATAAGGGAAATTCAAATGCCCCCAATTATTGCGCCCATTACACTCGTGTTTAGGTGCACAAAGCACCTAAACTTGAATAAAGTAATGGGCGCGATCGTGAAAAGACACCGTTTGGGTGCCCAAATGGGTGTCTCTGCGCGCATTTCAGCTTGTTACCCCTGGGGGAAGCGAGCTGAAATAAACGTGTCGCACCCGTTGGCAGCAACATTAGAATAGCTGCTGACTGGCACAATTGAGGGAGGAAAGGGACATTTGAATCCAGCCCATAGATGCAATGTGAATATGTAATTTGTACCTTCCTATCTTAAAATGTATATACAGTGTATACACTAGAGGTATTCCAAACCCCCTAATCCTAACATTGTAATTTGCTTAAACATCCTAGTGATATTTGGTGGACCCCCTTTCTTCAGGTAAACCTTAGTTACCTCTTATACCAGTAAATAAAGACACGGAGACATGATTTTGGCAGAAAAATTGCTAGCTATTTATTTGACCCTAACCATAGCAAAACCTGTAATTGGAAAAAAGATTGTTAAGATGCCGAATCAGCCGGCATAATGGTGGCAGAAAAAAGAACGGCTCAATTAAACTATTGTTAAACTTAAAAATGGTAAACTGACCAAACCGTCCAAACCCCTATCAAAATCGGTAATAGGTGTCAACACAACCCCCACAGTGACTTCCCACCGCTCCTGGGTGCCCTGCCGCTGCCTCCCGGATGGGTGGTCGAGCGGCCATTAAGTCGATGGAGGTGAGTGCACCTAAACCATATATCACTGAAACTTACTACCTTTAAAAAACCATACAACTACAAACTGCCGTTGTTTTCCGCCGATAAATAGCCAACGATAAACCCAGCCAAACAATTCGTAGCACCGCCGCTGCTGCCGTCCGCTGGCTCACTCTCCTCACTCTCTGTGCTCACCTTTCTCAGTGGCCGCCTCCTCCCCCCCGCCTTCCTATTTAACCCGCCCGCTATCCGGCCGGCCCCCTCGCCTTCTACAGTCTACCAGCGCCTGTAGGTGTGAAAGAGGGGACGGGCACACCTGCCCGCCCCTCCTTTCCATTGTGCCGCTGGCCCGCGGGCCACCTGCCGCCCCTCCCCCTTACCCCTCTCCGGCGCCATCACGGGCTCGGCGCCTTTGTTACCATGCCTTTTGGGGTTAAGGTTTTTCAGAAAGTTATAGTTTTTTTTTTTAAATTTAGTAAAATATGCCCCATTTTAAAGATAGGGCTTTTCAATTTGTTGCGGCTGCGCAGTGGACGCCAGCAGGGGGTGTACAGAGAGTAGGTTCACTTGAGTGGAGCAATATGGCTGATCACTCCACATAGCCAATTTATTTTGTGATTATAAAAATAATTAGCTCTATGTGTATTATGCAAAATGATTGGGGGGTGTTTTGGGACTGAGTAGATGCTCTCTGAGTCTTTTTTTAGTTATGGTGTCGTTTCAGTAAAAATATATTACATCCGTATATGCTGTGAGCGTGGCCAGGCAGTTTAGATGATGTCACTTAATTTATTCATGTGTGTGCCGCAATGCCAGATGGGGCGGCAAATTCAAATGTGCTCTTCTACTCTATGTGACTGTGTCATTGCTGTGTAGCGGGCATGGGTACATTGCTGCCTGGCCGGCCGCCCTGTTTCTGCTGCACCTGAAGCTGCCATACAGTAGCAGCAGCACAGGACATCTGACGGGAAGACAGAGTGGGCAGCTAGTCGCCCCTGTCCCCATCACGACTGCCTCTCAGTGACAACCTCAGCAGAGTGTTCCCGGGCCGGGCTCCCAGCAGCGCTGTGCACTAGTGATTCATGCGCTCGCTGGGCCCGGTGCAAAGACTGCAGTTCGCCGGCGGGTAGCCTGATCTGTGTAACCCGCTGGAGCTGCAGTGACTGGCTTCCTGGTCTTCTGCCTCAAGGACTTCCACTACCTGCGGGGGCATGAGAATCGGAGGCCCTATCTCCCGTTCTATGTTCCTCCTCTACCTGACACTAATGTGCTCCAAGAGTCGGGAGGTCACCTGCCACCTGTACCGCCCCCTGCTGCTGACAGTATTTTGGGTGTGGGTGGGTTACTATGGAGCGAGTGCCGGGCAGGAGGCACAGGACACATGCCCACTCTCAGCGCCCGTCATATGCTCCGGAGACCCGGCCCTAGCTATAGGCAACTGCCTAGGGCATCGGAAAATCCTTGGGGCATCTGGGCAGGCAGAGCACAGCATACTACTGTCAGTGTCAGCACAGCTGTGAAAGTGAAACTACAGAGGAGTCCGATCAGGGGGCGTGGCTACTAGAGATGAGCGGGTTCGGTTTCTCTGAATCCGAACCCGCCAGAACTTCATGTTTTTTTTCACGGGTCCGAGCGACTCGGATCTTCCCGCCTTGCTCGGTTAACCCGAGCGCGCCCGAACGTCATCATGACGCTGTCGGATTCTCGCGAGGCTCGGATTCTATCGCGAGACTCGGATTCTATATAAGGAGCCGCGCGTCGCCGCCATTTTCACACGTGCATTGAGATTGATAGGGAGAGGACGTGGCTGGCGTCCTCTCCGTTTAGAATTAGAATAGATTAGAGAGACACTTGATTTACTAATTTTGGGGAGCATTAGGAGTACTCAGTAGTGTACAGTGCAGAGTTTTGCTGATAGTGACCAGTGACCACCACTTTTATTTATAATCCGTTCTCTGCCTGAAAAAAGCGATACACAGCACACAGTGACTCAGTCACATACCATATCTGTGTGCACTGCTCAGGCTCAGGCCAGTGTGCTGCATCATCTATTATCTATATATAATATTATATATATCTGTCTGACTGCTCAGCTCACACAGCTTATAATTGTGGGGGAGACTGGGGAGCACTACTGCAGTGCCAGTTATAGGTTATAGCAGGAGCCAGGAGTACATAATATAATCCGTTCTCTGCCTGAAAAAAGCGATACACAGCACACAGTGACTCAGTCACATACCATATCTGTGTGCACTGCTCAGGCTCAGGCCAGTGTGCTGCATCATCTATATATATTATATATCTGTCTGACTGCTCAGCTCACACAGCTTATAATTGTGGGGGAGACTGGGGAGCACTACTGCAGTGCCAGTTATAGGTCATAGCAGGAGCCAGGAGTACATAATATTATATTAAAATTAAACAGTGCACACTTTTGCTGCAGGAGTGCCACTGCCAGTGTGACTAGTGACCAGTGACCTGACCACCAGTATATAATATTAGTAGTATACTATCTCTTTATCAACCAGTCTATATTAGCAGCAGACACAGTACAGTGCGGTAGTTCACGGCTGTGGCTACCTCTGTGTCGGCACTCGGCAGCCCGTCCATAATTGTATATACCAGTGACCTAACCGTGGTTTTTTTTTCTTTCTTTATACATACATACTAGTTACGAGTATACTATCTCTTTATCAACCAGTCTATATATTAGCAGCAGACACAGTACAGTGCGGTAGTTCACGGCTGTGGCTACCTCTGTGTCGGCACTCGGCAGCCCGTCCATAATTGTATATACCACCTAACCGTGGTTTTTTTTTCTTTCTTTATACATACATACTAGTTACGAGTATACTATCTCTTTATCAACCAGTCTATATATTAGCAGCAGACACAGTACAGTGCGGTAGTTCACGGCTGTGGCTACCTCTGTGTCGGCACTCGGCAGCCCGTCCATAATTGTATATACCACCTAACCGTGGTTTTTTTTTCTTTCTTTATACATACATACTAGTTACGAGTATACTATCTCTTTATCAACCAGTCTATATATTAGCAGCAGACACAGTACAGTGCGGTAGTTCACGGCTGTGGCTACCTCTGTGTCGGCACTCGGCAGCCCGTCCATAATTGTATATACCACCTAACCGTGGTTTTTTTTTCTTTCTTTATACATACATACTAGTTACGAGTATACTATCTCTTTATCAACCAGTCTATATATTAGCAGCAGACACAGTACAGTGCGGTAGTTCACGGCTGTGGCTACCTCTGTGTCGGCACTCGGCAGCCCGTCCATAATTGTATATACCACCTAACCGTGGTTTTTTTTTCTTTCTTTATACATACATACTAGTTACGAGTATACTATCTCTTTATCAACCAGTCTATATATTAGCAGCAGACACAGTACAGTGCGGTAGTTCACGGCTGTGGCTACCTCTGTGTCGGCACTCGGCAGCCCGTCCATAATTGTATATACCACCTAACCGTGGTTTTTTTTTCTTTCTTTATACATACATACTAGTTACGAGTATACTATCTCTTTATCAACCAGTCTATATATTAGCAGCAGACACAGTACAGTGCGGTAGTTCACGGCTGTGGCTACCTCTGTGTCGGCACTCGGCAGCCCGTCCATAATTGTATATACCACCTAACCGTGGTTTTTTTTCTTTCTTTATACATACATACTAGTTACGAGTATACTATCTCTTTATCAACCAGTCTATATATTAGCAGCAGACACAGTACAGTGCGGTAGTTCACGGCTGTGGCTACCTCTGTGTCGGCACTCGGCAGCCCGTCCATAATTGTATACTAGTATCCAATCCATCCATCTCCATTGTTTACCTGAGGTGCCTTTTAGTTGTGCCTATTAAAATATGGAGAACAAAAATGTTGAGGTTCCAAAATTAGGGAAAGATCAAGATCCACTTCCACCTCGTGCTGAAGCTGCTGCCACTAGTCATGGCCGAGACGATGAAATGCCAGCAACGTCGTCTGCCAAGGCCGATGCCCAATGGCATAGTACAGAGCATGTCAAAACCAAAACACCAAATATCAGTAAAAAAAGGACTCCAAAACCTAAAATAAAATTGTCGGAGGAGAAGCGTAAACTTGCCAATATGCCATTTACCACACGGAGTGGCAAGGAACGGCTGAGGCCCTGGCCTATGTTCATGGCTAGTGGTTCAGCTTCACATGAGGATGGAAGCACTCAGCCTCTCGCTAGAAAACTGAAAAGACTCAAGCTGGCAAAAGCACCGCAAAGAACTGTGCGTTCTTTGAAATCCCAAATCCACAAGGAGAGTCCAATTGTGTCGGTTGCGATGCCTGACCTTCCCAACACTGGACGTGAAGAGCATGCGCCTTCCACCATTTGCACGCCCCCTGCAAGTGCTGGAAGGAGCACCCGCAGTCCAGTTCCTGATAGTCAGATTGAAGATGTCAGTGTTGAAGTACACCAGGATGAGGAGGATATGGGTGTTGCTGGCGCTGGGGAGGAAATTGACCAGGAGGATTCTGATGGTGAGGTGGTTTGTTTAAGTCAGGCACCCGGGGAGACACCTGTTGTCCGTGGGAGGAATATGGCCGTTGACATGCCAGGTGAAAATACCAAAAAAATCAGCTCTTCGGTGTGGAGGTATTTCACCAGAAATGCGGACAACAGGTGTCAAGCCGTGTGTTCCCTTTGTCAAGCTGTAATAAGTAGGGGTAAGGACGTTAACCACCTCGGAACATCCTCCCTTATACGTCACCTGCAGCGCATTCATAATAAGTCAGTGACAAGTTCAAAAACTTTGGGTGACAGCGGAAGCAGTCCACTGACCAGTAAATCCCTTCCTCTTGTAACCAAGCTCACGCAAACCACCCCACCAACTCCCTCAGTGTCAATTTCCTCCTTCCCCAGGAATGCCAATAGTCCTGCAGGCCATGTCACTGGCAATTCTGACGAGTCCTCTCCTGCCTGGGATTCCTCCGATGCATCCTTGCGTGTAACGCCTACTGCTGCTGGCGCTGCTGTTGTTGCCGCTGGGAGTCGATGGTCATCCCAGAGGGGAAGTCGTAAGCCCACTTGTACTACTTCCAGTAAGCAATTGACTGTTCAACAGTCCTTTGCGAGGAAGATGAAATATCACAGCAGTCATCCTACTGCAAAGCGGATAACTGAGTCCTTGACAACTATGTTGGTGTTAGACGTGCGTCCGGTATCCGCCGTTAGTTCACAGGGAACTAGACAATTTATTGAGGCAGTGTGCCCCCGTTACCAAATACCATCTAGGTTCCACTTCTGTAGGCAGGCGATACCGAGAATGTACACGGACGTCAGAAAAAGACTCACCAGTGTCCTAAAAAATGCAGTTGTACCCAATGTCCACTTAACCACGGACATGTGGACAAGTGGAGCAGGGCAGGGTCAGGACTATATGACTGTGACAGCCCACTGGGTAGATGTATGGACTCCCGCCGCAAGAACAGCAGCGGCGGCACCAGTAGCAGCATCTCGCAAACGCCAACTCTTTCCTAGGCAGGCTACGCTTTGTATCACCGCTTTCCAGAATACGCACACAGCTGAAAACCTCTTACGGCAACTGAGGAAGATCATCGCGGAATGGCTTACCCCAATTGGACTCTCCTGTGGATTTGTGGCATCGGACAACGCCAGCAATATTGTGTGTGCATTAAATATGGGCAAATTCCAGCACGTCCCATGTTTTGCACATACCTTGAATTTGGTGGTGCAGAATTTTTTAAAAAACGACAGGGGCGTGCAAGAGATGCTGTCGGTGGCCAGAAAAATTGCGGGACACTTTCGGCGTACAGGCACCACGTACAGAAGACTGGAGCACCACCAAAAACTACTGAACCTGCCCTGCCATCATCTGAAGCAAGAAGTGGTAACGAGGTGGAATTCAACCCTCTATATGCTTCAGAGGTTGGAGGAGCAGCAAAAGGCCATTCAAGCCTATACAATTGAGCACGATATAGTAGGTGGAATGCACCTGTCTCAAGTGCAGTGGAGAATGATTTCAACGTTGTGCAAGGTTCTGATGCCCTTTGAACTTGCCACACGTGAAGTCAGTTCAGACACTGCCAGCCTGAGTCAGGTCATTCCCCTCATCAGGCTTTTGCAGAAGAAGCTGGAGGCATTGAAGAAGGAGCTAAAAGGGAGCGATTCCGCTAGGCATGTGGGACTTGTGGATGCAGCCCTTAATTCGCTTAACAAGGATTCACGGGTGGTCAATCTGTTGAAATCAGAGCACTACATTTTGGCCACCGTGCTCGATCCTAGATTTAAAGCCTACCTTGGATCTCTCTTTCCGGCAGACACAGGTCTGCTGGGGTTGAAAGACCTGCTGGTGACAAAATTGTCAAGTCAAGCGGAACGCGACCTGTCAACATCTCCTCCTTCACATTCTCCCGCAACTGGGGGTGCGAGGAAAAGGCTCAGAATTCCGAGCCCACCCGCTGGCGGTGATGCAGGGCAGTCTGGAGCGACTGCTGATGCTGACATCTGGTCCGGACTGAAGGACCTGACAACGATTACGGACATGTCGTCTACTGTCACTGCATATGATTCTCTCAACATTGATAGAATGGTGGAGGATTATATGAGTGACCGCATCCAAGTAGGCACGTCACACAGTCCGTACTTATACTGGCAGGAAAAAGAGGCAATTTGGAGGCCCTTGCACAAACTGGCTTTATTCTACCTAAGTTGCCCTCCCACAAGTGTGTACTCCGAAAGAGTGTTTAGTGCCGCCGCTCACCTTGTCAGCAATCGGCGTACGAGGTTACATCCAGAAAATGTGGAGAAGATGATGTTCATTAAAATGAATTATAATCAATTCCTCCGCGGAGACATTGACCAGCAGCAATTGCCTCCACAAAGTACACAGGGAGCTGAGATGGTGGATTCCAGTGGGGACGAATTGATAATCTGTGAGGAGGGGGATGTACACGGTGATATATCGGAGGGTGAAGATGAGGTGGACATCTTGCCTCTGTAGAGCCAGTTTGTGCAAGGAGAGATTAATTGCTTCTTTTTTGGGGGGGTCCAAACCAACCCGTCATATCAGTCACAGTCGTGTGGCAGACCCTGTCACTGAAATGATGGGTTGGTTAAAGTGTGCATGTCCTGTTTTGTTTATACAACATAAGGGTGGGTGGGAGGGCCCAAGGACAATTCCATCTTGCACCTCTTTTTTCTTTTCTTTTTCTTTGCATCATGTGCTGATTGGGGAGGGTTTTTTGGAAGGGACATCCTGCGTGACACTGCAGTGCCACTCCTAGATGGGCCCGGTGTTTGTGTCGGCCACTAGGGTCGCTAATCTTACTCACACAGTCAGCTACCTCATTGCGCCTCTTTTTTTCTTTGCGTCATGTGCTGTTTGGGGAGGGTTTTTTGGAAGGGACATCCTGCGTGACACTGCAGTGCCACTCCTAGATGGGCCCGGTGTTTGTGTCGGCCACTAGGGTCGCTAATCTTACTCACACAGTCAGCTACCTCATTGCGCCTCTTTTTTTCTTTGCGTCATGTGCTGTTTGGGGAGGGTTTTTTGGAAGGGACATCCTGCGTGACACTGCAGTGCCACTCCTAGATGTGCCCGGTGTTTGTGTCGGCCACTAGGGTCGCTAATCTTACTCACACAGCTACCTCATTGCGCCTCTTTTTTTCTTTGCGTCATGTGCTGTTTGGGGAGGGTTTTTTGGAAGGGCCATCCTGCGTGACACTGCAGTGCCACTCCTAGATGGGCCCGGTGTTTGTGTCGGCCACTAGGGTCGCTAATCTTACTCACACAGCTACCTCATTGCGCCTCTTTTTTTCTTTGCGTCATGTGCTGTTTGGGGAGGGTTTTTTGGAAGGGACATCCTGCGTGACACTGCAGTGCCACTCCTAGATGGGCCCGGTGTTTGTGTCGGCCACTAGGGTCGCTAATCTTACTCACACAGTCAGCTACCTCATTGCGCCTCTTTTTTTCTTTGCGTCATGTGCTGTTTGGGGAGGGTTTTTTGGAAGGGCCATCCTGCGTGACAGTGCAGTGCCACTCCTAGATGGGCCCGGTGTTTGTGTCGGCCACTAGGGTCGCTAATCTTACTCACACAGCTACCTCATTGCGCCTCTTTTTTTCTTTGCGTCATGTGCTGTTTGGGGAGGGTTTTTTGGAAGGGCCATCCTGCGTGACACTGCAGTGCCACTCCTAGATGGGCCCGGTGTTTGTGTCGGCCACTAGGGTCGCTAATCTTACTCACACAGCTACCTCATTGCGCCTCTTTTTTTCTTTGCGTCATGTGCGGTTTGGGGAGGGTTTTTTGGAAGGGACATCCTGCGTGACACTGCAGTGCCACTCCTAGATGGGCCCGGTGTTTGTGTCGGCCACTAGGGTCGCTTATCTTACTCACACAGCGACCTCGGTGCAAATTTTAGGACTAAAAATAATATTGTGAGGTGTGAGGTATTCAGAATAGACTGAAAATGAGTGTAAATTATGGTTTTTGAGGTTAATAATACTTTGGGATCAAAATGACCTCCAAATTCTATGATTTAAGCTGTTTTTTAGTGTTTTTGGAAAAAAACACCCGAATCCAAAACACACCCGAATCCGACAAAAAAAATTCGGTGAGGTTTTGCCAAAACGCGTTCGAACCCAAAACACGGCCGCGGAACCGAACCCAAAACCAAAACACAAAACCCGAAAAATTTCAGGCGCTCATCTCTAGTGGCTACACGGGTCTCTGCTGCCTTCCGTGCAATGGCCCTCATTCCGAGTTGTTCGCTCGCAAGCTGCTTTTAGCAGCTTTGCACACGCCTACTGGGAGTGAATCTTAACATATTAAAATTGCGAACAAAATGTTAGTAGAATTGTGAATAAACAGTTCTTAGCAGTTTCTGAGTAGCTCGAGACTTACTCCTACACTGCGATCCGTTCAGTCAGTTTCGTTCCTGGTTTGACTTCACAAACACACCCAGCGTTCACCCAGACACTCCCCCGTTTCTTCAGACACTCCCGTGTTTTTCCCAGGAACGGCAGCGTTTTTTCACACACACCTAGAAAACGGCCAGTTTCCGCACAGAAACACCCAGTTCCTGTCAATCACATTACGATCACCAGAACGAAGAAAAAACCTTGTAATGCCGTGAGTAAAAAACCTAACTTATTAGCAAATTTACTTGACGCAGTCGCACTGCGGACATTGCGCATTAGTGACTAATCGCTCCGTTGCGAGAAAAAAACAATGAGCGAACAACTCGGAAAGACCACCATTGTGGGAAACTGAGGGGAGGAATGGCTCTGAGCTGCTGTGTGCTCCTGTGGTGAATACTGAACATTGTGATATGCTGCCATGTAATTGTGATGTGTTAAGGTAAGGGAGGCACCATATATAAGTGTACATGTATGTATAAGTGTGTGGCTGTGTGTATATATGTGTATAAGTGTGTGGCTGTGTGTATATATGTGTATAAGTGTGTGGCTGTGAGTATATATATATATGTATGTGTGTGACTGTTAGTATATATGTGTATAAGTGTGTGGCTGTGTGTATATATGGGTATAGGTGTGTGGCTGTGTGTATAAGCGTGTGTATAGGTGTGTGGCTGTGTGCATATATGGGTATAGGTGTGTGGCTGTGTGTATAACATACTTACCTACTCTCCCGGATTCTGCGGTAGACACCCGGTTTTCGGGTAGTCCCCCGCAGCCCCCGGAAGAGTGGGCACCCCTCCCGCATTCTGCTCACTTCCTAGTGAAGTGGGCAGAATAGGGAGAACGACGCCGTAAAATCACAGACCCGGCGGGGGGCGGAGCCTAATGACGCAATCAGATGCTAATTGCATAATTTTAGCCCCGCCCCTAGCCACATTTCATCCAATTGCCGTCTTTTCCCGGTGGGCGGACGGGGCCTGCTAATGTAATCAGCTTGGCTCCTCCCTAATCACCGCCCACCTGCTTCTCCTCTCCGGTCATCTCCCGGAGAGGAGATTTAAAATATCGGCAAGTATGGTGTATAAGCATGTGTATAGGTGTAAAAATGGACGGTGGAGGAATTCGTTGGGTGCTGGAAAGAAAGTGGGCTGCCTGTTTCATGTTCACGTGTTTTAAACCACGGAAAGAGGGCGCCCAGGCCACACCATTTTTCTTGTATTGCATGTGTATAGATGTGGCTGTGTGCATATATGGGTATAGTTGTGTGGCTGTGTGTAAATATGTGGCTATGTGTATAAGTGTGTGACTGTATATTTGTACAGCTGTGTATATATATATATATATATATATATATATATGTATAACTGTATGGCTGTGTGCATATATGAGTATAGGTATGTGTGGATGTATAAGAGCGTCAGCGTGTGGACGCATGGATGTATGATTGCGTCAGAGTGCGGATGTATAAGTGCGTCAGTGTGCGGATGTATGAGAGCGTCAGCGTGCGGATGTATGAGAGCGCTTCCCTCATCCCAGCATTCACAGCAGCGGCCAGCCAATACAGAAGGAGAGGGGACTGCTGCAGCGGCGCCACTACCAATTACACAGCGCTGCTGCGACTCCAGTCCCTCTTCCTCCTCCTCCTTCTTCCGTGCAGCTGCCCGGGATCTGCCAGCACGAGGAGCCTGACTACCAGCGGGGAGAGATGGTATCTCTCTCTCTCTGTCTCTGTCTGTCTGTCTGTCTCTCTCTCTCTCTCTCTCTCTCTCTGTCTCTGTCTCTCTGTCCTAGAGGATGCTGAGGACTCCAAAAGGACCATGGGGCATAGACGGGATCCGCAGGAGACATGGGCACTTTAAGACTTTAAATGGGTGTGAACTGGCTCCTCCCTCTATGCCCCTCCTCCAGACCTCAGTTAGATTCTGTGCCCAGAGATACTGGGCACACACTAGGGGAGCTCTACAGAGTTTCTCTAGAAAAGACTTTTGTTGGGTTTAGATAAGCTGAAGGCTGCATCAGCCTGAGGCCATATAAGAGCTCAACTTTTGGTGATTGGTTGTTTAATGACTAAGCAGTTGCTAGGCAGATCAGTTTTTTCCTGTGGTTTTTCCTATTGGATTAGAGGGTTGTCCATCAAGCTTAATAGGTTGGTCTTAGGATAGTATATAGGGCAGGGCCATTTGCCTCAGACTTCCTCTTGCCATTCATTGTATGGCCCAGGAAGGATAAGTATATACAATACTCATATATTTGTTCCCTTGTGGATTTATTAAGTTTTATCTGTTCTCCTTGTCATTAGAGATGAGCGCCTGAAATTTTTCGGGTTTTGTGTTTTGGTTTTGGGTTCGGTTCCGCGGCCGTGTTTTGGGTTCGACCGCGTTTTGGCAAAACCTCATCGAATTTTTTTTGTCGGATTCGGGTGTGTTTTGGATTCGGGTGTTTTTTTTCAAAAAACCCTAAAAAACAGCTTAAATCATAGAATTTGGGGGTCATTTTGATCCCATATTATTATTAACCTCAAAAACCATAATTTCCACTCATTATCAGTCTATTCTGAATACCTCACACCTCACAATATTATTTTTAGTCCTAAAATTTGCACCGAGGTCGCTGGATGACTAAGCTAAGCGACCCTAGTGGCCGACACAAACACCGGGCCCATCTAGGAGTGGCACTGCAGTGTCACGCAGGATGGCCCTTCCAAAAAACACTCCCCAAACAGCACATGACGCAAAGAAAAAAAGAGGTGCAATGAGGTAGCTGTGTGACTAAGCTCAGCGACCCAAGTGCCCGACACAAACACCTGGCCCATCTAGGAGTGGCACTGCAGTGTCACGCAGGATGTCCCTTCCAAAAAACCCTCCCCAAACAGCACATGACGCAAAGAAAAAAAGAGGCGCAATGAGGTAGCTGTGTGAGTAAGATTAGCGACCCTAGTGGCCGACACAAACACCGGGCCCATCTAGGAGTGGCACTGCAGTGTCACGCAGGATGTCCCTTCCAAAAAACCCTCCCCAAACAGCACATGACGCAAAGAAAAATAAAAGAAAAAAGAGGTGCAAGATGGAATTGTCCTTGGGACCTCCCACCCACCCTTATGTTGTATAAACAGGACATGCACACTTTAACCAACCCATCATTTCAGTGACAGGGTCTGCCACACGACTGTGACTGATATGACGGGTTGGTTAGGACCCCCACCAAAAAAGAAGCAATTAATCTCTCCTTGCACAAACTGGCTCTACAGAGGCAAGATGTCCACCTCATCATCATCCTCCGATATATCACCGTGTACATCCCCCTCCTCACAGATTATCAATTCGTCCCCACTGGAATCCACCATCTCAGCTCCCTGTGTACTTTGTGGAGGCAATTGCTGCTGGTCAATGTCTCCGCGGAGGAATTGATTATAATTCATTTTAATGAACATCATCTTCTCCACATTTTCTGGATGTAACCTCGTACGCCGATTGCTGACAAGGTGAGCGGCGGCACTAAACACTCTTTCGGAGTACACACTTGTGGGAGGGCAACTTAGGTAGAATAAAGCCAGTTTGTGCAAGGGCCTCCAAATTGCCTCTTTTTCCTGCCAGTATAAGTACGGACTGTGTGACGTGCCTACTTGGATGCGGTCACTCATATAATCCTCCACCATTCTTTCAATGTTGAGAGAATCATATGCAGTGACAGTAGACGACATGTCCGTAATCGTTGTCAGGTCCTTCAGTCCGGACCAGATGTCAGCATCAGCAGTCGCTCCAGACTGCCCTGCATCACCGCCAGCGGGTGGGCTCGGAATTCTGAGCCTTTTCCTCGCACCCCCATTTGCGGGAGAATGTGAAGGAGGAGATGTTGACAGGTCGCGTTCCGCTTGACTTGACAATTTTGTCACCAGCAGGTCTTTGCACCCCAGCAAACTTGTGTCTGCCGGAAAGAGAGATCCAAGGTAGGTTTTAAATCTAGGATTGAGCACGGTGGCCAAAATGTAGTGCTCTGATTTCAACAGATTGACCACCCGTGAATCCTTGTTAAGCGAATTAAGGGCTGCATCCACAAGTCCCACATGCCTAGCGGAATCGCTCCCTTTTAGCTCCTTCTTCAATGCCTCCAGCTTCTTCTGCAAAAGCCTGATGAGGGGAATGACCTGACTCAGGCTGGCAGTGTCTGAACTGACTTCACGTGTGGCAAGTTCAAAGGGCATCAGAACCTTGCACAACGTTGAAATCATTCTCCACTGCGCTTGAGACAGGTGCATTCCACCTCCTATATCATGCTCAATTGTATAGGCTTGAATGGCCTTTTGCTGCTCCTCCAACCTCTGAAGCATATAGAGGGTTGAATTCCACCTCGTTACCACTTCTTGCTTCAGATGATGGCAGGGCAGGTTCAGTAGTTTTTAGTGGTGCTCCAGTCTTCTGTACGTGGTGCCTGTACGCCGAAAGTGTCCCGCAATTCTTCTGGCCACCGACAGCATCTCTTGCACGCCCCTGTCGTTTTTTAAAAAATTCTGCACCACCAAATTCAAGGTATGTGCAAAACATGGGACGTGCTGGAATTTGCCCATATTTAATGCACACACAATATTGCTGGCGTTGTCCGATGCCACAAATCCACAGGAGAGTCCAATTGGGGTAAGCCATTCTGCGATGATCTTCCTCAGTTGCCGTAAGAGGTTTTCAGCTGTGTGCGTATTCTGGAAAGCGGTGATACAAAGCGTAGCCTGCCTAGGAAAGAGTTGGCGTTTGCGAGATGCTGCTACTGGTGCCGCCGCTGCTGTTCTTGCGGCGGGAGTCCATACATCTACCCAGTGGGCTGTCACAGTCATATAGTCCTGACCCTGCCCTGCTCCACTTGTCCACATGTCCGTGGTTAAGTGGACATTGGGTACAACTGCATTTTTTAGGACACTGGTGAGTCTTTTTCTGACGTCCGTGTACATTCTCGGTATCGCCTGCCTACAGAAGTGGAACCTAGATGGTATTTGGTAACGGGGGCACACTGCCTCAATAAATTGTCTAGTTCCCTGTGAACTAACGGCGGATACCGGACGCACGTCTAACACCAACATAGTTGTCAAGGACTCAGTTATCCGCTTTGCAACAGGATGACTGCTGTGATATTTCATCTTCCTCGCAAAGGACTGTTGGACAGTCAATTGCTTACTGGAAGTAGTACAAGTGGGCTTACGACTTCCCCTCTGGGATGACCATCGACTCCCAGCAGCAACAACAGCAGCGCCAGCAGCAGTAGGCGTTACACGCAAGGATGCATCGGGGGAATCCCAGGCAGGAGAGGACTCGTCAGAATTGCCAGTGACATGGCCTGCAGGACTATTGGCATTCCTGGGGAAGGAGGAAATTGACACTGAGGGAGTTGGTGGGGTGGTATGCGTGAGCTTGGTTACAAGAGGAAGGGATTTACTGGTCAGTGGACTGCTTCCACTGTCGCCCAAAGTTTTTGAACTTGTCACTGACTTATGATGAATGCGCTGCAGGTGACGTATAAGGGAGGATGTTCCGAGGTGGTTAACGTCCTTACCCCTACTTATTACAGCTTGACAAAGGCAACACACGGCTTGACACCTGTTGTCCGCATTTCTGTTGAAATACTTCCACACCGAAGAGCTGATTTTTTGGTATTTTCACCAGGCATGTCAATGGCCATATTCCTCCCACGGACAACAGGTGTCTCCCCGGGTGCCTGACTTAAACAAACCACCTCACCATCAGAATCCTCCTTGTCAATTTCCTCCCCAGCTCCAGCAACACCCATATCCTCCTCATGCTGGTGTACTTCAACACTGACATCTTCAATCTGACTATCAGGAACTGGACTGCGGGTGCTCCTTCCAGCACTTGCAGGGGGCGTGCAAATGGTGGAAGGCGCATGCTCTTCACGTCCGGTGTTGGGAAGGTCAGGCATCGCAACCGACACAATTGGACTCTCCTTGTGGATTTGGGATTTCGAAGAACGCACAGTTCTTTGCGGTGCTACTGCTTTTGCCAGCTTGAGTCTTTTCATTTTTCTAGCGAGAGGCTGAGTGCCTCCATCCTCATGTGAAGCTGAACCACTAGCCATGAACATAGGCCAGGGCCTCAGCCGTTCCTTGCCACTCCGTGTGGTAAATGGCATATTGGCAAGTTTACGCTTCTCCTCCGACAATTTTATTTTAGGTTTTGGAGTCCTTTTTTTACTGATATTTGGTGTTTTGGATTTGACATGCTCTGTACTATGACATTGGGCATCAGCCTTGGCAGACGACGTTGCTGGCATTTCATCGTCTCGGCCATGACTAGTGGCAGCAGCTTCAGCACGAGGTGGAAGTGGATCTTGATCTTTCCCTAATTTTGGAACCTCAACATTTTTGTTCTCCATATTTTAATAGGCACAACTAAAAGGCACCTCAGGTAAACAATGGAGATGGATGGATACTAGTATACAATTATGGATGGACTGCCGAGTGCCGACACAGAGGTAGCTACAGCCGTGGACTACCGTACTGTACTGTGTCTGCTGCTAATATAGACTGGTTGATAAAGAGATGTAGTAGTAGTATGTATGTATAAAGAAGAAAGAAAAAAAAAACCACGGGTAGGTGGTATACAATTATGGACGGACTGCCGAGTGCCGACACAGAGGTAGCTACAGCCGTGGACTACCGTACTGTACTGTGTCTGCTGCTAATATAGACTGGTTGATAAAGAGATGTAGTAGTAGTATGTATGTATAAAGAAGAAAGAAAAAAAAACCACGGGTAGGTGGTATACAATTATGGACGGACTGCCCAGTGCGACACAGAGGTAGCTACAGCCGTGGACTACCGTACTGTACTGTGTCTGCTGCTAATATAGACTGGTTGATAAAGAGATGTAGTAGTAGTATGTATGTATAAAGAAGAAAGAAAAAAAAACCACGGGTAGGTGGTATACAATTATGGATGGACTGCCGAGTGCCGACACAGAGGTAGCTACAGCCGTGGACTACCGTACTGTACTGTGTCTGCTGCTAATATAGACTGGTTGATAAAGAGATGTAGTAGTAGTATGTATGTATAAAGAAGAAAGAAAAAAAAACCACGGGTAGGTGGTATACAATTATGGACGGACTGCCCAGTGCCGACACAGAGGTAGCTACAGCCGTGGACTACCGTACTGTACTGTGTCTGCTGCTAATATAGACTGGTTGATAAAGAGATGTAGTAGTAGTATGTATGTATAAAGAAGAAAGAAAAAAAAACCACGGGTAGGTGGTATACAATTATGGATGGACTGCCCAGTGCCGACACAGAGGTAGCTACAGCCGTGGACTACCGTACTGTACTGTGTCTGCTGCTAATATAGACTGGTTGATAAAGAGATGTAGTAGTAGTAGTATGTATGTATAAAGAAGAAAGAAAAAAAACCCACGGGTAGGTGGTATACAATTATGGACGGACTGCCCAGTGCCGACACAGAGGTAGCTACAGCCGTGGACTACCGTACTGTACTGTGTCTGCTGCTAATATAGACTGGTTGATAAAGAGATGTAGTAGTAGTATGTATGTATAAAGAAGAAAGAAAAAAAAACCACGGGTAGGTGGTATACAATTATGGACGGACTGCCCAGTGCCGACACAGAGGTAGCTACAGCCGTGGACTACCGTACTGTACTGTGTCTGCTGCTAATATAGACTGGTTGATAAAGAGATGTAGTAGTAGTAGTATGTATGTATAAAGAAGAAAGAAAAAAAAACCACGGGTAGGTGGTATACAATTATGGACGGACTGCCGAGTGCCGACACAGAGGTAGCTACAGCCGTGGACTACCGTACTGTACTGTGTCTGCTGCTAATATAGACTGGTTGATAAAGAGATGTAGTAGTAGTATGTATGTATAAAGAAGAAAGAAAAAAAAACCACGGGTAGGTGGTATACAATTATGGACGGACTGCCGAGTGCCGACACAGAGGTAGCTACAGCCGTGAACTACCGTACTGTGTCTGCTGTGACTGGATGATAAATAATGATATAAAAAATATATATATATCACTACTGCAGCCGGACAGGTATATATTATATAATGACGGACCTGCTGGACACTGTCTGTCAGCAGAATGAGTTTTTTATAGAATAAAAAAAAAAACACCACACAAGTGAAGTCACACGACGAGTGTTTAACTTTTTCAGGCAATCACAATATAGTATACTATACTACTAACTATACTGGTGGTCAGTGTGGTCAGGTCACTGGTCAGTCACACTGGCAGTGGCACTCCTGCAGCAAAAGTGTGCACTGTTTAATTTTAATAATAATATGTACTCCTGGCTCCTGCTATAACCTATAACTGGCACTGCAGTGCTCCCCAGTCTCCCCCACAATTATAAGATGTGTGAGCTGAGCACAGTCAGATACGAGTGTTTAACTTTTTCAGGCAATCACAATATAGTATACTATACTACTAACTATACTGGTGGTCAGGTCACTGGTCAGTCACACTGGCAGTGGCACTCCTGCAGCAAAAGTGTGCACTGTTTAATTTTAATAATAATATGTACTCCTGGCTCCTGCTATAACCTATAACTGGCACTGCAGTGCTCCCCAGTCTCCCCCACAATTATAAGATGTGTGAGCTGAGCACAGTCAGATATATACATAGATGATGCAGCACACTGGGCTGAGCAGTGCACACAGATATGGTATGTGACTGAGTCACTGTGTATCGTTTTTTTCAGGCAGAGAACGGATATATTAAATAAAACTGCACTGTCTGGTGGTCACTGTGGTCAGTCACTAGTAAACTCTGCACTCTCTACAGTTCTACAGTACTCCTAAGCTCCAGTAAATCAGGTCAATCTCTCTCTCTCTCTCTTCCAATCTAAATGGAGAGGACGCCAGCCACGTCCTCTCCCTATCAATCTCAATACACGTGTGAAAATGGCGGCGACGCGCGGCTCCTTATATAGAATCCGAGTCTCGCGAGAATCCGACAGCGTCATGATGACGTTCGGGCGCGCTCGGGTTAACCGAGCAAAGCGGGAAGATCCGAGTCGCTCGGACCCGTGAAAAAAAACATGAAGTTCGTGCGGGTTCGGATTCAGAGAAACCGAACCCGCTCATCTCTACTTGTCATACTATTGTTTCCAGTGTTTATATTGCTGCTCCTCCCCCCCTGATGCCGCGTCCACGCCGTTCCGCTCCCACCTCCCGCCGCCTCATCGAGGCCGTGGACAACCCCCGCGCCCGCTCCCGTAGTGCGGCCCCCCCGTGGGTTGCTGTTGGCGGGGTCGGGCCGGGCCGTGACGGCCCGCTCCCCCGCCTGCGCGAAGCGTGCGGCCGGCGGCCACTCTACTCGTGCCGCCGGGCCGTGGTAACCGTCGTCCCCGGCGGCTTTAGTACCCCCAATGGTTTCCTCGTCCGGCGCGCTAGTCGACGCCGGGCCTCCCCTTCCATCCCCGCCGGCGGCTCTGAGCGGTGGCTCGGGCGCCCACGTGGTGCCGGGCGGCCGCTGCGGGGGGAGAGGGGGGGCTCCGTTTACACACCAGGACTTTCACTCTGGGGCAGCAGGGTGAGGTGCCCTCTGCTCCCGGACCCGCAGCTGAGGCGGATGTACCCCTCCCTACGGGGGGGACCATGGCGCCAGTCTATGGGGTGGAGGATGGGGTGCTGAGGTCGGGCCCTGGGATCTTCGGGGTGGGGGGCGTGGCTGGGACTGCAGCGGCGCCCACCCCTCCTAATGTGACAGGGCGAGGGTTTCCGGACGGGAATCCCGCATCGGGAGCCTTTTGGCTGGGCTCCCAGTCGCCCGTTGCGCGGGGTCCCGTGGCGTCGTCCCCGGGTGTCGGGCTCCTCCCCCTGGCCCGCGGGGAACGTTGCAGCTGGTGGCGACGCAGTCGTCCATCGCAGCGGCGTTCCACCTACCCGGCCCTGCTCTCTCGTTTGGCGCGCCTCAAGGGCTCACTTGGGATCAATTTTTCCCCAGTGGCCTTCCCTGGCCTCTTGCGCCGGCGGTCCCTACGCCCGCCGGAGCGTCGCCCATAGGACTACCAGTTACGTCTGCCCCACAATTTTCCCTGTACGTTGCCGGCTCAAGCGTTGGCCTCCAGCCCACGTGGTCGGTCGGCGGCCCCCGGGTTGCAGTCCCCCCCCTGCATTTTCGGGCTCGTATTCTGGGCCGTCCCTGGCTGGAGCTAATCCATTAGCGCAATTTTTGCCGCCCCCCCGGCGACTCCACAGTTCCTTCCGGTTTCGTCTGGATTTTCAGGGGCAGTCAGTTACCTGCCGCATCCTTCATGGCGGCCTGCTTGCACCATAGGCGGCATTCCTGGGGCTGGGGCTGCCTTCCCCCAAGCCTCTGCGTACCCCCCAGTTGGGGGTCCTGCCCCGCCGCTTCCCGCTGGCCCCCCACCACGGAGCGACTGGGCTTGGCCCCCGCCTGTTACCCCCATTGCCGTTGACGCGCTGGTTTCCCCTGCGCATGTTGTCCCTTATGTTTCTTCCTCACAGGTGCTGGCTGGTTCCGGGTCTGCGTCGCGGAGGGGACGGAGGTCGGTGAGGGTCGCGGCCGCGGGCACCGACGGGGGAGGTTCGGCCGCCACTGGAGTCGGGTGCACCCGTCGAGGCTGTTCCGGGTCCTTCAAGCACGGGTGAGCAAGCTATTCCTTCATACTGTTCGTCTAGTTCTTCTTCCTCCTCGTCTAGCAGTGTATCTTCAGGTTCTCCGCGGCGCCCGCGTAAATTAGCTAGACTTATCGCACGGCGCATGGCGAAAGAATCGCGGAAAGGGGCAGCGCTGGCATCGGCGATGCCTCCCGACCCCTCCCCATTATACGGAGATGGTGCATTGCGCCAATACGGCAGTTACACGCGGGGTGCGTAAACGGATGTGCGAAAAAATTCGGAAGGGGAACTACGTTGACATCTTCACCCTTACGGATGAGATGCGGCAGGGTTTCGACGCAGCTAAGAAACCGGGTGGCATTGGGGAAAGTGCTTTCCGCAATTTTCACCAGTGGTTGCGAGGGTTTTTGGTTTTTACTGCTTGCTACACGGAATCGCGACCCGTGGAGTATTCCAATTTAGTTAAATATTTGTTTTTAGTACATGAGATGTACTTAAAATCCAACGGTCCCGCTTGGCGGGATTACGATGAGAAATTCCGTCATAATCAGGATGGCAACCCCATCGTGCCCGCGGGTTTTAAGGATGTCGAGGTGTGGTTGGAGGTCACGCAGCATGTTAAACCCACTCCGGACGTCACGGTCAAGAAGTCCGGGGCGGCCAGGGCTCCGGGTTCCCGCTTGATAGGGCAAATGCGTCAAGGGGTGAATTGACATTTCGCCACTCGTAAGTTGTGCGGGGCCAGTCACCCGGCCAAAGATTGCACCTCTCGGCGGCGAGCGTAAGCCTCCTCCGAGTCCGGGAATTGGGGATGCAAGTAAGGCCTTCTCCCTGATTCGAGTTCCCGAATTGCGGCGCTGGCTGAGCTTATACCCCGACAAGTCGGCAGCGTCATTCCTCTTGGAGGGTTTTCGGCACGGTTTTTGTTTGCCCATTTCAGATTCGGTGCACGTGGTCGCGCGCCAGAATTTGAGATCGGCTCGCGAATTCCCGCAGGAGGTTCGGCGGAAGGTGGACGGGGAGATCGGCTTGGGGCGCATGTCTGGGCCCTACGCCTTTCCCCCGCTGCCCTCCTTGTGCATTTCCCCCGTTGGGGTGGTGCCCAAGAATGCTCCGGGAAAGTTCCGCCTGATACAGCACTTGTCGCACCCTCCGGGCTTTTCGGTTAACGACGCTATTCCGCAGGCTGTGTGCAGGGTACGTTATCAGTCTTTTGATGATGCTCTGCGCTTGGTGCGGGATTGTGGTCCGGGGGGCCTGTAGGCAAAATTGGACGTGGAGTCGGCTTTCCGGCTACTTCCACTGCATCCGGATTCCCTGCGGTTTCTGGGTTTCAAACTAGGGGGCGAGTTTTACGTGGATCGGTGTCTCCCCATGGGTTGTTCGGTCTCCTGCGCCTTTTTTGAGAGTTTTAGCACATTTTTGCACTGGTGCGTCCAGTTCGCCTCCGGCCAACGCGGGGTGGCTCACTACCTGGATGACTTTCTCTTTGTGGGTCCGGGGGGAAGTTCAATCTGTGGGGATATTCTGTCGGTGGCTAGGTCCTTGTTCGAAAGTTTAGGGGTGCCCGTCACGCAGGACAAGTGTGAGGGCCCCTGCACTTGTCTTAGCTATTTAGGAATGGAAATAGACACGGTGGGGGGTTGCTGTCGCCTACCCGAGGATAAAGTGCGTAAGCTTTTGGGTTTAATTACTGACTGTTTAGGCAAACGCAGGGTTCGGCTTAAGCAGGTGCAGTCTTTGCTGGGTTCTTTCAACTTTGCGTGCCGGATTATCCCCATGGGGAGGATTTTCTGTCGCAAACTTGAACGGGCCATGGCGGGGACGGTCCGGCGGCATCACACCGTGTACCTTTCCCGGGAGATCAGGGATGATTTGCGGATTTGGGTCTCTTTCCTGGTGTCCTTCAACAGGGAGGTTTTGTGGCCTTCGCCTTGTTGTTCCAGCAAGAGGCTCCAATTGTTCACGGATGCCTCGGGCAGTCAAGGTTTTGGGGCGTTTTTTGCTGGGGCATGGTGCGCTGATACCTGGCCGGCCTCTTGGGTAATGCGGGGTTTTACCAAGAACCTCCTTTTGCTGGAATTGTTCCCGATCATAGTGGCTCTTGAATTATGGGCCTGCCAGTTCGCGAATATCTCGTTTCGTTGCGACAATTTGGGGGTGGTACATGCAATTAATAATCAGCGTTCCTCCTCTCCGCATGCTCTGATGCTGCTACGGCATCTAGTGTTAGTTTGCTTGCGGCGCAGTATTAATTTCAGGGCCTGTCACGTTCCCGGAATCGACAACGGAATTGCGGATGCATTGTCTCGGTTCCAATTTGACAAGTTCCGGGCATTGGTTCCGGGGGCGGCGGTGGAGGGTTTACCGTGCCCGCCTTCTGTCTGGCAGATTGTCGAATCGGGTTAGCTGCCCTAGCCAGTTGTGCTTTGGCTCCCTCCACTCTCAGGGCGTATGATGCAGCCTGGCGTGATTGGTCGGTCTTTCAAAGTAGGTACAGTGTAGCAGGTGAGTCCTCGGCTGACGTCTTGATGGCCTTTGTTTGGGAACATTACCAAACTGGTAGGTCAAAAGCGGCCATGGCATTTGCCCTTGCGGGCATTTCTTTTCACTCGCGGCTCCACGGGATGACGGACCCCACTGGGTCTTTTGTCCTTTCCAGAGCGCTGAAAGGTTGGGCTAGGTTGCGTCTGGCGCCCGCGGACTCCCGTAGACCCGTGACGTTGCAGCTTCTAACAGAGTTGCTGCGTGTGCTGCCTCAAATTGCGACCTCGGAATTCGAGGTGGCTTTGTTTAGTTGTGCGTATGCCCTGGCCTTTTTTGGGGCTTTCCGAGTGAGCGAGTTAGTGGCATGCAGCAAGGCATCTCGGGAGTCGGGTCTGCTTTACGGGAAGGTGCGCGTGCAGGATGGCCTGTTGCTCTGTAGGATTGTGCGGTCCAAGACAGATCAAACAGGTCGGGTCGCTGGGTGTCTTTGGAGGCCCAGAAGGAAACGGGTGTTTGCCCGCTGCGGTTGACGCAGGAGTATATACGGTTGAGGCCTCCGGGGGGGGCGACCAGTTGCTGGTGCACGCAGACGTTGGCCCGCTGACGAAGTTTCAATTTGCTGCTGTGTTTAAAAAATGTTTGGCGGCATTGGGCTTGCGGGGGGCGGACTTCGGTACCCATTCCTTTCGGATTGGGGCGGCTACCCATGCAGCGGCTACGGGTTCATCCCCAGCGGCTATTCGGGAGCTGGGCCGTTGGAAGTCTGCCTCCTATAGGTCTTATGTCCGTTTGGATAAGTTGTAGGTGCGCCCGTTGCGCTAACCCAAAAACGTGTTTACTCATCGGTTTTTGAACGCTTACCGTTCAGGAATCGAGTGTGTGAAGTGAATTTTTACATTTTTCCTCAGAGGGGGCCTAATTTCAATTAGCTGTTCTATCAACGTCCACGGGAGGTTTTTTGATTTTTCTCCTTCACTTGGGTTTTTCTCCGTTATACATTATGTATGTAATGTGTTCCCAATTCTGATGTTAGGATGTTTTCTTTTTCAGCTGTCGTCGATTTTGGGGAGCATGTATGGCTGGTTGGCCATTCCTATATTTTTTGGGCGGCGAGGCATCCCATGGCACTTAGGGCAGCTGATGTTTTTGGGTCTGGGGAAGTGCGATGGTTAGGTGTCAGAGGTATGCTGTGGGGTGACTTGTTGCGGCTCCTTTTTTCCCGTGAGCGCTAAGGTCGCCCTAAATGTATTATCCTTCATTTAGGTGGTAATGATTTAGGTCGAGTTAAGGGCATAGATTTGATTTTGTCCGTTAAGGCGCATTTGGTGGCGATTCGTTGTCACTGGCCAGGAGTGCGCATTGTTTGGTCGGAGATAGTGCCGCGTTTTCATTGGTGTGGTGCGGTGCGTTTCTCGGCGCTGGAGAAGGCCCGCAAGAAGGTGAATTCGGCAGTGTCTCTCTTTGTCAGGGCCATAGATGGAGTAGCGGTCAGGCATCCTTTAATTGTGCTGCGTAATAGGCAGTTCTACAAGGAGGATGGGGTTCATCTTTCTCCGGACGGAGTGCAGATTTTCCTGGAGGATGTTTTTGGTCCTTTTTGGTAGGGCTTTTTAGTTTGTTCTTAGTTGGTTATTGTTGCTGGTTGCGGATGGCGGTGGCGGTTGTAAACCTTGGTGGCGGGAAGTCGCTACCAACCAGCTGTCACACAGGCATAAGTGGTCATTGTGGGGCACCCACTTTAGAAGGACGGCAGGTGTGTCCTTCTCTTGCGGTTGGACATTTAGACGTTCCCCTGCGGGAACCAAACGTTTGCCAGAGAAAAGAGGGGTGAGGCCAGCACAATGCGGGTTATGCGGGAAGGAGGCGGGGTCTGGGTACTCCCCTCCTTGGTTTGGTGGTTTTCATCTAGGTGACTGGTGCTGGTGTTAGGGTCTCCTGCCCTGTGCTGCCACGTCGTCAAGGCAACCGGGAGACAAGTGTTAGCAGAGTAACCTGAGCGCAGCTGATACTCCGGTTCGGGTCTTTTGCTGTGCAGTGGTTACAGGCTCTGTGCACGGCAGGGGATCCGGTGCTGGTTTTTGTGCTCACAGTCTCTGAGGTCTGAGTGGGGCGTGGACAGCACCTGCTATATAAGGCCTCTTCTCAGGTTAAGCAGATGCTGCTGAATATTTGTTGGTTAGTCAGTTCCTGAAAGTTAGCCAGTACTGTGTAGCTTTGTATTTGTTGTTGCTTACTGCAAATAGGCCTAGGGATTTGGTACTACACTCTGCCAATCCAGACCTAGCAGTAAGACTGGAGTCAGTCGTTTAACTTGCTGGGGTTCTTTTGCTACTCTGTGAACTTAGCAAGTTTGCGGCTGTATTCTCAGATTTGCCTGCCTAAATCCTGTCTCACTGTGCAAGGTGTTCAGGTGTCAGTTTAGTGGCAGTAAGCTGAACCTGTGCACTGCAAGTGAGGATTAGGATTGTGGAGACTCTCCTTGTGTCTATCATTCCATCTCTGACCAAGGAGTTTACTGCCACACCCATTGGTAACCCTTTAGGGTTTTGCTGTTGCCCTTAGCAACAGCATTTCGGGTTCTCTCGTATTAAAACACAACATCTTGCTTTTTCCATCTGAGCATTACTAATACTAGGGAGACACCCAGTTTCTTAGCCTCTGGGCTTCTCTGTTCACTTTGTGTTTATTTTGTTACCCTACCTTCTGTGTACGTAATGTCATATTCCCCAGTCTGTCTGTGAGTTCATTTGTTTTGCATCCCTATCCGTTCAGACACCAGTACATTCCTGCAGGCATTGGTGTGCATAACAGTTCAAACACCAGTACATTCCTGCAGGCACTGGTGTGCATAACAGTTCAGACACCAGTACATTCCTGCAGGCACTGGTGTGCATAATATATTCAGCAGCCTAATACTCCTGTTGAAATTTTGTGGGAATATGGAGCATACCCCTCAAAATACGTTGCAACAGGTGGTCGATCAGGTGCAGGTCCTGACTCGACAATTTAATGATTTGTCCATTAAAATGCACACCTCCCAGGCCGCTGGCGGAGCTCCCGCAGCAGCAGCACCTTCAGGGGTTAAGGAGCCGAAAGTAAATCTCCCGGATCGTTTTTCTGGAGATCGCTCGCAGTTCTTTTGTTTCAAGGAGAGCTGCAAGCTATACTTCCGGCTTAGGCCTCAGTCTTCTGGGTCGGAGATTCAGCGGGTGGTCATAGTGATTTCCTTGCTACAAGGAGACCCACAGGTCTGGGCATATGGGTTGCAGCCTGACTGTCCGTCGCTTAAAAGTGTTGATGCTTTTTTTTTACGGCCCTGGGCATGTTGTATGATGACCCTGACAAGACGGCCTCAGCCGAGGCTAAGATTTCGATCCTTAAGCAAGGTCGAAGGCCAGTTGAGGTTTACTGTACGGAGTTTCGGAGGTTGGCCCATGATACCCAGTGGAATGACCCAGCCCTGAGACACCAGTACCGAAGAGGTCTTTCTAACCAGATAAAAGACCAACTGGTACAATATCCCTTGCCTGATAGCTTGGATCAGCTCATGCAGTTATCCATCCGGGTGGATAGACGGCTGAGAGAGCGTAGGCTTGAAAGGGAGACCAAGGTTTCCTTCTTTCCCAAGGGAGCCTCAGACTCTAAGGAATTTTCCGAGGAGCCTATGCAGATTGGGGCTACCCGCCTCTCCTCGCGTGAGAAGACGCGGAGGAGACAGCAGGGGTTGTGTTTGTACTGTGGGAATAAAGGTCATGTGGTAGTATCATGCCCAGAAAAGCCGGAAAACTTCAGGGCCTGAGGGTGATGGGAAATATCCTGTCAGGCCAGAAGTCAGAATTTCCCAAGAAGACTTTTATCATTCCGGTGACCTTGAAGATCCTCGGTCAAACTGTCAAGACTGAGGCCTTTGTGGACAGTGGGGCCGACGGGGTTTTTATGGACCGCCAATTCGCCCTGAAACACTCTGTTCCCTTAGTACCCTTGGCATCGGAAATTGAGATTTGTGGGTTAAACGGGGAACCATTATCCCAAGGTAAAATTACCTCTTGCACTAGCCAGATTTCTTTGTTTATTGGAGCCACACACTCTGAAAAATTGTCCTTTTATGTGACTGTCTGTACTTTTGCCCCATTGGTGTTGGGGTTACCCTGGTTAAGGGCCCACAATCCTCAATTTGACTGGGTCTCTGGGGAGATTCTTAGTTGGGGTATTGATTGTTTCAGGAGTTGCTTGAGCCTTCCAGTCAGGCTCTCGCAGCTAAGTTTGCCAGGATTGCCAGGGTGTTATGCAGATTTTGCGGACGTGTTCTCCAAAAAAGTTGCAGAGGTACTACCTCCCCATCGCCCCTATGACTGTGCCATTGATTTGTTGCCAAATGCTAAGCTTCCCAAGAGCAGGTTGTACTCCCTGTCACGTCCTGAGACTCAGGCTATGGCAGAGTACATTCAGGAGAACTTGGCTAAGGGATTTATCAAACCTTCACAGTCCCCAGTTGGGTCGGGGTTCTTCTTCGTGGGTAAAAAGGATGGTTCGTTGCGACCCTGCGTCGACTTCAGGGAATTAAACCGTATCACGATTAAAAACTCATACCCACTGCCTCTCATTTCGGTCTTGTTTGACCAGCTTCGTACTGCCACCATTTTTTCTAAGATTAACCTACGCGGTGCGTACAATCTAATCCGAATAAGAGAGGGGGATGAATGGAAGACTGCCTTTAATACCCACTTAGAGCATTATGAATATTTGGTGATGCCTTTTGGGCTCTGTAATGCCCCGGCAGTCTTCCAGGATTTCATGAATGATGTACTCAGGGAATATTTGGATAGATTCTTAGTTGTATACTTAGATGACATCCTAATCTTCTCCCATTCCCTGGAGGAACATCGGAAGCATGTACGCTTAGTCCTCCAGAAACTCAGAGACCACCGGCTTGGGGCGAAGCTGGAGAAGTGCGAATTTGAAGTTCAGCAAATCGCATTTCTAGGATATATTATCTCCCCAGAAGGTTTCCAAATGGAGGGTTCCAAGGTACAGGCAGTCCTGGATTGGGTGCAGCCCACTAGTTTGAAGGCGCTGCAGCGTTTCCTGGGCTTTGCGAATTTTTATAGACGATTTATCGCTGGATTTTCGTCTATAGTGGCGCCCTTGGTGGCACTCACTAAGAAAGGGGCGGATGTTGCTCACTGGTCTTGTGAGGCTAAAGCGGCTTTTGCCCGTCTCAAAAGGGCATTTGTATCGGCCAAGGTGCTGCGACACCCAGATCCAGAGCGTCCTTTTGTGGTGGAGGTGGATGCCTCTGAGATGGGTATTGGGGCAGTGCTCTCTCAGATGGGAGTGTCTGATAATCGCCTTCATCCCTGTGCTTACTTTTCCCGTAAATTTTCGCCTGCCGAGATTAATTATGATGTGGGTAACCGGGAATTGTTGGCTATTAAGGATGCACTCGAGGAGTGGAGACACTGGCTTGAGGGGGCTAAGTTTGTGGTCTCAATTCTCACCGACCATAAGAATCTGGCATATTTAGAGTCAGCGAAGCGTCTCAATGCCAGGCAGGCACGATGGGCTTTGTTTTTTGCTCGCTTTAATTTTTTGATAACATATCGACCCTGGGTCAAAAAACATCAAACCACAAAAAAAGAAAAAATGAAGCGCCTGTGTCTGTATTTGACCAATTAATAAAAATTAAGTATCTACCAGAACTCACGTTCGCTTCACTCAAGGGGCTGTATACACCCCTATATAATGCAATAATTAAACCAAAAGAAAAGAGGAGCGCTCATGTGTTCATGATAAACACCCAATAAATCTATTCAGAGCCGGTAAATAAATAAAAGTAATTTATTCAATAGAATTATACCAATTATATTTATCAAATAACAGTTTAAAATTAAACCCAATAATAAATAATATCGTGCTGGCCAGCAGTTTCAAATTATAACAAAAACTGTTAAAACTTCCCTCAGTAGGGAATCAGTGCACTGAGGAAAAAGTATCAATAAATAGTAACTCTATATCATTCAGTGATAGTAACTGTTCCCTGCATAAGGGATCAATGCACTAGGAAAAATTGTCCTGTTGGACCATCAGCATGTATAAACTTTGTATCAGTCAAATGGTAACTGAAGCACGCTGAATGGAAAAGGTGTAGCGGCAGATATCAGTTTGTACAAAGTGTCCGATTACCTCCCTGATGGAACTCACGGTGTGGTCCTACCCCCGATAACCGAGCGTCCTCGGTTATTATGTTGTCCACGGGGGGTGCCTCTCGTGTCACCGGCTGTAAATTGCTCCACAAAAGGGGGAATATGATCTCACGGACTTGCAGTGCTGACGCCTGTTTGGGCGGATGTGCTGATAATAGCGGCGGGATGGACAGATGGCAGTGTCCCGTAACGACTCCCGCTCTGCTTCGCTATACACCTATAGGTTGATAGGGAACACTGCTGCAGCTTCACAAAGTGGGTGGAGACTGACGCGTTTCGTCACGAAATCACGTGACTTTTTCAAAGCACGATATTATTTATTATTGGGTTTAATTTTAAACTGTTATTTGATAAATATAATTGGTATAATTCTATTGAATAAATTACTTTTACTTATTTACCGGCTCTGAATAGATTTATTGGGTGTTTATCATGAACACATGAGCGCTCCTCTTTTCTTTTGGTTTAATTATCAAAAAACATCAAGGCTGATGCGCTCTCGCTGAGTTTTGCTCCAATCCAGGAGACCACCGAGGAGCCCATTGTGTCCCCATCATGTATTAAAGTGGGCATTACCCAGGACCTCTTATCATTAGTCCTTAGAGCACAGGAGCAGGCTCCTCCAGACCTTCCGGTAGGTCTTTTGTTTGTGCCTCCTAGGTTAAGACAGCGAGTGTTCCTGGAATTCCATGCCAAGAAGTCGGCAGGTCGCCCGGGTATTGCCAGAACTCTGGAGTTGCTATCTAGGGCGGTGTGGTGGCCCTTGGTGTCTAAGGATGTGGATCAGTGGGTTCGGGCATGTGACATCTGTGCCCGAAATAAGACTCCTAGAGGGGTTCCTGTTGGCCCATTACATCCACTCTCTATCCCATCTAAGCCATGGACCCACATTTCAATGGATTTTGTGGTGGACTTGCCCAAATCCTCGGGGATGACAGCCATCTGGGTTGTCGTTGACAGGTTTTCGAAGATGGCGCACTTCGTTCCACTGGTTGGGCTGCCATCGGCCAGACGCCTGTCTGAATTATTTATGCTGCATGTTGTGCGTCTCCACGGGTTGCCACTTGATGTGGTCTCTGACCGCGGATCCCAGTTTGTGGCCAAATTCTGGAGCGTATTTTGTTCCGATCTCCGCAGTCTAATGGGCAGACTGAAAGGGTGAACCAGTCCTTGGAGCAGTTCCTAAGGTGTTATGTCTCCAAGTGTCAGACTGACTGGGTTGCTCATCTGTCCATGGCGGAGTTTGCCTATAACAACGCGGCTCACTCTGTTACAGGGATCTCTCCCTTCCTTTGTGTGTATGGGCATCATCCTAAGGCCAATTCTTTTGACCCCCTGGACTCCACGCCTGGTGGTTCCTCTGTGGTTTCGGTCCTTAGAGGTATTTGGAGGAAAGTGAAGAAAGCCCTTGTGTCTGTGTCATTAGTGACCAAAAGGGTTTTTGATAAGCGGAAAAGACCCTGCAGCTTCAAATTAGGAGACTTCGTCTGGTTGTCTACCAAGAATTTGAAGTTGAGACAGCCATCTCATAAGTTAGGCCCCCGGTTCATCGGCCCTTATAAGATCACCAGGGTTATCAATCCGGTGGCATTTCAGTTAGATCTGCCCCGTTCTTTGGGTATCAATAAAACATTTAATTGTTCCCTTTTAAAACGGGCGATTAGTAATCCTTCTTCCAGTGGAAGACCTTCCCCTCTTCTGATACGTGGCCAGAGGGAGTTTGTTGTTGAAAGGATTCTTGACTCCAAGATGGTTCGGGGTCGGCTGTCATTTTTGGTGCACTGGAAGGGGTATGGCCCGGAGGAGCGGTCGTGGGTGCGCAGTTGTGATCTTCATGCCCCCAGACTGATACGCTCTTTCTTCTCGCAGTTCCCCGATAAACCCGGTGGTAGGGGTTCTTTGACCCCTCGTCAGAGGGGGGGTACTGTTAGGGTCTCCTGCCCTGTGCTGCCACGTCGTCAAGGCAACCGGGAGACAAGTGCTAGCAGAGTAACCTGAGCGCAGCTGATACTCCGGTTCGGGTCTTTTGCTGTGCAGTGGTTACAGGCTCTGTGCACGGCAGGGGATCCGGTGCTGGTTTTTGTGCTCACAGTCTGTGAGGTCTGAGTGGGGCGTGGACAGCACCTGCTATATAAGGCCTCTTCTCAGGTTAAGCAGATGCTGCTGAATCTTTGTTGGTTAGTCAGTTCCTGAAAGTTAGCCAGTACTGTGTAGCTTTGTATTTGTTGTTGCTTACTGCAAATAGGCCTGTGGATTTGGTACTACACTCTGCCAATCCAGACCTAGCAGTAAGACTGGAGTCAGTCGTTTAACTTGCTGGGGTTCTTTTGCTACTCTGTGAACTTAGCAAGTTTGCGGCTGTATTCTCAGATTTGCCTGCCTAAATCCTGTCTCACTGTGCAAGGTGTTCAGGTGTCAGTTTAGTGGCAGTAAGCTGAACCTGTGCACTGCAAGTGAGGATTAGGATTGTGGAGACTCTCCTTGTGTCTATCATTCCATCTCTGACCAAGGAGTTTACTGCCACACCCGTTGGTAACCCTTTAGGGTTTTGCTGTTGCCCTTAGCAACAGCATTTCGGGTTCTCTACGTATTAAAACACAACATCTTGCTTTTTCCATCTGAGCATTACTAATACTAGGGAGACACCCAGTTTCTTAGCCTCTGGGCTTCTCTGTTCACTTTGTGTTTATTTTGTTACCCTATCACCTTCTGTGTACGTAATGTCATATTCCCCAGTCTGTCTGTGAGTTCATTTGTTTTGCATCCCTATCCGTTCAGACACCAGTACATTCCTGCAGGCATTGGTGTGCATAACAGTTCAAACACCAGTACATTCCTGCAGGCACTGGTGTGCATAACAGTTCAGACACCAGTACATTCCTGCAGGCACTGGTGTGCATAACAGCTGGTGTCTGGTAGCGACTTTCTGTTGCCATCCTCCAAGCTAAATTTAAATCCATAATCTAAATTAATTCTAATTCGATCACAATTATAGTTTAAAGAGTTGGTCAGCGATCAATAAACATCGTCTGACCTTTAACTCCAGCTACCGTGTCCGTGTCTTTATTTCAGTGTGTGGTGTCATTTTATTTTAGTGATAAGCAAGCTTAAGAAAAAGGTTTATGTAATCACAATAAAGTTATGGGCGTCTTATTATTTTCAGGGAGCACTGCTGGCAACAGGCTCCCTGCTTCGTGGGACTGAGGGGAGAGAAGCAGACCTACTTCTGTGACTTCAAAGGCTCTGCTTCTTAGGCTACTGGACACCCATTAGCTCCAGAGGGTCTGATCACTTGGTATAGCCTAGCTGCTCGTTCCCGGAGCCGCGCCGCCGTCCCCCTCACAGAGACTGAAGAGAGAAGCCGAGTGAGTAACAGAAGCAAAGAAGACTTCAGTGAAGGCGGCAGAAGACTTCAGCTCTTCAGAGGTACCGCGCAGCGGTCGCGCTGCGCGCCATTGCTCCCACACACAAGCGGCACTACATGGGTGCAGGGCGCAGGGAGGGGCGCCCTGGGCAGCAATTAAACCTCTTTTCTCTTACGTCCTAGAGGATGCTGGGGACTCCAAAAGGACCATGGGGTATAAACGTGATCCGCAGGAGCTTGGGCACACTGAAAAGACTTAAACTGGGTGTGAACTGGCTCCTCCCTCTATGCCCCTCCTACAGACCTCAGTTAGACTTTGTGCCGAGGACTGACTGGACACTCACTAGTGGAGCCCTCCTGAGTTTCTCTAGAAAATACTTTTGTTAGGTTTTTTATTTTCAGGGAGACCTGCTGGCTACAGGCTCCCTGCTGCGAGAGACTGAGGGGAGAGAAGTCAGACCTACTTCTACTTAGTTAAGGGCTCTGCTTCTTAGGCTACTGGACACCATTAGCTCCAGAGGGTCTGATCACTTGGTGCGCCTAGCTGCTTGTTCCCAGAGCCGCGCTGTCACCCCCCTCACAGAAGCCAGAAGAAAGAAGTCGGGTGAGTATGAGAAGAACAGAAGACTTCAAGACGGCAGAAGACTTCGGTACCCAGGTACAGCGCAGCGGTAACGCTGCGCTCCATGCTCCCACACACTATCGCCAACGGCACTCACAGGGTGCAGGGCGCTGGGGGGGGGCGCCCTGGGCAGCATGTTACTGAGGTCCAGGAGCCGGCAGAAGCCTTTTTGGTGCCTCGGCACCGTTTTTCAGACCCCCACCGGCATTTTCAAAGTTTCAAATTTGGCGGGCTGAAGCGCGCCGGGAAGGGGCGGAGCTTAGCCCTGCGGCCTACAGCGTCATTTTCTCCTCCACACGCGGCTGAAGGAGACGCTGGCCGGGGACCTCCACAGCTCCTCTCAAAGTAACGGGGAGCTAACTGGGGAAGCGGGGTGTGCAGTTTGTGCTGCATTTTATTATCATTTAAGCAGCGCTGGTCACATATATCCCTTGACGGGATATTTGGGTGCTGGGGTGTGAGCTGGCATACTCCCTCTGTGTCCTCTATCTGGGCTTCATTGTGGGCCTGTCCCCTAGTTGAGACATTTTGTGTGTGTCGATAATACGTGTCGGTATGTCTGAGGCTGAATGTTATTCACCGGAGGAGGTTGTTGGGGGAGCAGATGCGGGTCTAGATTTGGGCCTGTCGGTGCAGCCGACACCTGATTTACTCCCATTGCTAAGTACAATTAATATGAATGTAGCTTCTTTGTCAAAGAGGTTGGATAAGTCTGAGTTACAGACGCAGGTGTGGAAAAAGTCCATGGAGGAGGCTTTGTCTCAGGTGCAGACCCCATCGGGGTCGCAAAAGCGGCCATTTTACTCAAGTGGTAGATATGGATACCGACACGGACTCTGATTCCGAGGTCGATTTCACTTAGGCTGCTTTACATCCACGATTAGTTAAGAGTATTCAATACATGATTGTGGCTATAAAAGATGTTTTACGCATTTCTGATGAACCTGCGGTACACGAAACAAGGATTTGCTTGTTCAAGGGAAAAAAACCTGAGGTGAAGTTTCCTCCCTCTCATGAAATGAATACTCTTTGTGAAAAGGCTTAGGAGTCGCCGGACAAGAGGTGGCAGATTCCCAAGAGGATTTACATGGCGTATCCTTTCCCCTCTGATTACAGGGAAAAATGGGAGTCGTCTCCAAATGTTGACAAAGCTCTATCTCGTTTGTCTAAGAAAGTGGCGCTTCCGTTTCCTGACACGGCAGCTCTCAAGGATCCGGCGGATCGCAAGCTGGAGACGTCTCTGAAGTCCATTTTTGCTAATTCGGGTGCATTGCTCAGACCTGCTGTGGCGTCGGTATGGGTGAGTAGTGCTATTGCTAAATGGGCTGAGAATTTAGCTAATGATATGGATACCCTTGATAAAGATAATGTTATTTTGACTCTTGGTTATATCAAGGACACTGCAGATTACCTGAAGGATGCGGCGATGGATGTTTGTCTCTTGGGATCAAGAGCCAATGCCATGTCGATATCGGCCAGGAGGGTGTTGTGGATCCATCAATGGAATGCTAATGCCGACTCCAAGAGATCTATGGAAGCTTTACCCTTTAAAGGTAATGTCTTGTTTGGGGACAGCTTGGCTGACCTGGTCTCTACCGCGACGGCGGGTAAGTCCTCTTTTCTTCCCTAGGTTCCCACACAACAGAAAAAGGCACCACATCAGCAGATGCAGTCCTTTCGTCCCAATAAATACAGGCGTGGAAAAGGTTCGTCCTTCCTCGCTTCAAAGGGTAGAGGACGGGGAAGGATGTCGCCTGCCGTGTCAGGCGCCCAGGACCAAAAGTCCTCCCCTGCCTCTACCAAGTCCACCGCATGACTCTGGGGCTTCCCTGGGGGAGTCCGGACCGGTTAGGGGCCGTCTGCGAATCTTCAGTCAGGTCTGGATTCAATCAGACCTGGATCCTTGGGTCCTAGAGATTGTGTCTCAGGGATACAAGCTGGAGTTTCGGGAGGTGCCCCCTCACCGGTTTTTCATTTCGGCCTTACCAGTGTCTCTTCCGGAAAGGGAGGTGGTGCTGGCAGCGATACAAAAATTGTGTCAACAGAGGGTCATTGTTCCCGTTCCCCCGTCCCAACGGGGGGAGGGGTTCTACTCGAGCCTCTTTGTTGTGCCGAAACCGGATGGTTCGGTCAGACCGATTCTGAATCTAAAATCCCTCAATCCATACTTGAAAGTTTTTATGTTCAAGATGGAATCTCTTCGATCTGTGATTTCCAGCCTAGAAGGGGGGTATTTTATGGCGTCAGTCGACATAAAGAATGCCTACTTTCACGTCCCGATATATCCTTCGCATCAGGGCTTCCTCAGGTTTGCGATACAGGATTCTCATTACCAATTTCAGACGTTGCCGTTTGGGCTTTCCACGGCCCCGAGGATTTTCACCAAGGTCATGGCAGAAATGATGGTTCTCCTTCGCAAGCAAAGGGTTACAATTATCCTGTACTTGGACGATCTCCTGATAAAGGCGAAGTCCAAGGAACGGATGCTGAGTAGTGTAAATTTGTCGCTGTCGGTTCTGCGACAGCACGGTTGGGTGCTAAATTTGCCAAAATCTCATTTGATTCCGACCACTCGGCTGCCTTTTCTGGGTATGATTCTGGACACAGAGTTACGGAGAGTATTTCTTCCAGAAGAAAAAGCTCTGGAACTGCAGTCGATGGTCAGGGAACTTCTGAGGCCAACGAGTGTGTAAATCCATCACTGTACTCGGGTTCTGGGGAAAATGGTTGCGGCGTACGAAGCCATTCCGTTTGGCAGGTTTCATGCCCGGGTGTTTCAGTGGGACTTGCTGAGCAAATGGTCCGTGTCTCACCTGCACATGTACCGGAAGATAAGTCTATCTCCCAGAGCCAGAATTTCTCTCCTGTGGTGGCTATAAAGTTCTCACCTCCTAGGAGGATGCCGGTTCGGTATCCTGGACTGGGTACTTCTGACAAAAGATGCAAGTCTCCGGGGCTGGGGTGCACACACCCAAGGAAGAAACTTCCAGGGGAAATGGTCGCTCCAGGAAGCTTGTCCACATAAATGTTCTCGAGTTAAGAGCCATTTACAATGGCCTGCTACAAGCAAGAAGCCTTCTTCAGGGTCGACCTGTCCTGGTACAGTCAGACAACATTACAGCGGTGGCACATATAAACCGTCAAGGCGGAACAAGGAACAGAGCGGCAATGGCGGAGGCCACAAGAATCCTTCGCTGGGTGGAACAACACGTGAGCGCCCTGTCAGCAGTCTTCCTACCAGGAGTGTACAACTGGGAAGCAGATTTCCTCAGCAGACACGATCTCCATCCGGGAGAGTGGGCTCTTCACCAAGAGGTATTTGCAGCGGTGACAAAGCGTTGGGGAATTCTGTTAATCTACATTATTGCGTCTCGTCTCAACAAGTAGCTCCCGAGGTATTGTTCCAGGTCAAGGGACCACCAAGCCAGTGCAGTGGACGCCCTGGTGTCTCCGTGGGTGTTCCAGTCGGTGTATGTGTTCCCTCCACTTCCTCTCATTCCAAAGGTACTGGGGATCATTCGACGAGCAAGGGTTCAGGCGATTCTCGTCATTCCAGATTGGCCAAGAAGGGCCTGGTTCCTGGATCTTCAGGAATTACTGGTGGAAGATCCTTAGCCGCTTCCTCTAAGAGAGGACCTGTTGTTGCAGGGTCCATGCGTGTTTCCAGACTTACTGCGGCTGCGTTTGACAGCATAGAAGTTGAGCGCCAGATCTTAGCTCGTAAGGGTATTCCCGGGGAGGTCATTCCCACTCTCATTAAGGCTAGGAAAGAGGTTACAGCAATACATTATCACCGTATTTGGAGAAAGTATGTTTCCTGGTGTGAGACTAAACTGGCTCCTGCGGAAGATTTTCACCTGGGTCGTTTTCTCCACTTTTTGCAGGCAGGTGTAGATACAGGCCTGAAATTAGGCTCCATCAAAGTGCAGATTTCGGCTTTGTCTATTTTCTTTAAAAAATAATTAGCTGTCCTCCCAGAGGTTCAGACTTTTGTGAAAGGAGTAATGCATATCAATCCTCCGTTTGTGCCTCCTGTGGCTCCATGGGATCTTGAGGTGGTCTTACAGTTTCTCATGTCTTCCTGGTTTGAACCTTTGCGTAAGGTTGAGTTGAAGTTTCTCACTTGGAAGGTAGTCATGCTATTGGCGCTGGCGTCTGCCAGGCGAGTGTCAGAGTTGGCGGCCTTATCTCATAAGAGCCCGTACTTGATTTTTCATTCGGATAGGGCGGAATTGAGGACTCGTCAACAATTTCTGCCGAAGGTGGTTTCTTCGTTTCACATTAACCAACCTATTGTGGTGCCGGTAGCTACGGATGCTGTGGTGGTTCCAAAGTCTCTGGATGTTGTGAGAGCTTTGAAGCTCTACGTCGCCAGAATGGCTGTTTCCAGGAAAACTGATGCGCTATTTGTCCTGTATGATTCCAACAAGATTGGTCATCCTGCTTCAAAACAGATTATTGCACGCTAGATTTGTAGTATGATTCAGCAGGCTCATTCTTCGGCCGGGCTACCAGTGCCAAAGTCAGAGAAAGCCCATTCTACCAGGAAAGTGGGCTCATCTTGGCCGGCTTCCCGAGGCGTCTCGGCTTTACAGCTTTGCCGAGCGGCTACCTGGTCGTGTTCAAACACTTTTGCTAAGTTCTATAAGTTTGATACCCTGGCTGATGAGGACCTTGCGTTTGCTCAGTCGGTGCTGCAGAGTCGTCCGCACTCTCCCGCCTGGTGTGGAGCTTTGGTATAAACCCGATGGTCCTTTCTCTAATGTCCTAGTGGATGCTGGGGACTCGTAAGGACCATGGGGAATAGACGGGCTCCGCAGGAGACAGGGCACTTTAAGAAAGAATTTGGATACTGGTGTGCACTGGCTCCTCCCTCTATGTCCCTCCTCCAGACCTCAGTTTGAATCTGTGCCCGGACGAGCTGGGTGCTACTTAGTGAGCTCTCCTGAGCTTGCTATAAGAAAGTATTTTGGTAGGTTTTTTATTTTCAGGGAGATCTGCTGGCAACAGACTCCCTGCATCTTGGGACTGAGGGGAGAGAAGCAACCCTACTCTCTGCAGATAGGTCTTGCTTCTTAGGCTACTGGACACCATTAGCTCTAGAGGGATCGTACACAGGATCTCACCCTTTGTCGTCCGATCCCGGAGCCGTGCCGCCGTCCCCCTCGCAGAAGCCCGCAGCTGAGGGGGTGGGGCTTCTCTCTCAGCACTCACCAGCGCCATTTTCTCTCCACAGCTCCGGTGAGAGGAAGCTCCCCAGGCTCTCCCCTGCAGATTCACGGTAGAAGAGGGTAAAAAGAGAGGGGAGCACATAAATTAGGCGCAAAAAACATATTATACAGCAGCTACTGGGTTAACACTACGTAGTACGTATGGTGTAATGGTTAGCATTACTGCCTCACAGCACTGAGGTCATGGGTTTGATTCCCACCATGGCCCCAACTGTGTGGAGTTTGTATATTCTCCCCGTACTTGCGTGGGTTTCCTCCGGGTACTCTGGTTTCCTCCCACAATCCAAAAATATACTGGTAGGTTAATTGGCTCTCAACAAAAATTACCCTAGGCGTGAATGAGTCTGCGTGTACATGTGGTAGGGAATATAGATTGTAAGCTCCACTGGGGCAGGGACTTATGTGAATGAGCAAATATTCTCTGTAAAGCGCTGCGGAATATGTGTGCGCTATATAAATAACTGGTAATAAATAATAAATAATAAATAAACACTAAGTTACTGTGTGATTCCTGGGACATATAGCGCTGGGGTGTCTGCTGGCATACTCTCTCTCTGTCTCTCCAAAGATCTTGTTGGGGAACTGTCTTAAAAAAAGAGCATTCCCTGTGTGTGGTGTGTCGGTACGCTTGTGTCGACATGTCTGACGAGGAAGGCTATGTGGAAGCAGAGCGGGAGCAAATGAATGTGGTGTCTCTGCTGACGGCTCCGACACGTGATTGGATAGATATGTTGAAGGATTTAAATGAAAATGTTAATTCCTTACATAAAAGGTTAGAAAAAGCTGAAGCCTTAGGATCAGGCATGGGTTGGTACCCTGACTGTCCCATGTCGCAGAGGCCGACAGGGTCTCAGAAGCGCCCACTATCCCAAATTGTTGACACAGATACCGACATGGATTCTGATTCCAGTGTCGATTATGATGATGCAAAGTTACAGCCAAAATTGGCTAAATCCATCCGTTATATGATTATTGCAATTAAGGATATGTTGCACATCACAGAGGAAGCCCCGGTCCCTGACAGGAGGGTTCATATGTATGGGGAAAAGAAGCCGCAGGTAACTTTCCCCCCTCACATGAACTCAATGAGTTATGTGAAAAGGCCTGGGAATCTCCAGATAAAAAAATGCAGATTTCCAAAAGGTCTTCTTATGGCGTATCCCTTCCCGCCAACGGACAGGTTATGCTGGGAAACCTCCCCTAGGGTGGACAAGGCGTTAATACGTTTATCCAAAAAGGTAGCCCTGCCGTCTCAGGATACGGCTACCCTCAAAGATGTTGCGGATAGAAAACAGGAAGGTACCCTGAAATCTATTTATACACACTCAGGTACCTCAGGGCCGAAACTAGGATTTTCGTCACCCGGGGCAAGGCAATAGTTTGCGCCCCCCTTCCCCGCCCAAAAAAACAACAAAAAATAGCAACAGTAAAACAAACTCTGTCAGACTAAAATATCAGATTACCAGGAAATTTGAAAAAAGGAGATACTATTGGACAATATTTTCCTATGTGCATCAAATGCCCTACAGTATGCGTCACATGCCCTGCCAGCGTGTTCAACTACATGATCCACCGTGTGTCCCCATACATTGCACTATATAATAACACTTCGTCACTGCACTACATTCTCCTATCCACTGCACTGCATCACTATACTACATCCCCTACATGCTGAACTACATCACTACACTACATGCCCCTATGCTCTGCACTACATACCCTATATGCTACACTACATCACTACACTACATCCCCTTATATGCTACACCACATCAGTGCACTACATGCCCCTATATACTGCAATACATTACTACACTACATACCCTATATTGTACACTACATCACTACGCTACATCCCCCTATAAGCTACACCAAATCCCCCCATCTGGGAGGCAAAGCGGAGCTTGATACTGCTGAGAGCACAGTGCACTTCTATAGCCTGTACAGTGCACTGCACGCTAGTCGCAGCACTGCGTGGCAAAGAAGAGGGTTTAAGACAGAAGCTGGCATGGAAGAGATCCCAGGTACTGGAGCTCACCTGCACAGCATTGGAGCCAGCTGTGGGCAGACAGGTGGGTCAGAGACATTGCCAAGGGTGCTGTCTGGTGCCTTACTGGAGCAGCACAGCACTGCCGGTACAAAAAACAACCTTAAAAAAAACAACCTTTTCCTCTGTAACTCCTTGACGCCCCCTCAAATCCTGCACCCGGGGCGCATGCCCCCTTAGCCCCTCCCTAGTTACGGCCCTGTACCTTACTGAGGCCAGCAATAGCGTCGGCCTGGGTGTGTAGTGCAGTAGCAGCATGGATGGATACCTTGTCCGAGGAACTTGACACCTTAGACAAGGATACTATACTAATGACCCTGGGGCATATTAAAGACGCTGTCCTGTATATGAGAGATGCTCAAAGAGACATTAGCCTGCTGGGCTCTAGAATAAATGCTATGTCGATTTCTGCCAGATGTGTCCTGTGGACTCGGCAATGGACAGGTGATGCCGACACTCTAAAAAGCACATGGAGGTTTTGCCTTACAAGGGTGAGGAATTGTTTGGGGAGGGTCTCTCGGATCTGGTCTCCACAGCTACTGCTGGAAAATCAAATTTTTTGCCATATGTTTCCTCACAACCTAAGAAAGCACCGTATTACCAAATGCAGTCCTTTCGATCGCAGAAAAACAAGAAAGTCCGAGGTGCGTCCTTTCTTGCCAGAGGCCGGGGCAGAGGAAAGAAGCTGCACAACACAGCTAGTTCCCAGGAGCAGAAGTCCTCCCCGGCTTCCACAAAATCCACCGCATGACGCTGGGGCTCCACAGGCGGAGCCAGGCCCAGTGGGGGCGCGTCTCCGAAATTTCAGCCACAAGTGGGTTCACTCCCAAGTAGATCCCTGGGCTATAGAGATTGTGTCTCAGGGATACAAGTTGGAATTCGAGGAGATGCCCCCTCACCGATACCTAAAATCGGCCCTGCCAGCCTCCCCACACGAGAGGGAGATAGTGTTATCTGCAATTCACAAGTTGTATCTGCAACAGGTGGTGGTCAAGGTTCCCCTCCTTCAACAAGGAATGGGTTATTATTCTACCATGTTTGTAGTCCCGAAACCGGACGGTTCGGTCAGACCCATATTGAATCTAAAATCCCTGAACATATACCTGAAAAGGTTCAAGTTCAAGATGGAATCGCTAAGAGCGGTCATTGCCAGCCTGGAAGGGGGGGATTTTATGTTGTCTCTGGACATAAAGAATGCTTACCTGCATGTCCCCATTTATCCACCTCATCAGGCGTACCTCAGATTTGTGGTACAGGATTGTCATTACCAATTTCAGACGTTGCCGTTTGTTCTCTCCACGGCACCGAGAATATTTACCAAGGTAAGGGCGGAAATGATGGTAATCCTGCGAAAGCAAGGAGTTACAATTATCCCATACTTGGACGATCTCCTCATAAAAGCGAGATCGAAAGAACAGTTGCTGAGCAGTGTAACACTTTCTCTGGAAGTGTTACAGCAACACGGCTGGATTTTAAATATTCCAAAGTCACAGTTGGTTCCTACGACTCGTCTGCCCTTCCTGGGCATGATTTTAGACACAGTCCAGAAAAGGGTTTATCTCCTGATGGAGAAAGCTCAGGAAATCATAACGTTGGTCAGGAACCTATTGAAACCAAAACAGGTGTCAGTGCATCACTGCACTCGTGTCCTGGGAAAGATGGTGGCATCATATGAGGCCATTCCTTTCGGCCGATTCCATGCGAGGACTTTTCAGTGGGACTTACTGGACAAGTGGTCCGGATCACATCTTCAGATGCATCAGTTAATCACCCTATCCCCCAGGACCAGGGTGTCTCTCCTGTGGTGGCTAAGAGCACTCACCTTCTCGAGGGACGCAGATTCAGCATTCAGGACTGGGTCCTGGTGGCCACGGATGCAAGCCTCCGAGGTTGGGGTGCAGTCACACAGGGAAGAAATTTACAAGGTCTGTGGTCAAGTCAAGAGACTTGCCTTCACATCAACATCCTGGAACTAAGGGCCATATACAACGCCCTACGTCAAGCGGAGACTCTGCTTCACGACCAACCTGTTCTGATCCAGTCAGACAACATCACCACAGTGGCTCATGTAAACCGCCAAGGCGGCACAAGGAGCAGAGTGGCGATGGCGGAAGCCACCAGAATTCTTTGCTGGGCGGAGAATCACGTAAGCGCACTGTCAGCAGTGTTCATCCTGGGAGTGGACAACTGGGAAGCAGACTTCCTCAGCAGACACGACCTCCACCCGGGAGAGTGGGGACTTCATCAGGAAGTCTTCGCACAAATTACAAGTCGGTGGGAACATCCACAGGTGGACAGGATGGCATCCCACCTCAACAAAAAACTACAGTGGTATTGCGCCAAGTCAAGGGACCCTCAGGCAATAGCTGTGGACGCTCTGGTGACACTGTGGGTGTTCCAGTTGGTTTATGTATTTCCTCCTCTTCCTCTCATACACAAGGTACTGAGGATAATACGAAAAAGAGGAGTAAGAACAATACTCATTGTTCCAGATTGGCCGCAAAGGATTTGGTATCCAGATCTGCAAGAGATGCTCACAGAAGAACCGTGACCCCTTCCTCTAAGACAGAACTTGTTGCAACAGGGGCCCTGTCTGTTCCAAGACTTACTGCGGCTGCGTTTGACGGCATGGCAGTTGAACGCCAGATCCTAGTAGAAAAAGGCATTCCGGATGAGGTCATTCCAACGCTGATAAAGGCTAGGAAGGACTTAACAGCTCAACATTATCACCGGATTTGGCAAATATATGTTGCTTGGTGTGAGGCCAGGAATGCTCCTATGGAGGAATTCCAGCTGGGCCATTTCCTTCACTTCCTACAGGCTGGAGTGAATTTGGGCCTAAAATTGGGTTTCATTAAGGTCCAGATTTCGGCCCTATCCATTTCGTTCAGAAAGAGTTGGCCTCTCTATGTTAGGATCTCCTGCTCTGTGCTGCCACGTCGCCATGGCAACCGGGAGGCAAGTGTTAGCGAAGTAACCTGAGCGCAGCTGATACTCCGGTCCGGGTTTTTACTGTGCAGTGGTTACAGGCTCTGTGCACGGCAGGTAATCCGGTGCTGGTTTTGTGCTCACAGTCTGTGAGGTCTGAGTGGGGCGTGGACAGCACCTGCTATATAAACCATCCTCTCAGGCTAGGCAAATGCTGCTGAATCTTTGTTTGTTAGTCAGTTCCAGAGAATTAGCTAGTACTGTGTGACTTTGTATTTACTTGTTGCTTACTGCAAATAGGCCTTGGGATTCGGTACTTCATTCTGCCAATCCGGACCTAGCAGTAAGACTGGAGTCAGTTGTTTAACCTGCTAGGGTTCTTTTGCTATTCTGTGAACCCTGCAGGTTTGCGGCTGTACTCTCAGACCTGCCTGCTTAATCCTCTCTCACTGTGCAGGGCGTCCAGGTGTCAGTTTAGTGGCAGTAAGCTGAACCTGTGCCCTGCAAGTGTGGGTTAGGATTGTGGTTTCTCTCCTTGTGTCTATATTTCTATCTCTGACCAAGGAGTTTATTCCCACACCCGTTGGTAACCCTTTGGGGTTTTTTCTGTTGCTCTTAGCAACATCATTTCAGGTGCTCCACATGTTAAATCACTACATCTCGCTTCATTGTCCGCTCTATTCCATCTGAGCATTCCTGACACTAGGGAGACACCCAGTTCCTGAGCCTTCGGGCTTCTCTGTTCATCTTCTGTGTATGTTATGTTATACTGTCTGTGAGTTTGTTTGCTCCGCATCCCTCTCTGTTCATACACCGGTATACTCCTGTTAGCACTGGTGTGCATAACATATTCAGCAGCCTTACTCCTGTTGAAATTTTGTGGGAATATGGAGCATACCCCTCAAAATATTTTGCAACAGGTGGTCGATCAGGTGCAGGTTCTGACTCGACAATTTAATGAGATGTCTATTAAAATGAACACCCCGCAGGCCGCTAGCGGAGCTCCCGCAGCAGCTGCGGCAAGTTCAGGGGTTAAGGAGCCGAAAGTAAATCTCCCGGATCGTTTTTCTGGAGACCGCTCGCAGTTCTTTTGTTTCAAGGAGAGTTGTAAGCTATATTTCAGGCTTAGGCCCCAGTCTTCTGGGTCGGAGATTCAGCGGGTGGGCATGGTGATTTCCTTGCTACAAGGAGACCCACAGGTTTGGGCATATGGGTTGCAGCCTGACTGTCCGTCGCTTAAAAGTGTTGATGTTTTTTTTTACGGCACTGGGCATTTTGTATGATGACCCTGACAAGATGGCTTCAGCCGAGGCTCAGATTACGGTCCTTAAGCAAGGGCGACGGCCAGCTGAGGTTTAGAGTACTGAGTTTCGGAGGTTGGCTCATGATACCCAGTGGAATGACCCAGCCCTGAGATACCAGTACCGAAGGGGCCTTTCTGGCCAGATAAAGGACCAACTGGTACAATATCCCTCGCCTGATAGCTTAGATCAGCTCATGCAGTTATCCATCCGGGTGGATAGACGGCTGAGAGAGCGTAGGCTTGAAAGGGAGACCGCAGTTTCCTTTTTTCCCAAGGGAACCTCAGACTCTGAGGAATATTCCGAGGAGCCTATGCAGATTGGGGCTACCCGCCTCTCCTCGCGTGAGAAGACGCGGAGGAGACAGCAGGATTTGTGTTTGTACTGTGGGAATAAAGGTCATGTTGTAGTATCATGCCCAGCAAAGCCGGAAAACTTCAGGGCCTGAGGGTGATGGGAAATATCCTGTCAGGCCAGAAGTCAGAATTTCCCAAAAAGACTTTTCTCATTCCGGTGACTTTGGAGATCCTCGGTCAAACTGTCAAGACTGAGGCCTTTGTGGACAGTGGGGCCGATGGGATTTTCATGGACCGTCAATTCGCCCTGGAACACTCTGTTCCCTCAGTACCTTTGGCATCAGAGATTGAGATCTGTGGGTTAAACGGGGAACCATTGTCCCAGGGTAAAATTACCTCCTGCACCAGCCAAATTCCTTTGTTTATTGGAGCCACACACTCTGAAAAATTGTCTTTCTATGTGACTGTCTGTTCTTTTGCCCCATTGGTTTTGGGGTTACCCTGGTTAAGGGCCCATAACCCTCAATTTGACTGGGTCTCTGGGGAGATTCTTAGTTGGGGTAGTGATTGTTTCAGGAGTTGCTTGAGCCTTCCAGTCAGGCTCTTACAGCTAAGTTTGCCAGGGTTGCCAGGATGTTATGCAGATTTTGCGGATGTGTTCTCCAAAAAAGTTGCGGAGGTACTACCTCCCCATCGCCCCTATGACTGTGCCATTGATTTGTTGCCGGATGCTAAGCTTCCCAAGAGCAGGTTGTACTCCCTGTCACGTCCTGAGACTCAGGCTATGGCAGAGTACATTCAGGAGAACTTGGCTAAGGGATTTATCAGACCCTCACAGTCCCCAGATGGGTCGGGGTTCTTCTTCGTGGGTAAAAAGGACGGTTCATTGCGACCCTGCATCAACTTCAGGGAATTGAACCGTATCACGATTAAAAACTTGTACCCACTGCCTCTCATTTCGGTTTTGTTTGACCAGCTTCGTACTGCCACCATTTTTTCTAAGATTGACCTACGCGGTGCTTACAATCTAATCCGAATAAGAGAGGGGGATGAATGGAAGACTGCCTTTAATACCCACTCAGGGCATTATGAATATTTGGTGATGCCTTTTGGGCTCTCTAATGCCCCGGCAGTCTTCCAGGAATTCATGAACGATGTGCTCAGGGAATATTTGGATAGATTCTTAGTTGTTTATCTAGATGACATCCTAATCTTCTCCCATTCCCTGGAGGAACATCGGAAGCATGTACGCTTAGTCCTCCAGAAACTCAGAGACCACCAGCTTGGGGCGAAGCTGGAGAAGTGCAAATTTGAAGTCCAGCAAATCGCATTTCTAGGGTATATTATTTCCTCAGAAGGTTTCCAAATGGAGGGTTCTAAGGTACAGGCAGTCCTGGATTGGGTGCAGCCCACTAGTTTGAAGGCGCTTCAGCGTTTTCTGGGCTTTGCGAATTTTTATAGACGGTTCATCGCTGGATTTTCGTCTATAGTGGCCCCCTTGGTGGCACTCACTAAGAAAGGGGCGGATGTTGCTCACTGGTCTTGTGAGGCCAAAGCGGCCTTTGCCCGTCTCAAAAGGGCATTTGTCTCGGCCAAGGTGCTGCGACACCCAGATCCAGAGCGTCGTTTTGTGGTAGAAGTGGATGCCTCTGAGATAGGTATTGGGGCAGTGCTCTCTCAGATGGGGGTGTCTGATAATCGCCTTCATCCCTGTGCTTACTTTTCCCATAAATTTTCGTCTGCCGAGATGAATTATGATGTGGGTAACCGGGAATTGTTGGCTATAAAGGATGCACTCGGGGAGTGGAGACACTGGCTTGAGCGGGCTAAGTTTGTGGTCTCAATTCTCACCGACCATAAGAATCTGGCATATTTAGAGTCAGCGAAGCGGCTCAATGCCAGGCAGGCACGTTGGGCTTTGTTTTTTGCTCGCTTTAATTTTTTGATAACATATCACCCTGGGTCAAAAAACATCAAGGCTGATGCGCTCTCCCGCAGTTTTGCTCCAGTCCAAGAGACCACCGAGGAGCCATTGCCCATTGTGTCCCCATCATGTATTAAAGTGGGCATTACCCAGGACCTCTTGTCATTAGTCCTTAGAGCAGAGGAGCAGGCTCCTCCAGACCTTCCGGTAGGTCTCTTGTTTGTGCCTCCTAGGTTAAGACAGCGAGTGTTCCTGGAATTCCATGCCAAGAGATCGGCAGGGCTTCCGGGTATTGCCAGAACTCGGGAGTTGCTGTCTAGGGCGGTGTGGTGGACCTCGGTGGCTAGGGATGTGGATCAGTGGGTTCGGGCATGTGACGTTTGTGCCCGAAATAAAACTCCTAGAGGGGTTCCTGTCGGCCCATTACATCCACTCTCTATTCCATCTAAGCCATGGACCCACATTTCCATGGATTTTGTGGTGGACTTGCCCAAATCCTCTGGGATGACAGCCATTTGGGTTGTCGTTGACAGGTTTTCGAAGATGGCGCATTTCGTTCCACTGGTTGGGCTGCCATCGGCCAGACGCCTGTCTGAGTTATTTATGCAGCATGTTGTGCGCCTCCACGGGTTGCCACTTGATGTGGTCTCTGACCGTGGATCCCAGTTTGTGGCCAAATTCTGGAGGGCATTTTGTTCTGATCTCCAGATTTCTGTGAGCTTGTCGTCAGGCTACCATCCACAGTCTAATGGGCAGACTGAGAGGGTGAACCAGTCCTTGGAGCAGTTCCTCAGGTGTTATGTCTCCAAGTGTCATACTGACTGGGTTGCTCATCTGTCCATGGCGGAGTTTGCCTATAACAACGCGGCTCACTCTGCTACAGGGATCTCTCCCTTCCTTTGTGTGTATGGGCATCATCCTAAGGCCAATTCTTTTGACCCCCTGGATTCCACACCTGGTGGTTCCTCTGTGGTTTCGGCCCTTAGGGGTATTTGGAGGAAAGTGAAGAAAGCCCTTGTGTCTGTGTCATTAGTGACCAAAAGGGTTTTTGATAAGCGGAGAAGACCCTGCAGCTTCAAATTAGGAGACTTCGTCTGGTTGTCCACCAAGTATTTGAAGTTGAGACAGCCATCTCATAAGTTAGGCCCCCGGTTTATCGGCCCTTATAAGATCACCAGGGTTATTAATCCGGTGGCATTTCAGTTAGATCTGCCCCGTTCATTGGGTATCAATAAAACATTTTATTGTTCCCTTTTAAAACTGGCGGTTAGTAATCCTTCTTCCAGTGGAAGACCTTCTCCTCTTCTGATACGGGGTCAGAGGGAGTTTGTGGTTGAAAGGGTTCTTGACTCCAAGATGGTTCGGGGTCGGCTGTCATTTTTGGTGCACTGGAAGGGGTATAGCCCGGAGGAGCGGTCGTGGGTGCGCAGTTGTGATCTTCATGCCCCCAGACTGATACGCTCTTTCTTCTCGCAGTTCCCCGATAAACCCGGTGGTAGGGGTTCTTTGACCCCTCGTCAGAGGGGGGTACTGTTAGGATCTCCTGCTCTGTGCTGCCACATCGCCATGGCAACCGGGAGGCAAGTGTTAGCGAAGTAACCTGAGCGCAGCTGATACTCCGGTCCGGGTTTTTACTGTGCAGTGGTTACAGGCTCTGTGCAAGGCAGGGAATCCGGCGCTGGTTTTGTGCTCACAGTCTGTGAGGTCTGAGTGGGGCGTGGACAGCACCTGCTATATAAACCATCCTCTCAGGCTAGGCAAATGCTGCTGAATCTTTGTTTGTTAGTCAGTTCCAGAGAATTAGCTAGTACTGTGTGACTTTGTATTTACTTGTTGCTTACTGCAAATAGGCCTTGGGATTCGGTACTTCATTCTGTCAATCCGGACCTAGCAGTAAGACTGGAGTCAGTTGTTTAACCTGCTAGGGTTCTTTTGCTATTCTGTGAACCCTGCAGGGTTGCGGCTGTACTCTCAGACCTGCCTGCTTAAACCTCTCTCACTGTGCAGGGCGTCCAGGTGTCAGTTTAGTGGCAGTAAGCTGAACCTGTGCCCTGCAAGTGGGGGTTAGGATTGTGGATACTCTCCATGTGTCTATATTTCTATCTCTGACCAAGGAGTTTATTCCCACACCCATTGGTAACCCTTTGGGGTTTTTTCTGTTGCTCTTAGCAACATCATTTCGGGTGCTCCGCATGTTAAATCACTACATCTCGCTTCATTGTCCGCTCTATTCCATCTGAGCATTCCTGACACTAGGGAGTCCCCAGCATCCACAATGGACTACGAGAAATAGATTTATCGGTAAGTAAAGTCTTATTTTTGGAGTCCCCATCATCCTCTAGGACGTAAGAGAAAATAGGATTTTAGTACCTACTGGTAAATCCTTTTCTCCTAGTCCGTAGAGGATGCTGGGCGTCCATCCCAGTGCGGACTGTTACTTGCAGTGTATTCTTGCTGGTTAAATTAGTTTATACACGGGTTGTGTGTTTATGGTTTTCAGCTTGTTGCTGTTTTTAATTTATACTGTTATCTGGTTTACTGTTACTCTGGTTGCACGGTATGTTTGTGGTGTGGGCTGGTATGTTTGTAGCCCTTAGTTTAAACAAAAATCCTTTCCTTGAAATGTCCGTCTCTCCTGGGCACATTTCCTATAACTGAGGTCTGGAGGATGGGCATAGAGGGAGGAGCAAGTTCACACCCACTCAAAGTCTTTTCAGTGTGCCCAAGCTCCTGCAGATCCCGTCTATACCCCATGGTCCTTTCGGAGTCCCCAGCAATCTCTACGGACTAGGAGAAAAGGATTTACCGGTAGGTACTAAAATCCTATTTTAAGGATTGGCACAGCAGTATACAGTGCATAGGCACTGTATACAGACCCCCGCCAGTATAAATAAAAGCGGGACACTAGCGCGCCATTTAGGGGGCGGGGCTTCGTCCTCCAGCTCTAATCAGCGCCATTTTCTCTTCACAGCAAGCTGCAGAGATGCTGGTCATGGCCCTTAACTTCTGTCACAAGTAACAGGGTGCAAAAACGGGGGGGGGGGGGGGGGGGGGCACAGCAAATTTTGGTGTTGTATATATTTATGTATAAAAGCGCTGCTAGGTCTGGGGAATTGTATATTCCTTCCGACCGGGTGAGGCGCTGGGTGTGAGCTGGCAAACTCCTTCTCTGTCTCTCTGAAGGACCTTATGTGGGTCTGTCCCCTATAGCCCAGTGTGTTAGTGGGTGTCGGTACGCGTGTGTCGACATGTCTGGGGCTGAGTGCTCTTCCCAGGAGGAAGCTGGTTTGGGGGCGGAACAGAATGTGGGAGTGCATCTGTTGGCACCGCCGACTGCTGATTGGGTAGATATGTGGAGTGTCTTAAATGCAAGTGTGGCTTTGTTGCATAAAAGATTAGACAAATCTGAGTCTCAGAACCAAGCATGGAGATAATCCATGGGAGATGTTTTGTCACAAACTCAGATCTCTTCGGGGGTCACAGAAACGTTCGTTTACCCAGATAGCAGACACAGATACCGACACGGATTCAGACTCCAGTGTCGACTATAGTGATGCCAAATTGAATCCTAAACTTGCTAAGAGCATTCAGCACATGATTGTGGCAATAAGGGACGTGTTACATATCACGGAAGACCCTGCTGTCCCTGAGACAAGGGTCTGTATGTATAAGGAAAAGAAACCTGAGGTAACATTTCCTCCCTCTCATGAACTGAACACTCTTTTTGAAAGGGCTTGGGAAACTCCTGACAAAAAGTTACTGATTCCCAAGAGAATTTCTATGGCATATCCTTTTCCCTCTGAGGATAGGATAAGGTGGGAGTCAACACCCACGGTGGACAAAGCTCTAGCGCGGTTGTCCAAGAAGGTGGTGCTGCCGTCCCCTGACACGGCAGTCCTAAAGGATCCTGCAGATCGTAAGCAGGAAACTACCTTGAAATCCATTTATTTCACTACGGGTATGCTGCTCAGGCCGGCCGTGGCATCGGCATGGGTGATTAGCGCTATTGAAAAGTGGGCAGATACCTTGTCATCTGAAATAGACACCCTGGATAGGGATAGCATGCTTTTTGACGCTGGGTCATATCAGGGACGCTGCGGTCTATTTAAAGGAGGCTGCAAGAGATATTGGCCTCTTGGGGTCAAGGGCCAATGCCATGGCAATCTCAGCTAGGAGAGCGTTGTGGACTCATCAATGGAATGGTGATGTTGACTCTAAAAAGGCTATGGAGGCTCTGCCCTATAAAGGTGGTGTTTTGTTTGGTGATGGCCTGGCGGACCTGGTATCTACAGCTACTGTGGGTAAGTCATCTTTTCTACCTTTTGTCCCTCCAGCAAAAGAAAACGTCTCAGTATTAGATGCAGTCCTTTCGGTATAATAAATTCAAAAAAGTACGAGGGTCCTCCTTCCTTGCCGCTAGAGGTAAGGGAAGGGGAAAAAGATCGCCGGCTGTGGCAAGCCCCCAGGAGCAGAAGTCCTTCCCAGCTTCTACCAAGTCCACGCTGGGGATCCGTTGCGGGAGTCCGCACCAGTGGCGGCACGTCTTTAGCTCTTCAGTCAGATCTGTGCTCACTCAGGCATGGATCCTTGGGTGCTGGAAATTGTGACCCAAGGGTACAAACTGGAGTTCAGAGACGTGCCCCTCACCGATTTTTCAAATCGGCCTTGCCAGCTTCTCTTCTGGAAAGGGAAGTAGTGTGCACTACAATACAAAAGCTGTGTCAACAACAAGTCATTGTCGCGGTACCCCCGTCACAACGGGGAGAAGGGTTTTATTCACGCCTGTTTGTGGTCCCGAAGCCGGATGGCTCGGTCAGACCGATTCTGAACTTAAAATCCCTCAATCTGTATTTGAAAAGATTAAAATTCAAAATGGAATCTCTCCGAGCAGTGATATCCAGTCCGGAAGGGGGGTATTTTATGGTGTCAGTCGACATAAAGGATGCTTACCTACATGTCCCCATATATCCTCCACATCAATCTTACCTGAGGTTTGCTGTTCAGGATTGTCATTACCAATTTCAGATGTTGCTGTTTGGGCTTTCCACAGCTCTGAGGATTTTCACTAAAATAATGGCAGAGATGATGGTGCTCACAAGGTGTCACAATTATCCCGTACTTGGACGATCTCCTGATAAAGGCGAGATCAAAGGAGCAGTTACTAAGAAACGTTGCGCTCTCCCTGACAGTGCTGCAACAACATGGTTGGCTCCTGAATTTGCCAAAGTCACAGTTGGTTCCGACAACACGGCTGTCATTCTTGGGCATGATTCTGGACACGGACCTGCAGAGAGTTTTTCTCCCAGTGGAAAAAGCTCTGGAAATCCAGAACATTGTCAAAGGGATTCTGAAACCGGCAAGAGTGTTGATTCATCAATGTACTCTGGTGCTGGGGAAGATGGTGGCGGCCTACGAGGCCATTCCTTTTGGCAGGTTCCATGCCAGGGTGTTTCAGTGGGACCTGTTTGACAAGTGGTCCGGTTCTCACCTGCACATGCACCGGAAAATAAGCCTATCTTCCAGGACCAGAGTTTCTCTCCTGTGGTGGCTCCAAAGTTCTCACCTCCTAGGGGGATGCAGGTTCGGGATCCAGGATTGGATCCTGGTGACCACGGATGCAAGTCTCCGAAGCTGGGGAGCGGTCACACAGTGGGAAAATTTCCATGGAAAATGGTCTGCACATAAACATTCTGGAATTAAGAGCCATCTACAACGGCCTTCTACAAGCGGAACATCTCCTTTGAGGACTGTCAGTCCTGATTCAGTCGGACAACATAACAGCAGTGGCGTACATAAACCGCCAAGGCGGAACAAGGAGCATAGCAGCAATGGCGGAGGCCACAAGAGTTCTCCGCAGGGCGGAAAAACATACAGGTGCTCTCTCGGCAGTCTTCATTCCAGACGTGGACAACTGGGAAGCAGATTTCCTCAGCAGAGTGGGGTCTTCATCAAGAGGTCTTTGCAGAAGTGACAAGTCATTGGGGAATTCCTCAAATAGACATGATGGCGTCTCGCCTCAACAAGAAACTTCAGAGATATTGTTCCAGGTCGAGGGACCCTCAAGCCAGTGCGGTGGACACCCTGGTGATGCCCTGGGTGTTTCAGTCGGTCTATGTGTCCCTCCACTTCCACTCATTCCAAAGGTGATAAGCCCCATAAGAAGAACAGGTGTTCAGGCGATACTCTTTGTTCCAGATTGGCAACGGAGGGCCTGGTATCCAGATCTTCAGGAACTGCTCATAGCAGATCCCTGGCCTCTTCCTCTAAGAGAGAATCTGTTACAGCAAAGGCCGTGCGTGTTTCAAGACTTACCGCGGTTGCGTTTGACGGCATGGCGGTTGAACGCTAGATCTTAGCCCGGAAGGGTATTCCTGGTGAAGTCATCCCTACACAGTGTACGTACACCTATATCTGTACGTACACTGACATACACACACCAACATCTACACATAAACACGCTGACCCCTAAACGTACACCAACGTACCTACACCTGTATCTATACCTACACATGCTGACACCAGGACGTACACCGGCTTACCCACATGTGAATCTATACATACATGTGCTGACACCTGGACATACACTGATGTACCCACACCTAACATCTATACATACACATGCTGACACCTGGACATATACAGACGTACCCACATTTGCATCCATGCATATATAGATGTAGGTGTGTGTACGTCAGTGTACGTCCAGGTGTCAACGCGTGTATGTATAGATGCAGGTGTGGGTATGTCTGTGTATGTCCAGGTGTCAGAATGTGTATGTATAGATGCAGGTGTGGGAACGTCAGTGTAGGTCCAGGTGTCAGCGCGTGCATGTATAGATGCAGGTACTTGTATGTCCAGATGTCAGTGCATGTATGTATAGATGCGAGTGTGGGTACGTCGGTGTATGTCCATTTGTCAGCGGGTGTATGTATAGATGCAGGTGCTTGTACGTCGGTGTATGTCCAGGTGTCAGCATGTGTATGTATAGATGAAGGTGTGGGAATTTTGGTGTATGTCCAGGTGTCAGCGCGTGTATGTATGGATATTAGGTGTGGGTACATCAGTGTATGTCCAGGTGTCAGCGCATGTATGTATAGATGCTGGCTAATAATCACGCAGCGTGCCCCCCACCAACCACAAAACTCCCCCACCCCCCTGTATGACATAAACACCGCTAATTCCACTTACACACAATAATTTCAATTTGCGACCAGGAGCCGGCAATGTATGTGCACCCAAATGAAGCCACTGTACATGCCCTGCAGGCTGCTATGTACTGCACAGGTGCAACAAATTGAAATGCCCTATCTTTAAAATGGGGCATATTTTACTTAATTAAAAAAACCTGTAACTTTCTGAAAAACCTTAACCCCAAAAGGCACTACACTAACATCGGGGTGTAGAGTTGGATCTTGATCCAAGGCACCAACAGGCTAAAGCAGGCATGTCCAACCTGCGGCCCTCCAGCTGTTGAGAAACTACACATCCCAGCATGCCCTGACACAGCTTTAGCATTCTCTGACAGCAAAACAGTGTCAGGGCATGCTGGGATATGTAGTTTCACAACAGCTGGAGGGCCGCAGGTTGGACATGCCTGGGCTAAAGCTTTGACTGTTCCCAGGATGCCTTGCACTGCCTCCTCTATAACCCTGCCCAGTGGAGTTCCTAGACCTTTGTGGGCCCCATAGCAAAATTCTGAATGGGCCCACCAGCACTCAACAAGAATGAGTGGCGTTTGGGGTCAGAAAAGTAGAGGGGAAGGGGTCTGACAGAGTAGGGGGCAGGACATGAATGGATGGAAACTGAGGTGTCCATTATATAAAGAAATACAGTATGTGTGTGTGTGTGTGTGTGTGTGTGTATATCACATATAAGGGAAATTCAAATGCCCCCAATTATTGCGCCCATTACACTCTGGTTTAGGTGCACAAAGCACCTAAACCTGAATAAAGTAATGGGCGCGATCGTGAAAAGACACCGTTTGGGTGCCCAAATGGGTGTCTCTGCGCGCATTTCAGCTTGTTACCCCTGGGGGAAGCGAGCTGAAATAAACGTGTCGCACCCGTTGGCAGCAACATTAGAATAGCTGCTGACTGGCACAATTGAGGGAGGAAAGGGACATTTGAATCCAGCCCATAGATGCAATGTGAATATGTAATTTGTACCTTCCTATCTTAAAATGTATATACAGTGTATACACTAGAGGTATTCCAAACCCCTTAATCCTAACATTGTAATTTGCTTAAACATCCTAGTGATATTTGGTGGACCCCCTTTCTTCAGGTAAACCTTAGTTACCTCTTATACCAGTAAATAAAGACACGGAGACATGATTTTGGCAGAAAAATTGCTAGCTATTTATTTGACCCTAACCATAGCAAAACCTGTAATTAGAAAAAAGATTGTTAAGATGCCGAATCAGCCGGCATAATGGTGGCAGAAAAAAGAACGGCTCAATTAAACTATTGTTAAACTTAAAAATGGTAAACTGACCAAACCGTCCAAACCCCTATCAAAATCGGTAATAGGTGTCAACACAACCCCCACAGTGACTTCCCACCGCTCCTGGGTGCCCTGCCGCTGCCTCCCGGATGGGTGGTCGAGCGGCCATTAAGTCGATGGAGGTGAGTGCACCTAAACCATATATCACTGAAACTTACTACCTATAAAAAACCATACAACTACAAACTGCCGTTCTTTTCCGCCAACAGCGAAAGACTCCATCCCAGAGTCCTCGCACCGCCACCATAACCTACCCTAACTCCTGCAACACTAGGAACAGATCCACCAGGAAAAACATCATCCCCTCATTGGATAGATGCACACCATCAGGCCGAAAAAGATGATTGTCTCGGAACCGAATCCTAGGGTGGCGAACCACTTTGCCTCCGTGGGACAGGACCCACTTCGCCACCGCCCCATTCACCTTCTTCCTGGCCTCGTCTATTACGCGTCCGTCCTCCACACCTCGCCAACTCAACCTTGGCACCATAAGGGAAAATACCAATACGCAATTGGTCCAGATCTTGAATCATGGCCCACCGTAACTCCAAGGAAGTCCTCTTCCCTAGGTCATTGCCACCTAAGTGGACAACCAGAACCTCAGGCATTCCATGCTTGCTGGCCTGACTGACTAGTCTACCCAAAAGATCTTTCCACATCATGCCTCGCCAACCAAGCCATCTGATTCCCTGACCTACAGGAAAACTCCGAGACCTATCAGAGGCCAAAAACCTTGCTGCCCAAAAGACATACGAGTGGCCGACCACCCAAACGGGCAAGCCATCAGCAAAACAACCTGAAAAGGAGGAAAAAGGGGTAAAATTGGTTACTAGAATTCTACGCCATAGCTTGTAAATGAGTTAACCTGAAGGATCTGCCAAAAAGAAAAAAAAATTATTTGCGTCCAAGTATCGCAGCAGTCACGGCCTAGCCGATCACCCGAGCTTCTAGCTGATTTGAAGCAAAAACATTAACACACGAAAGGAAAGGTAAAAGAAACAAAACGAAATTAAAAAGGGGGGGGGGGATGTAAAAAGGGGAAAAACATGAAGTAACTCAGCTGGAGGTGAAAGCATAAAACCTGCTGAGGGACTTAGATTAGAACAGATCAGCCGAATTAATGATTAGAATTCAGTCCGTCAAGTCAGGCAAAAAGCACAAAATAACTCCAGACCCCCGCTGCCGGCTCACGCCAGCAGCAGCGAGTGGCTAATCCCTGAGTAGGATCACACACGGGTAAACAGACCAACGAACAGCAAACATAACATGTGAAGAAAAAACAAACCAACATGATCTTACTCTAAGCTTTATAAAACAAACTACGCCTGAGCAAAATATCTCAGGCGACGGGGCGAATGTAGCGCTTGTAACAGGACGACTTCCATCGTCCCACCGCCTGGATTTGCGCCCCCGAAAAGCCCGCAGCCGCAGCCGCCGTCGCAGCCCCTATGCGGAAGGAGTGTGTACCGAAGTGGGAGGGTGAAAGGCCCAAGCTCGTCAGACAGCGACCCATCATCCACCGAAATTAAAACTTCGTTACTGGCAGCCCGTCATAGTGCAGCAACCACGACCCCCGACAGTCGGGCCCCACTGCCTCATATTGCACTGCCAACCGTACTGGGCATATGCTCTCCTCAAGTGCCGAAACCAGGGTGACCCATCGGCCTTTCCCCACTTGGTCCGTCTTAGAGCGTCGCAATCTGCACAGCAAGGACCTCCCACTCACCACCACGTCCCCCACCAGCATGCGCGAATCCGTTTGCTTAGAAGGCGCTACCAACTCCGATATCCTAAATGCACCGTGGTAAGCCATGGAGAAAGCCAACCGAAACAGCAGCGATTCAAACATGGACGATGCGATGGCATCGACAGCCCCAATGATGCCCGGCATCAAGGCCGCATCAATGGGCCGCCTCCTGTCAGGCGGCGTGGGCGCAACGCGCGCCCAACCTTTCATCGCCCTAAGCAGAATCCCACTTTTCGTCACATCGGGAACGCCCTTAATTCTGCAGAAGAACGCAATGCCAGCCAAGTACCGGGAAACCACCGCTCTAGACCTACCCGAAACATAAAGCTGCCAAATAAAAGAAAGCATCATCCGATGCCCGCTCTTACCTCGTTGCTTCCTTCCTCTAGCAAATTCTTCCCATTCGCTCCAGGCCTGTTCGTAAGCCTTAAGCGTGGATGGCGCGACCGACCGCAGTGCTAGACCCTCCAATCCGGCTCGATGACCTGCCAGACATAACCGGGACAATGAAAACCTCGTTCGTCGGCCTTTGGGAGCCAACAAGCAAAACCTATCCCATTGCCCTCGTGATAGCGCGTCAGCGACCCCGTTCTCCAGACCTGGCACGTGTTGCGCGCGAAACCACACATTCCGGCGCAGGCAAGTCAGCAGCAACTGCCCTAGCACCCTTAGCACCACTAGCGATTTTGCCCTCTGGTTGTTAATCGCGTGCACCACACCCAGATTGTCGCATCTGAACAAGATGCTGCGATGAGCTAGCCGCTCGCCCCAAATTTCCAGCGCAACCATGATGGGAAAGAGTTCCAGGAGCAGAAGGTCCTTAGTCAAACCCGCCTGGTGCCAGTCCGCCGGCCATGATGCCGCGCACCAAGATCCCTCTAGATAGCAACCAAAACCGGAGGCTCCTGCCGCGTCGGTGAACAGCTGCAATCTAGCGCTGTCGACCGTTGGGGCCTGCCATATGCGCACACCGTTGAAATCCTCCAGGAACGAGGCCCATACGGCCAGATCCCTTTTTATCTCAGCGGACAAGCGTACAAAGTGGTGCGGCCTGGCACACCCCGCGGTCGCTCTTTCAAGCTTCCGGCAGAAAACCCTGCCCATCGGGATGACCCGACAAGCAAAGTTAAACATGCCCAACAAGGATTGCGCCTGCCGCAGCTTAACCTTGCGCGAACCCATGAAACGGCCAATGGCGTCGCGAAGCTTAGCCACTTTGTCCAAAGGCAGGCGAAACGCCCCCGCCACCGTATCAATCTCGATCCCCAAAAATGACAGGCAAGACACCGGCCCCTCCGTTTTGTCCTCGGCCACCGGTACTCCGAAGTGATAAAATAATGCTCGTATACTGAAAAGCAAGTTGCCGCATCGGGGCGAATTCGCCGGACCCGTACAAAGGAAATCATCGAGGTAGTGGGCAACACCGTGCCCACCTGACGAAGATTCCACGCACCAATGCAGGAAGGTGCTAAAGCGTTCGAAATACGAGCATGAAACGGAGCATCCCATCGGCAAACATTTGTCAATGAAATACTCCGATCCAATCCGGAAACCCATAAAGCAGAATGAGTCCGGATGGAGGGGCAGTAACCTAAAAGCGGATTCCACATCAATCTTCGCCATGAGGGCCCCAGCGCCGTAGCAGCGGACCAAATCTAGCGCCTCGTCAAACGACTGATACACTACCGAGCAATGAGCCGGAGGTGTGGCGTCGTTGACCGACGCCCCCGCTGGGTAGGAAAGATGTTGAATCAGTCGAAAAGAACCGGGCGTTTTCTTGGCGACCACCCCCACCGGGGAGATGACTAAGTCCTCCACTGGGGGTGCTGTAAACGGCCCCTCCATCCTGCCCAGCCTGACCTCCTTATCGACTTTTTCGCGTAGCACCAAAGGTAAGGCTCGAGCAGACTGGAGGTTCCTATGGGCCCGAACCGTAACTTCGCTCGCAACAGGCAAGCGGAAACCAAAACGAAAACCTGAATATAGAAACATGGCATCAGCCCTATTTGGATACCAATCCAACCATCTGCCCATCGCATCTAACTTAATTGGCGTTGGCGCTCTGCGGAGCGCTCCCGCCGGATGCCGTTCTTGGGTATGATTGCTTAGCCCGGGAGCCTTGCCGACTACTCTTGAAGCAGGATGATGCCGGGTGGGAACCGCCGCAATGGAGGCAAGCATGCCGGAATCGACACTGCTTGCCGTATGAACATGTCGCGTTGTTGAACGCGAAACATATTCCTTTCGTTGCGGGCTGCCTCCCTGCCCGGACGGCCAGCCTACCCGGCTTGGCCGACCCGCCGTCCGCGCCGGGCACATGGGCGGACGACCCAGCGCGGTGTCCGTCCGCCCCTGCGCTCCGGGGCTCCTTGCCCTGTTGCGAGGCCCTAGTGACCTTGAGCCAAACTTCCACGTCCTTGAACCCGAAGTCCATGACGTACAACCCGTCCTGCTTCTCCCGGAATTCTTCATCATATCTCCGCCATTCGGTACCCGCCGACGTGCGTTGCATATCATGCACGAGATGCAGGTACCGAATGACATTCATGTGTTCTTCTGGCCTGTCCTCGAGGTAACAAGCCGCGAAAACCCAAAAACCCGCTAGCCAGTTATCGAAGGTACGGAACGCCTCGGCCCCGATGCCCTTCTTAGCAGTTGCCGCCTTGAAATCTTTTTTAGCGTCTTTGGTTAAGACGAACACGTCTACATAGTCCCCCCTACGAATCTTCCTGCGGCAGCTGTCCCTAAGCCCCCGCATGACTGCAGTATATTCGCAGCGGACCACGCCGGGCAGGTCGCGTCGCTTCTTGGCCCTGCGAGAGTCCCTGCTAAGCCGCCGTCGCCTCTTACGCCTCTCCTGCTGCCCAGCCGCCTTCTTGGTGTATTTGGTAGCCCTCTTCTTCGCCTTAGTCGTGCTACTGACGTCGGACGCTGCCGACGACAGGGAAGAGGAGGAAGAAGAGGAAGAAGAGGAGGAAGAGGAAGAGCTGCGCGAACACGTGCGCGTACCAGAAACCGACCCTGACTGCTCCACCTCACCTGAAGCCGTAGACTGGTCGGATCCGGATTCCTCAGGCGTGACGTACGTAGCATCCTCATCTTCCGATTCCGATAGCCCTGTATCCTCCTGATGATCTGTGGGTAGAAGAGGGGGAGAGGACCCGGACAACAACAGTGGAACGCGCCTAGCCCGGCCGAGGGCAGACGTACCAGATGACCGCACAGTCTCGCCCTGCCTTGGCTGCAGATGCAGCTGTGCCGCGGCCGCTCACAGCTCTCGACACGCGCGCGCTACTCTCTGGGCGGCTGAAATGGTATTAGCGCCCGATCCGCCCGCCACCCCCCCGGAGCCGCCCTCGGGCTCCGGGGCAGCGGCGAGCGGGCCCAGCGCCGCCACCACCGTGGCCAGGGCCGACGCAAACGCACCGGGCGGATCAGCGCGACTCCGGGACGCTGCACCGTCTCCTGCGGGATGCCACGCCGGGGGCACGCGCCGATTAGTCCCACTGCTGGGCATCGGCAACTGAGACCCCTCCGCGCTGCGGCCCGGTCGGCCCCGAGGGGGGGAGTCCTCAACATCGGGAGACACAAAACCGGATGTCCGTCCGGAACCGTCCCGCCCCCGGCCCCTGGGAGCTGCGCCTGTATCCTCCTCTACCCCCTCGCGGAGGCCCCTCCCCCGCCTGACGGAGCTAGCTCCGACAGCAGGGTTGGCCCCGCGCAGGGAGTAACTAGATGCCCTGAAAACCGTGCCCTCCGCACTGCTATAGAGAGCAGGCTGCACCCGATCCCGTGGCTGCGGTGTTAACCTTTCATTCCCCTTAAAACCTGGTTGATCTCTGCCAGGCCTCCTCCCCCCCCCTCGCAACGCCGGAATCCGGCCGTAACGGAGAGGGCTGTGGGGACACAGAGGGCTGCGGCGCCGCTGCGCGCACTCGTGCGCGAGAGACGCCGCCGGAGCCGCGCATGGGCCCGCGCGCACGCCGTGCGCGCGCCCCATCACACAAGCACATATAAGGGAAATTCAAATGCCCCCAATTATTGCGCCCATTACACTCGTGTTTAGGTGCACAAAGCACCTAAACTTGAATAAAGTAATGGGCGCGATCGTGAAAAGACACCGTTTGGGTGCCCAAATGGGTGTCTCTGCGCGCATTTCAGCTTGTTACCCCTGGGGGAAGCGAGCTGAAATAAACGTGTCGCACCCGTTGGCAGCAACATTAGAATAGCTGCTGACTGGCACAATTGAGGGAGGAAAGGGACATTTGAATCCAGCCCATAGATGCAATGTGAATATGTAATTTGTACCTTCCTATCTTAAAATGTATATACAGTGTATACACTAGAGGTATTCCAAACCCCCTAATCCTAACATTGTAATTTGCTTAAACATCCTAGTGATATTTGGTGGACCCCCTTTCTTCAGGTAAACCTTAGTTACCTCTTATACCAGTAAATAAAGACACGGAGACATGATTTTGGCAGAAAAATTGCTAGCTATTTATTTGACCCTAACCATAGCAAAACCTGTAATTGGAAAAAAGATTGTTAAGATGCCGAATCAGCCGGCATAATGGTGGCAGAAAAAAGAACGGCTCAATTAAACTATTGTTAAACTTAAAAATGGTAAACTGACCAAACCGTCCAAACCCCTATCAAAATCGGTAATAGGTGTCAACACAACCCCCACAGTGACTTCCCACCGCTCCTGGGTGCCCTGCCGCTGCCTCCCGGATGGGTGGTCGAGCGGCCATTAAGTCGATGGAGGTGAGTGCACCTAAACCATATATCACTGAAACTTACTACCTTTAAAAAACCATACAACTACAAACTGCCGTTGTTTTCCGCCGATAAATAGCCAACGATAAACCCAGCCAAACAATTAGACGCCAACAGCACTCCGTGTCAAAAACCACCTCTACCCATAGGGCGGGAGGGCGGGAATGGCAAAATCACGAGCAAAGAGACCCAAAATGGCCACACCTGGCCTATATATATCCTAACCCTCCCCTTTTCCTAAGGGCTGTACTCCTCACATCCAGGTCCACCCCTCACAGGATGTTTAACTCATTCCTTTCCTATGTAGTCAATTCTCTCTCCTAAACATCCTAGTGATATTTGGTGGACCCCCTTTCTTCAGGTAAACCTTAGTTACCTCTTATACCAGTAAATAAAGACACGGAGACATGATTTTGGCAGAAAAATTGCTAGCTATTTATTTGACCCTAACCATAGCAAAACCTGTAATTGGAAAAAAGATTGTTAAGATGCCGAATCAGCCGGCATAATGGTGGCAGAAAAAAGAACGGCTCAATTAAACTATTGTTAAACTTAAAAATGGTAAACTGACCAAACCGTCCAAACCCCTATCAAAATCGGTAATAGGTGTCAACACATCCCCCACAGTGACTTCCCACCGCTCCTGGGTGCCCTGCCGCTGCCTCCCGGATGGGTGGTCGAGCGGCCATTAAGTCGATGGAGGTGAGTGCACCTAAACCATATATCACTGAAACTTACTACCTATAAAAAACCATACAACTACAAACTGCCGTTCTTTTCCGCCAACAGCGAAAGACTCCATCCCAGAGTCCTCGCACCGCCACCATAACCTACCCTAACTCCTGCAACACTAGGAACAGATCCTCCAGGAAAAACATCATCCCCTCATTGGATAGATGCACACCATCAGGCCGAAAAAGGTGACTGTCTCGGAACCGAATCCTAGGGTGGCGAACCACTTTGCCTCCGTGGGACAGGACCCACTTCGCCACTGCCCCATTCACCTTCTTCCTGGCCTCGTCTATTACGCGTCCGTCCTCCACACCTCGCCAACTCAACCTTGGCACCATAAGGGAAAATACCAATACGAAATTGGTCCATGCTGCGGCCACCCGTGCCAGATCTTGAATCATGGCCCACCGTAACTCCAAGGAAGTCCTCTTCCCTAGGTCATTGCCACCTAAGTGGACAACCAGAACCTCAGGCATTCCATGCTTGCTGGCCTGACTGACTAGTCTACCCAAAAGATCTTTCCACATCATGCCTCGCCAACCAAGCCATCTGATTCCCTGACCTACAGGAAAACTCCGAGACCTATCAGAGGCCAAAAACCTTGCTGCCCAAAAGACATACGAGTGGCCGACCACCCAAACGGGCAAGCCATCAGCAAAACAACCTGAAAAGGAGGAAAAAGGGGTAAAATTGGTTACTAGAATTCTACGCCATAGCTTGTAAATGAGTTAACCTGAAGGATCTGCCAAAAAGAAAAAAAAATTATTTGCGTCCAAGTATCGCAGCAATCACGGCCTAGCCGATCACCCGAGCTTCTAGCTGATTTGAAGCAAAAACATTAACACACGAAAGGAAAGGTAAAAGAAACAAAACGAAATTAAAAAGGGTGGGGGGGGGGGGGATGTAAAAAGGGGAAAAACATGAAGTAACTCAGCTGGAGGTGAAAGCATAAAACCTGCTGAGGGACTTCGATTAGAACAGATCAGCCGAAATAATGATTAGAATTCAGTCCGTCAAGTCAGGCAAAAAGTGCAAAATAACTCCAGACCCCCGCTGCCGGCTCACGCCAGCAGCAGCGAGTGGCTAATCCCTGAGTAGGATCACACACGGGTAAACAGACCAACGAACAGCAAACATAACATGTGAAGAAAAAACAAACCAACATGATCTTACTCTAAGCTTTATAAAACAAACTACGCCTGAGCAAAATATCTCAGGCGACGGGGCGAATGTAGCGCTTATAACAGGACGACTCCCATCGTCCCACCGCCTGGATTTGCGCCCCCGAAAAGCCCGCTGCTGCCGTCGCAGCCCCTATGCGGAAGGAGTGTGTACCGAAGTGGGAGGGTGAAAGGCCCAAGCTCGTCAGACAGCGACCCATCATCCACCGAAATTAAAACTTCGTTACTGGCAGCCCGTCATAGTGCAGCAACCACGACCCCCGACAGTCGGGCCTCACTGCCTCATATTGCACTGCCAACCGTACTGGGCATATGCTCTCCTCAAGTGCCGAAACCAGGGTGACCCATCGGCCTTTCCCCACTTGGTCCGTCTTAGAGCGTCGCAATCTGCACAGCAAGGACCTCCCACTCACCACCACGTCCCCCACCAGCATGCGCGAATCCGTTTGCTTAGAAGGCGCTACCAACTCCGATATCCTAAATGCACCGTGGTAAGCCATGGAGAAAGCCAACCGAAACAGCAGCGATTCAAACATGGACGATGCGATGGCATCGACAGCCCCAATGATGCCCGGCAACAAGGCCGCATCAATGGGCCGCCTCCTGTCAGGCGGCGTGGGCGCAACGCGCGCCCAACCTTTCATCACCCTAAGCAGAATCCCACTTTTCGTCACATCGGGAACGCCCTTAATTCTGCAGAAGAACGCAATGCCAGCCAAGTACCGGGAAACCACCGCTCTAGACCTACCCGAAACATAAAGCTGCCAAATAAAAGAAAGCATCATCCGATGCCCGCTCTTGCCTCGTTGCTTCCTTCCTCTAGCAAATTCTTCCCATTCGCTCCAGGCCTGTTCGTAAGCCTTAAGCGTGGATGGCGCGACCGACCGCAGTGCTAGACCCTCCAATCCGGCTCGATGACCTGCCAGACATAACCGGGACAATGAAAACCTTGTTCGTCGGCCTCGGGAGCCAACAAGCAAAACCTATCCCATTGCCCCGTTCTCCAGACCTGGCACGTGTTGCGCGCGAAACCACACATTCCTGCGCAGGCAAGTCAGCAGCAACTGCCCTAGCACCCTTAGCACCACTAGCGATTTTGCCCTCTGGTTGTTAATCGCGTGCACCACACTTAGATTGTCGCATCTGAACAAGATGCTGCGATGAGCTAGCCGCTCGCCCCAAATTTCCAGCGCAACCATGATGGGAAAGAGTTCCAGGAGCAGAAGGTCCTTAGTCAAACCCGCCTGGTGCCAGTCCGCCGGCCATGATGCCGCGCACCAAGATCCCTCTAGATAGCAACCAAAACCGGAGGCTCCTGCCGCGTCGGTGAACAGCTGCAATCTAGCGCTGTCGACCGTTGGGGCCTGCCATATGCGCACACTGTTGAAATCCTCCAGGAACGAGGCCCATACGGCCAGATCCCTTTTTATCTCAGCGGACAAGCGTACAAAGTGGTGCGGCCTGGCACACCCCGCGGTCGCTCTTTCAAGCTTCCGGCAGAAAACCCTGCCCATCGGGATGACCCGACAAGCAAAGTTAAACATGCCCAACAAGGATTGCGCCTGCCGCAGCTTAACCTTGCGCGAACCCATGAAACGGCCAATGGCGTCGCGAAGCTTAGCCACTTTGTCCAAAGGCAGGCGACACGCCCCCGCCACCGTATCAATCTCGATCCCCAAAAATGACAGGCAAGACACCGGCCCCTCCGTTTTGTCCTCGGCCACCGGTACTCCGAAGTGATAAAACAATGCTCGTATACTGAAAAGCAAGTTGCCGCATCGCTGCGAATTCGCCGGACCCGTACAAAGGAAATCATCGAGGTAGTGGGCAACACCGTGCCCACCTGACGAAGATTCCACGCACCAATGCAGGAAGGTGCTAAAGCGTTCGAAATACGAGCATGAAACGGAGCATCCCATCGGCAAACATTTGTCAATGAAATACTCCGATCCAATCCGGAAACCCATAAAGCGGAATGAGTCCGGATGGAGGGGCAGTAACCTAAAAGCGGATTCCACATCAATCTTCGCCATGAGGGCCCCAGCGCCGTAGCAGCGGACCAAATCTAGCGCCTCGTCAAACGACTGATACACTACCGAGCAATGAGCCGGAGGTATGGCGTCGTTGACCGACGCCCCCGCTGGGTAGGAAAGATGTTGAATCAGTCGAAAAGAACCGGGCGTTTTCTTGGGGACCACCCCCACCGGGGAGATGACTAAGTCCTCCACTGGGGGTGCTGTAAACGGCCCCTCCATCCTGCCCAGCCTGACCTCCTTATCGACTTTTTCGCGTAGCACCAAAGGTAAGGCTCGAGCAGACTGGAGGTTCCTATGGGCCCGAACCGTAACTTCGCTCGCAACAGGCAAGCGGAAACCAAAACGAAAACCTGAATATAGAAACATGGCATCAGCCCTATTTGGATACCAATCCAACCATCTGCCCATCGCATCTAACTTAATTGGCGTTGGCGCTCTGCGGAGCGCTCCCGCCGGATGCCGTTCTTGGGTATGATTGCTTAGCCCGGGGGCCTTGCCGACAACTCTTGAAGCAAGATGATGCCGGGTGGGAACCGCCACAATGGAGGCAAGCATGCCGGAATCGACACTGCTTGCCGTATGAACATGTCGCGTTGTTGAACGCGAAACATATTCCTTTCGTTGCGGGCTGCCTCCCTGCCCGGACGACCGGCCTACCCGGCTTGGCCGACCCGCCGTCCGTGCCGGGCACATGGGCGGATGACCCAGCGCGGTGTCCGTCCGCCCCTGCGCTCCGGGGCTCCTTGCCCTGTTGCGAGGCCCTAGTGACCTTGAGCCAAACTTCCACGTCCTTGAACCCGAAGTCCATGATGTACAACCCGTCCTGCTTCTCCTGGAATTCTTCATCATATCTCCGCCATTCGGTACCCGCCGACGTGCGTTGCATATCATGCACGAGATGCAGGTACCGAATGACATTCATGTGTTCTTCTGGCCTGTCCTCGAGGTAACAAGCCGCGAAAACCCAAAAACCCGCTAGCCAGTTATCGAAGGTACGGAACGCCTCGGCCCCGATGCCCTTCTTAGCAGTTGCCGCCTTGAAATCTTTTTTAGCGTCTTTGGTTAAGACGAACACGTCTACATAGTCCCCCCTACGAATCTTCCTGCGGCAGCTGTCCCTAAGCCCCCGCATGACTGCAGTATATTCGCAGCGGACCAAGCCGGGCAGGTCGCGTCGCTTCTTGGCCCTGCGAGAGTCCCTGCTAAGCCGCCGTCGCCTCTTACGCCTCTCCTGCTGCCCAGCCGCCTTCTTGGCGTATTTGGTAGCCCTCTTCTTCGCCTTAGTCGTGCTACTGACGTCGGACGCTGCCGACGACAGGGAAGAGGAGGAAGAAGAGGAAGAAGAGGAGGAAGAGCTGCGCGAACACGAGCGCGTACCAGAAACCGACCCTGACTGCTCCACCTCACCTGAAGCCGTAGACTGGTCGGATCCGGATTCCTCAGGCGTGACATACGTAGCATCCTCATCTTCCGATTCCGATAGCCCTGTATCCTCCTGATGATCTGTGGGTAGAAGAGGGGGAGAGGACCCGGACAACAACAGTGGAACGCGCCTAGCCCGGCCGAGGGCAGACGTACCAGAGGACCGCACAGTCTCGCCCTGCCTTGGCTGCAGATGCAGCTGTGCCGCGGCCGCTCACAGCTCTCGACACGCGCGCGCTACTCTCTGGGCGGCTGAAATGGTATTAGCGCCCGATCCGCCCGCCACCCCCGGAGCCGCCCTCGGGCTCCGGGGCAGCGGCGAGCGGGCCCAGCGCCGCCACCACCGTGGCCAGGGCCAACGCAAACGCACCGGGCGGGTCAGCGCGACTCCGGGACGCTGCGCCGTCTCCTGCGGGATGCCACGCCGGGGGCACGCGCCGATTAGTCCCACCACTGGGCATCGGCAACTGAGACCCCTCCGCGCTGCGGCCCGGTCGGCCCCGAGGGGGGGAGTCCTCAACATCGGGAGACACAAAACCGGATGTCCGTCCGGAACCGTCCCATCCCCGGCCCCTGGGAGCTGCGCCTGTATCCTCCTCTACCCACTCGCGGAGGCCCCTCCCCCGCCTGACGGAGTTAGCTCCGACAGCAGGGTTGGCCCCGCGCAGGGAGTAACTAGATGCCCTGAAAACCGTGCCCTCCGCACTGCTATAGAGAGCAGGCTGCACCCGATCCCGTGGCTGCGGTGTTAACCTTTCATTCCCCTTAAAACCTGGTTGATCTCTGCCAGGCCTCCTCCCCCCCCCCTCGCAACGCCGGAATCCGGCCGTAACGGAGAGGGCTGTGGGGACACAGAGGGCTGCGGCGCCGCTGCGCGCACTCGTGCGCGAGAGACGCCGCCGGAGCCGCGCATGGGCCCGCGCGCACACCGTGCGCGCGCCCCATCGCTTCCGGCCCGGGCGCCCTCAGCTGAGGTCTCTTCCGATGACCCCGCGACTGGCCCAGCTAGGTCCGCGTTCGCCCGCAAGAGCTCCCGCCTTGTACTCCCTCTCCGCCTGGGGCCTCTATCCGGCCCCAGCAAGCGTGAGGGAGCGGGAGCAAAAACAGTGGCCACCGACGAGCGTCCGGCGGGGCGCGCCCGCGGGCGCCCGAATACCCTGCAGCCATATCTGGACCCGGAGGCGAGGGATGTCGCCTGCCCCTCTCCGGGAGGCCAGAACGCCGAGCCGCCTCGGAACGCCGGCCGCGCCTTCCCGCTGCGGCAGGCCCGTCCACCGGCTCGCCAGCTGAGCGCCCTCTACTGCTGGTGCCCCCTGCCATCTGAGAGGCCCCAGGGGAAGGGACGACATTAGAGCCCAACACCCCTGCCCCGGGAACAGCCTCATCAGCCTGGTAACGAGCTGGGGCACCAGCGGTACGGCGCGGGCGGCTGCAGGCCATGTCAGCAATTTAATAATAAAATGCAAAAACAATGAACGAAAGGAGTGAAGTTCTGCACAGCAGCAAAATCACGAGCAAAGAGACCCAAAATGGCCACACCTGGCCTATATATATCCTAACCCTCCCCTTTTCCTAAGGGCTGTACTCCTCACATCCAGGTCCACCCCTCACAGGATGTTTAACTCATTCCTTTCCTATGTAGTCAATTCTCTCTCCTTAGGGCGCTCCTCCAATTAGTCTAGTGTTTCGTATTTTCACATTAAATACTTTCTTGCATTGGTTGGTTAAAGATTAGATCGTATATTTTTCTAGATATAGCTGTGCATAGTCTACAAGGCTACATGCTTCTCCCCTAACTAGATATGTGCAGCGGGCATTTTTCGTGTTTCATGTTTTGGTTTTGGATTCGGATCCGCAGTTGTGTTTTGGATACGGACGCGTTTTGGCAAAACCACCCTTTCGGGTGTTGGATTCGGGTGATTTTTTTTTAAAACCTCAAACAGCTAAAATCATAGAATTTGGGGGTAATTTTGATCCTATAGTATTAAGCTCAATAACCATAATTTCTACTCCTTTCCAGTCTATTCTGAACACCTCACAATATTATTTTTAGTCCTAAAATTTGCACCAAGGTCCCTGGATGACTAAGCTAAGCGACCCAAGTGGGCAGCACAAACACCTGGCCCATCTAGGAGTGGCACTGCAGTGTCAGACAGGATGGCACTTAAAAAAATAGCCCCAAACAGCACATGATGCAAAGATAAATAAAAAAAGAGGCGCAAGATGAAATTGTAGTGTGTCTCTCCTGCTCAGTGTCATTTCTCAGTAATATCCTCATTAGTGCTCAGTATCACTGCTCATTGTCTTGTGCTGCATTGTGGTGCTCAGTATACTACAGTACATTACTAATAGTCCAGTGCTGCATCTTGCTGCTCAGTGTCAGTTCTAGTAATCTCATCAGTGCTCCGTATCACTGCTCATTGTCTTGTGGTGCTCAGTATACTACAGTACATTACTAATACTCCAGTGTCTTGTGCCGCATATGGCTGCTGTAGGGTGCTGTGGTAGTGTCCTGTCACTGTGCATATGTCATCATTCCAGTCACAGTGATATCTGATATCTATCTAGTGGTATCTAATTCCAGACATTACCACCGTCTAATTCCAGATATATTACTGGCATATAATTCCACACATTAAAAAACGGAGAACAAAAAGGTGGAGGGTAAAATAGGGAAAGATCAAGATCCACTTCCACCTAGTGCTGAAGCTGCTGCCACTAGTCAAGGCAGAGACAATTCAATGCCATAAACATTATGTAATGATTATACGATACATTATATATCATATCATTGTATGGTTGTAAAATACAACTTAAAAACTTTAATGAATAAATACATAAAGTAGCTTTTATGTAACCTTTTTAAACCTATTAGCATAGACCGAATCTCATCGTGTGTATAGGCCTTTAGTTCAACAACAGCATGGGACCAGTTAGTGTGTTTTGACCACTGCACAGCACCTGGTGTTATATAGTAAGCACCACTATGGCATAGTATACAGCATTATGGGCCTGATATGAGTGTGACCAGCGGTGATGTGGAATGCAGTAGGAGGTGCTGTTTAGTAAGCACCACTTCTATATTCACCATGCAGTATATTGTGTGACTATAGAAGTGTTGGCTGTGTTATGTATTAGAGTAATTATTGCAGCTCCCAGCTAAAATTGCAACAATGTAATTTAGTGACAAGCAGCAGAGATTAACTCTTTCTGTGATTGCTGCACAACCTCTATTCATATCGCTGAATTCAATTAGGGAGATGCTCTCACCCCGCGAGCAAGCGCAGGTATATGCCACACTTATGGTAATATAAAAAAACCTATATTTGCTTGAGCGCTCCGGACGGGATGGGGGGGCGTGACCTCGCAAAAATAGGTATGGTCTCCATAAAATGGGCATAGCCTTGCAGGCAAAGACTACCTTTATCCCCAGTTCTTGACCCTGCACCAACAGACCTCGGCCACCACAGGGAAAAAAGTACAGTAATTTCCACCATGTTAAGCCCCACACATTAATGCCCTTTGGAACATATTATGTCACTCACCACAATATCTGTGATACACTATGCCCTACAGTAAAGCTTCTAATTACTTTTACAAAAACTGCTCAATGCCAAGAGTTTCACGTGCTGGGTGTCATGCTCATTGCCAGGGGTTTCACTCTCTGGGTGTCATGCTCATTGCCAGGGGGAATGCAGTAGGAGGTGTTATATAGTAAGCACCACTATGGCATAGTATATAGCATTATATATATTGTGAGCACTGGTGATGTTGAGTGCAGTAGAGCTGCTGCTGGGTAATTACAATTGACTACAACCACCAATATATTCTGCTGCACTATATATATGCAAAGCTAATTCAGCTGGGTAATTACAATTGACTACAACTCCCAATATATTCTGCTGCACTATATCTATATATGCAAAGCTAATTCTGCTGGGTAATTACAATTGACTACAACCACCAATATATTCTGCTGCACTATATCTATATATGCAAAGCTAATTCTGCTGAGTAATTACAATTGACTACAACCACCAATATATTCTGCTGCACTATATCTATATATGCAAAGCTAATTCTGCTGGGTAATGCAAATTGAAACATTATTGCATAGTATGTGATTTTGAAGTACTTTTTTAAAGTTTTGAATGATATAGATCCAGTTTAATCTTTGTGGAATGCCTGGTTGTTGTTTTTAAGGTAATTTATTGCCTGGCATTTGAGGGGGTGGGGTGTGGTTACAGATTTCAATTATTGGTTTCACTTGTAATAGTCTTCTACTTAAGTCCAATGGTGTAGGCTGTGCAAAGCCGTTTGGCTGTGCATTTATTGATCTAAGCGTACATTTTTATCAAAGCGTGATAAAATTGACACATAACAGCAGCATTCAATCAGCATTAATTTATATTCAGCTGATATCGATTGTGAATTGACGTTTCTTCTCTTCTTGTCACCTACAGGTAATTACAATTGACTACAACCACCAATATATTCTGCTGCACTATATCTATATATGCAAAGCTAATTCTGCTGGGTAATGCAAATTGAAACATTATTGCATAGTATGTGATTTTGAAGTACTTTTTTAAAGTTTTGAATTATATAGACCCAGTTTAATCTTTGTGGAATGCCTGGTTGTTGTTTTTAAGGTAATTTATTGCCTGGTATTTGAGGGGGTGGGGTGGGGTGTGGTTACAGATTTCAATTATTGGTTTCACTTGTAATAGTCTTCTACTTAAGTCCAATGGTGTAGGCTGTGCAAAGCCGTTTGGCTGTGCATTTATTGATCTAAGCGTGCATTTTTATCAAAGCGTGATAAAATTGACACATAACAGCAGCGTTCAATCAGCGTTAATTTATCTTCAGCTGATATCGATTGTGAATTGACGTTTCTTCTCTTCTTGTCACCTACAGGTAATTACAATTGACTACAACCACCAATATATTCTGCTGCACTATGTCTATATTTGCAAAGCTAATTCTGCTGGGTTATGCAAATTGAAACATTATTGCATAGTATGTGATTTTAAAGTACTTTTTTAAAGTTTTGAATGATATAGACCCAGTTTAATCTTTGTGGAATGCCTGGTTGTTGTTTTTAAGGTAATTTATTGCCTGGCATTTGAGGGGGTGGGGTGTGGTTACAGATTTCAATTATTGGTTTCTCCCTGCAGTTGTTGTCCCCAGATGAGAGTTCCCTTGTGCTGCCTCAGTTGAATCTCCTTTACTTGACAGAGATGTGCCTGAGCAGCGGCCCTTCCCAGCCCTATCCCAAATAATACTTATTTTGCATACCAGATACCATGGTCATGAAGATTGTTCTCCCAGGGTGAGGTTCATTCATTGCATTCTGGGTATGCTGACCCCTGTGATTTCCCCAAATGTGGGAAACTCGACTGCATTATTTGTGGTAGTCGGGGACTGTGTTTGTGCTTTCCTCTGGTCAGCTCTGGTAAAAGTCAGATTTCTTTGTCTCAGATCTTCCTCTAGCCTTGTTCTTCTTTCGAGAGTTCCCTTGTGCTGCCTCAGTTGGATCTCCTTCACTTGACAGGGGGGTGCCCGAGCAGCGACCCTCCCCAGCTCTAGCCCAACTCCTACTTACCTGCCAGGTGAGATACTATGATCAGGAAGGTGCTTCTCCCAGGGCAAGGCTCACCCATTGCACTCTGGGTGTGCTGCTCCTGCGATTTCCCCAAATGTGGGAAACTTGACAGCATAATTTGTGTTTCCCCTGGTCGGCTCTCATATAATTCAGATCTCTTTGTCTCAGGTCTCTCTCCAGCCTAGTTTGATGTCTGTTTCCACTTCTCTTTTCTTGAGCCGCCCCCTTCTATGCCCTTGCGCACTATCCTGACTTCTCCTGTCTGCTTACTTTGTGCCTTCCAATGCACAATGCGAACTACAGGTAGTGCTGCAGGGCCCACACCCTTTTACTTGCCTTACAGAGCAGCTCTGGAGCTGTTACAGTGCCCAGCTGCTGCAAGAAATCAGCTTGAATGCTTCAGGAGCTGGGGCATAGCCAACATGAGCCCCACACCGAAGGAGGGTGGAGGTGTTTAATGCAAACGAGGGGTCATCCAAGCACCGCAAAAGGCCGTCATGCCCTGCACGCCCCTTTTCTCTTTTCATATGCAGACGAGGGTTGAAGCCAACTTTGACCCACTGCTTGGATAACATCACCATATGCAAATCCATCTGCTGCACGCCTTCCCCCAGGAATGCTTGCACTAGTTGTTGCATTTGGTTTGTTGTTTGGCGGTGCTTCAGTATTAGGCAGCCTTCTGCCCTCCCATGTTCATCTGAAAATATGTGGTCTCCCTGCAGTTGTTGTCCCCAGATGAGAGTTCCCTTGTGCTGCCTCAGTTGAATCTCCTTTACTTGACAGATATGTGCCTGAGCAGCGGCCCTCCCCAGCCCTATCCCAGATCATACTTATTTTGCATAGCAGATACCATGGTCATGAAGATTGTTCTCCCAGGGTGAGGTTCATTCATTGCATTCTGGGTATGTTGACCCCTGTGATTTCCCCAAATGTGGGAAACTCGACTGCATTATTTGTGGTAGTGGGGGACTGTGTTTGTGCTTTCCTCTGGTCAGCTCTGGTAAAAGTCAGATTTCTTTGTCTCAGATCTTCCTCTAGCCTTGTTCTTCTTTCGAGAGTTCCCTTGTGCTGCCTCAGTTGGATCTCCTTCACTTGACAGGGGGGTGCCCGAGCAGCGACCCTCCCCAGCTCTAGCCCAACTCCTACTTACCTGCCAGGTGAAATACTATGATCAGGAAAGTGCTTCTCCCAGGGCAAGGCTCACCCATTGCACTCTGGGTGTGCTGCTCCTGCGATTTCCCCAAATGTGGGAAATTTGACAGCATAATTTGTGTTTCCCCTGGTCGGCTCTCGTATAATTCAGATCTCTTTGTCTCAGGTCTCTCTCCAGCCTAGTTTGATGTCTGTTTCCACTTCTCTTTTCTTGAGCCGCCCCCTTCTATGCCCTTGCGCACTATCCTGACTTCTCCTGTCTGCTTACTTTGTGCCTTCCAATGCACAATGCGAACTACAGGTAGTGCTGCAGGGCCCACACCCTTTTACTTGCCTTACAGAGCAGCTCTGGAGCATTTACAGTGCCCAGCTGCTGCAAGAAATCAGCTTGAATGCTTCAGGAGCTGGGGCATAGCCAACATGAGCCACACACCGAAGGAGGGTGGAGGTGTTTAATGCGAACGACGGGTCATCCAAGCACCGCAAAAGGCCGCCATGCCCTGCACGCCCCTTTTCTCTTTTTATATGCAGACGAGGGTTGAAGCCAACTTTGACCCACTGCTTGGATGACATCATCATATGCAAATCCATCTGCTGCACGCCTTCCCCCAGGAATGCTTGCACTAGTTGTTGCATTTGGTTTGTTGTTTGGCGGTGCTTCAGTATTAGGCAGACTTCTACCCTCCCATGTTCATCTGAAAATATGTGTTCTCCCTGCAGTTGTTGTCCCCAGATGAGAGTTCCCTTGTGCTGCTGATAAAGCCAAATATTTATCTTACTGAAAACCCTCTAAAAGGTTAAAGAACACAGTACGCTATTGGCGTATGAAATACCGTAAGAGTACGCACGTTGCGTATCAAACGCTTAGCCGTGGTCGAGACGCACAAGCGGCACGTTCGCTCACGGCTTAGACCGTATAGGCAAGCACGCTATAGGCTGCCGAATAACGTAATGATACGCTATCAGCGTAGCGGATGCTCAGGACCACGAGGAGATCACAAGCGGCGCTGACGCTCACAGTGTTAAACCTTTTTAACTATACCATAAACAATGTACATATACTGTAAACTCTTGTGCAGTGATAAGATGTAAATGCAACACAGTGTAACCTTGTTAGTTTAAAAGCTGTATGAGCGTATGTGACGCTCAGAGAACCCCTTAGCAATATAATAAACAGTCAAATACCGGTCTAAGGGTCTAACGCCTTTTAAGGAAATGAATGAACGTTCAAAAAGAATAATACAATACAAGTTATACACTACCAAAATAACATAGAATATCTAACCAAGTAACTACACATAAAATACAATAAAGATACAATTACTTTTAAAGGGGGAAAGGGGAGAGAGAGAGAGAAAGTGAGAGAGAACGAGAGAGAATGGCTTATAACAATAAAGACAATATGATTGCAGAGAAACTTACGCACAAAGGGAAACAATCGCATGCGCCTTCTGGATATCCAGCTCCCGATTATCAGCAATGAGAACCGTTGAAGAGAATAGAGAGCTGGCCCAGATCGGCTTGTCCTTTTATACACTACACACAATACAGTACAATGGTCCCTATATTCTTATTGTTCATTGGACACAGGAATTCGTCTTCGCATTATAACAAAAGGTCATAGGTTGATTCATACAGGTGGGCTGTGACTATTTCAAACTGCTCAGGTGGGAGGGAAACTGGGTTTCCCGCCGCATGGGTAATAAAGTGCAAAATACAGTAAATGTTCATAAACTTCTTATGTCCATAACTATTCGCACGAGCGATTAATCTGCTTCAAACCAACACCGGAATATTGCTAATTAAATACTCTTCCGATGGATACTAAACACCACTGTATAACCCCTGTCTGACCCTTCGTATCAAACAAAGAGGGATCTCTTTGTCTATGAACATGCTACATTAACTAAACTTTCAGATTCTATCAAAGGGACCATAATCTACAAAATACATTATATGGTTAAAATATGTAACGATTGAGTCGCCCGCTAGACGCACATAAACTTTACCGTAAATGCGCATACCGTGCGCCTGCGGGTGCACGCAACAGCGAGTATGCGCACGCACGGGAGAGCTCATGCACTCGCAGCAGGCACTCGCATGAGGTGCATATATGGCAGTGTGTAGCGTGATATTTTTCTGACTTTGACACTGCCTCAGTTGAATCTCCTTTACTTGACAGAGATGTGCCTGAGCAGCGGCCCTCCCCAGCCCTATCCCAAATCATACTTATTTTGCATAGCAGATACCATGGTCATGAAGATTGTTCTCCCAGGGTGAGGTTCATTCATTGCATTCTGGGTATGTTGACCCCTGTGATTTCCCCAAATGTGGGAAACTCGACTGCATTATTTGTGGTAGTGGGGGACTGTGTTTGTGCTTTCCTCTGGTCAGCTCTGGTAAAAGTCAGATTTCTTTGTCTCAGATCTTCCTCTAGCCTTGTTCTTCTTTCGAGAGTTCCCTTGTGCTGCCTCAGTTGGATCTCCTTCACTTGACAGGGGGGTGCCCGAGCAGCGACCCTCCCCAGCTCTAGCCCAACTCCTACTTACCTGCCAGGTGAGATACTATGATCATGAAGGTGCTTCTCCCATGGCAAGGTTCACCCATTGCACTCTGGGTCTGCTGCTCCTGCGATTTCCCCAAATGTGGGAAACTTGACTGCAAAATTTGTGTTTCCCCTGGTCGGCTCTCGTATAATTCAGATCTCTTTGTCTCAGGTCTCTCTCAAGCCTAGTTTGCTGTCTGTTTCCACTTCTTTTTTCTTGAGCCCCTCCCTTCTATACCCTTGTGCACTATCCGGACTTCTCCTCCCGTCTGCTTACTTTGTGCCTTCCAATGCACAATGCAAACTACAGGTAGTGCTGCAGGGCTCACAACCTTTTACCAGCCTTACAGAGCAGCTCCGGAGCTGTTACAGTGCCCAGCTGCTGCAAGAAATCAGCTTGAATGCTTCAGGGGCTGGGGCATGGCCAACATGAGCCCCACACCGAAGGAGGGTGGGGGTGTTTAATGCGAACTAGGGGTCATCCAAGCGCCGCAAAAGGCCGCCATGCCCTGCATACCCCTTTTCTCTTTTCATATGCAGATGAGGGTTCCAGCCAACTTTGGCCCACTGCTTGGATGACATCACCGTATGCAAATCCGTCTTCTGCAGACCTTCCCCCAGGAATGCTTGTACTAGTTGTTGCATTTGGTTTGTTGTTTGGGGGTGCTTCAGTATTAGGCAGCCTTCTGCCCTCCCATGTTCATCTGAAAATATGTGTTCTCCCTGCAGTTGTTGTCCCCAGATGAGAGTTCCCTTGTGCTGCCTCAGTTGAATCTCCTTTACTTGACAGAGAAGTGCCTGAGCAGCGGACCTCCCCAGCCCTATACCAAATCATAACTATTTTGCATAGGATATACCATGGTCATGAAGATTGTTCTCCCAGGGTGAGGTTCATTCATTGCATTCTGGCTATGCTGACCCCTGTGATTTCCCCAAATCTGGGAAACTCGACTGCATTATTTGTGGTAGTGGGGGACTGTGTTTGTGCTTTTCTCTGGTCAGCTCTGGTAAAAGTCAGATTTCTTTGTCTCAGATCTTCCTCTAGCCTTGTTCTTCTTTCGAGAGTTCCCTTGTGCTGCTTCAGTTGGATCTCCTTCACTTGACAGGGGGGTGCCCGAGCAGCGACCCTCCCCAGCTCTAGCCCAACTCCTACTTACCTGCCAGGTGAGATACTATGATCAGGAAGGTGCTTCTCCCAGGGCAAGTCTCACCCATTGCACTCTGGGTGTGCTGCTCCTGTGATTTCCCCAAATGTGGGACACTTCATAATTTGTGTTTCCCCTGGTCGGCTCTCGTATAATTCAGATCTCTTTGTCTCAGGTCTCTCTCCAGCCTAGTTTGCTGTCTGTTTCCACTTCTCTTTTCTTGAGCCACTTCCTTTTATCCCCTTGCGCACTAACCTGACTTCTGCCGTCTGCTTACTTTGTGCCTTCCAACGCACAATGCGAACTACAGGTAGTACTGCAGGGCCCACACCCTTTTACTTGCCTTACAGAGCAGCTCTGGAGCTGTTACAGTGTGTTAGGTTCTCCTGCTCTGTGCTGCCACGTCGCCATGGCAACCAGGAGGCAAGTGTTAGCGAAGTAACCTGAGAGCAGCTGATACTCCGGTCCGGGTTTTTACTGTGCAGTGGTTACAGGCTCTGTGCACGGCAGGGAATCCGGCGCTGGTTTTGTGCTCACAGTCTGTGAGGTCTGAGTGGGGTGTGGACAGCACCTGCTATATAAACCATCCTCTCAGGCTAGGCAAATGCTGCTGAATCTTTGTTTGTTAGTCAGTTACAGAGAGTTAGCTAGTACTGTGTGACTTTGTATTTACTTGTTGCTTACTGCAAATAGGCCTTGGGATTCGGTACTTCATTCTGCCAATCCGGACCTAGCAGTAAGACTGGAGTCAGTTGTTTAACCTGCTGGGGTTCTTTTGCTATTCTGTGAACCCAGCAGGTTGGCGGCTGTACTCTCAGACCTGCTTTCTTAATCCTCCCTCACTGTGCAGGGCGTCCAGGTGTCAGTTTAGTGGTAGTAAGCTGAACCTGTGCCCTGCAAGTGGTGGTTAGGATTGTGGAAACTCTCCTTGTGTCTATTTTTCTATCTCTGACCAAGGAGTTTATTCCCACACCCGTTGGTAACCCTTTAGGGTTTTTTCCTGTTGCTCTTAGCAACCTCATTTCGGGTGCCCCACATGTTAAATCACTACATCTCGCTTCATTGTCCGCTCTATTCCATCTGAGCATTCCTGACACTAGGGAGACACCCAGTTCCTGAGCCTTTGGGCTTCTCCGTTCACTTTGTGTTTATTAGTTATTCCATCACCTTCTGTGTATGTTATGTTATACTGTCTGTGAGTTTGTTTGCTTCGCATCCCTCTCTGTTCATACACCGGTATACTCCTGTTAGCACTGGTGTGCGTAACATATTCAGCAGCCCCTACTCCTGTTGAAAGTTTGTGGGAATATGGAGCATACCCCTCAAAATACTTTGCAACAGGTGGTCGATCAGGTGCAGGTCCTGACTCGACAATTTAATGAGATGTCCATTAAAATGAACACCCCGCAGGCCGCTAGCGGAGCTCCCGCAGCAGCAGCGGCAAGTACAGGGGTTAAGGAGCCGAAAGTATATCTCCTGGATCGTTTTTCTGGAGATCGCTCGCAGTTCTTTTGTTTCAAGGAGAGCTGTAAGCTATATTTCAGGCTTAGGCCCCAGTCTTCTGGGTCGGAGATTCAGCGGGTGGGCATGGTGATTTCCTTGCTACAAGGAGACACACAGGTCTGGGCATATGGGTTGCAGCCTGACTGTCCGTCGCTTAAAAGTGTTGATGCTTTTTTTAAGGCACTGGGCATTTTGTATGATGACCCTGACAAGATGGCTTCAGCCGAGACTCATATTACGGTCCTTAAGCAAGGGCGACGGCCAGCTGAGGTTTATAGTACGGAGTTTCGGAGGTTGGCTCATGATACCCAATGGAATGACCCAGCCCTGAGAAACCAGTACCGAAGGGGCCTTTCTGACCAGATAAAGGACCAACTGGTACAATATCCCTCGCCTGATTGCTTAGATCAGCTCATGCAGTTATCCATCCGGGTGGATTGACGGCTGAGAGAGCGTAGCCTTGAAAGGGAGACTGCAGTCCCAAGGGAACCTCAGACTCAGAGGAATATTCCGAGGAGCCTATGCAGATTGGGGCTACCCACCTCTCCTCGCGTGAGAAGACGCGGAGGAGACAGCAGGGTTTGTGTTTGTACCGTGGGAATAAAGGTCATGTTGTAGTATCATCCCCAGAAAAGCCGGAAAACTTCAGGGCCTGAGGGTGATGGGAAATATCCTGTCAGGTCAGAAGTCAGAATTTCCCAAAAAGACTTTTCTCATTCCGGTGACTTTGGAGATCCTCGGCGAAACTGTCAAGACTGAGCCCTTTGTTGACAGTGGGGCCGATAGGGTTTTCATGGACCGTCAATTCGCCCTGGAACACTCTGTTCCCTCAGTACCTTTGGCATCAGAGATTGAGATCTGTGGGTTAAACGGGGAACCATTGTCCCAGGGTAAAATTACCTCCTGCACCAGCCAAATTCCTTTGTTTATTGGAGCCACACACTCTGAAAAATTGTCTTTCTATGTGACTGTCTGTTCTTTCGCCCCATTGGTTTTGGGGTTACCCTGGTTAAGGGCCCATAACCCTCAACTTGACTGGGTCTCTGGGGAGATTCTTAGTTGCGTAGTGATTGTTTCAGGAGTTGCTTGAGCCTTCCAGTCAGGCTCTCGCAGCTAAGTTTGCCAGGATGTTATGCAGATTTTGCGGATGTGTTCTCCCAAAAAATTGCGGAGGTACTACCTCCCCATCGCCCCTATGACTGTGCCATTGATTTGTTGCCGGATGCTAAGCTTCCCAAGAGCAGGTTATACTCCCTGTCACGTCCTGAGACTCAGGCTATGGCAGAATACATTCAGGAGAACTTGGCTAAGGGATTTATCTGACCCTCACAGTCCCCAGTTGGGTCGGGGTTCTTCTTCGTGGGTAAAAAGGACGGTTCGTTTCGACCCTGCATCGACTTCAGGGAATTGAACCGTATCACGATTAAAAACTTGTACCCACTGCCTCTCATTTCGGTTTTGTTTGACCAGCTTCGTACTGCCACCATTTTTTCTAAGATTGACCTACGCAGTGCCTACAATCTAATCCGAATAAGAGAGGGGGATGAATGGAAGACTGCCTTTAATACCCACTCAGGGCATTATGAATATTTGGTGATGCCTTTTGGGCTCTCTAATGCCCCGGCAGTCTTCCAGGAATTCATGAACGATGTGCTCAGGGAATATTTGGATAGATTCTTAGTTGTCTATCTTGATGACATCCTAATCTTCTCCCATTCCCTGGAGGAACATCGGAAGCATGTACGCTTAGTCCTCCAGAAACTCAGAGACCACCAGCTTGGGGCGAAGCTGGAGAAGTGCGAATTTGAAGTCCAACAAATCGCATTTCTAGGGTATATTATCTCCTCAGAAGGTTTCCAAATGGAGGGTTCTAAGGTACAGGCAGTCCTGGATTGGGTGCAGCTAACTAGTTTGAAGGCGCTTCAGCGTTTTCTGGGCTTTGCAAATTTTTAAAGACGATTTATCGCTTGATTTTCGTCTATAGTGGCCCCCTTGGTGGCACTCACTAAGAAAGGGCGGATGTTGCTCACTGGTCTTGTGAGGCCAAAACGGCCTTTGCCCGTCTCAAAAGGGCATTTGTCTCAGCCAAGGTGCTGCGACACCCAGATCCAGAGCGTCCTTTTGTGGTAGAAGTGGATGCCTCTGAGATAGGTATTGGGGCAGTGCTCTCTCAGATGGGGGTGTCTGATAATCGCCTTCATCCCTGTGCTTACTTTTCCTGTAAATTTCCGTCTGCCGAGATGAATTATGATGTGGGTAACCGGGAATTGTTGGCTATAAAGGATGTACTCGGGGAGTGGAGACACTGGCTTGAGGGGGCTAAGTTTGTGGTCTCAATTCTCACCTACCATAAGAATCTGGCATATTTAGAGTCAGCAAAGCGGCTCAATGCCAGGCAGGCATGATGGGCTTTGTTTTTTGCTTAGTAAAAAGATGTGTAAGTGCGCAGCCAGCAGCAGCTGGTATGGGGATGGTCAAATCCCAGAATATATTGGAATAAAAAGCACAAGGTACCAGCGCTGGCTGTAAGAATTATATAAGGACGGTTTGCTGAATAAAATGTCAATTTATTAAACCATTAAAAAAGACAGGTGTTAAATCCCGTTATTATTCTGAATAACACTTAAAATATATAGTATAATAATTCCCCCTGGGTATATCACTTTTACATCCACTCTCCTCTGGGACATGTATAAATTTTGTACGGCTAGGACAGTCTCCAGGTAGCATTCACTGTAGCAGCAGATAATTACCGGTTTCCACAGAAGAGATGTTTGATGGCATCAGCTTTAGGAAGAGTCCATTGCTAGCTGTTTATGTGGATCCGGTTCTTTATTTTAGTGGAATAAATTCCCAGTGATAGGAGCAAAGTCCAGATAAGTGCCGAGAGTGTCAGAGTCCCAATGTGTCATGGAGTGGTGCCCAGGTGGGGTGAAAGGCTCAACGCGTTTCGCTGGCAACAGGGTGATCCAGCTTCCTCAGGAGCATAAATACACTATATATTGGGTCTCTATTTATACCCTGCTTCATGAGTTGATCAACAACACCTGTCTGGTGCTTAATTAAAAAATGCAGCAAACCGTCACAAAATATAACTTTAATAATATCCTTATTTACACAAAGATCTGCTCTTATAAACAGAGCAAATCCCACCTCAAAACGAGTATTTCTACTTAACTTATACATGAAATTAGATTTGAATGAAACCGGTCACGTGACATGAAAGAACACGTGATCGGGAATCTAAACAATCCCATTGGTCCAGTATAACATGTGATCTTAGTCACATGATCGGAGACTCAATCATCCCCTTCTCAGAAGGTACTATTCATAGTTTCTATGCTCGGAAGGATCTTTTTAGTACACGTGACCCCGAATCTCCGATCACGTGACTGTCCAATCATTGGTTCTCAATAGTCACATGATTTCAGTGACGTCATAGGAGGAAAATTCCCTTCATAGAGGGTACTAACTGGTCTTTTCGATACCTGTGATTTAGTTACATATCTCACAAATAGCATGACTATAGTAACAAAGGAGATACATTGTGTACAATTCAGATAGGGAGAGATATAAGTGTATATAGAGAGGAAAAACGTATTGGGCCTATTATATAATATTTGTCAGGTTTTTCTCGCAATTCACTCGGTCCAGGATGTTTCTTATTTACAACTAACCACTGTAGCTATCAGTACATATAAACAGAATTTCTTCATATATTTCTCAATACATTATGTATTACAGATAAAGAAAACAAATGAAACACAGAGATATGAAAAATAATAATAAATAAAAAATGAATAAAGAATGTGAAACACATTCTAAATTGTAATTATAATTCTATATGATTTGATTTCTACTAATATATACATCTATATGTATATATACACACATGGCTGCATGTATATACACACCTGCACATTGAGATATAATATACACACCTAGATAGGTGTACCCACAGATAATTTAAACAATTTAAACCACTAGTTACATGTGAAGGTACTCAGTTGTTAATTGAACCTTTATAGTACACATTTTCGTAAGGGATTTATTATTTAATATTAGATAGACGTACACACATGTGTATATAATCTCTAAAACAGGAGTTGATATCACCAATCAGGCAATTAGATAAATAAATAAATAAAAATATTTAAATAAAAATAAAAATAAAAACCATCATTTGTGCTGACAGTCATCTCAAAAATGGGATTTTAACCCATTTTATTTCATCAAACGGCTGTATGTAGATTTAAGTTTAAGTTTTAAGATTCTCCCAAGAGAACCTATAGAACCTATAGAACCTATAACTTCTGATGGTGTACATAAAGAGAGGAGATGGAAAATGTTGGAACAAGAGTTCTAGAACAGGGGTAAGCATAAGCTTCCAACTAGAGGACCGAATTTAATTCAATTGCTTCATTCAGTCCATCTGGATGTAAAGAGTTAAACTTTAACATCCAGAAGACTTCCCTCCGGCAGAGTTTATTAAATCGGTCTCCTCCCCTATCCGTAGGGGCAATATGTTCAAGACATATTATCGAGAGACAAGCAGGATTGTTATTATGTTCATTGTAATAATGTCGTGATACACTGTGAGCCATGTATTTGCGTATTATATTCCGTCGGTGTTCCATAAATCGCGTGTGTAATGGTCTTGTGGTTCGTCCCACATAATTTAAACCGCATCCACATGTCAACAAGTATATCACGAATTTTGAATTACAATTTAAAAAGGATCTCAACTGGTATTTTTCATTAGAAGATGGGATGAGAATAAAGGTAGTTTACGTTCCATATGTTGACACATTGTGCATCCACTTTTGCCACATCTATGGAAACCCGAAGGTTTCTGGGTCAACCAATTTGAGTCGTTTTTATTTTTTTCCACTATTGGAATTTTGAAAAAACTAGGAGCCAGTATAGTCTTTAAAGCCCTATTTTTCCTATAAATCACTTGTGGTTTATTTGGCAGAAGGTTCCCAAGAATGTTGTCATGTTTCAATACTCTATAATTCCTTTCGATTATTGTTTTGATCTCTTTCGCACAGTTATTGTATTTGCAGATGAAGGCCATCTCTCTCTCTTTTCTGTCATATTTTTCCATCTTATTTGAGGAGGAGGGACGTAACAGGTCTTGTCTGTTCATGTCTAGGACCTCTTCTAAAGCCTTTTTCAAAAGATTTGGTGGGTAGTCTCTATTTCTAAAAGATTCCAGGAGTTCATCAGCTTGTATTTTGAACGTCTCTATATCGGAACAATTGCGTCTCAGACGCATTAATTGTCCCTTGGGTATATTGTCTTTCCAAGGTGTATAGTGGGCACTTCTGTAGTGTAGGTATGAGTTTGTGTTAACTGGTTTGACAAAATTGGATGTGTTTATTTGATTGTCTTTGATCTGGAGGGTCACATCCAGGAAATTCATACGGCTCCTATCATAGGAGTGAGTAAAAGTGAGATTATGTGAATTGGATTGGAGACTAGTGACAAAAGAGGAGGCAGAGGTGGAATCCCCATCCCAAATGATAAATAAGTCGTCTATATACCTACCATAGAAAACCAGGTTCGCTACCCAGTCAGTGCACCACACATGGGTGTCCTCAAGGTCACCCATGTATAGATTGGCATAACTGGGAGCGAACCTGGTCCCCATGGCGGTGCCGGTGAGCTGTAAATAATATTTGTGATTAAAAATAAAATAATTATGTGACAGAATGAAGGTGATGCATTGTGTAAGGAAATCCTGGTGTTGTTTATCAAGTGTAGAAGTCCTATTAAGTAATTTAGAGATGACTTTGACGCCCAGGTTGTGAGGGATGTTGGTGTATAGTGCTTGTACATCCAGTGTCAGGAACGCATATGTATCCTTCCACTGGATGTTCTGTATTTTATTTAGAAAATCTTTTGTGTCTGATAGATGTGATTTTAATGACGTGACATGTGGTTGAAGAAAAGAATCGATGTAAAAAGAAAGATTGGAAGTGAGGGAATTGATCCCAGAAATGATGGGACGACCAGGAGGTGTAGTGAGGGACTTGTGTATCTTGGGAAGAAAATAAAAAGTGGGAGTGGTGGGAAAGTGTGGGAATAGGAATCGTAATTCTTCTCTGGATATGACCCCCAGATCCAGACCGTGATCTAATAAGATCTTAAGCTCCTGTGTAAATTTTAAAGTGGGATCTTGAGTGAGAGTGGTATAAAATTGTTTGTTTTATAATTGACTCAAGGATTCCTGCAAATAGTATGACATATTCATAATAACTAGGCCTCCACCTTAATCTGCCTCTTTAATTGTTATAGATGTGTCTTGTGTTAATTCTTTAATAGCTCGTTTCTCCTGTCTGGTAAGGTTTGATGCAAATTTAGATGAGAATCTGGAATTATTTTGTCCCACTAGTTCTTTGAAGTCTTCCAGTGTGATCTTATAAAATGATTCTATACAGCTACTCTTAGCCGAAATGGGAAAAAATTCAGACTTTACTTTAAATTTTGACTCCTCTTTTTTTTTTTTTTTTTATATTTTTATTGTTTTTTGCTTGCTTTAATTTTTTGATAACATATCGCCCTGGGTCAAAAAACATCAAGGCTGATGCGCTCTTGCAGAGTTTTGCTCCAGTCCAAGAGACCACCGAGGAGCCATTGCCCATTGTGTCCCCATCATGTATTAAATTGGGCATTACCCAGGACCTCTTGTCATTAGTCCTTAGAGCACAGGAGACGGCTCCTCCAGACCTTCCGGTAGGTCTCTTGTTTGTGCCTCCTAGGTTAAGACAGCGAGTGTTCCTGGAATTCCATGCCAAGAGGTCGGCAGGGCATCCGGGTATTGCCAGAACTCGGGAGTTGCTGTCTAGGGCGGTGTGGTGGCCCTCGGTGGCTAGGGATGTGGATCAGTGGGTTCGGGCATGTGACGTTTGTGCCCGAAATAAAACTCCTAGAGTGGTTCCTGTCGGCCCATTACATCCACTCTCTATTCCATTTAAGCCATGGACCCACATTTCCATGGATTTTGTGGTGGACTTGCCCAAATCCTCGGGGATGACAGCCATTTGGGTTGTCGTTGACAGGTTTTCGAAGATGGCGCATTTCGTTCCACTGGTTGGGTTGCCATCGGCCAGACGCCTGTCTGAGTTATTTATGCAGCATGTTGTGCGCCTCCACGGGTTGCCACTTGATGTGGTCTCTGACCGTGGATCCCAGTTTGTGGCCAAATTCTGGAGGGCATTTTGTTCTGATCTCCAGATTTCTGTGAGCTTGTCGTCAGGCTACCATCCACAGTCTAATGGGCAGACTGAAAGGGTGAACCAGTCTTTGGAGCAGTTCCTCAGGTGTTATGTCTACAAGTGTCATACTGACTGGGTTGCTCATCTGTCCATGGCGGAGTTTGCCTATAACAACGCGGCTCACTCTGCTACAGGGATCTCTCCCTTCCTTTGTGTGTATGGGCATCATCCTAAGGCCAATTCTTTTGACCCCCTGGATTCCACGCCTGGTGGTTCCTCTGTGGTTTCGGTCCTTAGGGGTATTTGGAGGAAAGTGAAGAAAGCCCTTGTGTCTGTGTCATTAGTGACCAAAAGGGTTTTTGATAAGTGGAGAAGACCCTGCAGCTTCAAATTAGGATACTTCGTCTGGTTGTCCACCAAGAATTTGAAGTTGAGGCAGCCATCTCATAAGTTAGGCCCCCGGTTCATCGGCCCTTATAAGATCACCAGGGTTATCAATCCGGTGGCATTTCAGTTAGATCTGCCCCGTTCATTGGGTATCAATAAAACATTTCATTGTTCCCTTTTAAAACTGGCGGTTAGTAATCCTTCTTCCAGTGGAAGACCTTCTCCTCTTCTGATACGGGGTCAGAAGGAGTTTGTGGTTGAAAGGGTTCTTGACTCCAAGATGGTTCGGGGTCGTCTGTCATTTTTAATGCACTGGAAGGGGTATGGCCCGGAAGAGCGGTCGTGGGTGCGCAGTTGTGATCTTCATGCCCCCAGACTGACACGCTCTTTCTTCTCGCAGTTCCCCGATAAACCCGGTGGTAGGGGTTCTTTGACCCCTCGTCAGAGGGGGGGGGGTACTGTTAGGTTCTCCTGCTCTGTGCTGCCACATCGCCATGGCAAACGGGAGGCAAGTGTTAGCGAAGTAACCTGAGCGCAGCTGATACTCCGGTCCGGGTTTTTACTGTGCAGTTGTTACAGGCTCTGTGCACGGCAGGGAATCCGGCGCTGGTTTTGTGCTCACAGTCTGTGAGGTTTGAGTGGGGCGTGGACAGCACCTGCTATATAAACAATCCTCTCAGGCTAGGCAAATGCTGCTGAATCTTTGTTTGTTAGTCAGTTCCAGAGAGTTAGCTAGTACTGTGTGACCTTGTATTTACTTGTTGCTTACTGCAAATAGGCCTTGGGATTCGGTACTTCATTCTGCCAATCCGGACCTAGCAGTAAGACTGGAGTCAGTTGTTTAACCTGCTGGGGTTCTTTTGCTATTCTGTGAACCCAGCAGGTTTGCGGCTGTACTCTCAGACCTGCTTGCTTAATCCTCCCTCACTGTGCAGGGCGTCCAGGTGTCAATTTAGTGGCAGTAAGCTGAACCTGTGCCCTGCAAGTGGGGGTTAGGATTGTGGATACTCTCCTTGTGTCTATTTTTCTATCTCTGACCAAGGAGTTTATTCCCACACCCGTTGGTAACCCTTTAGGGTTTTTTCCTGTTGCTCTTAGCAACCTCATTTCGGGTGCCCCACATGTTAAATCACTACATCTCGCTTCATTGTCCGCTCTATTCCATCTGAGCATTCCTGACACTAGGGAGACACCCAGTTCCTGAGCCTTTGGGCTTCTCTGTTCACTTTGTGTTTATTAGTTATTCCATCACCTTCTGTGTATGTTATGTTATACTGTCTGTGAGTTCATTTGCTTCGCATCCCTCTCTGTTCATACACCGGTATACTCCTGTTAGCACTGGTGTGCGTAACACAGTGCCAAGCTGCTGCAAGAAATCAGCTTGAATGCTTCAGGGGCTGGGGCATAGCAAACATGAGCCCCACACCGAAGGAGGGTGGAGGTGTTTAATGTGAACTAGGGGTCATCCAAGCTCCGCAAAAGGCCGCCATGCCCGGCACGCCCCTTTTCTCTTTTCATATGCAGATGAGGGTTGAAGCCAACTTTGACCCACTGCTTGGATGACATCACCATATGCAAATCCATCTGCTGCAGGCCTTCCAACAGGAATGCTTACACTAGTTGTTGCATTTGGTTTGTTGTTTGGGGGCGCTTCAGTATTAGGCAGCCTTCTGCCCTCCCATGTTCATCTGAAAATATGTGTTCTCCCTGCAGTTGTTGTCCCCAGATGAGATTTCCCTTGTGCTACCTCAGTTGAATCTCCTTTACTTGACAGAGATGTGCCTGAGCAGCGGCCCTCCCCAGCCCTATCCCAAATCATACTTATTTTGCATAGGAGATACCATGGTCATGAAGATTGTTCTCCCAGGGTGAGGTTCATTCATTGCATTCTGGGCATACTGACTCCTGTGATTTCCCCAAATCTGGGAAACTTAACTGCATTATTTGTGGTAGTGGGGGACTGTGTTTGTGCTTTTCTCTGGTCAGCTCTGGTAAAAGTCAGATTTCTTTGTCTCAGACCTTCCTCTAGCCTTGTTCTTCTTACGAGAGTTCCCTTGTGCTGCCTCAGTTGGATCTCCTTCACTTGACAGGGGGTTCCCGAGCAGCGACCCTCCCCAGCTCTAGCCCAACTCCTACTTACCTGCCAGGTGAGATACTATGATCATGAAGGTGCTTCTCCCAGGGCAAGGCTCACCCATTGCACTCTGGGTGTGCTGCTCCTGCGATTTCCCCAAATGTGGGAAACTTGACTGCATAATTTGTGTTTCCCCTGGTCGGCTCTCGTATAATTCAGATCTCTTTGTCTCAGGTCTCTCTCCAGCCTAGTTTGCTGTCTGTTTCCACTTATCTTTTCTTGAGCCGCTCCCTTCTATGCCCTTGCACACTATCCTGACTTCTCCCGTCTGCTTACTTTGTGCCTTCCAACGCACAATGCGAACTACAGGTAGTGCTGCAGGTAGTGCCACACACTTTTACTTGCCTTACAGAGCAGCTCTGGAGCTGTTACAGTGCCCAGCTGCTGCAAGAAATCACCTTGAATGCTTCAGGGGGGCTGGGGCATAGCCAACATGAGCCACACACCGAAGGAGGGTGGAGGTGTTTAATGCGAACTAGGGGTCATCCAAGTGCCGCAAAAGGCCGCTATGCCCTGCACGTCCCTTTTCTCTTTTCATATGCAGACGAGGGTTGAAGCCAACTTTGACCCACTGCTTGGATGACATCACCATATGCAAATCCATCTGCTGCAGGCCTTCCCCCAGGAATGCTTGCACTAGTTGTTGCATTTGGTTTGTTTGTTTGGGGGTGCTTCAGTATTAGGCAGCCTTCTACCCTCCCATGTTCATCTGAAAATATGTGTTCTCCCTGCAGTTGTTGTCCCCAGATGAGAGTTCCCTTGTGCTGCCTCAGTTGAATCTCCTTTACTTGACAGAGATGTGCCTGAGCAGCGGCCCTCCCCAGCCCTATCCCAAATCATACTTATTTTGCATGGTAGGAGATACCATGGTCATGAAGATTGTTCTCCCAGGGTGAGGTTTATTCATTGCATTCTGGGTATGCTGACCCCTGTGATTTCCCCAAATGTGGGAAACTCGACTGCATTATTTGTGGTAGTGGGGGACTGTGTTTGTGCTTTCCTCTGGTCAGCTCTGGTAAAAGTCAGATTTCTTTGTCTCAGACCTTCCTCTAGCCTTGTTCTTCTTTCGAGAGTTCCCTTGTGCTGCCTCAGTTGGATCTCCTTCACTTGACAGGGGGTTCCCAAGCAGCGACCCTCCCCAGCTCTAGCCCAACTCCTACTTACCTGCCAAGTGAGATACTATGATCATGAAGGTGCTTCTTCCAGGGCAAGGCTCACCCATTGCACTCTGGGTCTGCTGCTCCTGCGATTTCCCCAAATGTGGGAAACTTGACTGCATAATTTGTGTTTCCCCTGGTCGGCTCTCGTATAATTCAGATCTCTCTGTCTCAGGTCTCTCTCCAGCCTAGTTTGATGTCTGTTTCCACTTCTCTTTTCTTGAGCCGCTCCCTTCTATGCCCTTGCGCACTATCCTGACTTCTCCCATCTGCTTACTTTGTGCCTTCCAATGCACAATGCGAACTACAGGTAGTGCTGCAGGGCCCACACCCTTTTACTTGCCTTACAGAGCAGCTCTGGAGCTGTTACAGTGCCCAGCTGCTGCAAGAAATCAGCTTGAATGCTTCAGGGGCTGGGGCATGGCCAACATGAGCCCCGCACCGAAGGAGGGTGGGGGTGTTTAATGCGAACTAGGGGTCATCCAAGCGCCGCAAAAGGCCGCCATGCCCTGCATACCCCTATTCTCTTTTCATATGCAGACGAGGGTTGAAGCCAACTTTGACCCACTGCTTGGATGACATCACCATATGCAAATCCATCTGCTGCAGGCCTTCCCCCAGGAATGCTTGCACTAGTTGTTGCATTTGGTTTGTTGTTTGGGGGTGCTTCAGTATTAGGCAGCCTTCTGCCCTCCCATGTTCATCTGAAAATATGTGTTCTCCCTGCAGTTGTTGTCCCCAGACGAGAGTTCCCTTGTGCTTCCTCAGCTGAATCTCCTTAACTTGTCGGGTGTGTGCCTGAGCAACCGCCCTCCCCAGCCCTAACCCAACTCATACTTATCTTGCATATGAGATCTCTTGGTCATGAAGATAGTTCTCACAGGGTGAGGTTCATCCATTACATTTTAAAATAGGAAGGTACAAATTACATATTTGAATTGCATCTATGTGCTGGATTCAAATGCCCCCCCCCCCCCCCCGCTCCCACCACCCTTCCTTTCTCAATTGTGCCTGTCAGCAGCTATTCTAATGTTGCTGCCAATGGGTGTGACACATTCATTTCTTCTGTGTGGGGTACCCTGGACTCCACAAGGATTCGCATTGGGGTGTAGAGTAGAATCTTGATCTGAGGCACCAACAGGCTCAAAGCTTTTGACTATTTCCAAGATGCTCAGCGCCCCTCCTCTATAACCCCGCTTCCATGAACAGGGAGCTCAGTTTGTAGTTGGTGCCTTCAGTAGCAGGCCTCAGGCAGCCTATTCTTAGCTATTAATTTTGACAAGAAAATAACTTTTTTTATAAGAACCTACAAGGGCTGCAGCAGGCTTGGTCTAATAGACATCTTTACTGCAGCTCAATCACTCCCAGCGGCGCTGTATACTCCCGTGCCCTGGTTGCTGGGTCACTGCAGCAGAGGCTCCGGTTTATTCCTAATGTCAGTCATATACACACCACCCTCCCGGAACACGAGGCCGCTGATGAAGGGGAGGTAAGGGGCTTCTGTGCCCACACTATACCGTGATCCAGCGTGGCCATAGGGGGTGGGCCGTGTTCGCACTGGCGTGGACACTGATTACTGGGCAGCCGCTCCACTAGCCCCCAGGGACAGTTAAGGAGCACAGGTCTGGGGGGTTTTCTCATATATTAACCCCATTTTGTAGTGCCCGCAGCGCATTGTGATAGGTAATAGGGCCTGATTCAGGTTGGATTGCAATCGCAATAAGCGATCCAACTGCAAAAATTGCTAAGAGCATGCGCCTGCGTTTTCTGCGGCACCCCGCAGAGAATGCAATCGCCTCTGCTTGTCAATCGGGGCGGGGGGGGGTCAGCAACACTCCATTTCCAAGTCGGAGATGGAGCGGTATGGGGGCAAGGCTTCAAAATTGGGTCGGCAACGGAGAAACAGGTGGCGTGGTCAGAGCGGCTGCATGACATCACATTTATCCGCTGCGATCACAAAAATGGTGGTGGCTTCCTGCGCGCACATACAGTCTGCACCAGCAGGAGGCTACCCCATTTTTTATGATCACGCTGAACTGCAGTGCGACTGCAATTACAGCGTGGTCAAGAAGGGAGGCGGCATGCTGGGTGGCCATGCCCTGTGATGGGTGGCCCCAGCATGCGAACCAAAGGATTGCAAATTCTGTTACTTAGCAGAATTTGCAATCCTTACTTTCTGCAATTCTTACTGAATTAGGCCCATTGATTACAAAATTTATTTGTAAACAATATTTGCAGTTTTTCTTCAGGGACTAACACAAAAGATGCTTGGGGCTACTAACACATGGGTAAGCCACGTAAAGCTTCCCATGGGTCAGTGGCATCACAATGGGGTTGCGGCCCACACCCGAGTGTCACCCGCCAAGAGGGGTGACACCAAAGTGCCGGCTCCTCTTCAGTGACAGAATGTGGGTGTTGCACTGTGACATTACATGCAACACCCAGCTTCTGTCACTGTGCAGGAGCCAGCACCGCTCACACACTAGTCCCCGGGTGCAGTTCGCAAAATCCCGGGACACCCGGAGCGACAAAATGGAGATTCAGGCCACCAGGCCACGCTCCTACCTATGAGACTATGCCTCCTTTTTACCATTGCGCTGCTTATCTGCGCGCACTGCATTACAATCTCCCTCGTCACCTCTCTGGGTGTTACCAGTGATAGTTACACCTCTGCCATGCTTGTAGCAGCTGGTCCTAAGATCTACGCCTCCAGCCCTGAGTGTTTGCCCTTGTGACTTGTTGATCATCATAGCAAAGCAGATGCTTACAGAAAACTGCAGGGGCTTAGATTGAAAGGAAAAAAATTGATGAGTGTAAGGTAGAGAGGAGCGGGTTCGGTTCTCCGAGAACCGAATTCCCTACGAACTCCACGTGGCTTACACTGGTTCGAGGCAGGCTTGGTTGTTCCCGCCTGATTCGGAAAACCCGAACGAGGCAAATTTCATCATCCTGCTGTCGAATTCTCGCGAGATTCGGATTCCATATAAAGAGCTGCGCGTCGCCGCCATTTTTACTCGTGCATTGAAGAGAGAGCGGAGAGGACGTGGCTATGTTCTCTCAGTGGAAATCTCAATATCAGTGCTCAGTATCAGTGGTTACTTATTGCTGCTCAGTAATACTAGTAGTGTGTCTCTCCTGCTCAGTGTCAGTTCTCAGTAGTATCCTCATCAGTGCTCAGTATCACTGCTCATTGTCTTGTGCTGCATTGTGGTCCTTAGCATACTACAGTACATTACTAATTTTATGACTAGTTAGCTACTATAACTCATGTTACCCCCGGATTAACCATGTTGACATTTTAAGTATTATAACCTTGGATAGCTTTTTCATTCAGAAATGTATCCATTCCTTTTTTAAATCAAATTACAGAGTCCGCCATTACCACCTTCCCTGGCAGGGAATTCCACATCCTGATTGCCCTAACAGTGAAGAACCCTTTCCTCCATTGCGTTCGGAACTTTCCTCCAGTCGCAGCAAGTGCACACATGTCCTAAACTGTGTTCTTTTAATAAATAATTCCTCTGATAACTCTTTGTTATGTATCTTTACATATTTGAAGATATTAATAATATCTCGTCTTAGGTACCTCTTTTCCAGTATATACATATTCAGCCTAGTAAGTCTTTCCTTATAGTACAGCCTTCAGGATCTCTTGCACTTACATGAGCAGCAGAGTGGTGCAATGGAAGCATGCTGGGCCCATAACCCAGAGGTCGATTGATCGAAACTATCCTCTACTGTGTGCATTTTTTTTTTATAATTAAAGTAATCAAAAACTGGGATTGATATTTTGGCTCTTTTATTTTTACTTAAAGTACAATAACTTTTACCATTTTAATTTGTTTTAATAGTATATTGACAGCATTGGTTTCTTTAAAAAATCCACTTAATTTTCTTTACCCTATTACTGAAATGGTAATTGACAAAAACAAACTACATTGTCACCAGAAGAGCAATGCAAAATGTACAAGTGATATATTTATCCACCTCATCAGGCGTACCTAAGATTTGCGGTACAGTATTGTCATTACCAATTTCAGACGTTGCCGTTTGGTCTCTCCAGAATTTTCCCCGAGAATTTTCACCAAGGTAATGGCGGAAATTATGGTGCTCCTGCGAAAGCAAGGTGTCACAATTATCCCGTACTTGAACGATTTCCTCATAAAAGCGAGATCAAGAGAGCAGTTGCTGAACAGCGTATAACGTTCACTGAAGGTATTACAGCAACACGACTGGATTCTTAATATCCCGAAGTCGCAGTTGGTTCCTACGACTCGTCTGACTTTGCTTGGGCATGATTCTGGATACGGACCAGAAAAGGGTTTATCTTCCGATAGAAAAGGCCCAGGAACTCATGACTCTGGTCAGGAACCTATTGAAACCAAAACAGGTGTCAGTGCATCACTGCACTCGAGTCCTGGGAATGATGGTGGCATCATACGAGGCCATTCCCTTCGGCAGGTTCCATGCGAGGATCTTGCAATGGGACCTACTGGACAAGTGTTCTGGGTCACATCTACAGATTCATCAGTTGATCACCCTGTCCCCCAGGGCCAGGGTATCTCTCCTGTGGTGGCTGCAGAGTGCTCACCTTCTAGAGGGCCGCAGGTTCGGCATTCAGGACTGGATCCTGGTGACCACGAACGCGAACCTCCGAGGTTGGGGAGCAGCCGCACAGGGAAGAAATTTCCAAGGTCTTTGGTCAAGTCAGGAGACTTGTCTTCACATCAACATCCTGGAGCTAAGGGCCATATACAACGCCCTACGTCAAGCGGAGACCTTATTTCGCGACCAACCAGTTCTGATCCAGTCAGACAACGTCACCGCAGTAGTTCATGTAAACCGCCAAGGTGGCACAAGGAGCAGAGTGGCGATGGCGGAAGCCACCAGAATTCGTCGCTGGGCGGAGAATCATGTAAGTGCACTGTCAGCAGTGTTCATTCCGGGAGTGGACAACTGGGAAGCAGACTTCCTCAGCAGACACGACCTACATCCAGGAGAGTTGGGACTTCATCAGGAAGTCTTTGCACAGATTGCAAGTCGGTGGGGACTGCCCCAGATAGACATGATGGCGTCCCGCCTCAACAAAAAGCTACAGAGGTATTGCGCCAGGTCAAGAGACCTTCAGGCAGTAGTTGTAGACGCCCTAGTGACACCGTGGGTGTTCCGGTCGGTCTATGTATTTCCTCCTCTTCCTCTCATACCCAAGGTGTTGATAATAGTAAGAAAAAGAGGAGTGAGAACAATTCTCATTGTTCCAGATTAGCCACGAAGGACGTGGTATCCAGATCTGCAGGAAATGCTCACAGAAGATCCGTGGCCTCTTCCTCTAAGACAGGACCTGTTGCAACAGGGGACCTGTCTGTTCCAAGACTTACCGCGGCTGCGTTTGACGGCATGGCGGTTGAACGCCGGATCCTAGCGGAAAAGGGTATTCCAGATGAGGTAATTCCTACCTTAATAAAGGCTAGGAAGGACGTGACATCTAAACATTATCACTGTATATGGCGATAATATGTTTCTTGGTGTGAGGCCAGGAATGCTCCTACGGAAGAATTCCACCTGGGCCACTTCCTTCACTTCCTACAAACTGGAGTGAATTTGGGCCTAAAATTAGGCTTTATTAAGGTTCAGATTTTGGCCTTATCCTTTTTCTTTCAAAAGGAATTGGCCTCTCTCCCTGAAGTAAGTACAAACTTTTGTGAAGGGAGTACTGCATATTCAGCCTCCTTTTGTACGTCCGGTGGTGCCTTGGGACCTTAACGTGGTGTTAAGGTTATGGTTTGAACCACTTAAAACGGTGGAGTTGAAATATCTCACTTGGAAGGTGGTCATGTTATTAGCCTTGGCTTCCGCTAGGCGAGTGTCGGAATTAGCGGCTTTATCACATAAAAGCCTCTATCTGGTTTTCCATATGGATAGAGCGGAATTGCGGACCCGTCCTCAATTCCTGCTAAAAGTGGACTCATCCTTTCATATGAACCAACCTATTGTGGTGCCTGTGACTACGCGTGACTTGGAGGATTCCGAGTCCCTTGATGTGGTCAGGGCTTTGAAAATTTACGTGGCCAGAACAGCTAGAGTCAGAAAAACAGAAGCACTGTTTGTCCTGTATGCAGCCAACAAGATTGGCGCCCCTGCTTCAAAGCAGACTATTGCTCGCTGGATCTGTAACACGATTCAGCAGGCGCATTCTATGGCGGGATTGCCGTTGCCTAATTCAGTCAAGGCCCATTCCACTAGGAAGGTGGGCTCTTCTTGGTCAGCTGCCCGAGGGGTCTCGGCACTACAGCTCTGCCGAGCTGCTACTTGGTCGGGTTCAAACACCTTTGCAAAGTTCTATAAGTTCGATACCCTGGCTGAGGAGGACCTCCTGTTTGCTCAATCGGTGCTGCAGAGTCATCCGCACTCTCTTGCCCGTTTGGGAGCTTTGGTATAATCCCCATGGTCCTTACGGAGTCCCCAGCATCCTCTAGGACGTAAGAGGAAATAAGATTTTAAACCTACCGGTAAATCTTTTTCTCGTAGTCCGTGGAGGATGCTGGGCACCCATCCCAAGTGCGGACTACTTCTGCAAGACTTGTATATAGTTATTGCTTACATAAGTTAGTTTTCATCGGTCTTGGACAGATGCTATGTTGTTTTCATACTGTTAACTGGGTAGTATATCACAAGTTTGTTATGCACACCAGTGCCTGCAGGAAAGTACTGGTGTCAGAACTGTTATGCACTCCAGTGTCTGCAGGAATGTACTGGTGTTTGAACTGTTATGCAAAACAAATGGACTCACAGACAAACTGGGGAATAGGACATAACGTACACAGAAGGTAATAGGGTAACAAAATACACACAAAGTGAACAGAGAAGCCCAGAGGCTAAGGAACTGGGTATCTCCTTTGTATTAGAACTGCACAGATGGAAAAAGCAAGATGTTGTGTTTTAATACATAGAGAACCCGAAATGCTGTTGCTAAGGGCAACAGCAAAACCCTAAAGGGTTACCAACGGGTGTGGCAGTAAACTCCTTGGTCAGAGATGGAATGATAGACACAAGGAGAGTCTCCACAATCCTATTTCTCACTTGCAGTGCACAGGTTTTAGCTTACTGCCACTAAACTGACCCCTGACACCTAGCACAGTGAGACAGGATTAGACAGGCAAGTCTTAGAATACAGCCGCAAACTTGCTAAGTTCACAGAGTGGTAACAGAACCCCAGCAAGCTAAACGACTGACTCCAGTCTTACTGCTAGGTCTGGATTGGCAGAGTGTAATACCAAATCCCCAGGCCTATTTGCAGTAAGCAACAAACAAATACAAAGCTACACAGTACTGGCTAACTTTCATGAACTGACTAACCAACAAAGATTCAGCAGCATCTGCTTACCCTGAAAAGAGGCCTTATAAAGCAGGTGCTGTCCACGCCCCACTCAGACCTCACAGACTGTGAGCACAAAAACCAGCACCGGATCCCCTGCCGTGCACAGAGCCTATAACCACTGCACAGCAAAAGACCCGAACCGGAGTATCAGCTGCGCTCAGGTTACTCCACTAGCACTTGTCTCCCGGTTGCCATGACGACGTGGCAGCACAGGGCAGGAGACCCTAACAGTACCCCCCTCTGACGAGGGGTCAAAGAACCCCTACCACCGGGTTTATCGGGGAACTGCGAGAAGAAAGAGCGTATCAGTCTGGGGGCATGAAGATCACAACTGCGCACCCACGACCGCTCCTCCGGGCCATACCCCTTCCAGTGCACCAAAAATGACAGCCGACCCCGAACCACCTTGGAGTCAAGAATCCTTTCAACAACAAACTCCCTCTGGCCACGTATCAGAAGAGGGGAAGGTCTTCCACTGGAAGAAGGATTACTAATCGCCCGTTTTAAAAGGGAACAATGAAATGTTTTATTGATACCCAAAGAACGGGGCAGATCTAACTGAAATGCCACCGGATTGATAACCCTGGTGATCTTATAAGGGCCGATGAACCGGGGCCCTAACTTATGAGATGGCTGTCTCAACTTCAAATTCTTGGTAGACAACCAGACGAAGTCTCCTAATTTGAAGCTGCAGGGTCTTTTCCGCTTATCAAAAACCCTTTTGGTCACTAATGACACAGACACAAGGGCTTTCTTCACTTTCCGCCAAATACCTCTAAGGACCGAAACCACAGAGGAACCACCAGGCGTGGAGTCCAGGGGGTCAAAAGAATTGGCCTTAGGATGATGCCCATACACACAAAGGAAGGGAGAGATCCCTGTAGCAGAGTGAGCCGCGTTGTTATAGGCAAACTCCGCCATGGACAGATGAGCAACCCAGTCAGTCTGACACTTGGAGACATAACACCTGAGGAACTGCTCCAAGGACTGGTTCACCCTTTCAGTCTGCCCATTAGACTGCGGATGGTAGCCTGACGACAAGCTGACAGAAATCTGGAGATCGGAACAAAATGCCCTCCAGAATTTGGCCACAAACTGGGATCCGCGGTCAGAGACCACATCAAGTGGCAACCCGTGGAGACGCACAACATGCAGCATAAATAATTCAGACAGGCGTCTGGCTGATGGCAGCCCAACCAGTGGAACGAAGTGCGCCATCTTCGAAAACCTGTCAACGACAACCCAGATGGCTGTCATCCCCGAGGATTTGGGCAAGTCCACCACAAAATCCATTGAAATGTGGGTCCATGGCTTAGATGGGATAGAGAGTGGATGTAATGGGCCAACAGGAACCCCTCTAGGAGTCTTATTTCGGGCACAGATGTCACATGCCCGAACCCACTGATCCACATCCTTAGCCACCGAGGGCCACCACACCGCCCTAGATAGCAACTCCCGAGTTCTGGCAATACCCGGGTGACCTGCCGACTTCTTGGCATGGAATTCCAGGAACACTCGCTGTCTTAACCTAGGAGGCACAAACAAAAGACCTACCGGAAGGTCTGGAGGAGCCTGCTCCTGTGCTCTAAGGACTAATGATAAGAGGTCCTGGGTAATGCCCACTTTAATACATGATGGGGAAACAATGGGCAACGGCTCCTCGGTGGTCTCCTGGATTGGAGCAAAACTCCGCGAGAGCGCATCAGCCTTGATGTTTTTTGACCCAGGGCGATATGTTATAAAAAAATTAAAGCGAGCAAAAAACAAAGCCCATCGTGCCTGCCTGGCATTGAGACGCTTCGCTGACTCTAAATATGCCAGATTCTTATGGTCAGTGAGAATTGAGACCACAAACTTAGCCCCCTCAAGCCAGTGTCTCCACTCCTCGAGTGCATCCTTAATAGCCAACAATTCCCGGTTACCCACGTCATAATTCATCTCGGCAAGCGAAAATTTACGGGAAAAGTAAGCACAGGGATGAAGGCGATTATCAGACACTCCCATTTGAGAAAGCACTGCCCCAATACCCATCTCAGAGGCATCCACCTCCACCACAAAAGGACGCTCTGGATCTGGGTGTCGCAGCACCTTGGCCGAAACAAATGCCCTTTTGAGACGGGCAAAAGCCGCTTTAGCCTCACAAGACCAGTGAGCAACATCCGCCCCTTTCTTAGTGAGTGCCACCAAGGGCGCCACTATAGACGAAAATCCAGCGATAAATCGTCTTTAAAAATTTGCAAAGCCCAGGAAACGCTGAAGCGCCTTCAAACTAGTGGGCTGCACCCAATCCAGGACTGCCTGTACCTTGGAACCCTCCATTTGGAAACCTTCTGGGGAGATAATATATCCTAGAAATGCGATTTGCTGAACTTCAAATTCGCACTTCTCCAGCTTCGCCCCAAGCCGGTGGTCTCTGAGTTTCTGGAGGACTAAGCGTACATGCTTCCGATGTTCCTCCAGGGAATGGGAGAAGATTAGGATGTCATCAAGATAGACAACTAAGAATCTATCCAAATATTCCCTGAGCACATCATTCATGAAATCCTGGAAGACTGCCGGGGCATTACAGAGTCCAAAAGGCATCACCAAATATTCATAATGCCCTGAGTGGGTATTAAAGGCAGTCTTCCATTCATCCCCCTCTCTTATTGGGATTAGATTGTACGCACCGCGTAGGTCAATCTTAGAAAAAATGGTGGCAGTACGAAGCTGGTCAAACAAGACCGAAATGAGAGGCAGTGGGTATGAGTTTTTAATCGTGATACGGTTCAATTCCCTGAAGTCGATGCAGGGTCGCAACGAACCGTCCTTTTTACCCACGAAGAAGAACCCCGACCCAACTGGAGACTGTGAAGGTCTGATAAATCCCTTAGCCAAGTTCTCCTGAATGTACTCTGCCATAGCCTGAGTCTCAGGACGTGACAGGGAGTACAACCTGCTCTTGGGAAGCTTAGCATTTGGCAACAAATCAATGGCACAGTCATAGGGGCGATGGGGAGGTAGTACCTCTGCAACTTTTTTGGAGAACACGTCCGCAAAATCTGCATAACACCCTGGCAATCCTGGCAAACTTAGCTGCGAGAGCCTGACTGGAAGGCTCAAGCAACTCCTGAAACAATCAGAACCCCAACTAAGAATCTCCCTAGAGACCCAGTCAAATTGAGGATTGTGGGCCCTTAACCAGGGTAACCCCAACACCAATGGGGCAAAAGTACAGACAGTCACATAAAAGGACAATTTTTCAGAGTGTGTGGCTCCAATAAACAAAGAAATCTGGCTAGTGCAAGAGGTAATTTTACCTTGGGATAATGGTTCCCCGTTTAACCCACAAATCTCAATTTCCGATGCCAAGGGTACTAAGGGAACAGAGTGTTTCAGGGCGAATTGGCGGTCCATAAAAACCCCGTCGGCCCCACTGTCCACAAAGGCCTCAGTCTTGACAGTTTGACCGAGGATCTTCAAGGTCACCGGAATGATAAAAGTCTTCTTGGGAAATTCTGACTTCTGGCCTGACAGGATATTTCCCATCACCCTCAGGCCCTGAAGTTTTCCGGCTTTTCTGGGCATGATACTACCACATGACCTTTATTCCCACAGTACAAACACAACCCCTGCTGTCTCCTCCGCGTCTTCTCACGCGAGGAGAGGCGGGTAGCCCCAATCTGCATAGGCTCCTCAGAAAATTCCTCAGAGTCTGAGGTTCCCTTGGGAAGGAAGGAAATCTCAGTCTCCCTTTCAAGCCTACGCTCTCTCAGCCGTCTATCCACCCGGATGGATAACTGCATGAGCTGATCCAAGCTATCAGGCAAGGGATATTGTACCAGTTGGTCCTTTATCTGGTTAGAAAGACCTCTTCGGTACTGGTGTCTCAGGGCTGGGTCATTCCACTGGGTATCATGGGCCAACCTCCGAAACTCCGTACAGTAAACCTCAACTGGCCTTCGCCCTTGCTTAAGGATCGAAATCTGAGCCTCGGCTGAGGCCGTCTTGTCAGGGTCATCATACAACATGCCCAGCGCCGTAAAAAAAGCATCAACACTTTTAAGCGACGGACAGTCAGGCTGCAACCCATATGCCCAGACCTGTGGGTCTCCTTGTAGCAAGGAAATCACTATGCCCACCCGCTGAATCTCCGACCCAGAAGACTGAGGCCTAAGCCGGAAGTATAGCTTGCAGCTCTCCTTGAAACAAAAGAACTGCGAGCGATCTCCAGAAAAATGATCCGGGAGATTTACTTTCGGCTCCTTAACCCCTGCAGGTGCTGCTGCTGCGGGAGCTCCACCAGCAGCCTGGGAGGTGTGCATTTTAATGGACAAATCATTAAATTGTCGAGTCAGGACCTGCACCTGATCGACCACCTGTTGCAACGTATTTTGAGGGGTATGCTCCATATTCCCACAAAATTTCAACAGGAGTATTTGGCTGCTGAATATGTTATGCACACCAGTGCCTGCAGGAAAGTACTGGTGTCAGAACTGTTATGCACTCCAGTGTCTGCAGGAATGTACTGGTGTTTGAACTGTTATGCAAAACAAATGGACTCACAGACAAACTGGGGAATATGACATAACGTACACAGAAGGTAATAGGGTAACAAAATACACACAAAGTGAACAGAGAAGCCCAGAGGCTAAGGAACTGGGTATCTCCTTTGTATTAGAACTGCACAGATGGAAAAAGCAAGATGTTGTGTTTTAATACATAGAGAACCCGAAATGCTGTTGCTAAGGGCAACAGCAAAACCCTAAAGGGTTACCAACGGGTGTGGCAGTAAACTCCTTGGTCAGAGATGGAATGATAGACACAAGGAGAGTCTCCACAATCCTATTTCTCACTTGCAGTGCACAGGTTTTAGCTTACTGCCACTAAACTGACCCCTGACACCTAGCACAGTGAGACAGGATTAGACAGGCAAGTCTTAGAATACAGCCGCAAACTTGCTAAGTTCACAGAGTGGTAACAGAACCCCAGCAAGCTAAACGACTGACTCCAGTCTTACTGCTAGGTCTGGATTGGCAGAGTGTAATACCAAATCCCCAGGCCTATTTGCAGTAAGCAACAAACAAATACAAAGCTACACAGTACTGGCTAACTTTCATGAACTGACTAACCAACAAAGATTCAGCAGCATCTGCTTACCCTGAAAAGAGGCCTTATAAAGCAGGTGCTGTCCACGCCCCACTCAGACCTCACAGACTGTGAGCACAAAAACCAGCACCGGATCCCCTGCCGTGCACAGAGCCTATAACCACTGCACAGCAAAAGACCCGAACCGGAGTATCAGCTGCGCTCAGGTTACTCCACTAGCACTTGTCTCCCGGTTGCCATGACGACGTGGCAGCACAGGGCAGGAGACCCTAACAAAGTTATACGGTGTGATTGGTGTGGCTGGTATGAATCTTGAACTTGGATTAACAAAAATCCTTTCCTCGTACTGTCCGTCTCCTCTGAGCACAGTTTCTCTAACTGAGGTCTGGAGGAGGGGCATAGAGGGAGGAGCCAGTGCACACCCACATCTAAAGTCTTTATTAAAGTGCCCATGTCTCCTGCGGAGCCCGTCTATCCCTCATGGTCCTTACGGAGTCCCCAGCATCCTCTACGGACTACGAGAAAAAGATTTACCAGTAGGTTTAAAATGTTATTTTTTTCTCTGCAACCCACTGCTAAATTGTGCTTCCTAGCTGTTTTTTATAAAATCACGTAATCAAATCTAACTCTGATTACGTCAGAGAAGGCCAGGTACCCTACACCATAAGAGGGGGTTTTGAAAAATTGAACCACCAACCTTTTGGTTAATAGCCCATGTAAGTGCAAGAGATCCTGAAGCACTCACTCATCATGGGAAAGTACCAATGTGTCTCTTACAAAACTCTCCAGATTATTGACTTTTTAAAGTTTTTCTAGGAAACGTTCTAGATGAATGCTTATTAGCCTTTGTCAGTATCTACTTTTGCAAGGTGTCTCTGTGGCGCAATCGGTTAGCATGTTCAGCTATTAACCAAAAGGTTAGTGGTTCAATCCCACCCAGGGATTTAATTGACCTTGTAATCAGATTTTGGTGATCTTTAAGTAGACAAGTCAAAATTTCAAACCCCCTCTTATGGTGTAGGGTACCTGGCCTTCTCTGATGTAATCAGAGTTAGATTTGATTAAGTGATTTTATAAAAAACAGCTAGAAGCACAATTTAGCAGTGGGTTGCAGAGAAAAAAAAATATGCTGGCAGAAAAGTCCAATTGAGTGATTAAACAGCTCTTCATTTTCTGACTTTATTTTTATGCTAACAAATTTGCTCTCTGAAAAGTGTCCACAACGCCAAGTCTCTGATTAACACCTTTGTAGGAATGTTTTTTCACCTATTACTGAATTAAACTTGCTTCATTGGAAAGGCAGCAAGATGCATCCTCATTTCAATGTCTTCTGAAATAATACAGGTTGACACCAGGAAACATAAACGTCACTGCATCCTTGCTGCTTTCTCATGTGGAAGTCTGTTTAATGTGAAAACAAGGTAATATCTAATCAGCACACAGGTAAGGAATTAAGAAAATCTTTCTTTATGGGTGAAGATGTTTCTCACAAAATTGTTGTCCCAATGCATCATTGAAATTCAAGATGGAAGATGATTTTAATATATCACTTGTACATTTTGCATTGCTCTTCTGGTGACAATGTAGTTTGTTTTTGTCAATTACCATTTCAGTAATAGGGTAAAGAAAATTAAGTGGATTTTTTAAAGAAAACAATGCTGTCAATATACTATTAAAACAAATTAAAATTATAAAAGTTATTGTACTTTAAGTAAAAATAAAAGAGCCAAAATATCAATCCCAGTTTTTGATTACTTTAATTATAAAAAAAAAAAAAATGCACATAGCAGAGGATAGTTTAGATCAATCGACCTCTGGGTTATGAGCCCAGCATGCTTCCATTGCACTACTCTGCTGCTCATGGAAGTGCAAGATATCCTGAAGGCTAAATTGATTAAAGGCCTAAAAGTACTGGACTATAAGGAAAGACTTACTAGGCTGAATATGTATATACTAGAAAAGAGGTGCCTAAGAGGAGATATTATTAATATCTTCAAATATGTAAAGATACATAACAAAGAGTTATCAGAGGAATTATTTATTAAAAGAACACTTGGTCACTCGCTGCGACTGGAGGAAAGTTCAGAACGCAATGGAGGAAAGGGTTCTTCACTGTTAGGGCAATCAGGATGTGGAATTCCCTTCCAGGGAAGGTGGTAATGGCGGACTCTGTAATTGGATTTAAAAAAGGAATGGATACATTTCTGAATGAAAAAGCTATCCAAGGTTATAATACTTAAAATATCAACATGGTTAATCCGGGGGTAACATGAGTTATAGTAGCTAACTAGTCATAAAACATTATTCAGCAAGTATGTAGAATCATCACAACTTAAAAAAACAGGTTGAACACGATGGGCAATTTGCCTCTATTCAACCTCAAAAACTATGTTACTATATGTTACTGTAGTATACAGAACACCACAATGCAATGAGCAGTGATAGTGAGCACTGATGAGGATACTAGAACTGACACTGAGCAGCAAGATGCAGCACTGGACTATTAGTAATGTACTGTAGTATGCTGAGCACCACAATGCAGCACAAGACAATGAGCAGTAATACTGGGCACTGATGAGGATACTACTGAGAACTGACACTGAGCAGGAGAGACACACTACTAGTATTACTGAGCAGCAATAAGTAACCATTGATACTGAGCACTGATATTGAGATTTCCACTGAGAGAACATAGCCACGTCCTCTCTGCTCTCTCCTCAATGCACGAGTAAAAATGGCGGCAACGCGCATCTCTTTATATGGAATCCGAATCTCGCGAGAATCTGACAGCGGGATGATGACATTTTCCCTTGTTCAGGTTATCCGAGTCAGGCGGAAACAACCGAGCCTGCCTCGGACCAGTGTAAACCACGTGGAGTTCGTGGGGAATTCGGTTCTCGGAGAACCGAACCCACTCCTCTCTACCTTATACTAGTGATGTGCACCGGAAATTTTTCGGGTTTTGTGTTTTGGTTTTGGGTTCGGTTCCGCGGCCGTGTTTTGGGTTCGACCGCGTTTTGGCAAAACCTCACCGAATTTTTTTTGTCGGATTCGGGTGTGTTTTGGATTCGGGTGTTTTTTTCAAAAAACCCTAAAAAAACAGCTTAAATCATAGAATTTGGGGGTCATTTTGATCCCAAAGTATTATTAACCTCAAAAACCATAATTTACACTCATTTTCAGTCTATTCTGAATACCTCACACCTCACAATATTATTTTTAGTCCTAAAATTTGCACCTAGGTCGCTGGATGACTAAGCTAAGCGACCCTAGTGGCCGACACAAACACCGGGCCCATCTAGGAGTGGCACTGCAGTGTCACGCAGGATGTCCCTTCCAAAAAACCCTCCCCAAACAGCACATGACGCAAAGAAAAAAAGAGGCGCAATGAGGTAGCTGTGTGAGTAAGATAAGCGACCCTAGTGGCCGACACAAACACCGGGCCCATCTAGGAGTGGCACTGCAGTGTCACGCAGGATGTCCCTTCCAAAAAACCCTCCCCAAACAGCACATGACGCAAAGAAAAAAAGAGGCGCAATGAGGTAGCTGTGTGAGTAAGATAAGCGACCCTAGTGGCCGACACAAACACCGGGCCCATCTAGGAGTGGCACTGCAGTGTCACGCAGGATGTCCCTTCCAAAAAACCCTCCCCAAACAGCACATGACGCAAAGAAAAAAAGAGGCGCAATGAGGTAGCTGTGTGAGTAAGATAAGCGACCCTAGTGGCCGACACAAACACCGGGCCCATCTAGGAGTGGCACTGCAGTGTCACGCAGGATGTCCCTTCCAAAAAACCCTCCCCAAACAGCACATGACGCAAAGAAAAAAAGAGGCGCAATGAGGTAGCTGTGTGAGTAAGATAAGCAACCCTAGTGGCCGACACAAACACCGGGCCCATCTAGGAGTGGCACTGCAGTGTCACGCAGGATGTCCCTTCCAAAAAACCCTCCCCAAACAGCACATGACGCAAAGAAAAAAAGAGGCGCAATGAGGTAGCTGTGTGAGTAAGCTAAGCGACCCTAGTGGCCGACACAAACACCGGGCCCATCTAGGAGTGGCACTGCAGTGTCACGCAGGATGTCCCTTCCAAAAAACCCTCCCCAAACAGCACATGACGCAAAGAAAAAAAGAGGCGCAATGAGGTAGCTGTGTGAGTAAGATAAGCGACCCTAGTGGCCGACACAAACACCGGGCCCATCTAGGAGTGGCACTGCAGTGTCACACAGGATGTCCCTTCCAAAAAACCCTCCCCAAACAGCACATGACGCACAGAAAAAAAGAGGCGCAATGAGGTAGCTGTGTGAGTAAGATAAGCGACTCTAGTGGCCGACACAAACACCGGGCCCATCTAGGAGTGGCACTGCAGTGTCACGCAGGATGGCCCTTCCAAAAAACATTCCACAAACCGCACATGACGCAAAGAAAAATTAAAGAAAAAAGAGGTGCAAGATGGAATTGTCCTTGGGCCCTCCCACCCACCCTTATGTTGTATAAACAGGACATGCACACTTTAACCAACCCATCATTTCAGTGACAGGGTCTGCCACACGACTGTGACTGAAATGACGGGTTGGTTTGGACCCCCACCAAAAAAGAAGCAATTAATCTCTCCTTGCACAAACTGGCTCTACAGAGGCAAGATGTCCACCTCATCATCATCCTCCGATATATCACCGTGTACATCCCCCTCCTCACAGATTATCAATTCGTCCCCACTGGAATCCACCATCTCAGCTCCCTGTGTACTTTGTGGAGGCAATTGCTGCTGGTCAATGTCTCCACGGAGGAATTGATTATAATTCATTTTAATGAACATCATCTTCTCCACATTTTCTGGATGTAACCTCGTACGCCGATTGCTGACAAGGTGAGTGGCGGCACTAAGCACTCTTTCGGAGTACACACTTGTGGGAGGGCAACTTAGGTAGAATAAAGCCAGTTTGTGCAAGGGCCTCCAAATTGCCTCTTTTTCCTGCCAGTATAAGTACGGACTGTGTGACGTGCCTACTTGGATGCGGTCACTCATATAATCCTCCACCATTCTTTCAATGGTGAGAGAATCATATGCAGTGACAGTAGATGACATGTCCGTAATCGTTGTCAGGTCCTTCAGTCCGGACCAGATGTCAGCATCAGCAGTCGCTCCAGACTGCCCTGCATCACCGCCAGCGGGTGGGCTCGGAATTCTGAGCCTTTTCCTCGCACCCCCAGTTGCGGGAGAATGTGAAGGAGGAGATGTTGACAGGTCGCGTTCCGCTTGACTTGACAATTTTCTCACCAGCAGGTCTTTCAACCCCAGCAGACTTGTGTCTGCCGGAAAGAGAGATCCAAGGTAGGCTTTAAATCTAGGATCGAGCACGGTGGCCAAAATGTAGTGCTCTGATTTCAACAGATTGACCACCCGTGAATCCTTGTTAAGCGAATTAAGGGCTCCATCCACAAGTCCCACATGCCTAGCGGAATCGCTCCGTGTTAGCTCCTCCTTCAATGTCTCCAGCTTCTTCTGCAAAAGCCTGATGAGGGGAATGACCTGACTCAGGCTGGCAGTGTCTGAACTGACTTCACGTGTGGCAAGTTCAAAGGGCATCAGAACCTTGCACAACGTTGAAATCATTCTCCACTGCACTTGAGACAGGTGCATTCCACCTCCTATATCGTGCTCAATTGTATAGGCTTGAATGGCCTTTTGCTGCTCCTCCAACCTCTGAAGCATATAGAGGGTTGAATTCCACCTCGTTACCACTTCTTGCTTCAGATGATGGCAGGGCAGGTTCAGTAGTTTTTGGTGGTGCTCCAGTCTTCTGTACGTGGTGCCTGTACGCTGAAAGTGTCCCGCAATTCTTCTGGCCACCGACAGCATCTCTTGCACGCCCCTGTCGTTTTTAAAAAAATTCTGCACCACCAAATTCAAGGTATGTGCAAAACATGGGACGTGCTGGAATTTGCCCATATTTAATGCACACACAATATTGCTGGCGTTGTCCGATGCCACAAATCCACAGGAGAGTCCAATTGGGGTAAGCCATTCCGCGATGATCTTCCTCAGTTGCCGTAAGAGGTTTTCAGCTGTGTGCGTATTCTGGAAAGCGGTGATACAAAGCGTAGCCTGCCTAGGAAAGAGTTGGCGTTTGCGAGATGCTGCTACTGGTGCCGCCGCTGCTGTTCTTGCGGCGGGAGTCCATACATCTACCCAGTGGGCTGTCACAGTCATATAGTCCTGACCCTGCCCTGCTCCACTTGTCCACATGTCCGTGGTTAAGTGGGCATTGGGTACAGCTGCATTTTAAAGGACACTGGTGAGTCTTTTTCTGAGGTCTGTGTACATTTTCGGTATCGCCTGCCTAGAGAAGTGGAACCTAGATGGTATTTGGTAACGGGGGCACACTACCTCAAGAAATTGTCTAGTTCCCTGTGAACTAACGGCGGATACCGGACGCACGTCTAACACCAACATAGTTGTCAAGGCCTCAGTTATCCGCTTTGCAGCAGGATGACTGCTGTGATATTTCATCTTCCTCGCAAAGGACTGTTGGACAGTCAATTGCTTACTGGAAGTAGTACAAGTGGTCTTCCGACTTCCCCTCTGGGATGACCATCGACTCCCAGCAGCAACAACAGCTGCGCCAGCAGCAGTAGGCGTTACACGCAAGGATGCATCGGAGGAATCCCAGGCAGGAGAGGACTCGTCAGAATTGCCAGTGACATGGCCTGCAGGACTATTGGCATTCCTGGGGAAGGAGGAAATTGACACTGAGGGAGTTGGTGGGGTGGTTTGCGTGAGCTTGGTTACAAGAGGAAGGGATTTACTGGTCAGTGGACTGCTTTCGCTGTCACCCAAAGTTTTTGAACTTGTCACTGACTTATTATGAATGCGCTGCAGGTGACGTATAAGGGAGGATGTTCCGAGGTGGTTAACGTCCTTACCCCTACTTATTACAGCTTGACAAAGGCAACACACGGCTTGACACCTGTTGTCCGCATTTCTGTTGAAATACCTCCACACTGAAGAGCTGATTTTTTTGGTATTTTCACCAGGCATGTCAACGGCCATATTTCTCCCACGGACAACAGGTGTCTCCCCGGGTGCCTGACTTAAACAAACCACCTCACCATCAGAATCCTCCTGGTCAATTTCCTCCCCAGCGCCAGCAACACCCATATCCTCCTCATCCTGGTGTACTTCAACACTGACATCTTCAATCTGACTATCAGGAACTGGACTGCGGGTGCTCCTTCCAGCACTTGCAGGGGGCGTGCAAATGGTGGAAGGCGCATGCTCTTCACGTCCAGTGTTGGGAAGGTCAGGCATCGCAACCGACACAATTGGACTCTCCTTGTGGATTTGGGATTTCGAAGAACGCACAGTTCTTTGCGGTGCTTTTGCCATCTTGAGTCTTTTCAGTTTTCTAGCGAGAGGCTGAGTGCTTCCATCCTCATGTGAAGCTGAACCACTAGCCATGAACATAGGCCAGGGCCTCAGCCGTTCCTTGCCACTCCGTGTGGTAAATGGCATATTGGCAAGTTTACGCTTCTCCTCCGACAATTTTATTTTAGGTTTTGGAGTCGTTTTTTTACTGATATTTGGTGTTTTGGATTTGACATGCTCTGTACTATGACATTGGGCATCGGCCTTGGCAGACGACGTTGCTGGCATTTCATCGTCTCGGCCATGACTAGTGGCAGCAGCTTCAGCACGAGGTGGAAGTGGATCTTGATCTTTCCCTAATTTTGGAACCTCAACATTTTTGTTCTCCATATTTTAATAGGCACAACTAAAAGGCACCTCAGGTAAACAATGGAGATGGATGGATACTAGTATACTTATGGATGGACTGCCGAGTGCCGACACAGAGGTAGCTACAGCCGTGGACTACCGTACTGTGTCTGCTGCTAATATAGACTGGATGATAATGAGATGAAATCAATATATATATGTATGTATATATAATATCACTAGTACTGCAGCCGGACAGGTAGATAATATATTTATTAGGTAATGATGACTGATGACGGACCTGCTGGACACTGTCAGCTCAGCAGCACCGCAGACTGCTACAGTAAGCTACTATACTATAGTAGTATGTACAAAGAAGAAAGAAAAAAAAAAACCACGGGTAGGTGGTATACAATTATGGATGGTCTGCCGAGAGCCGACACAGAGGTAGCTACAGCCGTGGACTAACGTACTGTGTCTGCTGCTAATATAGACTGGATGATAATGAGATGAAATCAATATATATATGTATGTATATATAATATCACTAGTACTGCAGCCGGACAGGTAGATAATATATTTATTAGGTAATGATGACTGATGACGGACCTGCTGGACACTGTCAGCTCAGCAGCACCGCAGACTGCTACAGTAAGCTACTATACTATAGTAGTATGTACAAAGAAGAAAGAAAAAAAAAACCATGGGTAGGTGGTATACAATTATGGATGGACTGCCGAGTGCCGACACAGAGGTAGCTACAGCCGTGGACTAACGTACTGTGTCTGCTGCTAATATAGACTGGATGATTGATAATGAGATGAAATCAATATATATATGTATGTATATATAATATCACTAGTACTGCAGCCGGACAGGTAGATAATATATTTATTAGGTAATGATGACTGATGACGGACCTGCTGGACACTGTCAGCTCAGCAGCACCGCAGACTGCTACAGTAAGCTACTATACTATAGTAGTATGTACAAAGAAGAAAGAAAAAAAAAAACCACGGGTAGGTGGTATACAATTATGGATGGACTGCCGAGTGCCGACACAGTGGTAGCTACAGCCGTGGACTAACGTACTGTGTCTGCTGCTAATATAGACTGGATGATTGATAATGAGATGAAATCAATATATATATGTATGTATATATAATATCACTAGTACTGCAGCCGGACAGGTAGATAATATATTTATTAGGTAATGATGACTGATGACGGACCTGCTGGACACTGTCAGCTCAGCAGCACCGCAGACTGCTACAGTAAGCTACTATACTATAGTAGTATGTACAAAGAAGAAAAAAAAAAAAAAACCACGGGTAGGTGGTATACAATTATGGATGGACTGCCGAGTGCCGACACAGAGGTAGCTACAGCCGTGGACTAACGTACTGTGTCTGCTGCTAATATAGAGTCTAGACTGGATGATAAATTATTGATAATGAGATGAAATCAATATAATATCACTAGTACTGCAGCCGGACAGGTACTATATATATTTATTATGTAATGACTGATGACGGACCTGCTGGACACTGTCAGGTCAGCAGCACCGCAGACTGCTACAGTAAGCTACTATAGTAGTATGTATAAAGAAGAATGAAAAAAAAACCACGGGTAGGTGGTATACAATATTATATATATATATATATATATATATATATATATTATATACAATTATACAGTGTCATGTCTTATTTGTTCTGAGTGCCGCCGTTCAAGACTGCTACATGTGGGGAGCTGCCATACTCTCCTAATAACGGAAGGCAACAGACGGAGTAATTCTATTGTGCTGAGAGTGCCGGGCCATACGCAATATATATATATATATATATATATTAAACTGATTGATTGATTATTAAACTGGTGATTGATTATTAAACTGGTGGTCAGGTCACGTTGCAACTTGCAACTAGTACTCCGAGTCCTAAGCAGACAATCACAAAATATATTATTATACTGGTGGTCAGTGTGGTCACAACAATGGCAGTGTGGCACTGACTCTGGCAGCAAAAGTGTGCACTGTACGTTATATGTACTCCTGAGTCCTGCTCTCAGACTCTAACTGCTCCCCACTGTCAGTGTCTCCCCCACAAGTCAGATAATTAATACAATACACAGTCACACTATCTAATCTATATCACTTCAGCAAGTAGTATAGTAGTATAGTAGTACTTCTCCTAATAGTAATAATGCTCCCCAAAATACTGTGTCTCTCTCATCTCTACTGTGTCTCTCTCTTCTCTAAACGGAGAGGACGCCAGCCACGTCCTCTCCCTATGACTCTCAATGCACGTGTGAAAATGGCGGCGACGCGCGGCTCCTTATATAGAATCCGAGTCTCGCGAGAATCCGACAGCGGGATGATGACGTTCGGGCGCGCTCGGGTTAACCGAGCAAGGCGGGAAGATCCGAGTCGCTCGGACCCGTGAAGAAAAAACTGAAGTTCGGGCGGGTTCGGATTCAGAGGAACCGAACCCACTCATCACTACTTTATACCCATCCTTTTTTTTTATTTCAATCTAAGCCCCTGCAGTTTTCTGTAAGCATCTGCTTTGCTATGATGATCAACAAGTCACAAGGGCAAACACTCAGGGCTGGAGGCGTAGATCTTAGGACCAGCTGCTACAAGCATGGCAGAGGTGTCACTATCACTGGTGACACCCAGAGAGGTGGCGAGGGAGATTGTAATGCAGTGCGCGCAGATAAGCAGCGCAATGGTAAAAAGGAGGCATGGTTTCATAGGTAGGGGCGTGGCCTGGTGGCCTGAATCTACATTTTGTTGCTCCGGGTGTCCCGGGGGTTGGGGGCTGCACCCGGGGACTAGTGTGTGAGCGGTGCTGGCTCCTGCACAGTGACAGGGCATGGCCACCCAGCATGACGCCTCCCTTCTTGACCATGCTGTAATTGCAGTCGCACTGCAGTTCAGCGTGATCATAAAAATGGTGTAGCCTCCTGCTGGTGCAAACTGTATGTGCGTGCAGGAAGCCGCCACAATTTTTGTGATCACAGCGGCTGAATGTGATGTCATACAGCCGCTGTGACCACGCCCTCTGTGACTCCTCAGTTGCAGACACCATTTTGAAGCCTTGCCCCCGCACTGCTCCATCCCTGACTTGGAAATGGAGTGTTGCTGACCCCCCTCTCCCCCCCCGCCCCGATTGACTGTCAGAGGCGATCGCATTCTCTGCGGGGTGCCGCAGAAAATGCAGGCACATGCGTATGCTCTTAGCAATTTTTGCAGTTGGATCGCTTATTGTGATTGCAATCCAACCTGAATCATGCCCTATTACCTATCACAATGCGCTGCGGGCAGTACAAAATGGGGTTAATATAGGAGAAAACCCCGCAGACCTGTGCTCCTTAACTGTACCTGGTGGCTAGTGGAGCGGCTGCCCAGTAATCAGTGTCCACGCCAGTGCGCACACGGCCCACCCCCTACGGCCACGCTGGATCACGGTATAGTGTGGGCACAGAAGCTCCTTACCTCCTCTTCATCATCGGCCTCGTGATCCGGAAGGGCGGTGTGTGTGTGTGACTGACCTTAGGAAGAAACCGGAGCCTCCGCTGCAGTGACCCAGCAACCAGGGCACGGGAGTATACAGCGCCGCTGGGAGTGATGAAGCTGCAGTAAAGATGTCTATTAGACCTAGCCTGCTGCAGCCCTTGTAGATTCTCATAAAAAAAAGTTCTTCTTTTCTTGTCAAAATTAATAGCTAAGAATAGGCTGCCTGAGGCAGGCCCCTGTTAAGTGGCCTGCTACTGAAGGCACCAACTACAAACTGAGCTCCCTGTTCATGGAAGCGGGGTTATAGAGGAGGATGCGCTGAGCATCTTGGGAACAGTCAAAAGCTTTGAGCCGGTTGGTGCCTCAGATCAAGATCCTACTCTACACCCCAATGTGAATCCTTGTGGAGTCCAGTGTACCCCACAGAAGAAATGAATGTGTCACACCCATTGGTAGCAACCTTAGAATAGCTGCTGATGGGCACAATTGAGAAAGGAAGTGGGGGGGGGGGGGCATTTGAATCCGGCACATAGATGCAATTCAATTATGTAATTTGTACCTTCCTATTTTAAAATATAATGGATGAACCTCACCCTGTGAGAACAATCTTCATGATCAAGAGATCTCATATGCAAAATAAGTATGAGTTGGGATAGGGCTGGGGAGGGTGGCTGCTTGGGCAGCCCCTCCCCCATCAAGTTAAGGAGATTCAACTGAGGAAGTACAAGGGAACTCTCGTCTCGGGACAACAACTGCAGGGAGACCACATCTTTTCAGATGAACATGGGAGGGCGGAAGGCTGCCTAATACTGAAGCACCATCAAATATCAAACTATATGCAACAACTAGTACAAGCATTCCTGGGGGAAGGTCTGCAGCAGACGGATTTGCATACGGTGATGTCATCAAAGCAGTGGGCCAAAGTTGGCTGGAACCCTCATCTGCATATGAAAAGAGAATAGGGGCATGCAGGGCATGGCGGCCTTTTGCGGTGCTTGGATGACCCCTAGTTCGCATTAAACACCCCCACCCTCCTTTGGTGTGGGGCTCATGTTGGCCATGCCCCATCCCCTGAAGCATTCAAGCTGACTTCTTGCAGCAGCTGGGCACTGTAACAGCTCCAGAGCTGCTCTGTAAGGCAAGTAAAAGGGTGTCGGCCCTGCAGCACCACCTGTAGTTCGCATTGTGCGTTGGAAGGCACAAAGTAAGCAGACGGGAGGAGAAGTCAGGATAGTGCGCATGGGCATCCTTTTCTCTTAGTCCGTAGAGGATGCTGGGGTCACATTAAGAACCATGGGGTATAGACGGGATCCGCAAGAGACATGGGCACTTTAAGACTTTCAAAGGGTGTGAACTGGCTCCTCCCTCTATGCCCCTCCTCCAGACTCCAGTTATAGGAACTGTGCCCAGGGAGACGGACATTTCGAGGAAAGGATTTATTGTTAAACTAAGGTGAGCATCTTACCAGCTCACACCTTAAGCATGCCGCAGAACGTGACATTCAACAGAACACAAGCCAACGGCATGAACAATTGCAGCAAAAAGCTGACCAGAACCGTAACACAACATGTGTATAACCACAAGTAATAACTGCAGACACAGTATGGACTGGGACGGGTGCCCAGCATCCTCTGCAGACTAAGAGAAAAGGATTTACCGGTAGGTATTAAAATCCTATTTTCTCATACGACCTAGAGGATGCTGGGGTCACATTAAGAACCATGGGGTTATACCAAAGCTCTTGAATGGGTGGGAGAGTGCGTACGACTCTGCAGCACCGAATGACCCAACTTGAGGTTATCATCGGCTAAGGTATCAAAATTGTAAAATTTAGCAAAAGTGTTTACTAAATAGCTGCTCTGCAAAGTTGCAATGCCGAGACTCCCCGAACAGCCGCCCAGGATGAACCCACCTTTCTAGTAGAATGGGTCTTCACCTAATTCAGTAACGGCAATCCTGCCGTGGAATGAGCATGCTGAATCTTACCACAGATCCAGCGCATAATGGTCTGCATGGAAGCAGGACACCCAATCCTGTTGGGAGCATACAGGACAAACAGAGCCTCTGTTTTCCTAATCTGAACCGTTCTGGTGACATAAATTTTCAAAGTTCTGACCACAGCCAGAGACTTTGACTCAACGAAGGTGTCAGTGGCCACAGGCACCATGTGGAAAGATGAACCACCTTCGGCAGAAATTGTTGACGTGTCCTCAATTCTGCTCTATCTTCATGAAAGATCAAATAAGGGCTCTTGTGATACTGCATGGTTTGTACTGTTTTCCACGTGCTCCCAGATCTTTCAAGCAATTAGTATGGTCAAGAAAGTTCTGCTTGAAATGAAACAGACATTTACTGTCATTATTATGCAAATAAACTTACATTAAAGCTACCAAGAAAGCACACTCGTTCTGTCTTTAAACATTGACTTAAATCTCTGATATATTTTGTTCTATTTGTGTTCACACTGGGTAGCTCAGTTGGTAGAGTGTTGGTCTTGCACAGTCAATGTACACCTCACATAGTATCGAATCCCATGTAAGTTTGTTTTTATTTTACTAGTCCACATTGTGGTTTGTGGCTCAATACCATTTAATGCATATGTCTTTTAACAACAGTAGTCAAGTCTTCCAATGTACTTGTTAGTGAAACCCAATAGATAGCTTTATTTTCTCTTTGTTTCCTCAAATTTTGAATGCATATCTTTTACAACATTTGTAGTAAAGTATTCTAATGATTTGCTTATGACACCCCATAGAATATATCATGTTTAGTACCTTGGACATTGTAGCTTATTTACTTAAATCTCAGAGATATTTTTTTGCATTTTGTGTTTATACTGGGTAGCTCAGTTGGTAGAGTGTTGGTCTTACACTATCAATGTACACCTCACATAGGTTCAAATCCCATGTAAGTTTATTTTTATTTTACTAGTCTGCATTGTGGTTTGTTGCTCAATACTATGTAATGCATGTCTTTTCACAACAGTAGTCAAGTCTTCCAATGTACTTGTTAGTGAAACCCAATAGATAGCTTTATTTTCTCTTTGTTTCCTCAAATTTTGAATGCACATATTTTACAACTTTTGTAATAAAGTATTCTAATGACTTGCTTATGACACCCCATTGAATATATCATGTTTAGTACCTTGGACATTGTAGCTTATTGACTTAAATGTCTGATATATTTTGTGCCTTTTGTTTTCAGATTGGGTAGCTCAGTTGGTAGAGTGTTGGTCTTGCACTATCAATGTACACCTCATATAGGTTCAAACCCATGTAAGTTTATTTTTATTTTACTAGTCTGCATTGTGGTTTGTGGCTCAATACTATGTAATGCATGTCTTTTCACAACAGTAGTCAAGTCTTCCAATGTACTTGTTAGTGAAACCCACTAGATAGCTTTATTTTTTCTTTGTTTCCTCAAACTTTTTTATGCATATCTTTTACAACTTTTGTAGTAAAGTATTCTAATGACTTGCTTATGACACCCCATAGAATATATCATGTTTAGTACCTTGGACATTGTAGCTTATTTACTTAAATCTCTGATATATTTTGTGCCTTTCGTGTTCAGACTGGGTAGCTCGGTTGGTAGAGTGTTGGTCTTGCACTGTCAATATACACCTCACATAGGTTTGAATCCCATGTAAGTTTATTTTTTATTTTACTAGTCTGCATTGTGGTTTGTGTCTCAATACCATGTAATACATGTCTTTTAACAACAGTAGTCTAGTCTTCCAATGTACTTGTTAGTGAAACCCAATAGATAGCTTTATTTTCTCTTTGTTTTCTCAAATTTTTAATGCATATCTTTTACAACTTTTGTAGTAAAGTATTCTAATGACTTGCTTATGACACCCTATAGAATATATCATGTTTAGTACCTTGGACATTGTAGCTTATTTACTTAAATCTCTTATATATTTCGTTACTTTCGTGTTCAGACTGGTTAGCTCAGTTGGTAGAGTGTTGGTCTTGCACTATCTATGTACACCTAACATAGGTTCGAATCCCATGTAAGTTTATTTTTATTTTACTAGTCTGCATTGTGGTTTGTGGCTCAATACCATGAAATGCATGTCTTTTTACAACAGTAGTCAAGTCTTCCAATGTACTTGTTAGTGAAACCCAATAGATAGCTTTATTTTCTCTTTGTTTCCTCAAATTTTGAATGCACATCTTTTACAACTTTTGTAATAAAGTATTCTAATGACTTGCTTATGACACCCCATTGAATATATCATGTTTAGTACCTTGGACATTGTAGCTTATTTACTTAAATCTCTGATATATTTTATTTCTTTTGTTTGCAGATGGGTTAGCTCAGTAGGTAGAGTGTTGGTCTTGCACTATCAATGTAAATCTCACATAGGTTTAAATCTCATGTAAGTTTTTTTATTTTACTAGTTTGCATTGTGGTTTGTGGCTTAATACCATGTAATGCATATGTCTTTTAACAACAGTAGTCAAGTCTTCCAATGTACTTGTTAGTGAAACCCAATAGATAGCTTTATTTTCTCTTTGTTTCCTCAAATTTTGTATGCATATCTTTTACCACTTTTGTAGTAAAGTATTCTAATGACTTGCTTATGACACCCCATAGAATATATCATGTTTAGTACCTTGGACATTGTAGCTTTTTTACTTAAATCTCTGAAATATTTTGTGACTTTTGTGTTCAGACTGGGTAGCTCAGTTGGTAGAGTGTTGGTCTTGCACTATCTATGTACACCTAACATAGGTTTGAATCCCATGTAAGTTTATTTTTATTTTACTAGTCTGCATTGTGGTTTGTGGCTCAATACCATGTAATGCATGTCTTTTCACAACAGTAGTCAAGTCTTCCAATGTACTTGTTAGTGAAACCCAATAGATAGCTTTATTTTCTCTTTGTTTCCTCAAATTTTGAATGCACATCTTTTACAACTTTTGTAATAAAGTATTCTAATGACTTGCTTATGACACCCCATTGAATATATCATGTTTAGTACCTTGGACATTGTAGCTTATTTACTTAAATCTCTGATATATTTTGTGCTTTTTGTGTTCAGACTGGGTAGCTCGGTTGGTAAAGTGTTGGTCTTGCACTGTCAATATACACCTCATATAGGTTCGAATACCATGTAAGTTTGTTTTTATTTTACTAGTCTGCATTGTGGTTTGTGTCTCAATACCATGTAATACATGTATTTTAACAACAGTAGTCAAGTCTTCCAATTTACTTGTTAGTGAAACCCAATAGATAGCTTTATTTTCTCTTTGTTCCTCAAATTTTTAATGCATATCTTTTACCACTTTTGTAGTAAAGTATTCTAATGACTTGCTTATGACACCCCATAGAATATATCATGTTTAGTACCTTGGACATTGTAGCTTATTTACTTAAATCTCATATATATTTTGTTACTTTTGTGTTCACACTGGGTAGCTTAGTTGGTCGAGTGTTGGTCTTGCACTAACTATGTACACTTAACATAGGTTCGAATCCCATGTAAGTTTACTTTTATTTTACTAGTCTGCATTGTGGTTTGTGGCTCAATACCATGTAATGCATGTCTTTTCACAACAGTAGTCAAGTCTTCCAATGTACTTGTTAGTGAAACCCACTAGATAGCTTTATTTTCTCTGTGTTTCCTCAAACTTTTTTATGCATACCTTTTACAACTTTTGTAGTAAAGTATTCTAATGAATTGCTTATGACACCACATAGAATATATCATGTTTAGTACCTTGGACATTGTAGATTATTGACTTAAATCTCTGATATATTTTGTGCTATTTGTATTCAGACTGGGTAGCTCAATTGGTAGAGTGTTGGTCTTGCACTATCAATGTACACCTCCCATGTAAATGTGTTTTTATTTTACTAGTCCACATTGTGGTTTGTGGCTCAATACCATTTAATGCATATGTCTTTTAACAACAGTAGTCAAGTCTTCCAATGTACTTGTTAGTGAAACCCAATAGATAGCTTTATTTTCTCTTTATTTCCTCAAATTTTGAATGCACATCTTTTACAACTTTTGTAATAAAGTATTCTAATGACTTGCTTATGACACCCTATAGAATATATCATGTTTAGTACCTTGGACATTGTAGCTTATTTACTTAAATCTCTTATATATTTTGTTACTTTCGTGTTCAGACTGGTTAGCTCAGTTGGTAGAGTGTTGGTCTTGCACTATCTATGTACACCTAACATAGGTTCGAATCCCATGTAAGTTTATTTTTATTTTACTAGTCTGCATTGTGGTTTGTGGCTCAATACCATGAAATGCATGTCTTTTCACAACAGTAGTCAAGTCTTCCAATGTACTTGTTAGTGAAACCCAATAGATAGCTTTATTTTCTCTTTGTTTCCTCAAATTTTGAATGCACATCTTTTACAACTTTTGTAATAAAGTATTCTAATGACTTGCTTATGACACCCCATTGAATATATCATGTTTAGTACCTTGGACATTGTAGCTTATTTACTTAAATCTCTGATATATTTTATTTCTTTTGTTTTCAGATGGGTTAGCTCAGTAGCTAGAGTGTTGGTCTTGCACTATCAATGTAAATCTCACATAGGTTTAAATCACATGTAAGTTTTTTTTATTTTACTAGTTTGCATTGTGGTTTGTGGCTTAATACCATGTAATGCATATGTCTTTTAACAACAGTAGTCAAGTCTTCCAATGTACTTGTTAGTGAAACCCAATAGATAGCTTTATTTTCTCTTTGTTCCTCAAATTTTGTATGCATATCTTTTACCACTTTTGTAGTAAAGTATTCTAATGACTTGCTTATGACACCCCATAGAATATATCATGTTTAGTACCTTGGACATTGTAGCTTATTTACTTAAATCTCATATATATTTTGTTACTTTTGTGTTCACACTGGGTAGCTTAGTTGGTCGAGTGTTGGTCTTGCACTATCTATGTACACTTAACATAGGTTCGAATCCCATGTAAGTTTACTTTTATTTTACTAGTCTGCATTGTGGTTTGTGGCTCAATACCATGTAATGCATGTCTTTTCACAACAGTAGTCAAGTCTTCCAATGTACTTGTTAGTGAAACCCACTAGATAGCTATATTTTCTCTGTGTTTCCTCAAACTTTTTTATGCATATCTTTTACAACTTTTGTAGTAAAGTATTCTAATGAATTGCTTATGACACCACATAGAATATATCATGTTTAGTACCTTGGACATTGTAGATTATTGACTTAAATCTCTGATATATTTTGTGCTATTTGTATTCAGGCTGGGTAGCTCAATTGGTAGAGTGTTGGTCTTGCACTATCAATGTACACCTCACATAGGTTCGAATCCCATGTAAGTTTGTTTTTATTTTACTAGTCCACATTGTGGTTTGTGGCTCAATACCATTTAATGCATATGTCTTTTAACAACAGTAGTCAAGTCTTCCAATGTACTTGTTAGTGAAACCCAATAGATAGCTTTATTTTCTCTTTGTTTCCTCAAATTTTGTATGCATATCTTTTACCACTTTTGTAGTAAAGTATTCTAATGACTTGCTTATGACACCCCATAGAATATATCATGTTTAGTACCTTGGACATTGTAGCTTTTTTACTTAAATCTCTGATATATTTTGTGACTTTTGTGTTCCGACTGGGTAGCTCAGTTGGTAGAGTGTTGGTCTTGCACTATCTATGTACACCTAACATAGGTTTGAATCCCATGTAAGTTTATTTTTATTTTACTAGTCTGCATTGTGGTTTGTGGCTCAATACCATGTAATGCATGTCTTTTCACAACAGTAGTCAAGTCTTCCAATGTACTTGTTAGTGAAACCCACTAGATAGCTTTATTTTCTCTGTGTTTCCTCAAACTTTTTTATGCATATCTTTTACAACTTTTGTAGTAAAGTATTCTAATGACTTGCTTATGACACCGCATTGAATATATCATGTTTAGTACCTTGGACATTGTAGCTTATTTACTTAAATCTCTGATATATTTTGTTCTTTTTGTGTTTAGACTGGTTAGCTCAGTTGGTAGAGTGTTGGTCTTGCACTTTCTATGTACACCTAACATAGGTTCGAATCACATGTAAGTTTACTTTTATTTTACTAGTCTGCATTGTGGTTTGTGGCTCAATACCATGTAATGCATGTCTTTTAACAACAGTAGTCAAGTCTTCCAATGTACTTGTTAGTGAAACCCAATAGATAGCTTTATTTTCTCTTTGTTTCCTCAAATTTTAATGCATATCTTTTACAACTTTTGTAGTAAAGTATTCTAATGAATTGCTTATGACACCACATAGAATATATCATGTTTAGTACCTTGGACATTGTAGATTATTGACTTAAATCTCTGATATATTTTGTGCTATTTGTCTTCAGACTGGGTAGCTCAATTGGTAGAGTGTTGGTCTTGCACTATCAATGTACACCTCACATAGGTTCGAATCCCATGTAAGTTTGTTTTTATTTTACTAGTCCACATTGTGGTTTGTGGCTCAATACCATTTAATGCATATGTCTTTTAACAACAGTAGTCAAGTCTTCCAATGTACTTGTTAGTGAAACCCAATAGATAGCTTTATTTTCTCTTTGTTTCCTCAAATTTTGAATGCACATCTTTTACAACTTTTGTAATAAAGTATTCTAATGACTTGCTTATGACACCCCATTGAATATATCATGTTTAGTACCTTGGACATTGTAGCTTATTTACTTAAATCTCTGATATATTTTGTGCCTTTTGTGTTCAGACTGGGTAGCTCGGTTGGTAAAGTGTTGGTCTTGCACTGTCAATGTAAACCTCACATAGGTTCGAATACCATGTAAGTTTGTTTTTATTTTACTAGTCTGCATTGTGGTTTGTGTCTCAATACCATGTAATACATGTATTTTAACAACAGTAGTCAAGTCTTCCAATGTACTTGTTAGTGAAACCCAATAGATAGCTTTATTTTCTCTTTGTTCCTCAAATTTTTAATGCATATCTTTTACCACTTTTGTAGTAAAGTATTCTAATGACTTGCTTATGACACCCCATAGAATATATCATGTTTAGTACCTTGGACATTGTAGCTTATTTACTTAAATCTCATATATATTTTCGTACTTTTGTGCTCACACTGGGTAGCTTAGTTGGTCGAGTGTTGGTCTTGCACTATCTATGTACACTTAACATAGGTTCGAATCCCATGTAAGTTTACTTTTATTTTACTAGTCTGCATTGTGGTTTGTGGCTCAATACCATGTAATGCATGTCTTTTCACAACAGTAGTCAAGTCTTCCAATGTACTTGTTAGTGAAACCCACTAGATAGCTTTATTTTCTCTGTGTTTCCTCAAACTTTTTTATGCATATCTTTTACAACTTTTGTAGTAAAGTATTCTAATGACTTGCTTATGACACCCCATTGAATATATCATGTTTAGTACCTTGGACATTGTAGCTTATTTACTTAAATCTCTGATATATTTTGTTCTTTTTGTGTTTAGACTGGTTAGCTCAGTTGGTAGAGTGTTGGTCTTGCACTTTCTATGTACACCTAACATAGGTTCGAATCCCATGTAAGTTTATTTTTATTTTACTAGTCTGCATTGTGGTTTGTGGCTCAATACCATGTAATGCATGTCTTTTCACAACAGTAGTCAAGTCTTCCAATGTACTTGTTAGTGAAACCCAATAGATAGCTTTATTTTCTCTTTGTTTCCTCAAATTTTGAATGCACATCTTTTACAACTTTTGTAATAAAGTATTCTAATGACTTGCTTATGACACCCCATTGAATATATCATGTTTAGTACCTTGGACATTGTAGCTTATTTACTTAAATCTCTGATATATTTTATTTCATTGGTGTGCAGATGGGTTTGCTCAGTAGGTAGAGTGTTGGTCTTGCACTATCTATGTACACCTAACATAGGTTCGAATCCCATGTAAGTTTACTTTTATTTTACTAGTCTGCATTGTGGTTTGTGGCTCAATACCATGTAATGCATGTCTTTTAACAACAGTAGTCAAGTCTTCCAATGTACTTGTTAGTGAAACCCAATAGATAGCTTTATTTTTTCTTTGTTTCCTCAAATTTTAATGCATATCTTTTACAACTTTTGTAGTAAAGTATTCTAATGAATTGCTTATGACACCACATAGAATATATCATGTTTAGTACCTTGGACATTGTAGATTATTGACTTAAATCTCTGATATATTTTGTGCTATTTGTATTCAGACTGGGCAGCTCAATTGGTAGAGTGTTGGTCTTGCACTATCAATGTACACCTCACATAGGTTCGAATCCCATGTGAGTTTGTTTTTATTTTACTAGTCCACATTGTGGTTTGTGGCTCAATACCATTTAATGCATATGTCTTTTAACAACAGTAGTCAAGTCTTCCAATGTACTTGTTAGTGAAACCCAATAGATAGCTTTATTTTCTCTTTGTTTCCTCAAATTTTTAATGCATATCTTTTACAACTTTTGTAGTAAAGTATTCTAATGACTTGCTTATGACACCCCATAGAATATATCATGTTTAGTACCTTGGACATTGTAGCTTATTTACTTAAATCTCTGATATATTTTGTTACTTTTGTGTTCAGACTGGGTAGCTCGGTTGGTAGAGTGTTTGTCTTGCACTGTCAATATACACCTCACATAGGTTCGAATCCCATGTAAGTTTATTTTTTATTTTACTAGTCTGCATTGTGGTTTGTGTCTCAATACCATGTAATACATGTCTTTTAACAACAGTAGTCAAGTCTTCCAATGTACTTGTTAGTGAAACTCAATAGATAGCTTAATTTTTTCTTTGTTTCCTCAAATTTTGAATGCACATCTTTTACAACTTTTGTAATAAAGTATTCTAATGACTTGCTTATGACACCCCATTGAATATATCATGTTTAGTATTTTGGACATTGTAGCTTATTTACTTAAATCTCTGATATATTTTATGTCTTTTGTTTGCAGATGGGTTAGCTCAGTAGGTAGAGTGTTGGTCTTGCACCATCAATGTAAATCTCACATAGGTTTAAATCCCATGAAAGTTTTTTTTATTTTACTAGTTTGCATTGTGGTTTGTGGCTTAATACCATGTAATGCATATGTCTTTTAACAACAGTAGTCAAGTCTTCCAATGTACTTGTTAGTGAAACCCAATAGATAGCTATATTTTTTCTTTGTTTCCTCAAATTTTTAATGCATATCTTTTACAACTTTTGTAGTAAAGTATTCTAATGAATTGCTTATGACACCACATAGAATATATCATGTTTAGTACCTTGGACATTGTAGCTTATTGACTTAAATCTCTGATATATTTTGTGCTATTTGTGTTCAGACTGGGTAGCTCAATTGGTAGAGTGTTGGTCTTGCACTATCAATGTACACGTCACATAGGTTCGAATCCCATGTAAGTTTGTTTTTATTTTACTAGTCCGCATTGTGGTTTGTTGCTCAATACCATTTAATGCATATGTCTTTTAACAACAGTAGTCAAGTCTTCCAATGTACTTGTTAGTGAAACCCAATAGATAGCTTTATTTTCTCTTTGTTTCCTCAAATTTTGAATGCACATCTTTTACAACTTTTGTAATAAAGTATTCTAATGACTTGCTTATGACACCCCATTGAATATATCATGTTTAGTACCTTGGATATTGTAGCTTATTTACTTAAATCTCTGATATATTTTATGTCTTTTGTTTGCAGATGGGGTAGCTCAGTAGGTAGAGTGTTGTTCTTGCACTATCAATGTAAATCTCACATAGGTTTAAATCCCATGTAAGTTTTTTTTATTTTACTAGTTTGCATTATGGTTTGTGGCTCAATACCATGTAATGCATATGTCTTTTAACGACAGTAGTCAAGTCTTCCAATGTACTTGTTAGTGAAACCCAATAGATAGCTTTATTTTCTCTTTGTTTCCTCAAATTTTTAATGCATATCTTTTACAACTTTTGTAGTAAAGTATTCTAATGAATTGCTTATGACACCACATAGAATATATCATGTTTAGTACCTTGGACATTGTAGCTTATTGACTTAAATCTCTGATATATTTTGTGCTATTTGTGTTCAGACTGGGTAGCTCAATTGGTAGAGTGTTGGTCTTGCACTATCAATGTACACGTCACATAGGTTCGAATCCCATGTAAGTTTGTTTTTATTTTACTAGTCCGCATTGTGGTTTGTTGCTCAATACCATTTAATGCATATGTCTTTTAACAACAGTAGTCAAGTCTTCCAATGTACTTGTTAGTGAAACCCAATAGATAGCTTTATTTTCTCTTTGTTTCCTCAAATTTTGAATGCACATCTTTTACAACTTTTGTAATAAAGTATTCTAATGACTTGCTTATGACACCCCATTGAATATATCATGTTTAGTACCTTGGACATTGTAGCTTATTTACTTAAATCTCTGATATATTTTATGTCTTTTGTTTGCAGATGGGGTAGCTCAGTAGGTAGAGTGTTGTTCTTGCACTATCAATGTAAATCTCACATAGGTTTAAATCCCATGTAAGTTTTTTTTATTTTACTAGTTTGCATTGTGGTTTGTGGCTCAATACCATGTAATGCATATGTCTTTTAACGACAGTAGTCAAGTCTTCCAATGTACATGTTAGTGAAACCCAATAGATAGCTTTATTTTCTCTGAGTTTCTTCAAATTTTTTATGCATATCTTTTACAACTTTTGTAGTAAAGTATTCTAATGACTTGCTTATGACACCCCATAGAATATATCATGTTTAATACCTTGGACATTGTAGCTTATTGATTTAAATCTCTGATATATTTTTTTCTTTTCTGTTCAGACTGGGTAGCTCAGTTGGTAGAGTGTTGGTCTTACACTATCAATGTACACCTCACATAGGTTCGAATCCTATGTAAGTTTGTTTTTATTTTACTAGTCTACATTGTGGTTTGTGGCTCAATACCATGTAATGCATGTCTTTTCATAACATTAGTCAAGTCTTCCAATGTACTTGTTTGTGAAACCCAATAGATAGCTGTATTTTCTCTTTGTTTCCTCAAATTTTTAATGCATATCTTTTACAACTTTTGTTGTAAAGTATTCTAATGACTTGCTTATGACACCACATAGAATATATCATGTGTAGTACATTGGACATTGTAGCTTATTGACTTAAATCTCTGATATATTTTGTGCAATTTGTGTTCAGACTGGATAGCTCAGTTGGTAGAGTGTTAATATTGCATGATCAATGTACTCCTCACATAAGTTCAAATACCATGTAAGTTTGTTTTTATTTTACTAGTCTGCATTGTGGTTTGTTGCTCAATACCATTTAATGCATATGTCTTTTAACAACAGTAGTCAAGTCTTCCAATGTACTTGTTAGTGAAACCCAATAGATAGCTTTATTTTCTCTTTGTTTCCTCAACATTTTTATGCATATCTGTTACAACTTTTGTAGTAAAGTATTCTAATGATTTGCTTATGACACCCCATAGAATATATCATGTTTAGTACCTTGGACATTGTAGCTTATTCACTTAAATCTCTGATATATTTGGAGTCTTTCGTGTTCAGAATTGGTAGCTCAGTTGGTAGAGTGTTGGTCTTGCACTATCAATGTACACCTCACATAGGTTCGAATCCCATGTAAGTTTATTTTTTATTTTACTAGTCTGCATTGTGGTTTGTGTCTTAATACTATGTAATAAATGTCTTTTAACAACAGTAGTCAAGTCTTCCAATGTACATGTTAGTGAAACCCAACAGATAGCTTTATTTTCTCTTTGTTTCCTCAAATTTTGAATGCACATCTTTTACAACTTTTGTAATAAAGTATTCTAATGACTTGCTTATGACACCCCATTGAATATATCATGTTTAGTATTTTGGACATTGTAGCTTATTTACTTAAATCTCTGATATATTTCGTGCCTTTTGTGTTCAGACTTGGTAGCTCAGTTGGTAGAGTGTTGGTCTTGCACTATCAATGTAGACCTCACATAGGTTCGAATCCTATGTAAGTTTATTTTTATTTTACTAGTCTGCATTGTGGTTTGTGGCTCAATACCATGTAATGCATGTCTTTTCACAACAGTAGTCAAGTCTTCCAATGTACTTGTTAGTGAAACCCACTAGATAGCTTTATTTTCTCTGTGTTTCCTCAAACTTTTTTATGCATATCTTTTACAACTTTTGTAGTAAAGTATTCTAATGACTTGCTTATGACACCCCATTGAATATATCATGTTTAGTACCTTGGACATTGTAGCTTATTTACTTAAATCTCTGATATATTTTGTTCTTTTTGTGTTTAGACTGGTTAGCTCAGTTGGTAGAGTGTTGGTCTTGCACTTTCTATGTACACCTAACATAGGTTCGAATCACATGTAAGTTTACTTTTATTTTACTAGTCTGCATTGTGGTTTGTGGCTCAATACCATGTAATGCATGTCTTTTAACAACAGTAGTCAAGTCTTCCAATGTACTTGTTAGTGAAACCCAATAGATAGCTTTATTTTCTCTTTGTTTCCTCAAATTTTAATGCATATCTTTTACAACTTTTGTAGTAAAGTATTCTAATGAATTGCTTATGACACCACATAGAATATATCATGTTTAGTACCTTGGACATTGTAGCTTATTGACTTAAATCTCTGATATATTTTGTGCCTTTTGTGTTCAGACTTGGTAGCTCAGTTGGTAGAGTGTTGGTCTTGCACTATCAATGTACACCTCACATAGGTTCAAATCCCATGTAAGTTTATTTTTATTTTACTAGTCTGCATTGTGGTTTGTGTCTCAATACCATGTAATGCATGTCTTTTACCAACAGTAGTCAAGTCTTCCAATGTACTTGTTAGTGAAACCCAGTAGATAGCTTTATTTTCTCTTTGTTTCCTCAAATTTTGAATGCATATCTTTTACAACTTTTGTAATAAAGTATTCTAATGACTTGCTTATGACACCCCATTGAATATATCATGTTTAGTACCTTGGACATTGTAGCTTATTTACTTAAATCTCTGATATTTGTTATGTCATTTGTTTGCAGATGGGGTACCTCAGTAGGTAGAGTGTTGGTCTTGCACTATCAATGTAAATCTCACATAGGTTTAAATCCCATGTAAGTTTTTTTATTTTACTAGTTTGCATTGTGGTTTGTGGCTCAATACCATGTAATGCATATGTCTTTTAACAACAGTAGTCAAGTCTTCCAATGTACTTGTTAGTGAAACCCAATAGATAGCTTTATTTTCTCTGAGTTTCTTCAAATTTTTTATGCATATCTTTTACAACTTTTGTAGTAAAGTATTCTAATGACTTGCTTATGACACCCCATAGAATATATCATGTTTAGTACCTTGGACATTGTAGCTTATTGACTTAAATCTCTGATATATTTTGTTCTTTTGTGTTCAGACTGGGTAGCTCAGTTGGTAGAGGGTTGTTCTTGCTCTATCAATGTACACCTCACATAGCTTTGAATCCTATGTAAGTTTTTTTTTTTACTAGTCTACATTGTGGTTTGTGGCTCAATACCATGTAATGCATGTCTTTTCACAACAGTAGTCAAGTCTTCCAATATACTTGTTAGTGAAACCCAATAGATAGCTTTATTTTCTCTTTGTTTTCTCAAATTTTGAATGCATATCTTTTACAACTTTTGCAGTAAAGTATTCTAATGAATTGCTTATGACACCACATAGAATATATTATGTTTAGTACCTTGGACATTGTAGCTTATTTACTTAAATCTCTGATATATTTTGTGCTATTTGTGTTCAGACTGGGTAGCTCAATTGGTAGAGTGTTGGTCTTGCACTATCAATGTACACGTCACATAGGTTCGAATCCCATGTAAGTTTGTTTTTATTTTACTAGTCCGCATTGTGGTTTGTTGCTCAATACCATTTAATGCATGTCTTTTAACAACAGTAGTCAAGTCTTCCAATGTACTTGTTAGTGAAACCCAATAGATAGCTTTATTTTCTCTGAGTTTCTTCAAATTTTTTATGCATATCTTTTACAACTTTTGTAGTAAAGTATTCTAATGACTTGCTTATGACACCCCATAGAATATATCATGTTTAATACCTTGGACATTGTAGCTTATTGATTTAAATCTCTGATATATTTTGTTCTTTTCTGTTCAGACTGGGTAGCTCAGTTGGTAGAGTGTTGGTCTTGTTCTATCAATGTACACCTCACATAGGTTCGAATCCTATGTAAGTTTGTTTTTATTTTACTAGTCTACATTGTGGTTTGTGGCTCAATACCATGTAATGCATGTCTTTTCACAACATTAGTCAAGTCTTCCAATGTACTTGTTTGTGAAACCCAATAGATAGCTGTATTTTCTCTTTGTTTCCTCAAATTTTTAATGCATATCTTTTACAACTTTTGTTGTAAAGTATTCTAATGACTTGCTTATGACACCACATAGAATATATCATGTGTAGTACATTGGACATTGTAGCTTATTGACTTAAATCTCTGATATATTTTGTGCAATTTGTGTTCAGATTGGATAGCTCAGTTGGTAGAGTGTTAATATTGCACTATCAATGTACACCTCACATAGGTTTGAATCCTATGTAGGTTTATTTTTATTTTACTAGTCTGCATTGTGGTTTGTGGCTCAATACCATGTAATGCATGTCTTTTAACAACAGTAGTCAAGTCTTCCAATGTACTTGTTAGTGAAACCCAATAGATAGCTTTATTTTCTCTTTGTTTTCTCAAATTTTTAATGCACATCTTTTACAACTTTTGTAATAAAGTATTCTAATGACTTGCTTATGACACCACATAGAATATATCATGTTTAGTACCTTGGACATTGTAGCTTATTGACTTAAATCTCTGATATATTTTGTGCCTTTTGTGTTCAGACTTGGTAGCTCAGTTGGTAGAGTGTTGGTCTTGCACTATCAATGTACACCTCACATAGGTTCGAATCCTATGTAAGTTTGTTTTTATTTTACTAGTCTACATTGTGGTTTGTGGCTCAATACCATGTAATGCATGTCTTTTCACAACATTAGTCAAGTCTTCCAATGTACTTGTTTGTGAAACCCAATAGATAGCACCCAATAGATAGCTGTATTTTCTCTTTGTTTCCTCAAATTTTTAATGCATATCTTTTACAACTTTTGTTGTAAAGTATTCTAATGACTTGCTTATGACACCACATAGAATATATCATGTGTAGTACATTGGACATTGTAGCTTATTGACTTAAATCTCTGATATATTTTGTGCAATTTGTGTTCAGATTGGATAGCTCAGTTGGTAGAGTGTTAATATTGCACTATCAATGTACACCTCACATAGGTTCGAATCCTATGTAAGTTTATTTTTATTTTACTAGTCTGCATTGTGGTTTGTGGCTCAATACCATGTAATGCATGTCTTTTAACAACAGTAGTCAAGTCTTCCAATGTACTTGTTAGTGAAACCCAATAGATAGCTTTATTTTCTCTTTGTTTCCTCAAATTTTGAATGCACATCTTTTACAACTTTTGTAATAAAGTATTCTAATGACTTGCTTATGACACCCCATAGAATATATCATGTTTAGTACCTTGGACATTGTAGCTTATTTACTTAAATCTCAGATATATTTTATGCATTTTGTATTTATACTGGGTAGCTTGGTTGATAGAGTGTTGGTCTTGCTCTGTCAATATACACCTCACATAGGTTCGAATCCCATGTAAGTTTATTTTTTATTTTACTAGTCTGCATTGTGGTTTGTGTCTTAATACTATGTAATAAATGTCTTTTAACAACAGTAGTCAAGTCTTCCAATGTACATGTTAGTGAAACCCAATAGATAGCTTTATTTTCTCTTTGTTTCCTCAAATTTTGAATGCACATCTTTTACAACTTTTGTAATAAAGTATTCTAATGACTTGCTTATGACACTCCATTGAATATATCATGTTTAGTATTTTGGACATTGTAGCTTATTTACTTAAATCTCTGAAATATTTTATGTCTTTTGTTTGCAGATGGGTTAGCTCAGTAGGTAAAGTGTTGGTCTTGCACTATCAATGTAAATCTCACATAGGTTTAAATCCCATGTAAGTTTTTTTATTTTACTAGTTTGCATTGTGGTTTGTGGCTCAATACCATGTAATACATATGTCTTTTAACAACAGTAGTCAAGTCTTCCAATGTACTTGTTAGTGAAACCCAATAGATAGCTTTATTTTCTCTTTGTTTTCTCAAATTTTGAATGCATATCTTTTACAACTTTTGTAGTAAAGTATTCTAATGAATTGCTTATGACACCACATAGAATATATTATGTTTAGTACCTTGGACATTGTAGCTTATTTACTTAAATCTCTGATATATTTTGTGCTATTTGTGTTCAGACTGGGTAGCTCAATTGGTAGAGTGTTGGTCTTTCACTATCAATGTACACGTCACATAGGTTCGAATCCCATGTAAGTTTGTTTTTATTTTACTAGTCCGCATTGTGGTTTGTTGCTCAATACCATTTAATGCATATGTCTTTTAACAACAGTAGTCAAGTCTTCCAATGTACTTGTTAGTGAAACCCAATAGATAGCTTTATTTTCTCTGAGTTTCTTCAAATTTTTTATGCATATCTTTTACAACTTTTGTAGTAAAGTATTCTAATGACTTGCTTATGACACCCCATAGAATATATCATGTTTAATACCTTGGACATTGTAGCTTATTGATTTAAATCTCTGATATATTTTGTTCTTTTCTGTTCAGACTGGGTAGCTCAGTTGGTAGAGTGTTGGTCTTGTTTTATCAATGTACACCTCACATAGGTTCGAATCCTATGTAAGTTTGTTTTTATTTTACTAGTCTACATTGTGGTTTGTGGCTCAATACCATGTAATGCATGTCTTTTCACAACATTAGTCAAGTCTTCCAATGTACTTGTTTGTGAAACCCAATAGATAGCTGTATTTTCTCTTTGTTTCCTCAAATTTTTAATGCATATCTTTTACAACTTTTGTTGTAAAGTATTCTAATGACTTGCTTATGACACCACATAGAATATATCATGTGTAGTACATTGGACATTGTAGCTTATTGACTTAAATCTCTGATATATTTTGTGCAATTTGTGTTCAGATTGGATAGCTCAGTTGGTAGAGTGTTAATATTGCACTATCAATGTACACCTCACATAGGTTCGAATCCTATGTAGGTTTATTTTTATTTTACTAGTCTGCATTGTGGTTTGTGGCTCAATACCATGTAATGCATGTCTTTTAACAACAGTAGTCAAGTCTTCCAATGTACTTGTTAGTGAAACCCAATAGATAGCTTTATTTTCTCTTTGTTTTCTCAAATTTTTAATGCACATCTTTTACAACTTTTGTAATAAAGTATTCTAATGACTTGCTTATGACACCACATAGAATATATCATGTTTAGTACCTTGGACATTGTAGCTTATTGACTTAAATCTCTGATATATTTTGTGCCTTTTGTGTTCAGACTTGGTAGCTCAGTTGGTAGAGTGTTGGTCTTGCACTATCAATGTACACCTCACATAGGTTCGAATCCTATGTAAGTTTATTTTTATTTTACTAGTCTGCATTGTGGTTTGTGGCTCAATACCATGTAATGCATGTCTTTTAACAACAGTAGTCAAGTCTTCCAATGTACTTGTTAGTGAAACCCAATAGATAGCTTTATTTTCTCTTTGTTTCCTCAAATTTTGAATGCACATCTTTTACAACTTTTGTAATAAAGTATTCTAATGACTTGCTTATGACACCACATAGGTTATATCATGTTTAGTACCTTGGACATTGTAGCTTATTTACTTAAATCTCTGATATATTTTATGCATTTTGTATTTATACTGGGTAGCTCAGTTGGTAGAGTGTTGGTCTTGCACTATCAATGTAAATCTCACATAGGTTTAAATCCCATGTAAGTTTTTTTTATTTTACTAGTTTGCATTGTGGTTTGTGGCTCAATACCATGTAATACATATGTCTTTTAACAACAGTAGTCAAGTCTTCCAATGTACTTGTTAGTGAAACCCAATAGATAGCTTTATTTTCTCTTTGTTTTCTCAAATTTTGAATGCACATCTTTTACAACTTTTGTAATAAAGTATTCTAATGACTTGCTTATGACACCACATAGAATATATCATGTTTAGTACCTTGGACATTGTAGCTTATTTACTTAAATCTCTGATATATTTTATGCATTTTGTATTTATACTGGGTAGCTCAGTTGGTAGAGTGTTGGTCTTGCACTATCAATGTAAATCTCACATAGGTTTAAATCCCATGTAAGTTTTTTTTATTTTACTAGTTTGCATTGTGGTTTGTGGCTCAATACCATGTAATACATATGTCTTTTAACAACAGTAGTCAAGTCTTCCAATGTACTTGTTAGTGAAACCCAATAGATAGCTATATTTTTTCTTTGTTTCCTCAAATTTTTAATGCATATCTTTTACAACTTTTGTAGTAAAGTATTCTAATGAATTGCTTATGACACCACATAGAATATATTATGTTTAGTACCTTGGACATTGTAGCTTATTGACTTAAATCTCTGATATATTTTGTGCTTTTTGTGTTTAGACTGGGTAGCTCAATTGGTAGAGTGTTGGTCTTGCACTATCAATGTACACGTCACATAGGTTTGAATCCCATGTAAGTTTGTTTTTATTTTACTAGTCCGCATTGTGGTTTGTTGCTCAATACCATTTAATGCATATGTCTTTTAACAACAGTAGTCAAGTCTTCCAATGTACTTGTTAGTGAAACCCAATAGATAGCTTTATTTTCTCTTTGTTTCCTCAAATTTTGAATGCACATCTTTTACAACTTTTGTAATAAAGTATTCTAATGACTTGCTTATGACACCCCATTGAATATATCATGTTTAGTACCTTGGACATTGTAGCTTATTTACTTAAATCTCTGATATATTTTATGTCTTTTGTTTGCAGATGGGGTAGCTCAGTAGGTAGAGTGTTGTTCTTGCACTATCAATGTAAATCTCACATAGGTTTAAATCCCATGTAAGTTTTTTTTATTTTACTAGTTTGCATTGTGGTTTGTGGCTCAATACCATGTAATGCATATGTCTTTTAACGACAGTAGTCAAGTCTTCCAATGTACTTGTTAGTGAAACCCAATAGATAGCTTTATTTTCTCTGAGTTTCTTCAAATTTTTTATGCATATCTTTTTTTCAACTTTTGTAGTAAAGTATTCTAATGACTTGCTTATGACACCCCATAGAATATATCATGTTTAATACCTTGGACATTGTAGCTTATTGATTTAAATCTCTGATATATTTTGTTCTTTTCTGTTCAGACTGGGTGGCTCAGTAGGTAGAGTGTTGGTCTTGTTCTATCAATGTAAACCTCACATAGGTCCGAATCCTATGTAAGTTTTTTTTTATTTTACTATTCTGCATTGTGGTTTGTGGCTCAATACCATTTAATGCATATGTCTTTTAACAACAGTAGTCAAGTTTTCCAATGTACTTGTTAGTGAAAACCAATTGACAGCTTTATTTTCTCTATTTTTCCTCAAATTTTGAATGCATATCTTTTACAACTTTTGTAGTAAAGTATTCTAATGATTTGCTTATGACACCCCATAGAATATATGATGTTTAGTACCTTGGACATTGTAGCGTATTCACTTAAATCTCTGATATATTTGGTGCCTTTTGTGTTCAGAATTGGTAGCTCAGTTGGTAGAGTGTTGGTCTTGCACTATCAATGTACACCTCACATAGGTTTGAATCCTATGTAGGTTTATTTTTATTTTACTAGTCTGCATTGTGGTTAGTGGCTCAATACCATGTAATGCATGTCTTTTAACAACAGTAGTCAAGTCTTCCAATGTACTTGTTAGTGAAACCCAATAGATAGCTTTATTTTCTCTTTGTTTCCTCAAATTTTGAATGCACATCTTTTACAACTTTTGTAATAAAGTATTCTAATGACTTGCTTATGACACCACATAGAATATATCATGTTTAGTACCTTGGACATTGTAGCTTATTGACTTAAATCTCTGATATATTTTGTGCCTTTTGTGTTCAGACTTGGTAGCTCAGTTGGTAGAGTGTTGGTCTTGCAATATCAATGTACACCTCACAAAGGTTCGAATCCTATGTAAGTTTATTTTTATTTTACTAGTCTGCATTGTGGTTTGTGGCTCAATACCATGTAATGCATGTCTTTTAACAACAGTAGTCAAGTCTTCCAATGTACTTGTTAGTGAAACCCAATAGATAGCTTTATTTTCTCTTTGTTTCCTCAAATTTTGAATGCACATCTTTTACAACTTTTGTAATAAAGTATTCTAATGACTTGCTTATGACACCACATAGAATATATCATGTTTAGTACCTTGGACATTGTAGCTTATTGACTTAAATCTCTGATATATTTTGTGCAATTTGTGTTCAGACTGGATAGCTCAGTTGGTAGAGTGCTAATATTGCATGATCAATGTACACCTCACATAAGTTCAAATACCATGTAAGTTTGTTTTTATTTTACTAGTCTGCATTGTGGTTTGTGGCTCAATACCATTTAATGCATATGTCTTTTAACAACAGAAGTCAAGTCTTCCAATGTACTTGTTAGTGAAACCCAATAGATAGCTATATTTTCTCTTTGTTTCCTCAAAATTTGTATGCATATCTGTTACAACTTTTGTAGTAAATTATTCTAATTACTTGCTTATGACACCTAATAGAATATATCATGTTTAGTACCTTGGACATTGTAGCTTATTTACTCACATCTCTGATATATTTTGGACCTTTTGTGTGCAGACTGGGTAGCTCAGTTGGTAGCGTGTTGGTCTTGCACTATGAATGTACACCTAACATAGGTTCGAATCCCATGTAAGTTTGTTTTTATTTTACTAGTCTGCATTGTGGTTTGTGGCTCAATACCATGTAATGCATGTCTTTTAACAACAGTAGTCAAGTCTTCCAATGTACTTGTTAGTTAAACCCAATAGATGGCTTTATTTTCTCTTTGTTTCCTCACATTTTTAATGCATATCTTTTACAACTTTTGTAGTAAAGTATTCTAATTACTTGCTTATGACCCCACATAGAATATATCATGTTTAGTACCTTGGACATTGTAGCTTATTTACTTAAATCTCTGATATATTTTGTTATTTTTGTGTTTAGACTGGGTAGCTCAGTTGGTAGAGTGTTGGTCTTGCACTTTCTATGTACACCTAACATAGGTTCGAATCCCATGTAAGTTTATTTTTATTTTACTAGTTTGCATTGTGGTTTGTGGCTCAATACCATGTAATGCATGTCTTTTCACAACAGTAGTCAAGTCTTCCAATGTACTTGTTAGTGAAACCCAATAGATAGCTTTATTTTCTCTTTGTTTCCTCAAATTTTTTATGCATATCTGTTACAACTTTTGTAGTAAAGTATTCTAATTACTTGCTTATGACACCTAATAGAATATATCATGTTTAGTACCTTGGACATTGTAGCTTATTTTCTTACATCTCTGATATATTTTGTATCTTTTGTGTGCAGACTGGATAGCTCAGTTGGTAGAGTGTTGGTCTTGCACTATGAATGTACACCTAACACAGGTTCGAATCCCATGTAAGTTTGTTTTTATTTTACTAGTCTGCATTGTGGTTTGTGGCTCAAAACCATGTAATGCATATCTTTTAACAACAGTAGTCAAGCCTTCCAATGTACTTGTTAGTTAAACCCAATAGATAGCTTTATTTTCTCTTTGTTTCTTCAAATTTTTAATGCATATCTTTTACAACTTTTGTAATAAAGTATTCTAATGACTTGCTTATGACACCACATAGAATATATCATGTTTAGTACCTTGGACATTGTAGCTTATTGACTTAAATCTCTGATATATTTTGTGCAATTTGTGTTCAGACTGGATAGCTCAGTCGGTAGAGTGCTAATATTGCATGATCAATGTACACCTCACATAAGTTCAAATACCATGTAAGTTTGTTTTTATTTTACTAGTCTGCATTGTGGTTTGTGGCTCAATACCATTTAATGCATATGTCTTTTAACAACAGAAGTCAAGTCTTCCAATGTACTTGTTAGTGAAACCCAATAGATAGCTTTATTTTCTCTTTGTTTCCTCAAATTTTTTATGCATATCTTTTACAACTTTTGTAGTAAAGTATTCTAATGACTTGCTTATGACACCCCATAGAATATATCATGTTTAGTACCTTGGACATTGTAGCTTATTGACTTAAATCTCTGATATATTTTGTTCTTTTGTGTTCAGACTGGGTAGCTCAGTTGGTAGAGGGTTGTTCTTGCTCTATCAATGTACACCTCACATAGCTTTGAATCCTATGTAAGTTTTTTTTTACTAGTCTACATTGTGGTTTGTGGCTCAATACCATGTAATGCATGTCTTTTCACAACAGTAGTCAAGTCTTCCAATATACTTGTTAGTGAAACCCAATAGATAGCTTTATTTTCTCTTTGTTTCCTCAAATTTTTAATGCATATCTTTTACAACTTTTGTAGTAAAGTATTCTAATGAATTGCTTATGACACCACATAGAATATATCATGTTTAGTACCTTGGACATTGTAGCTTATTTACTTAAATATCTGATATATTTTGTGCCTTTTGTGTTCAGACTGGGTAGCTTGGTTGATAGAGTGTTGGTCTTGCTCTGTCAATATACACCTCACATAGGTTCGAATCCCATGTAAGTTTATTTTTTATTTTACTAGTCTGCATTGTGGTTTGTGTCTTAATACTATGTAATAAATGTCTTTTAACAACAGTAGTCAAGTCTTCCAATGTACATGTTAGTGAAACCCAATAGATAGCTTTATTTTCTCTTTGTTTCCTCAAATTTTGAATGCACATCTTTTACAACTTTTGTAATAAAGTATTCTAATGACTTGCTTATGACACTCCATTGAATATATCATGTTTAGTATTTTGGACATTGTAGCTTATTTACTTAAATCTCTGAAATATTTTATGTCTTTTGTTTGCAGATGGGTTAGCTCAGTAGGTAAAGTGTTGGTCTTGCACTATCAATGTAAATCTCACATAGGTTTAAATCCCATGTAAGTTTTTTTAATTTTACTAGTTTGCATTGTGGTTTGTGGCTCAATACCATGTAATACATATGTCTTTTAACAACAGTAGTCAAGTCTTCCAATGTACTTGTTAGTGAAACCCAATAGATAGCTTTATTTTCTCTTTGTTTTCTCAAATTTTGAATGCATATCTTTTACAACTTTTGTAGTAAAGTATTCTAATGAATTGCTTATGACACCACATAGAATATATTATGTTTAGTACCTTGGACATTGTAGCTTATTTACTTAAATCTCTGATATATTTTGTGCTATTTGTGTTCAGACTGGGTAGCTCAATTGGTAGAGTGTTGGTCTTGCACTATCAATGTACACGTCACATAGGTTCGAATCCCATGTAAGTTTGTTTTTATTTTACTAGTCCGCATTGTGGTTTGTTGCTCAATACCATTTAATGCATATGTCTTTTAACAACAGTAGTCAAGTCTTCCAATGTACTTGTTAGTGAAACCCAATAGATAGCTTTATTTTCTCTTTGTTTTCTCAAATTTTGAATGCATATCTTTTACAACTTTTGTAGTAAAGTATTCTAATGAATTGCTTATGACACCACATAGAATATATTATGTTTAGTACCTTGGACATTGTAGCTTATTTACTTAAATCTCTGATATATTTTGTGCTATTTGTGTTCAGACTGGGTAGCTCAATTGGTAGAGTGTTGGTCTTGCACTATCAATGTACACGTCACATAGGTTCGAATCCCATGTAAGTTTGTTTTTATTTTACTAGTCCGCATTGTGGTTTGTTGCTCAATACCATTTAATGCATATGTCTTTTAACAACAGTAGTCAAGTCTTCCAATGTACTTGTTAGTGAAACCCAATAGATAGCTTTATTTTCTCTGAGTTTCTTCAAATTTTTTATGCATATCTTTTACAACTTTTGTAGTAAAGTATTCTAATGACTTGCTTATGACACCCCATAGAATATATCATGTTTAATACCTTGGACATTGTAGCTTATTGATTTAAATCTCTGATATATTTTGTTCTTTTCTGTTCAGACTGGGTAGCTCAGTTGGTAGAGTGTTGGTCTTGTTCTATCAATGTACACCTCACATAGGTTCGAATCCTATGTAAGTTTGTTTTTATTTTACTAGTCTACATTGTGGTTTGTGGCTCAATACCATGTAATGCATGTCTTTTCACAACATTAGTCAAGTCTTCCAATGTACTTGTTTGTGAAACCCAATAGATAGCTGTATTTTCTCTTTGTTTCCTCAAATTTTTAATGCATATCTTTTACAACTTTTGTAATAAAGTATTCTAATGACTTGCTTATGACACCACATAGAATATATCATGTGTAGTACATTGGACATTGTAGCTTATTGACTTAAATCTCTGATATATTTTGTGCAATTTGTGTTCAGATTGGATAGCTCAGTTGGTAGAGTGTTAATATTGCACTATCAATGTACACCTCACATAGGTTCGAATCCTATGTAGGTTTATTTTTATTTTACTAGTCTGCATTGTGGTTTGTGGCTCAATACCATGTAATGCATGTCTTTTCACAACATTAGTCAAGTCTTCCAATGTACTTGTTAGTGAAACCCAATAGATAGCTTTATTTTCTCATTGTTTTCTCAAATTTTTAATGCACATCTTTTACAACTTTTGTAATAAAGTATTCTAATGACTTGCTTATGACACCACATAGAATATATCATGTTTAGTACCTTGGACATTGTAGCTTATTGACTTAAATCTCTGATATATTTTGTGCCTTTTGTGTTCAGACTTGGTAGCTCAGTTGGTAGAGTGTTGGTCTTGCACTATCAATGTACACCTCACATAGGTTCGAATCCTATGTAAGTTTATTTTTATTTTACTAGTCTGCATTGTGGTTTGTGGCTCAATACCATGTAATGCATGTCTTTTAACAACAGTAGTCAAGTCTTCCAATGTACTTGTTAGTGAAACCCAATAGATAGCTTTATTTTCTCTTTGTTTCCTCAAATTTTGAATGCACATCTTTTACAACTTTTGTAATAAAGTATTCTAATGACTTGCTTATGACACCACATAGGTTATATCATGTTTAGTACCTTGGACATTGTAGCTTATTTACTTAAATCTCTGATATATTTTATGCATTTTGTATTTATACTGGGTAGCTCAGTTGGTAGAGTGTTGGTCTTGCACTATCAATGTAAATCTCACATAGGTTTAAATCCCATGTAAGTTTTTTTTTATTTTTCTAGTTTGCATTGTGGTTTGTGGCTCAATACCATGTAATACATATGTCTTTTAACAACAGTAGTCAAGTCTTCCAATGTACTTGTTAGTGAAACCCAATAGATAGCTTTATTTTCTCTTTGTTTTCTCAAATTTTGAATGCACATCTTTTACAACTTTTGTAATAAAGTATTCTAATGACTTGCTTATGACACCCCATTGAATATATCATGTTTAGTATTTTGGACATTGTAGCTTATTTACTTAAATCTCTGAAATATTTTATGTCTTTTGTTTGCAGATGGGTTAGCTCAGTAGGTAGAGTGTTGGTCTTGCACTATCAATGTAAATCTCACATAGGTTTAAATCCCATGTAAGTTTTTTTTATTTTACTAGTTTGCATTGTGGTTTGTGGCTTAATACCATGTAATGCATATGTCTTTTAACAACAGTAGTCAAGTCTTCCAATGTACTTGTTAGTGAAACCCAATAGATAGCTATATTTTTTCTTTGTTTCCTCAAATTTTTAATGCATATCTTTTACAACTTTTGTAGTAAAGTATTCTAATGAATTGCTTATGACACCACATAGAATATATCATGTTTAGTACCTTGGACATTGTAGCTTATTTACTTAAATATCTGATATATTTTGTGCTTTTTGTGTTCAGACTGGGTAGCTTGGTTGATAGAGTGTTGGTCTTGCTCTGTCAATATACACCTCACATAGGTTCGAATCCCATGTAAGTTTATTTTTTATTTTACTAGTCTGCATTGTGGTTTGTGTCTTAATACTATGTAATAAATGTCTTTTAACAACAGTAGTCAAGTCTTCCAATGTACATGTTAGTGAAACCCAATAGATAGCTTTATTTTCTCTTTGTTTCCTCAAATTTTGAATGCACATCTTTTACAACTTTTGTAATAAAGTATTCTAATGACTTGCTTATGACACTCCATTGAATATATCATGTTTAGTATTTTGGACATTGTAGCTTATTTACTTAAATCTCTGAAATATTTTATGTCTTTTGTTTGCAGATGGGTTAGCTCAGTAGGTAAAGTGTTGGTCTTGCACTATCAATGTAAATCTCACATAGGTTTAAATCCCATGTAAGTTTTTTTTATTTTACTAGTTTGCATTGTGGTTTGTGGCTCAATACCATGTAATACATATGTCTTTTAACAACAGTAGTCAAGTCTTCCAATGTACTTGTTAGTGAAACCCAATAGATAGCTTTATTTTCTCTTTGTTTTCTCAAATTTTGAATGCATATCTTTTACAACTTTTGTAGTAAAGTATTCTAATGAATTGCTTATGACACCACATAGAATATATTATGTTTAGTACCTTGGACATTGTAGCTTATTTACTTAAATCTCTGATATATTTTGTGCTATTTGTGTTCAGACTGGGTAGCTCAGTTGGTAGAGTGTTGGTCTTGTTCTATCAATGTACACGTCACATAGGTTCGAATCCCATGTAAGTTTGTTTTTATTTTACTATTCTGCATTGTGGTTTGTGGCTCAATACCATTTAATGCATGTCTTTTAACAACAGTAGTCAAGTCTTCCAATGTACTTGTTAGTGAAACCCAATAGATAGCTTTATTTTCTCTTTGTTTTCTCAAATTTTTAATGCACATCTTTTACAACTTTTGTAATAAAGTATTCTAATGACTTGCTTATGACACCACATAGAATATATCATGTTTAGTACCTTGGACATTGTAGCTTATTGACTTAAATCTCTGATATATTTTGTGCCTTTTGTGTTCAGACTTGGTAGCTCAGTTGGTAGAGTGTTGGTCTTGCACTATCAATGTACACCTCACATAGGTTCGAATCCTATGTAAGTTTGTTTTTATTTTACTAGTCTACATTGTGGTTTGTGGCTCAATACCATGTAATGCATGTCTTTTCACAACATTAGTCAAGTCTTCCAATGTACTTGTTTGTGAAACCCAATAGATAGCTGTATTTTCTCTTTGTTTCCTCAAATTTTTAATGCATATCTTTTACAACTTTTGTTGTAAAGTATTCTAATGACTTGCTTATGACACCACATAGAATATATCATGTGTAGTACATTGGACATTGTAGCTTATTGACTTAAATCTCTGATATATTTTGTGCAATTTGTGTTCAGATTGGATAGCTTAGTTGGTAGAGTGTTAATATTGCACTATCAATGTACACCTCACATAGGTTCGAATCCTATGTAGGTTTATTTTTATTTTACTAGTCTGCATTGTGGTTTGTGGCTCAATACCATGTAATGCATGTCTTTTAACAACAGTAGTCAAGTCTTCCAATGTACTTGTTAGTGAAACCCAATAGATAGCTTTATTTTCTCTTTGTTTTCTCCAATTTTTAATGCACATCTTTTACAACTTTTGTAATAAAGTATTCTAATGACTTGCTTATGACACCACATAGAATATATCATGTTTAGTACCTTGGACATTGTAGCTTATTGACTTAAATCTCTGATATATTTTGTGCCTTTTGTGTTCAGACTTGGTAGCTCAGTTGGTAGAGTGTTGGTCTTGCACTATCAATGTACACCTCACATAGGTTCAAATCCTATGTAAGTTTATTTTTATTTTACTAGTCTGCATTGTGGTTTGTGGCTCAATACCATGTAATGCATGTCTTTTAACAACAGTAGTCAAGTCTTCCAATGTACTTGTTAGTGAAACCCAATAGATAGCTTTATTTTCTCTTTGTTTCCTCAAATTTTGAATGCACATCTTTTACAACTTTTGTAATAAAGTATTCTAATGACTTGCTTATGACACCACATAGAATATATCATGTTTAGTACCTTGGACATTGTAGCTTATTTACTTAAATCTCTGATATATTTTATGCATTTTGTATTTATACTGGGTAGCTCAGTTGGTAGAGTGTTGGTCTTGCACTATCAATGTAAATCTCACATAGGTTTAAATCCCATGTAAGTTTTTTTTATTTTACTAGTTTGCATTGTGGTTTGTGGCTCAATACCATGTAATACATATGTCTTTTAACAACAGTAGTCAAGTCTTCCAATGTACTTGTTAGTGAAACCCAATAGATAGCTTTATTTTCTCTTTGTTTTCTCAAATTTTGAATGCACATCTTTTACAACTTTTGTAATAAAGTATTCTAATGACTTGCTTATGACACCCCATTGAATATATCATGTTTAGTATTTTGGACATTGTAGCTTATTTACTTAAATCTCTGAAATATTTTATGTCTTTTGTTTGCAGATGGGTTAGCTCAGTAGGTAGAGTGTTGGTCTTGCACTATCAATGTAAATCTCACATAGGTTTAAATCCCATGTAAGTTTTTTTTATTTTACTAGTTTGCATTGTGGTTTGTGGCTTAATACCATGTAATGCATATGTCTTTTAACAACAGTAGTCAAGTCTTCCAATGTACTTGTTAGTGAAACCCAATAGATAGCTATATTTTTTCTTTGTTTCCTCAAATTTTTAATGCATATCTTTTACAACTTTTGTAGTAAAGTATTCTAATGAATTGCTTATGACACCACATAGAATATATCATGTTTAGTACCTTGGACATTGTAGCTTATTTACTTAAATATCTGATATATTTTGTGCCTTTTGTGTTCAGACTGGGTAGCTTGGTTGATAGAGTGTTGGTCTTGCTCTGTCAATATACACCTCACATAGGTTCGAATCCCATGTAAGTTTATTTTTTATTTTACTAGTCTGCATTGTGGTTTGTGTCTTAATACTATGTAATAAATGTCTTTTAACAACAGTAGTCAAGTCTTCCAATGTACATGTTAGTGAAACCCAATAGATAGCTTTATTTTCTCTTTGTTTCCTCAAATTTTGAATGCACATCTTTTACAACTTTTGTAATAAAGTATTCTAATGACTTGCTTATGACACTCCATTGAATATATCATGTTTAGTATTTTGGACATTGTAGCTTATTTACTTAAATCTCTGAAATATTTTATGTCTTTTGTTTGCAGATGGGTTAGCTCAGTAGGTAAAGTGTTGGTCTTGCACTATCAATGTAAATCTCACATAGGTTTAAATCCCATGTAAGTTTTTTTTATTTTACTAGTTTGCATTGTGGTTTGTGGCTCAATACCATGTAATACATATGTCTTTTAACAACAGTAGTCAAGTCTTCCAATGTACTTGTTAGTGAAACCCAATAGATAGCTTTATTTTCTCTTTGTTTTCTCAAATTTTGAATGCATATCTTTTACAACTTTTGTAGTAAAGTATTCTAATGAATTGCTTATGACACCACATAGAATATATTATGTTTAGTACCTTGGACATTGTAGCTTATTTACTTAAATCTCTGATATATTTTGTGCTATTTGTGTTCAGACTGGGTAGCTCAATTGGTAGAGTGTTGGTCTTGCACTATCAATGTACACGTCACATAGGTTCGAATCCCATGTAAGTTTGTTTTTATTTTACTAGTCCGCATTGTGGTTTGTTGCTCAATACCATTTAATGCATATGTCTTTTAACAACAGTAGTCAAGTCTTCCAATGTACTTGTTAGTGAAACCCAATAGATAGCTTTATTTTCTCTGAGTTTCTTCAAATTTTTTATGCATATCTTTTACAACTTTTGTAGTAAAGTATTCTAATGACTTGCTTATGACACCCCATAGAATATATCATGTTTAATACCTTGGACATTGTAGCTTATTGATTTAAATCTCTGATATATTTTGTTCTTTTCTGTTCAGACTGGGTAGCTCAGTTGGTAGAGTGTTGGTCTTGTTCTATCAATGTACACCTCACATAGGTTCGAATCCTATGTAAGTTTGTTTTTATTTTACTAGTCTACATTGTGGTTTGTGGCTCAATACCATGTAATGCATGTCTTTTCACAACATTAGTCAAGTCTTCCAATGTACTTGTTTGTGAAACCCAATAGATAGCTGTATTTTCTCTTTGTTTCCTCAAATTTTTAATGCATATCTTTTACAACTTTTGTAATAAAGTATTCTAATGACTTGCTTATGACACCACATAGAATATATCATGTGTAGTACATTGGACATTGTAGCTTATTGACTTAAATCTCTGATATATTTTGTGCAATTTGTGTTCAGATTGGATAGCTCAGTTGGTAGAGTGTTAATATTGCACTATCAATGTACACCTCACATAGGTTCGAATCCTATGTAGGTTTATTTTTATTTTACTAGTCTGCATTGTGGTTTGTGGCTCAATACCATGTAATGCATGTCTTTTCACAACATTAGTCAAGTCTTCCAATGTACTTGTTAGTGAAACCCAATAGATAGCTTTATTTTCTCATTGTTTTCTCAAATTTTTAATGCACATCTTTTACAACTTTTGTAATAAAGTATTCTAATGACTTGCTTATGACACCACATAGAATATATCATGTTTAGTACCTTGGACATTGTAGCTTATTGACTTAAATCTCTGATATATTTTGTGCCTTTTGTGTTCAGACTTGGTAGCTCAGTTGGTAGAGTGTTGGTCTTGCACTATCAATGTACACCTCACATAGGTTCGAATCCTATGTAAGTTTATTTTTATTTTACTAGTCTGCATTGTGGTTTGTGGCTCAATACCATGTAATGCATGTCTTTTAACAACAGTAGTCAAGTCTTCCAATGTACTTGTTAGTGAAACCCAATAGATAGCTTTATTTTCTCTTTGTTTCCTCAAATTTTGAATGCACATCTTTTACAACTTTTGTAATAAAGTATTCTAATGACTTGCTTATGACACCACATAGGTTATATCATGTTTAGTACCTTGGACATTGTAGCTTATTTACTTAAATCTCTGATATATTTTATGCATTTTGTATTTATACTGGGTAGCTCAGTTGGTAGAGTGTTGGTCTTGCACTATCAATGTAAATCTCACATAGGTTTAAATCCCATGTAAGTTTTTTTTATTTTACTAGTTTGCATTGTGGTTTGTGGCTCAATACCATGTAATACATATGTCTTTTAACAACAGTAGTCAAGTCTTCCAATGTACTTGTTAGTGAAACCCAATAGATAGCTTTATTTTCTCTTTGTTTTCTCAAATTTTGAATGCACATCTTTTACAACTTTTGTAATAAAGTATTCTAATGACTTGCTTATGACACCACATAGAATATATCATGTTTAGTACCTTGGACATTGTAGCTTATTTACTTAAATCTCTGATATATTTTATGCATTTTGTATTTATACTGGGTAGCTCAGTTGGTAGAGTGTTGGTCTTGCACTATCAATGTAAATCTCACATAGGTTTAAATCCCATGTAAGTTTTTTTTATTTTACTAGTTTGCATTGTGGTTTGTGGCTCAATACCATGTAATACATATGTCTTTTAACAACAGTAGTCAAGTCTTCCAATGTACTTGTTAGTGAAACCCAATAGATAGCTTTATTTTCTCTTTGTTTTCTCAAATTTTGAATGCACATCTTTTACAACTTTTGTAATAAAGTATTCTAATGACTTGCTTATGACACCCCATTGAATATATCATGTTTAGTATTTTGGACATTGTAGCTTATTTACTTAAATCTCTGAAATATTTTATGTCTTTTGTTTGCAGATGGGTTAGCTCAGTAGGTAGAGTGTTGGTCTTGCACTATCAATGTAAATCTCACATAGGTTTAAATCCCATGTAAGTTTTTTTTATTTTACTAGTTTGCATTGTGGTTTGTGGCTTAATACCATGTAATGCATATGTCATTTAACAACAGTAGTCAAGTCTTCCAATGTACTTGTTAGTGAAACCCAATAGATAGCTATATTTTTTCTTTGTTTCCTCAAATTTTTAATGCATATCTTTTACAACTTTTGTAGTAAAGTATTCTAATGAATTGCTTATGACACCACATAGAATATATTATGTTTAGTACCTTGGACATTGTAGCTTATTGACTTAAATCTCTGATATATTTTGTGCTTTTTGTGTTTAGACTGGGTAGCTCAATTGGTAGAGTGTTGGTCTTGCACTATCAATGTACACGTCACATAGGTTTGAATCCCATGTAAGTTTGTTTTTATTTTACTAGTCCGCATTGTGGTTTGTTGCTCAATACCATTTAATGCATATGTCTTTTAACAACAGTAGTCAAGTCTTCCAATGTACTTGTTAGTGAAACCCAATAGATAGCTTTATTTTCTCTTTGTTTCCTCAAATTTTGAATGCACATCTTTTACAACTTTTGTAATAAAGTATTCTAATGACTTGCTTATGACACCCCATTGAATATATCATGTTTAGTACCTTGGACATTGTAGCTTATTTACTTAAATCTCTGATATATTTTATGTCTTTTGTTTGCAGATGGGGTAGCTCAGTAGGTAGAGTGTTGTTCTTGCACTATCAATGTAAATCTCACATAGGTTTAAATCCCATGTAAGTTTTTTTTATTTTACTAGTTTGCATTGTGGTTTGTGGCTCAATACCATGTAATGCATATGTCTTTTAACGACAGTAGTCAAGTCTTCCAATGTACTTGTTAGTGAAACCCAATAGATAGCTTTATTTTCTCTGAGTTTCTTCAAATTTTTTATGCATATCTTTTACAACTTTTGTAGTAAAGTATTCTAATGACTTGCTTATGACACCCCATAGAATATATCATGTTTAATACCTTGGACATTGTAGCTTATTGATTTAAATCTCTGATATATTTTGTTCTTTTCTGTTCAGACTGGGTGGCTCAGTTGGTAGAGTGTTGGTCTTGTTCTATCAATGTAAACCTCACATAGGTTCGAATCCTATGTAAGTTTTTTTTTATTTTACTATTCTGCATTGTGGTTTGTGGCTCAATACCATTTAATGCATATGTCTTTTAACAACAGTAGTCAAGTTTTCCAATGTACTTGTTAGTGAAAACCAATTGACAGCTTTATTTTCTCTTTTTTTCCTCAAATTTTGAATGCATATCTTTTACAACTTTTGTAGTAAAGTATTCTAATGATTTGCTTATGACACCCCATAGAATATATGATGTTTAGTACCTTGGACATTGTAGCGTATTCACTTAAATCTCTGATATATTTGGTGCCTTTTGTGTTCAGAATTGGTAGCTCAGTTGGTAGAGTGTTGGTCTTGCACTATCAATGTACACCTCACATAGGTTTGAATCCTATGTAGGTTTATTTTTATTTTACTAGTCTGCATTGTGGTTAGTGGCTCAATACCATGTAATGCATGTCTTTTAACAACAGTAGTCAAGTCTTCCAATGTACTTGTTAGTGAAACCCAATAGATAGCTTTATTTTCTCTTTGTTTCCTCAAATTTTGAATGCACATCTTTTACAACTTTTGTAATAAAGTATTCTAATGACTTGCTTATGACACCACATAGAATATATCATGTTTAGTACCTTGGACATTGTAGCTTATTGACTTAAATCTCTGATATATTTTGTGCCTTTTGTGTTCAGACTTGGTAGCTCAGTTGGTAGAGTGTTGGTCTTGCAATATCAATGTACACCTCACAAAGGCTCGAATCCTATGTAAGTTTATTTTTATTTTACTAGTCTGCATTGTGGTTTGTGGCTCAATACCATGTAATGCATGTCTTTTAACAACAGTAGTCAAGTCTTCCAATGTACTTGTTAGTGAAACCCAATAGATAGCTTTATTTTCTCTTTGTTTCCTCAAATTTTGAATGCATATCTGTTACAACTTTTGTAGTAAAGTATTCTAATTACTTGCTTATGACACCTAATAGAATATATCATGTTTAGTACCTTGGACATTGTAGCTTATTTTCTTACATCTCTGATATATTTTGTACCTTTTGTGTGCAGACTGGATAGCTCAGTTGGTAGAGTGTTGGTCTTGCACTATGAATGTACACCTAACACAGGTTCGAATCCCATGTAAGTTTGTTTTTATTTTACTAGTCTGCATTGTGGTTTGTGGCTCAAAACCATGTAATGCATATCTTTTAACAACAGTAGTCAAGCCTTCCAATGTACTTGTTAGTTAAACCCAATAGATAGCTTTATTTTCTCTTTGTTTCTTCAAATTTTTAATGCATATCTTTTACAACTTTTGTAATAAAGTATTCTAATGACTTGCTTATGACACCACATAGAATATATCATGTTTAGTACCTTGGACATTGTAGCTTATTGACTTAAATCTCTGATATATTTTGTGCAATTTGTGTTCAGACTGGATAGCTCAGTTGGTAGAGTGCTAATATTGCATGATCAATGTACACCTCACATAAGTTCAAATACCATGTAAGTTTGTTTTTATTTTACTAGTCTGCATTGTGGTTTGTGGCTCAATACCATTTAATGCATATGTCTTTTAACAACAGAAGTCAAGTCTTCCAATGTACTTGTTAGTGAAACCCAATAGATAGCTTTATTTTCTCTTTGTTTCCTCAAAATTTGTATGCATATCTGTTACAACTTTTGTAGTAAATTATTCTAATTACTTGCTTATGACACCTAATAGAATATATCATGTTTAGTACCTTGGACATTGTAGCTTATTTACTCACATCTCTGATATATTTTGGACCTTTTGTGTGCAGACTGGGTAGCTCAGTTGGTAGCGTGTTGGTCTTGCACTATGAATGTACACCTAACATAGGTTCGAATCCCATGTAAGTTTGTTTTTATTTTACTAGTCTGCATTGTGGTTTGTGGCTCAATACTATGTAATGCATGTCTTTTAACAACAGTAGTCAAGTCTTCCAATGTACTTGTTAGTTAAACCCAATAGATGGCTTTATTTTCTCTTTGTTTCCTCACATTTTTAATGCATATCTTTTACAACTTTTGTAGTAAAGTATTCTAATTACTTGCTTATGACCCCACATAGAATATATCATGTTTAGTACCTTGGACATTGTAGCTTATTTACTTAAATCTCTGATATATTTTATGCATTTTGTTTTCAGACTGGGTAGCTCAGTTGGTAGAGTGTTGGTCTTGCACTATCAATGTACACCTCACATAGGTTCGAATCCCATGTAAGTTTATTTTTATTTTACTATTCTGCATTGTGGTTTGTGGCTCAATACCATTTAATGCATATGTCTTTTAACAACAGTAGTCAAGTCTTCCAATGTACTTGTTAGTGAAACCCAATAGATAGCTTTATTTTCTCTTTGTTTCCTCAAATTTTGAATGCATATCATTTACAACTTTTGTAGTAAAGTATTCTAATGATTTGCTTATGACACCCCATAGAATATATCATGTTTAGTACCTTGGACATTGTAGCTTATTTACTTAAATCTCTGATATATTTTGTTCTTTTTGTGTTTAGACTGGGTAGCTCAGTTGGTAGAGTGTTTGTCTTGCACTTTCTATGTACACCTAACATAGGTTCGAATCCCATGTAAGTTTATTTTTATTTTACTAGTCTGCATTGTGGTTTGTGGCTGAATACCATGTAATGCATGTCTTTTCACAACAGTAGTCAAGTCTTCCAATGTACTTGTTAGTGAAACCCAATAGATAGCTTTATTTTCTCTTTGTTTCCTCAAATTTTTTATGCATATCTGTTACAACTTTTGTAGTAAAGTATTCTAATTACTTGCTTATGACACCTAATAGAATATATCATGTTTAGTACCTTGGACATTGTAGCTTATTTTCTTACATCTCTGATATATTTTGTACCTTTTGTGTGCAGACTGGATAGCTCAGTTGGTAGAGTGTTGGTCTTGCACTATGAATGTACACCTAACACAGGTTCGAATCCCATGTAAGTTTGTTTTTATTTTACTAGTCTGCATTGTGGTTTGTGGCTCAAAACCATGTAATGCATATCTTTTAACAACAGTAGTCAAGCCTTCCAATGTACTTGTTAGTTAAACCCAATAGATAGCTTTATTTTCTCTTTGTTTCTTCAAATTTTTAATGCATATCTTTTACAACTTTTGTAGTAAAGTATTCTAATTACTTGCTTATGACCCCACATAGAATATATCATGTTTAGTACCTTGGACATTGTAGCTTATTTACTTAAATCTCTGATATATTTTATGCATTTTGTTTTCAGACTGGGTAGCTCAGTTGGTAGTGTTGGTCTTGCACTATCAATGTACACCTCACATAGGTTCGAATCCCATGTAAGTTTATTTTTATTTTACTATTCTGCATTGTGGTTTGTGGCTCAATACCATTTAATGCATATGTCTTTTAACAACAGTAGTCAAGTCTTCCAATGTACTTGTTAGTGAAACCCAATAGATAGCTTTATTTTCTCTTTGTTTCCTCAAATTTTGAATGCATATCATTTACAACTTTTGTAGTAAAGTATTCTAATGATTTGCTTATGACACCCCATAGAATATATCATGTTTAGTACCTTGGACATTGTAGCTTATTTACTTAAATCTCTGATATATTTTGTTCTTTTTGTGTTTAGACTGGGTAGCTCAGTTGGTAGAGTGTTGGTCTTGCACTTTCTATGTACACCTAACATAGGTTCGAATCCCATGTAAGTTTATTTTTATTTTACTAGTCTGCATTGTGGTTTGTGGCTGAATACCATGTAATGCATGTCTTTTCACAACAGTAGTCAAGTCTTCCAATGTACTTGTTAGTTAAACCCAATAGATAGCTTTATTTTCTCTTTGTTTCCTCACATTTTTAATGCATATCTTTTACAACTTTTGTAGTAAAGTATTCTAATTACTTGCTTATGACCCCACATAGAATATATCATGTTTAGTACCTTGGACATTGTAGCTTATTTACTTAAATCTCTGATATATTTTATGTATTTTGTTTACAGACTGGGAAGCTCAGTCGGTAGAGTGTTGGTCTTGCACTATCAATGTACACCTCACATAGGTTCGAATCCCATGTAAGTTTATTTTTATTTTACTATTCTGCATTGTGGTTTGTGGCTCAATACCATGTAATGCATGTTTTTTTAACAACAGAAGTCAAGTCTTCCAATGTACTTGTTAGTGAAACCCAATAGATAGCTTTATTTTCTCTTTGTTTCCTCAAATTTTGAATGCACATCTTTTACAACTTTTGTAATAAAGTATTCTAATGACTTGCTTATGACACCACATAGAATATATCATGTTTAGTACCTTGGACATTGTAGCTTATTGACTTAAATCTCTGATATATTTTGTGCCTTTTGTGTTCAGACTTGGTAGCTCAGTTGGTAGAGTGTTGGTCTTGCACTATCAATGTACACCTCACATAGGTTCGAATCCTATGTAAGTTTATTTTTATTTTACTAGTCTACATTGTGGTTTGTGGCTCAATACCATTTAATGCATATGTCTTTTAACAACAGTAGTCAAGTCTTCCAATGTACTTGTTAGTGAAAACCAATAGATAGCTTTATTTTCTCTTTGTTTCCTCAAATTTTGAATGCACATCTTTTACAACTTTTGTAATAAAGTATTCTAATGACTTGCTTATGACACCACATAGAATATATCATGTTTAGTACCTTGGACATTGTAGCTTATTGACTTAAATCTCTGATATATTTTTTGCATTTTGTGTTCAGACTTGGTAGCTCAGTTGGTAGAGTGTTGGTCTTGCACTATCAATGTACACCTCACATAGGTTCGAATCCTATGTAGGTTTATTTTTATTTTATTAGTCTGCATTGTGGTTTGTGGCTCAATACCATGTAATGCATGTCTTTTCACAACAGTAGTCAAGTCTTCCAATGTACTTGTTAGTTAAACCTAATAGATAGCTTTATTTTCTCTTTGTTTCCTCACATTTTTAATGCATATCTTTTACAACTTTTGTAGTAAAGTATTCTAATTACTTGCTTATGACCCCACATAGAATATATCATGTTTAGTACCTTGGACATTGTAGCTTATTTACTTAAATCTCTGATATATTTTATGCATTTTGTTTTCAGACTGGGTAGCTCAGTTGGTAGAGTGTTGGTCTTGCACTATCGATGTACACCTCACATAGGTTTGAATCCTATGTAGGTTTATTTTTATTTTACTAGTCTGCATTGTGGTTAGTGGCTCAATACCATGTAATGCATGTCTTTTAACAACAGTAGTCAAGTCTTCCAATGTACTTGTTAGTGAAACCCAATAGATAGCTTTATTTTCTCTTTGTTTCCTCAAATTTTTTATGCATATCTGTTACAACTTTTGTAGTAAAGTATTCTAATTACTTGCTTATGACACCTAATAGAATATATCATGTTTAGTACCTTGGACATTGTAGCTTATTTTCTTACATCTCTGATATATTTTGTACCTTTTGTGTGCAGACTGGATAGCTCAGTTGGTAGAGTGTTGGTCTTGCACTATGAATGTACACCTAACACAGGTTCGAATCCCATGTAAGTTTGTTTTTATTTTACTAGTCTGCATTGTGGTTTGTGGCTCAAAACCATGTAATGCATATCTTTTAACAACAGTAGTCAAGCCTTCCAATGTACTTGTTAGTTAAACCCAATAGATAGCTTTATTTTCTCTTTGTTTCTTCAAATTTTTAATGCATATCTTTTACAACTTTTGTAGTAAAGTATTCTAATTACTTGCTTATGACCCCACATAGAATATATCATGTTTAGTACCTTGGACATTGTAGCTTATTTACTTAAATCTCTGATATATTTTATGCATTTTGTTTTCAGACTGGGTAGCTCAGTTGGTAGAGTGTTGGTCTTGCACTATCAATGTACACCTCACATAGGTTCGAATCCCATGTAAGTTTATTTTTATTTTACTATTCTGCATTGTGGTTTGTGGCTCAATACCATTTAATGCATATGTCTTTTAACAACAGTAGTCAAGTCTTCCAATGTACTTGTTAGTGAAACCCAATAGATAGCTTTATTTTCTCTTTGTTTCCTCAAATTTTGAATGCATATCATTTACAACTTTTGTAGTAAAGTATTCTAATGATTTGCTTATGACACCCCATAGAATATATCATGTTTAGTACCTTGGACATTGTAGCTTATTTACTTAAATCTCTGATATATTTTGTTCTTTTTGTGTTTAGACTGGGTAGCTCAGTTGGTAGAGTGTTGGTCTTGCACTTTCTATGTACACCTTACATAGGTTCGAATCCCATGTAAGTTTATTTTTATTTTACTAGTCTGCATTGTGGTTTGTGGCTCAATACCATGTAATGCATGTATTTTCACAACAGTAGTCAAGTCTTCCAATGTACTTGTTAGTTAAACCCAATAGATAGCTTTATTTTCTCTTTGTTTCCTCACATTTTTAATGCATATCTTTTACAACTTTTGTAGTAAAGTATTCTAATTACTTGCTTATGACCCCACATAGAATATATCATGTTTAGTACCTTGGACATTGTAGCTTATTTACTTAAATCTCTGATATATTTTATGTATTTTGTTTTCAGACTGGGTAGCTCAGTCGGTAGAGTGTTGGTCTTGCACTATCAATGTACACCTCACATAGGTTCGAATCCTATGTAAGTTTATTTTTATTTTACTAGTCTACATTGTGGTTTGTGGCTCAATACCATTTAATGCATATGTCTTTTAACAACAGTAGTCAAGTCTTCCAATGTACTTGTTAGTGAAAACCAATAGATAGCTTTATTTTCTCTTTGTTTCCTCAAATTTTGAATGCACATCTTTTACAACTTTTGTAATAAAGTATTCTAATGACTTGCTTATGACACCACATAGAATATATCATGTTTAGTACCTTGGACATTGTAGCTTATTGACTTAAATCTCTGATATATTTTGTGCAATTTGTGTTCAGACTGGATAGCTCAGTTGGTAGAGTGCTAATATTGCATGATCAATGTACACCTCACATAAGTTCAAATACCATGTAAGTTTGTTTTTATTTTACTAGTCTGCATTGTGGTTTGTGGCTCAATACCATTTAATGCATATGTCTTTTAACAACAGAAGTCAAGTCTTCCAATGTACTTGTTAGTGAAACCCAATAGATAGCTATTTTCTCTTTGTTTCCTCAAAATTTGTATGCATATCTGTTACAACTTTTGTAGTAAATTATTCTAATTACTTGCTTATGACACCTAATAGAATATATCATGTTTAGTACCTTGGACATTGTAGCTTATTTACTCACATCTCTGATATATTTTGGACCTTTTGTGTGCAGACTGGGTAGCTCAGTTGGTAGCGTGTTGGTCTTGCACTATGAATGTACACCTAACATAGGTTCGAATCCCATGTAAGTTTGTTTTTATTTTACTAGTCTGCATTGTGGTTTGTGGCTCAATACCATGTAATGCATGTCTTTTAACAACAGTAGTCAAGTCTTCCAATGTACTTGTTAGTTAAACCCAATAGATGGCTTTATTTTCTCTTTGTTTCCTCACATTTTTAATGCATATCTTTTACAACTTTTGTAGTAAAGTATTCTAATTACTTGCTTATGACCCCACATAGAATATATCATGTTTAGTACCTTGGACATTGTAGCTTATTTACTTAAATCTCTGATATATTTTATGCATTTTGTTTTCAGACTGGGTAGCTCAGTTGGTAGAGTGTTGGTCTTGCACTATCAATGTACACCTCACATAGGTTCGAATCCCATGTAAGTTTATTTTTTATTTTACTATTCTGCATTGTGGTTTGTGGCTCAATACCATTTAATGCATATGTCTTTTAACAACAGTAGTCAAGTCTTCCAATGTACTTGTTAGTGAAAACCCAATAGATAGCTTTATTTTCTCTTTGTTTCCTCAAATTTTGAATGCATATCATTTACAACTTTTGTAGTAAAGTATTCGAATGATTTGCTTATGACACCCCATAGAATATATCATGTTTAGTACCTTGGACATTGTAGCTTATTTACTTAAATCTCTGATATATTTTGTTATTTTTGTGTTTAGACTGGGTAGCTCAGTTGGTAGAGTGTTGGTCTTGCACTTTCTATGTACACCTAACATAGGTTCGAATCCCATGTAAGTTTATTTTTATTTTACTAGTCTGCATTGTGGTTTGTGGCTCAATACCATGTAATGCATGTCTTTTCACAACAGTAGTCAAGTCTTCCAATGTACTTGTTAGTGAAACCCAATAGATAGCTTTATTTTCTCTTTGTTTCCTCAAATTTTTTATGCATATCTGTTACAACTTTTGTAGTAAAGTATTCTAATTACTTGCTTATGACACCTAATAGAATATATCATGTTTAGTACCTTGGACATTGTAGCTTATTTTCTTACATCTCTGATATATTTTGTACCTTTTGTGTGCAGACTGGATAGCTCAGTTGGTAGAGTGTTGGTCTTGCACTATGAATGTACACCTAACACAGGTTCGAATCCCATGTAAGTTTGTTTTTATTTTACTAGTCTGCATTGTGGTTTGTGGCTCAAAACCATGTAATGCATATCTTTTAACAACAGTAGTCAAGCCTTCCAATGTACTTGTTAGTTAAACCCAATAGATAGCTTTATTTTCTCTTTGTTTCTTCAAATTTTTAATGCATATCTTTTACAACTTTTGTAGTAAAGTATTCTAATTACTTGCTTATGACCCCACATAGAATATATCATGTTTAGTACCTTGGACATTGTAGCTTATTTACTTAAATCTCTGATATATTTTATGCATTTTGTTTTCAGACTGGGTAGCTCAGTTGGTAGAGTGTTGATCTTGCACTATCAATGTACACCTCACATAGGTTCGAATCCCATGTAAGTTTATTTTTATTTTACTATTCTGCATTGTGGTTTGTGGCTCAATACCATTTAATGCATATGTCTTTTAACAACAGTAGTCAAGTCTTCCAATGTACTTGTTAGTGAAACCCAATAGATAGCTTTATTTTCTCTTTGTTTCCTCAAATTTTGAATGCATATCATTTACAACTTTTGTAGTAAAGTATTCTAATGATTTGCTTATGACACCCCATAGAATATATCATGTTTAGTACCTTGGACATTGTAGCTTATTTACTTAAATCTCTGATATATTTTATGCATTTTGTTTTCAGACTGGGTAGCTCAGTTGGTAGAGTGTTGGTCTTGCACTATCGATGTACACCTCACATAGGTTTGAATCCTATGTAGGTTTATTTTTATTTTACTAGTCTGCATTGTGGTTAGTGGCTCAATACCATGTAATGCATGTCTTTTAACAACAGTAGTCAAGTCTTCCAATGTACTTGTTAGTGAAACCCAATAGATAGCTTTATTTTCTCTTTGTTTCCTCAAATTTTGAATGCACATCTTTTACAACTTTTGTAATAAAGTATTCTAATGACTTGCTTATGACACCACATAGAATATATCATGTTTAGTACCTTGGACATTGTAGCTTATTGACTTAAATCTCTGATATATTTTGTGCAATTTGTGTTCAGACTGGATAGCTCAGTTGGTAGAGTGCTAATATTGCATGATCAATGTACACCTCACATAAGTTCAAATACCATGTAAGTTTGTTTTTATTTTACTAGTCTGCATTGTGGTTTGTGGCTCAATACCATTTAATGCATATGTCTTTTAACAACAGAAGTCAAGTCTTCCAATGTACTTGTTAGTGAAACCCAATAGATAGCTATATTTTCTCTTTGTTTCCTCAAAATTTGTATGCATATCTGTTACAACTTTTGTAGTAAATTATTCTAATTACTTGCTTATGACACCTAATAGAATATATCATGTTTAGTACCTTGGACATTGTAGCTTATTTACTCACATCTCTGATATATTTTGGACCTTTTGTGTGCAGACTGGGTAGCTCAGTTGGTAGCGTGTTGGTCTTGCACTATGAATGTACACCTAACATAGGTTCGAATCCCATGTAAGTTTGTTTTTATTTTACTAGTCTGCATTGTGGTTTGTGGCTCAATACCATGTAATGCATGTCTTTTAACAACAGTAGTCAAGTCTTCCAATGTACTTGTTAGTTAAACCCAATAGATGGCTTTATTTTTTCTCTTTGTTTCCTCACATTTTTAATGCATATCTTTTACAACTTTTGTAGTAAAGTATTCTAATTACTTGCTTATGACCCCACATAGAATATATCATGTTTAGTACCTTGGACATTGTAGCTTATTTACTTAAATCTCTGATATATTTTATGCATTTTGTTTTCAGACTGGGTAGCTCAGTTGGTAGAGTGTTGGTCTTGCACTATCAATGTACACCTCACATAGGTTCGAATCCCATGTAAGTTTATTTTTATTTTACTATTCTGCATTGTGGTTTGTGGCTCAATACCATTTAATGCATATGTCTTTTAACAACAGTAGTCAAGTCTTCCAATGTACTTGTTAGTGAAACCCAATAGATAGCTTTATTTTCTCTTTGTTTCCTCAAATTTTGAATGCATATCATTTACAACTTTTGTAGTAAAGTATTCTAATGATTTGCTTATGACACCCCATAGAATATATCATGTTTAGTACCTTGGACATTGTAGCTTATTTACTTAAATCTCTGATATATTTTGTTATGTTTGTGTTTAGACTGGGTAGCTCAGTTGGTAGAGTGTTGGTCTTGCACTTTCTATGTACACCTAACATAGGTTCGAATCCCATGTAAGTTTATTTTTATTTTTCTAGTCTGCATTGTGGTTTGTGGCTCAATACCATGTAATGCATGTCTTTTCACAACAGTAGTCAAGTCTTCCAATGTACTTGTTAGTGAAACCCAATAGATAGCTTTATTTTCTCTTTGTTCCCTCAAATTTTTTATGCATATCTGTTACAACTTTTGTAGTAAAGTATTCTAATTACTTGCTTATGACACCTAATAGAATATATCATGTTTAGTACCTTGGACATTGTAGCTTATTTTCTTACATCTCTGATATATTTTGTATCTTTTGTGTGCAGACTGGATAGCTCAGTTGGTAGAGTGTTGGTCTTGCACTATGAATGTACACCTAACACAGGTTTGAATCCCATGTAAGTTTGTTTTTATTTTACTAGTCTGCATTGTGGTTTGTGGCTCAAAACCATGTAATGCATATCTTTTAACAACAGTAGTCAAGCCTTCCAATGTACTTGTTAGTTAAACCCAATAGATAGCTTTATTTTCTCTTTGTTTCTTCAAATTTTTAATGCATATCTTTTACAACTTTTGTAGTAAAGTATTCTAATTACTTGCTTATGACCCCACATAGAATATATCATGTTTAGTACCTTGGACATTGTAGCTTATTTACTTAAATCTCTGATATATTTTATGCATTTTGTTTTCAGACTGGGTAGCTCAGTTGGTAGAGTGTTGGTCTTGCACTATCAATGTACACCTCACATAGGTTTGAATCCCATGTAAGTTTATTTTTATTTTACTATTCTGCATTGTGGTTTGTGGCTCAATACCATTTAATGCATATGTCTTTTAACAACAGTAGTCAAGTCTTCCAATGTACTTGTTAGTGAAACCCAATAGATAGCTTTATTTTCTCTTTGTTTCCTCAAATTTTGAATGCATATCATTTACAACTTTTGTAGTAAAGTATTCTAATGATTTGCTTATGACACCCCATAGAATATATCATGTTTAGTACCTTGGACATTGTAGCTTATTTACTTAAATCTCTGATATATTTTGTTCTTTTTGTGTTTAGACTGGGTAGCTCAGTTGGTAGAGTGTTGGTCTTGCACTTTCTATGTACACCTAACATAGGTTCGAATCCCATGTAAGTTTATTTTTATTTTACTAGTCTGCATTGTGGTTTGTGGCTCAATACCATGTAATGCATGTCTTTTCACAACAGTAGTCAAGTCTTCCAATGTACTTGTTAGTTAAACCCAATAGATAGCTTTATTTTCTCTTTGTTTCCTCACATTTTTAATGCATATCTTTTACAACTTTTGTAGTAAAGTATTCTAATTACTTGCTTATGACCCCACATAGAATATATCATGTTTAGTACCTTGGACATTGTAGCTTATTTACTTAAATCTCTGATATATTTTATGTATTTTGTTTTCAGACTGGGTAGCTCAGTCGGTAGAGTGTTGGTCTTGCACTATCAATGTACACCTCACATAGGTTCGAATCCCATGTAAGTTTATTTTTATTTTACTATTCTGCATTGTGGTTTGTGGCTCAATACCATGTAATGCATGTTTTTTAACAACAGAAGTCAAGTCTTCCAATGTACTTGTTAGTGAAACCCAATAGATAGCTTTATTTTCTCTTTGTTTCCTCAAATTTTGAATGCACATCTTTTACAACTTTTGTAATAAAGTATTCTAATGACTTGCTTATGACACCACATAGAATATATCATGTTTAGTACCTTGGACATTGTAGCTTATTGACTTAAATCTCTGATATATTTTGTGCCTTTTGTGTTCAGACTTGGTAGCTCAGTTGGTAGAGTGTTGGTCTTGCACTATCAATGTACACCTCACATAGGTTCGAATCCTATGTAAGTTTATTTTTATTTTACTAGTCTGCATTGTGGTTTGTGGCTCAATACCATTTAATGCATATGTCTTTTAACAACAGTAGTCAAGTCTTCCAATGTACTTGTTAGTGAAAACCAATAGATAGCTTTATTTTCTCTTTGTTTCCTCAAATTTTGAATGCACATCTTTTACAACTTTTGTAATAAAGTATTCTAATGACTTGCTTATGACACCACATAGAATATATCATGTTTAGTACCTTGGACATTGTAGCTTATTGACTTAAATCTCTGATATATTTTTTGCATTTTGTGTTCAGACTTGGTAGCTCAGTTGGTAGAGTGTTGGTCTTGCACTATCAATGTACACCTCACATAGGTTCGAATCCTATGTAGGTTTATTTTTATTTTATTAGTCTGCATTGTGGTTTGTGGCTCAATACCATGTAATGCATGTCTTTTCACAACAGTAGTCAAGTCTTCCAATGTACTTGTAAGTTAAACCTAATAGATAGCTTTATTTTCTCTTTGTTTCCTCACATTTTTAATGCATATCTTTTACAACTTTTGTAGTAAAGTATTCTAATTACTTGCTTATGACCCCACATAGAATATATCATGTTTAGTACCTTGGACATTGTAGCTTATTTACTTAAATCTCTGATATATTTTATGCATTTTGTTTTCAGACTGGGTAGCTTAGTTGGTAGAGTGTTGGTCTTGCACTATCGATGTACACCTCACATAAGTTCAAATCCCATGTAAGTTTGATTTTATTTTACTAGTCCGCATTGTGGTTTGTGGCTCAATACCATTTAATGCATATGTCTTTTAACAACAGTAGTCAAGTCTTCCAATGTACTTGTTAGTGAAACCCAATAGATAGCTTTATTTTTTCTTTGTTTCCTCAAATTTTTAATGCATATCTTTTACAACTTTTGTAGTAAAGTATTCTAATGAATTGCTTATGACACCACATAGAATATATCATGTTTAGTACCTTGGACATTGTAGCTTATTGACTTAAAACTCTGATATATTTTGTGCTATTTGTGTTCAGACTGGGTAGCTCAATTGGTAGAGTGTTGGTCTTGCACTATCAATGTACACCTCACACAGGTTCGAATCCCATGTAAGTTTGTTTTTATTTTACTAGTCCACATTGTGGTTTGTGGCTCAATACCATGAAATGCATATGTCTTTTAACGACAGTAGTCAAGTCTTCCAATGTACTTGTTAGTGAAACCCAATAGATAGCTTTATTTTCTCTGAGTTTCTTCAAATTTTTTATGCATATCTTTTACAACTTTTGTAGTAAAGTATTCTAATGACTTGCTTATGACCCCACATAGAATATATCATGTTTAGTACCTTGGACATTGTAGCTTATTGACTTAAATCTCTGATATATATTATGTATCTTGTGTTTAGACTGGTTAGCTCAGTTGGTAGAGTGTTGGTCTTGCACTATTAATATACAACTCACATAGGTTCAAATACCATTTAAGTTTGTTTTTATTTTACTAGTCTGCATTGTGGTTTGTGGCTCAATACCATTTAATGCATATGTCTTTTAACAACAGTAGTCAAGTCTTCCAATGTACTTGTTAGTGAAACCCAATAGATAGCTTTATTTTCTCTTTGTTTCCTCAAAATTTTTATGCATATCTGTTTCAACTTTTGTAGTAAAGTATTCTAATTACTTGCTTATGACCCCACATAGAATATATCATGTTTAGTACCTTTGACATTGTAGCTTATTTACTTAAATCTCTGATATATATTATGTATCTTGTGTTTAGACTGGTTAGCTCAGTTGGTAGAGTGTTGGTCTTGCACTATCAATATACAACTCACATAGGTTCAAATCCCATGTAAGTTTATTTTTATTTTACTAGTCTGCATTGTGGTTTGTTGCTCAATACCATGTAATGCATGTCTTTTAACAACAGTAGTCAAGTCTTCCAATGTACTTGTTAATGAAACCCAATAGATAGCTTTATTTTCTCTTTGTTTCCTCAAATTTTGAATGCACATCTTTTACAACTTTTGTAATAAAGTATTCTAATGACTTGCTTATGACACCCCATAGAATATATCATGTTTAGTACCTTGGACATTATAGCTTATTTACTTACATCTCTGATATATTTTGTACATTTTGTGTACAGACTGGGTAGCTCAGTTGGTAGAGTGTTGGTTTTGCACTAGCAATGTACACCTAACGTAGGTTCGAATCCCATGTACGTTTATTTTTATTTTACTAGTCTGCATTGTGGTTTGTGGCTCAATACCATGTAATGCATGTCTTTTAACAACAGTAGTCAAGTCTTCCAATGTACTTGTTAGTGAAACCCAATAGATAGCTTTATTTTCTCTTTGTTTCCTCAAAATTTTTAGGCATATCTGTTACAACTTTTGTAGTAAAGTATTCTAATTACTTGCTTATGACCCCACATAGAATATATCATGTTTAGTACCTTGGACATTGTAGCTTATTTACTTAAATCTCAGATATATTTGGTGCATTTTGTGTTCAGAATTGGTAGCTCAGTTGGTAGAGTGTTGGTCTTGCACTATCGATGTACACCTCACATAGGTTCAAATCCCATGTAAGTTTTTTTTTATTTTACTAGTCTGCATTGTGGTTTGTGTCTCAATACCATGTAATACATGTCTTTTAACAACAGTAGTCAAGTCTTCCAATGTACTTGTTAGTGAAACCCAGTAGATAGCTTTATTTTTTCTTTGTTTCCTCAAATTTTAAATGCATATCTTTTACAACTTTTGTAATAAAGTATTCTAATGACTTGCTTATGACACCCCATTGAATATATCATGTTTAGTACCTTGGACATTGTAGCTTATTCACTTAAATCTCTGATATATTTGGTGCCTTTTGTGTTCAGAATTGGTAGCTCAGTTGGTAGAGTGTTGGTCTTGCACTATCAATGTACACCTCACATTGGTTCGAATCCTATGTAGGTTTATTTTTATTTTATTAATCTGCATTGTGGTTTGTGGCTCAATACCATGTAATGCATGTCTTTTAACAACAGTAGTCAAGTCTTCCAATGTACTTGTTAGTGAAACCCAATAGATAGCTTTATTTTCTCTTTGTTTCCTCAAATTTTGAATGCACATCTTTTACAACTTTTGTAATAAAGTATTCTAATGACTTGCTTATGACACCACATAGAATATATCATGTTTAGTACCTTGGACATTGTAGCTTATTTACTTAAATCTCTGATATATTTTATGCATTTTGTTTTCAGACTGGGTAGCTCAGTTGGTAGAGTGTTGGTCTTGCACTATCAATGTACACCTCACATAGGTTCGAATCCCATGTAAGTTTATTTTTATTTTACTATTCTGCATTGTGTTTTGTGGCTCAATACCATGTAATGCATATGTCTTTTAACAACAGTAGTCAAGTCTTCCAATGTACTTGTTAGTGAAAACCAATAGATAGCTTTATTTTCTCTTTGTTTCCTCAAATTTTGAATGCACATCTTTTACAACTTTTGTAATAAAGTATTCTAATGACTTGCTTATGACACCACATAGAATATATCATGTTTAGTACCTTGGACATTGTAGCTTATTGACTTAAATCTCTAATATATTTTGTGCCTTTCGTGTTCAGACTTGGTAGCTGAGTTGGTAGAGTGTTGGTCTTGCACTATCAATGTATACCTCACATAGGTTCGAATCCTATGTAAGTTTATTTTTATTTTACTAGTCTGCATTGTGGTTTGTGGCTCAATACCATGTAATGCATGTATTTTAACAACAGTAGTCAAGTCTTCCAATGTACTTGTTAGTGAAACCCAATAGATAGCTTTATTTTCTCTTTGTTTCCTCAAATTTTGAATGCACATCTTTTACAACTTTTGTAATAAAGTATTCTAATGACTTGCTTATGACACCACATAGAATATATCATGTTTAGTACCTTAGACATTGTAGCTTATTGACTTAAATCTCTGATATATTTTGTGCCTTTTGTGTTCAGACTGGGTAGCTCAGTTGGTAGAGTGTTGTTTTTGCACTATCAATGTACTCCTAACATAGGTTTGAATCCCATGTAAGTTTATTTTTATTTTACTAGTCTGCATTGTGGTTTGTGGCTCAATACCATGTAATGCATGTCTTTTAACAACAGTAGTCAAGTCTTCCAATGTACTTGTTAGTGAAACCCAATAGATAGCTTTATTTTCTCTTTGTTTTCTCAAATTTTTAATGCATATCTGTTTCAACTTTTGTAGTAAAGTATTCTAATTACTTGCTTATGACCCCACATAGAATATATCATGTTTAGTACCTTGGACATTGTAGCTTATTTACTTAAATCTCAGATATATTTTATGAATTTTGTGTTTATACTGGGTAGCTCAGTTGGTAGAGTGTTGGTCTTGCACAATCGATGTACACCTCACATAGGTTCAAATCCTATGTAAGTTTGTTTTTATTTTACTAGTCCGCATTGTGGTTTGTGGCTCAATACCATTTAATGCATATGTCTTTCAACAACAGTAGTCAAGTCTTCCAATGTACTTGTTAGTGAAACCCAATAGATAGCTTTATTTTTTCTTTGTTTCCTCAAATTTTTAATGCATATCTTTTACAACTTTTGTAGTAAAGTATTCTAATGAATTGCTTATGACACCACATAGAATATATCATGTTTAGTACCTTGGACATTGTAGCTTATTGACTTAAAACTCTGATATATTTTGTGCTATTTGTGTTCAGACAGGGTAGCTCAATTGGTAGAGTGTTGGTCTTGCACTATCAATGTACACCTCACATAGGTTCGAATCCCATGTAAGTTTGTTTTTATTTTACTAGTCCACATTGTGGTTTGTGGCTCAATACCATTTAATGCATATGTCTTTTAACAACAGTAGTCAAGTCTTCCAATGTACTTGTTAGTGAAACCCAATAGATAGCTTTATTTTCTCTTTGTGTCCTCAAATTTTGAATGCACATCTTTTACAACTTTTGTAATAAAGTATTCTAATGACTTTCTTATGTCACCCCATTGAATATATCATGTTTAGTACCTTGGACATTGTAGCTTATTTACTTACATATCTGATATATTTTATGTCTTTTGTTTGCAGATGGGGTAGCTCAGTAGGTAGAGTGTTGTTCTTGCACTATCAATGTCAATCTCACATAGGTTTAAATCCCATATACGTTTTTTTTATTTTACTAGTTTGCATTGTAGTTTGTGGCTCAATACCATGAAATGCATATGTCTTTTAACGACAGTAGTCAAGTCTTCCAATGTACTTGTTAGTGAAACCCAATAGATAGCTTTATTTTCTCTGAGTTTCTTCAAATTTTTTATGCATATCTTTTACAACTTTTGTAGAAAAATATTCTAATGACTTGCTTATGACACCCCATAGAATATATCATGTTTAATACATTGGACATTGTAGCTTATTGATTTAAATCTCTGATATATTTTGTTCTTTTGTGTTCAGACTGGGTAGCTCAGTTGGTAGAGTGTTGATATTGCACGATCAATGTACACCTCACATAAGTTCGAATACCATGTAAGTTTGTTTTTATTTTACTAGTCTGCATTGTGGTTTGTGGCTCAATACCATGTAATGCATGTCTTTTAACAACAGTAGTCAAGTCTTCCAATGTACTTGTTAATGAAACCCAATAGATAGCTTTATTTTCTCTTTGTTTCCTCAAATTTTGAATGCACATCTTTTACAACTTTTGTAATAAAGTATTCTAATGACTTGCTTATGAAACCCCATAGAATATATCATGTTTAGTACCTTGGACATTATAGCTTATTTACTTACATCTCTGATATATTATGTACATTTTGTGTGCAGACTGGGTAGCTCAGTTGGTAGAGTGTTGGTCTTGCACTATCAATGTACACCTAACGTAGGTTCGAATCCCATGTACGTTTATTTTTATTTTACTAGTCTGCATTGTAGTTTGTGGCTCAATACCATGTAATGCATGTCTTTTAACAACAGTAGTCAAGTCTTCCAATGTACTTGTTAGTGAAACCCAATAGATAGCTTTATTTTCTCTTTGTTTCCTCAAAACTTTTAGGCATATCTGTTACAACTTTTGTAGTAAAGTATTCTAATTACTTGCTTATGACCCCACATAGAATATATCATGTTTAGTACCTTGGACATTGTAGCTTATTTACTTAAATCTCAGATATATTTTATGCATTTTGTGTTTAGACTGGGTAGCTCAGTTGGTAGAGTGTTGATCTTGCACTATCGATGTACACCACACATAGGTTCAAATCCCATGTAAGTTTATTTTTATTTTACTTGTCTGCATTGTGGTTTGTGTCTCAATACCATGTAATGCATGTCTTTTAACAACAGTAGTCAAGTCTTCCAATGTACTTGTTAGTGAAACCCAGTAGATAGCTTTATTTTCTCTTTGTTTCCTCAAATTTTAAATGCATATCTTTTACAACTTTTGTAATAAAGTATTCTAATGACTTGCTTGTGACACCCCATAGAATATATCATGTTTAATACCTTGGACATTGTAGCTTATTGATTTAAATCTCTGATATATTTTGTTCTTTTGTGTTCAGACTGGGTAGCTCAGTTGGTAGAGTGTTGGTCTTGTTCTATCAATGTACACCTCACATAGGTTCGAATCCTATGTAAGTTTGTTTTTATTTTACTAGTCTACATTGTGGTTTGTGGCTCAATACCATGTAATGCATGTCTTTTCACAACATTAGTCAAGTCTTCCAATGTACTTGTTAGTGAAACCCAATAGATAGCTTTATTTTCTCTTTGTTTCCTCAAATTTTTAATGCATATCTTTTACAACTTTTGTAGTAAAGTATTCTAATGACTTGCTTATGACACCACATAGAATATATCATGTGTAGTACCTTAGACATTGTAGCTTATTGACTTAAATCTCTGATATATTTTGTGCAATTTGTGTTCAGAATGGATATCTCAGTTGGTAGAGTGTTGATATTGCACGATCAATGTACACCTCACATAAGTTCGAATACCATCTAAGTTTGTTTTTATTTTACTAGTCTGCATTGTGGTTTGTGGCTCAATACCATTTAATGCATATGTCTTTTAACAACAGTAGTCAAGTCTTCCAATGTACTTGTTAGTGAAACCCAATAGATAGCTTTATTTTCTCTTTGTTTCCTCAAAATTTTTATGCATATCTGTTTCAACTTTTGTAGTAAAGTATTCTAATTACTTGCTTATGACCCCACATATAATATATCATGTTTAGTACCTTGGACATTTTAGCTTATTTACTTAAATCTCTGATATATATTATGTATCTTGTGTCTAGACTGGTTAGCTCAGTTGGTAGAGTGTTGGTCTTGCACTATTAATATACAACTCACATAGATTCAAATCCCATGTAAGTTTATTTTTATTTTACTAGTCTGCATTGTGGTTTGTGGCTCAATACCATGTAATGCATGTCTTTTAACAACAGTAGTCAAGTCTTCCAATATACTTGTTAATGAAACCCAATAGATAGCTTTATTTTCTCTTAGTTTCCTCACATTTTGAATGCACATCTTTTACAACTTTTGTAATAAAGTATTCTAATGACTTGCTTATGACACCCCATAGAATATATCATGTTTAGTACCTTGGAAATTATAGCTTATTTACTTACATCTCTGATATATTTTGTACGTTTTGTGTGCAGACTGGGTAGCTCAGTTGGTAGAGTGTTGGTTTTGCACTAGCAATGTACACCTAACGTAGGTTCGAATCCCATGTACGTTTATTTTTATTTTACTAGTCTGCATTGTGGTTTGTGGCTCAATACCATGTAATGCATGCCTTTTAACAACAGTAGTCAAGTCTTCCAATGTACTTGTTAGTGAAACCCAATAGATAGCTTTATTTTCTCTTTGTTTTCTCAAATTTTTAATGCATATCTGTTTCAACTTTTGTAGTAAAGTATACTAATTACTTGCTTATGACCCCACATAGAATATATCATGTTTAGTACCTTGGACATTGTAGCTTATTTACTTAAATCTCAGATATTTTTTATGCATTTTGTGTTTAGACTGGGTAGCTCAGTTGGTAGAGTGTTGGTCTTGCACTATCAATGTAAATCTCACATAGGTTTAAATCCCATGTAAGTTTTTTTTATTTTACTAGATTGCATTGTGGTTTGTGGCTCAATACCATGTAATACATGTCTTTTAACAACAGTAGTCAAGTCTTCCAATGTACTTGTTAGTGAAACCCAATAGATAGCTTTATTTTCTCTTTGTTTCCTCAAATTTAGAATGCATATCTTTTACAACTTTTGTAGTTTAGTATTCTAATGACTTGCTTATGACACCACATAGAATATATCATGTTTAGTACCTTGGACGTTGTAGCTTTTTTACTTAAATCTCTGATATATTTTATGTCTTTTGTGTGCAGACGTGGTAGCTCAGTATGTAGAGTGTTGGTCTTGCACTATCAATGTAAATCTCACATAGGTTTAAATCCCATGCAAGTTTTTATTTTTATTTTACTAGTCTGCATTGTAGTGTGTGGCTCAATACCATGTAATGCATGACTTTTAACAACAGTAGTCAAGTCTTCCAATGTACTTGTTAGTGAAACCCAATAGATAGCTTTATTTTCTTTTTTTCCCCTCAAATTTAAAAAGCATATCTTTTACAACTTTTGTAGTTTAGTATTCTAATGACTTGCTTATGACACCACATAGAATATATCATGTTTAGTACCTTGGACGTTGTAGCTTTTTTACTTAAATCTCTGATATATTTTATGTCTTTTGTGTGCAGACGTGGTAGCTCAGTATGTAGAGTGTTGGTCTTGCACTATCAATGTAAATCTCACATAGGTTTAAATCCCATGCAAGTTTTTATTTTTTATTTTACTAGTCTGCATTGTAGTTTGTGGCTCAATACCATATAATGCATGTCTTTTAACAACAGTAGTCAAGTCTTCCAATGTACTTGTTAGTGAAACCCAATGGATAGCTTTATTTTCTCTTTGTTTCCGCAAATTTTTAATGCATATCTGTTACAACTTTTGTAGTAAAGTATTCTAATTACTTGCTTATGACACCACATAGAATATATCATGTTTAGTACCTTGAACATTGTAGCTTATTTACTTAAATCTCTGATATATTTTATGAATTTTGTGTTCAGACTGCGTAGATCAGTTGGTAGAGTGTTGCTCTTGCGCTATCAATGTACACCTCACATAGGTTCGAATCCCATGTAAGTTATTTTTATTTTACTAGTCTGCATTGTAGTTTGTGGCTCAATACCATATAATGCATGTCTTTTAACAACAGTAGTCAAGTCTTCCAATGTACTTGTTAGTGAAACCCAATAGATAGCTTTATTTTCTCTTTGTTTCCTCAAATTTTGAATGCACATCTTTTACAACTTTGTAATAAAGTAATCTAATGACTTGCTTATGACACCCCATTGAATATATCATGTTTAGTACCTTGGACATTGTAGCTTATTCACTTAAATCTCTGATATATTTTATGTCTTTTGTTTGCAGATGGGGTAGCTCAGTAGGTAGAGTGTTGTTCTTGCACTATCAATGTCAATCTCACATAGGTTTAAATCCCATATACGTTTTTTTTATTTTACTAGTTTGCATTGTAGTTTGTGGCTCAATACCATGAAATGCATATGTCTTTTAACGACAGTAGTCAAGTCTTCCAATGTACTTGTTAGTGAAACCCAATAGATAGCTTTATTTTCTCTGAGTTTCTTCAAATTTTTTATGCATATCTTTTACAACTTTTGTAGTAAAGTATTCTAATGACTTGCTTATGACACCCCATAGAATATATCATGTTTAATACATTGGACATTGTAGCTTATTGATTTAAATCTCTGATATATTTTGTTCTTTTGTGTTCAGACTGGGTAGCTCAGTTGGTAGAGTGTTGGTTTTGTTCTATCAATGTACACCTCACATAGGTTCGAATCCTATGTAAGTTTGTTTTTATTTTACTAGTCTACATTGTGGTTTGTGGCTCAATACCATGTAATGCATGTCTTTTCACAACATTAGTCAAGTCTTCCAATGTACTTGTTAGTGAAACCCAATAGATAGCTTTATTTTCTCTTTGTTTCCTCAAATTTTTAATGCATATCTTTTACAACTTTTGTAGTAAAGTATTCTAATGACTTGCTTATGACACCACATAGAATATATCATGTGTAGTACCTTGGACATTGTAGCTTATTGACTTAAATCTCTGATATATTTTGTGTAATTTGTGTTCAGAATGGATATCTCAGTTGGTAGAGTGTTGATATTGCACGATCAATGTACACCTCACATAAGTTCGAATACCATCTAAGTTTGTTTTTATTTTACTAGTCTGCATTGTGGTTTGTGGCTCAATACCATTTAATGCATATGTCTTTTAACAACAGTAGTCAAGTCTTCCAATGTACTTGTTAGTGAAACCCAATAGATAGCTTTATTTTCTCTTTGTTTCCTCAAAATTTTTATGCATATCTGTTTCAACTTTTGTAGTAAAGTATTCTAATTACTTGCTTATGACCCCACATAGAATATATCATGTTTAGTACCTTGGACATTGTAGCTTATTTACTTAAATCTCTGATATATATTATGTATCTTGTGTTTAGACTGGTTAGCTCAGTTGGTAGAGTGTTGGTCTTGCACTATCAATATACAACTCACATAGGTTCAAATCCCATGTAAGTTTATTTTTATTTTACTAGTCTGCATTGTGGTTTGTGGCTCAATACCATGTAATGCATGTCTTTTAACAACAGTAGTCAAGTCTTCCAATGTACTTGTTAATGAAACCCAATAGATAGCTTTATTTTATCTTTGTTTCCTCAAATTTTGAATGCACATCTTTTACAACTTTTGTAATAAAGTATTCTAATGACTTGCTTATGACACCCCATAGAATATATCATGTTTAGTACCTTGGACATTATAGCTTATTTACTTACATCTCTGATATATTTTGTACTTTTTGTGTGCAGACTGGGTAGCTCAGTTGGTAGAGTGTTGGTCTTGCACTATCAATGTACACCTAACGTAGGTTCGAATCCCATGTACGTTTATTTTTATTTTACTAGTCTGCATTGTGGTTTGTGGCTCAATACCATGTAATGCATGTCTTTTAACAACAGTAGTCAAGTCTTCCAATGTACTTGGTAGTGAAACCCAATAGATAGCTTTATTTTCTCTTTGTTTCCTCAAAATTTTTAGGCATATCTGTTACAACTTTTGTAGTAAAGTATTCTAATTACTTGCTTATGACCCCTCATAGAATATATCATGTTTAGTACCTTGGACATTGTAGCTTATTTACTTAAATCTCAGATATATTTTCTGCATTTTGTGTTTAGACTGGGTAGCTCAGTTGGTAGAGTGTTGGTCTTGCACTATCGATGTACACCTCACATAGGTTCAAATCCCATGTAAGTTTATTTTTATTTTACTAGTCTGCATTGTGGTTTGTGTCTCAATACCATGTAATACATGTCTTTTAACAACAGTAGTCAAGTCTTCCAATGTACTTGTTAGTGAAACCCAATAGATAGCTTTATTTTCTCTTTGTTTCCTCAAATTTTGAATGCACATCTTTTACAACTTTTGTAATAAAGTATTCTAATGACTTGCTTATGACACCACATAGAATATATCATGTTTAGTACCTTGGACATTGTAGCTTATTGACTTAAATCTCTGATATATTTTGTGCCTTTTGTGTTCAGACTTGGTAGCTCAGTTGGTAGAGTGTTGGTCTTGCACTATCAATGTACACCTCACATAGGTTTGAATCCTATGTAAGTTTATTTTTATTTTACTAGTCTGCATTGTGGTTTGTGGCTCAATACCATTTAATGCATATGTCTTTTAACAACAGTAGTCAAGTCTTCCAATGTACTTGTTAGTGAAAACCAATAGATAGCTTTATTTTCTCTTTGTTTCCTCAAATTTTGAATGCACATCTTTTACAACTTTTGTAATAAAGTATTCTAATGACTTGCTTATGACACCACATAGAATATATCATGTTTAGTACCTTGGACATTGTAGCTTATTGACTTAAATCTCTGATATATTTTGTGCATTTTGTGTTCAGACTGGGTAGCTCAGTTGGTAGAGTGTTGTTTTTGCACTATCAATGTACACCTAACATAGGTTTGAATCCCATGTAAGTTTATTTTAATTTTACTAGTCTGCATTGTGGTTTGTGGCTCAATACTATGTAATGCATGTCTTTTCACAACAGTAGTCAAGTCTTCCAATGTACTTGTTAGATAAACCCAATAGATAGCTTTATTTTCTCTTTGTTTCCTCACATTTTTAATGCATATATTTTACAACTTTTGTAGTAAAGTATTCTAATTACTTGCTTATGACCCCACATAGAATATATCATGTTTAGTACCTTGGACATTGTAGCTTATTTACTTAAATCTCTGATATATTTTATGCATTTTGTTTTCAGACTGGGTAGCTCAGTTGGTAGAGTGTTGGTCTTGCACTATCGATGTACACCTCACATAGGTTCAAATCCCATGTAAGTTTATTTTTATTTTACTAGTCTGCATTGTGGTTTGTGTCTCAATACCATGTAATGCATGTCTTTTAACAACAGTAGTCAAGTCTTCCAATGTACTTGTTAGTGAAACCCAGTAGATAGCTTTATTTTCTCTTTGTTTCCTCAAATTTTAAATGCATATCTTTTACAACTTTTGTACTAAAGTATTCTAATGACTTGCTTATGACACCCCATTGAATATATCATGTTATGTACCTTGGACATTGTAGCTTATTCACTTAAATCTCTGATATATTTGGTGCCTTCTGTGTTCAGAATTGGTAGCTCAGTTGGTAGAGTGTTGGTCTTGCACTATCAATGTACACCTCACATAGGTTTGAATCCTATGTAGGTTTATTTTTATTTTGTTAGTCTGCATTGTGGTTTGTGGCTCAATACCATGTAATGCATGTCTTTTAACAACAGTAGTCAAGTCTTCCAATGTACTTGTTAGTGAAACCCAATAGATAGCTTTATTTTCTCTTTGTTTCCTCAAATTTTTAATGCACATCTTTTACAACTTTTGTAATAAAGTATTCTAATGACTTGCTTATGACACCACATAGAATATATCATGTTTAGTACCTTGGACATTGTAGCTTATTGACTTAAATCTCTGATATATTTTGTGCCTTTTGTGTTCAGACTTGGTAGCTCAGTTGGTAGAGTGTTGGTCTTGCACTATCAATGTACACCTCACATAGGTTTGAATCCTATGTAAGTTTATTTTTATTTTACTAGTCTGCATTGTGGTTTGTGGCTCAATACCATTTAATGCATATGTCTTTTAACAACAGTAGTCAAGTCTTCCAATATACTTGTTAGTGAAAACCAATAGATAGCTTTATTTTCTCTTTGTTTCCTCAAATTTTGAATGCACATCTTTTACAACTTTTGTAATAAAGTATTCTAATGACTTGCTTATGACACCACATAGAATATATCATGTTTAGTACCTTGGACATTGTAGCTTATTGACTTAAATCTCTGATATATTTTGTGCATTTTGTGTTCAGACTGGGTAGCTCAGTTGGTAGAGTGTTGTTTTTGCACTATCAATGTACACCTAACATAGGTTTGAATCCCATGTAAGTTTATTTTAATTTTACTAGTCTGCATTGTGGTTTGTGGCTCAATACCATGTAATGCATGTCTTTTCACAACAGTAGTCAAGTCTTCCAATGTACTTGTTAGTTAAACCCAATAGATAGCTTTATTTTCTCTTTGTTTCCTCACATTTTTAATGCATATCTTTTACAACTTTTGTAGTAAAGTATTCTAATTACTTGCTTATGACCCCACATAGAATATATCATGTTTAGTACCTTGGACATTGTAGCTTATTTACTTAAATCTCTGATATATTTTTTGCATTTTGTTTTCAGACTGGGTAGCTCAGTTGGTAGAGTGTTGGTCTTGCACTATCAATGTACACCTCACATAGGTTCGAATCCCATGTAAGTTCATTTTTATTTTACTATTCTGCATTGTGGTTTGTGGCTCAATACCATTTAATGCATATGTCTTTTAACAACAGTAGTCAAGTCTTCCAATGTACTTGTTAGTGAAAACCAATAGATAGCTTTATTTTCTCTTTGTTTCCTCAAATTTTGAATGCACATCTTTTACAACTTTTGTAATAAAGTATTCTAATGACTTGCTTATGACACCACATAGAATATATCATGTTTAGTACCTTGGACATTGTAGCTTATTGACTTAAATCTCTAATATATTTTGTGCCTTTCGTGTTCAGACTTGGTAGCTCAGTTGGTAGAGTGTTGGTCTTGCACTATCAATGTATACCTCACATAGGTTCGAATCCTATGTAAGTTTATTTTTATTTTACTAGTCTGCATTGTGGTTTGTGGCTCAATACCATGTAATGCATGTCTTTTAACAACAGTAGTCAAGTCTTCCAATGTACTTGTTAGTGAAACCCAGTAGATAGCTTTATTTTCTCTTTGTTTCCTCAAATTTTGAATGCACATCTTTTACAACTTTTGTAATAAAGTATTCTAATGACTTGCTTATGACACCCCATTGAATATATCATGTTTAGTACCTTGGACATTGTAGCTTATTCACTTAAATCTCTGATATATTTGGTGCCTTCTGTGTTCAGAATTGGTAGCTCAGTTGGTAGAGTGTTGGTCTTGCACTATCAATGTACACCTCACATAGGTTTGAATCCTATGTAGGTTTATTTTTATTTTATTAGTCTGCATTGTGGTTTGTGGCTCAATACCATGTAATGCATGTCTTTTAACAACAGTAGTCAAGTCTTCCAATGTACTTGTTAGTGAAACCCAATAGATAGCTTTATTTTCTCTTTGTTTCCTCAAATTTTGAATGCACATCTTTTACAACTTTTGTAATAAAGTATTCTAATGACTTGCTTATGACACCACATAGAATATATCATGTTTAGTACCTTGGACATTGTAGCTTATTCACTTAAATCTCTGATATATTTTGTGCCTTTTGTGTTCAGACTTGGTAGCTCAGTTGGTAGAGTGTTGGTCTTGCACTATCAATGTACACCTCACATAGGTTTGAATCCTATGTAAGTTTATTTTTATTTTACTAGTCTGCATTGTGGTTTGTGGCTCAATACCATTTAATGCATATGTCTTTTAACAACAGTAGTCAAGTCTTCCAATGTACTTGTTAGTGAAAACCAATAGATAGCTTTATTTTCTCTTTGTTTCCTCAAATTTTGAATGCACATATTTTACAACGTTTGTAATAAAGTATTCTAATGACTTGCTTATGACACCACATAGAATATATCATGTTTAGTACCTTGGACATTGTAGCTTATTGACTTAAATCTCTGATATATTTTGTGCATTTTGTGTTCAGACTGGGTAGCTCAGTTGGTAGAGTGTTGTTTTTGCACTATCAATGTACACCTAACATAGGTTTGAATCCCATGTAAGTTTATTTTAATTCTACTAGTCTGCATTGTGGTTTGTGGCTCAATACCATGTAATGCATGTCTTTTCACAACAGTAGTCAAGTCTTCCAATGTACTTGTTAGTTAAACCCAATAGATAGCTTTATTTTCTCTTTGTTTCCTCACATTTTTAATGCATATCTTTTACAACTTTTGTAATAAAGTATTCTAATGACTTGCTTATGACACCACATAGAATATATCATGTTTAGTACCTTGGACATTGTAGCTTATTGACTTAAATCTCTGATATATTTTGTGCCTTTTGTGTTCAGACTTGGTAGCTCAGTTGGTAGAGTGTTGGTCTTGCACTATCAATGTACACCTCACATAGGTTTGAATCCTATGTAAGTTTATTTTTATTTTACTAGTCTGCATTGTGGTTTGTGGCTCAATACCATTTAATGCATATGTCTTTTAACAACAGTAGTCAAGTCTTCCAATGTACTTGTTAGTGAAAACCAATAGATAGCTTTATTTTCTCTTTGTTTCCTCAAATTTTGAATGCACATCTTTTACAACTTTTGTAATAAAGTATTCTAATGACTTGCTTATGACACCACATAGAATATATCATGTTTAGTACCTTGGACATTGTAGCTTATTGACTTAAATCTCTAATATATTTTGTGCGTTTCGTGTTCAGACTTGGTAGCTCAGTTGGTAGAGTGTTGGTCTTGCACTATCAATGTATACCTCACATAGGTTTGAATCCCATGTAAGTTTATTTTAATTTTACTAGTCTGCATTGTGGTTTGTGGCTCAATACCATGTAATGCATGTCTTTTCACAACAGTAGTCAAGTCTTCCAATGTACTTGTTAGTTAAACCCAATAGATAGCTTTATTTTCTCTTTGTTTCCTCACATTTTAATGCATATCTTTTACAACTTTTGTAGTAAAGTATTCTAATTACTTGCTTATGACCCCACATAGAATATATAATGTTTAGTACCTTGGACATTGTAGCTTATTTACTTAAATCTCTGATATATTTTATGCATTTTGTTTTCAGACTGGGTAGCTCAGTTTGTAGAGTGTTGGTCTTGCACTATCAATGTATACCTCACATAGGTTCGAATCCCATGTAAGTTTATTTTTATTTTACTATTCTGCATTGTGGTTTGTGGCTCAATACCATTTAATGCATGTCTTTTAACAACAGTAGTCAAGTCTTCCAATGTACTTGTTAGTGAAACCCAGTAGATAGCTTTATTTTCTCTTTGTTTCCTCAAATTTTAAATGCATATCTTTTACAACTTTTGTAATAAAGTATTCTAATGACTTGCTTATGACACCCCATTGAATATATCATGTTTAGTACCTTGGACATTGTAGCTTATTCACTTAAATCTCTGATATATTTGGTGCCTTCTGTGTTCAGAATTGGTAGCTCAGTTGGTAGAGTGTTGGTCTTGCACTATCAATGTACACCTCACATAGGTTCGAATCCTATGTAGGTTTATTTTTATTTTATTAGTCTGCATTGTGGTTTGTGGCTCAATACCATGTAATGCATGTCTTTTAACAACAGTAGTCAAGTCTTCCAATGTACTTGTTAGTGAAACCCAGTAGATAGCTTTATTTTCTCTTTGTTTCCTCAAATTTTGAATGCACATCTTTTACAACTTTTGTAATAAAGTATTCTAATGACTTGCTTATGACACCACATAGAATATATCATGTTTAGTACCTTGGACATTGTAGCTTATTGACTTAAATCTCTGATATATTTTGTGACTTTTGTGTTCAGACTTGGTAGCTCAGTTGGTAGAGTGTTGGTCTTGCACTATCAATGTACACCTCACATAGGTTTGAATCCTATGTAAGTTTATTTTTATTTTACTAGTCTGCATTGTGGTTTGTGGCTCAATACCATTTAATGCATATGTCTTTTAACAACAGTAGTCAAGTCTTCCAATGTACTTGTTAGTGAAAACCAATAGATAGCTTTATTTTCTCTTTGTTTCCTCAAATTTTGAATGCACATATTTTACAACTTTTGTAATAAAGTATTCTAATGACTTGCTTATGACACCACATAGAATATATCATGTTTAGTACCTTGGACATTGTAGCTTATTGACTTAAATCTCTGATATATTTTGTGCATTTTGTGTTCAGACTGGGTAGCTCAGTTGGTAGAGTGTTGTTTTTGCACTATCAATGTACACCTAACATAGGTTTGAATCCCATGTAAGTTTATTTTAATTCTACTAGTCTGCATTGTGGTTTGTGGCTCAATACCATGTAATGCATGTCTTTTCACAACAGTAGTCAAGTCTTCCAATGTACTTGTTAGTTAAACCCAATAGATAGCTTTATTTTCTCTTTGTTTCCTCGCATTTTTAATGCATATCTTTTACAACTTTTGTAGTAAAGTATTCTAATTACTTGCTTATGACCCCACATAGAATATATCATGTTTAGTACCTTGGACATTGTAGCTTATTTACTTAAATCTCTGATATATTTTATGCATTTTGTTTTCAGACTGGGTAGCTCAGTTGGTCGAGTGTTGGTCTTGCACTATCAATGTACACCTCACATAGGTTCGAATCCCATGTAAGTTTATTTTTATTTTACTATTCTGCATTGTGGTTTGTGGCTCAATACCATTTAATGCATATGTCTTTTAACAACAGTAGTCAAGTCTTCCAATGTACTTGTTAGTGAAAACCAATAGATAGCTTTATTTTCTCTTTGTTTCCTCAAATTTTGAATGCACATCTTTTACAACTTTTGTAATAAAGTATTCTAATGACTTGCTTATGACACCACATAGAATATATCATGTTTAGTACCTTGGACATTGTAGCTTATTGACTTAAATCTCTAATATATTTTGTGCGTTTCGTGTTCAGACTTGGTAGCTCAGTTGGTAGAGTGTTGGTCTTGCACTATCAATGTATACCTCACATAGGTTTGAATCCCATGTAAGTTTATTTTAATTTTACTAGTCTGCATTGTGGTTTGTGGCTCAATACCATGTAATGCATGTCTTTTCACAACAGTAGTCAAGTCTTCCAATGTACTTGTTAGTTAAACCCAATAGATAGCTTTATTTTCTCTTTGTTTCCTCACATTTTAATGCATATCTTTTACAACTTTTGTAGTAAAGTATTCTAATTACTTGCTTATGACCCCACATAGAATATATAATGTTTAGTACCTTGGACATTGTAGCTTATTTACTTAAATCTCTGATATATTTTATGCATTTTGTTTTCAGACTGGGTAGCTCAGTTTGTAGAGTGTTGGTCTTGCACTATCAATGTATACCTCACATAGGTTCGAATCCCATGTAAGTTTATTTTTATTTTACTATTCTGCATTGTGGTTTGTGGCTCAATACCATTTAATGCATGTCTTTTAACAACAGTAGTCAAGTCTTCCAATGTACTTGTTAGTGAAACCCAGTAGATAGCTTTATTTTCTCTTTGTTTCCTCAAATTTTAAATGCATATCTTTTACAACTTTTGTAATAAAGTATTCTAATGACTTGCTTATGACACCCCATTGAATATATCATGTTTAGTACCTTGGACATTGTAGCTTATTCACTTAAATCTCTGATATATTTGGTGCCTTCTGTGTTCAGAATTGGTAGCTCAGTTGGTAGAGTGTTGGTCTTGCACTATCAATGTACACCTCACATAGGTTCGAATCCTATGTAGGTTTATTTTTATTTTATTAGTCTGCATTGTGGTTTGTGGCTCAATACCATGTAATGCATGTCTTTTAACAACAGTAGTCAAGTCTTCCAATGTACTTGTTAGTGAAACCCAGTAGATAGCTTTATTTTCTCTTTGTTTCCTCAAATTTTGAATGCACATCTTTTACAACTTTTGTAATAAAGTATTCTAATGACTTGCTTATGACACCACATAGAATATATCATGTTTAGTACCTTGGACATTGTAGCTTATTGACTTAAATCTCTGATATATTTTGTGACTTTTGTGTTCATACTTGGTAGCTCAGTTGGTAGAGTGTTGGTCTTGCACTATCAATGTACACCTCACATAGGTTTGAATCCTATGTAAGTTTATTTTTATTTTACTAGTCTGCATTGTGGTTTGTGGCTCAATACCATTTAATGCATATGTCTTTTAACAACAGTAGTCAAGTCTTCCAATGTACTTGTTAGTGAAAACCAATAGATAGCTTTATTTTCTCTTTGTTTCCTCAAATTTTGAATGCACATATTTTACAACTTTTGTAATAAAGTATTCTAATGACTTGCTTATGACACCACATAGAATATATCATGTTTAGTACCTTGGACATTGTAGCTTATTGACTTAAATCTCTGATATATTTTGTGCATTTTGTGTTCAGACTGGGTAGCTCAGTTGGTAGAGTGTTGTTTTTGCACTATCAATGTACACCTAACATAGGTTTGAATCCCATGTAAGTTTATTTTAATTCTACTAGTCTGCATTGTGGTTTGTGGCTCAATACCATGTAATGCATGTCTTTTCACAACAGTAGTCAAGTCTTCCAATGTACTTGTTAGTTAAACCCAATAGATAGCTTTATTTTATCTTTGTTTCCTCACATTTTTAATGCATATCTTTTACAACTTTTGTAGTAAAGTATTCTAATTACTTGCTTATGACCCCACATAGAATATATCATGTTTAGTACCTTGGACATTGTAGCTTATTTACTTAAATCTCTGATATATTTTATGCATTTTGTTTTCAGACTGGGTAGCTCAGTTGGTCGAGTGTTGGTCTTGCACTATCAATGTACACCTCACATAGGTTCGAATCCCATGTAAGTTTATTTTTATTTTACTATTCTGCATTGTGGTTTGTGGCTCAATACCATTTAATGCATATGTCTTTTAACAACAGTAGTCAAGTCTTCCAATGTACTTGTTAGTGAAAACCAATAGATAGCTTTATTTTCTCTTTGTTTCCTCAAATTTTGAATGCACATCTTTTACAACTTTTGTAATAAAGTATTCTAATGACTTGCTTATGACACCACATAGAATATATCATGTTTAGTACCTTGGACATTGTAGCTTATTGACTTAAATCTCTAATATATTTTGTGCGTTTTGTGTTCAGACTTGGTAGCTCAGTTGGTAGAGTGTTGGTCTTGCACTATCAATGTATACCTCACATAGGTTTGAATCCCATGTAAGTTTATTTTAATTTTACTAATCTGCATTGTGGTTTGTGGCTCAATACCATGTAATGCATGTCTTTTCACAACAGTAGTCAAGTCTTCCAATGTACTTGTTAGTTAAACCCAATAGATAGCTTTATTTTCTCTTTGTTTCCTCACATTTTTAATGCATATCTTTTACAACTTTTGTAGTAAAGTATTCTAATTACTTGCTTATGACCCCACATAGAATATATAATGTTTAGTACCTTGGACATTGTAGCTTATTTACTTAAATCTCTGATATATTTTATGCATTTTGTTTTCAGACTGGGTAGCTCAGTTTGTAGAGTGTTGGTCTTGCACTATCAATGTACACCTCACATAGGTTCGAATCCCATGTAAGTTTATTTTTATTTTACTATTCTGCATTGTGGTTTGTGGCTCAATACCATTTAATGCATGTCTTTTAACAACAGTAGTCAAGTCTTCCAATGTACTTGTTAGTGAAACCCAGTAGATAGCTTTATTTTCTCTTTGTTTCCTCAAATTTTAAATGCATATCTTTTACAACTTTTGTAATAAAGTATTCTAATGACTTGCTTATGACACCCTTTGAATATATCATGTTTAGTACCTTGGACATTGTAGCTTATTCACTTAAATCTCTGATATATTTGGTGCCTTCTGTGTTCAGAATTGGTAGCTCAGTTGGTAGAGTGTTGGTCTTGCACTATCAATGTAAACCTCACATAGGTTCGAATCCTATGTAGGTTTATTTTTATTTTATTAGTCTGCATTGTGGTTTGTGGCTCAATACCATGTAATGCATGTCTTTTAACAACAGTAGTCAAGTCTTCCAATGTACTTGTTAGTGAAACCCAATAGATAGCTTTATTTTCTCTTTGTTTCCTCAAATTTTGAATGCACATCTTTTACAACTTTTGTAATAAAGTATTCTAATGACTTGCTTATGACACCACATAGAATATATCATGTTTAGTACCTTGGACATTGTAGCTTATTGACTTAAATCTCTGATATATTTTGTGCCTTTTGTGTTCAGACTTGGTAGCTCAGTTGGTAGAGTGTTGGTCTTGCACTATCAATGTACACCTCACATAGGTTTGAATCCTATGTAAGTTTATTTTTATTTTACTAGTCTGCATTGTGGTTTGTGGCTCAATACCATTTAATGCATATGTCTTTTAACAACAGTAGTCAAGTCTTCCAATGTAATTGTTAGTGAAAACCAATAGATAGCTTTATTTTCTCTTTGTTTCCTCAAATTTTGAATGCACATCTTTTACAACTTTTGTAATAAAGTATTCTAATGACTTGCTTATGACACCACATAGAATATATCATGTTTAGTACCTTGGACATTGTAGCTTATTGACTTAAATCTCTGATATATTTTGTGCATTTTGTGTTCAGACTGGGTAGCTCAGTTGGTAGAGTATTGTTTTTGCACTATCAATGTACACCTAACATAGGTTTGAATCCCATGTAAGTTTATTTTAATTCTACTAGTCTGCATTGTGGTTTGTGGCTCAATACCATGTAATGCATGTCTTTTCACAACAGTAGTCAAGTCTTCCAATGTACTTGTTAGTTAAACCCAATAGATAGCTTTATTTTCTCTTTGTTTCCTCACATTTTTAATGCATATCTTTTACAACTTTTGTAGTAAAGTATTCTAATTACTTGCTTATGACCCCACATAGAATATATCATGTTTAGTACCTTGGACATTGTAGCTTATTTACTTAAATCTCTGATATATTTTATGCATTTTGTTTTCAGACTGGGTAGCTCAGTTGGTCGAGTGTTGGTCTTGCACTATCAATGTACACCTCACATAGGTTCGAATCCCATGTAAGTGTTTATTTTTATTTTACTATTCTGCATTGTGGTTTGTGGCTCAATACCATTTAATGCATATGTCTTTTAACAACAGTAGTCAAGTCTTCCAATGTACTTGTTAGTGAAAACCAATAGATAGCTTTATTTTCTCTTTGTTTCCTCAAATTTTGAATGCACATCTTTTACAACTTTTGTAATAAAGTATTCTAATGACTTGCTTATGACACCCCATAGAATATATCATGTTTAGTACCTTGGACATTGTAGCTTATTGACTTAAATCTCTAATATATTTTGTGCGTTTCGTGTTCAGACTTGGTAGCTCAGTTGGTAGAGTGTTGGTCTTGCACTATCAATGTATACCTCACATAGGTTTGAATCCCATGTAAGTTTATTTTAATTTTACTAGTCTGCATTGTGGTTTGTGGCTCAATACCATGTAATGCATGTCTTTTCACAACAGTAGTCAAGTCTTCCAATGTACTTGTTAGTTAAACCCAATAGATAGCTTTATTTTCTCTTTGTTTCCTCACATTTTAATGCATATCTTTTACAACTTTTGTAGTAAAGTATTCTAATTACTTGCTTATGACCCCACATAGAATATATAATGTTTAGTACCTTGGACATTGTAGCTTATTTACTTAAATCTCTGATATATTTTATGCATTTTGTTTTCAGACTGGGTAGCTCAGTTTGTAGAGTGTTGGTCTTGCACTATCAATGTATACCTCACATAGGTTCGAATCCCATGTAAGTTTATTTTTATTTTACTATTCTGCATTGTGGTTTGTGGCTCAATACCATTTAATGCATGTCTTTTAACAACAGTAGTCAAGTCTTCCAATGTACTTGTTAGTGAAACCCAGTAGATAGCTTTATTTTCTCTTTGTTTCCTCAAATTTTAAATGCATATCTTTTACAACTTTTGTAATAAAGTATTCTAATGACTTGCTTATGACACCCCATTGAATATATCATGTTTAGTACCTTGGACATTGTAGCTTATTCACTTAAATCTCTGATATATTTGGTGCCTTCTGTGTTCAGAATTGGTAGCTCAGTTGGTAGAGTGTTGGTCTTGCACTATCAATGTACACCTCACATAGGTTCGAATCCTATGTAGGTTTATTTTTATTTTATTAGTCTGCATTGTGGTTTGTGGCTCAATACCATGTAATGCATGTCTTTTAACAACAGTAGTCAAGTCTTCCAATGTACTTGTTAGTGAAACCCAGTAGATAGCTTTATTTTCTCTTTGTTTCCTCAAATTTTGAATGCACATCTTTTACAACTTTTGTAATAAAGTATTCTAATGACTTGCTTATGACACCACATAGAATATATCATGTTTAGTACCTTGGACATTGTAGCTTATTGACTTAAATCTCTGATATATTTTGTGACTTTTGTGTTCAGACTTGGTAGCTCAGTTGGTAGAGTGTTGGTCTTGCACTATCAATGTACACCTCACATAGGTTTGAATCCTATGTAAGTTTATTTTTATTTTACTAGTCTGCATTGTGGTTTGTGGCTCAATACCATTTAATGCATATGTCTTTTAACAACAGTAGTCAAGTCTTCCAATGTACTTGTTAGTGAAAACCAATAGATAGCTTTATTTTCTCTTTGTTTCCTCAAATTTTGAATGCACATATTTTACAACTTTTGTAATAAAGTATTCTAATGACTTGCTTATGACACCACATAGAATATATCATGTTTAGTACCTTGGACATTGTAGCTTATTGACTTAAATCTCTGATATATTTTGTGCATTTTGTGTTCAGACTGGGTAGCTCAGTTGGTAGAGTGTTGTTTTTGCACTATCAATGTACACCTAACATAGGTTTGAATCCCATGTAAGTTTATTTTAATTCTACTAGTCTGCATTGTGGTTTGTGGCTCAATACCATGTAATGCATGTCTTTTCACAACAGTAGTCAAGTCTTCCAATGTACTTGTTAGTTAAACCCAATAGATAGCTTTATTTTATCTTTGTTTCCTCACATTTTTAATGCATATCTTTTACAACTTTTGTAGTAAAGTATTCTAATTACTTGCTTATGACCCCACATAGAATATATCATGTTTAGTACCTTGGACATTGTAGCTTATTTACTTAAATCTCTGATATATTTTATGCATTTTGTTTTCAGACTGGGTAGCTCAGTTGGTCGAGTGTTGGTCTTGCACTATCAATGTACACCTCACATAGGTTCGAATCCCATGTAAGTTTATTTTTATTTTACTATTCTGCATTGTGGTTTGTGGCTCAATACCATTTAATGCATATGTCTTTTAACAACAGTAGTCAAGTCTTCCAATGTACTTGTTAGTGAAAACCAATAGATAGCTTTATTTTCTCTTTGTTTCCTCAAATTTTGAATGCACATCTTTTACAACTTTTGTAATAAAGTATTCTAATGACTTGCTTATGACACCACATAGAATATATCATGTTTAGTACCTTGGACATTGTAGCTTATTGACTTAAATCTCTAATATATTTTGTGCGTTTTGTGTTCAGACTTGGTAGCTCAGTTGGTAGAGTGTTGGTCTTGCACTATCAATGTATACCTCACATAGGTTTGAATCCCATGTAAGTTTATTTTAATTTTACTAATCTGCATTGTGGTTTGTGGCTCAATACCATGTAATGCATGTCTTTTCACAACAGTAGTCAAGTCTTCCAATGTACTTGTTAGTTAAACCCAATAGATAGCTTTATTTTCTCTTTGTTTCCTCACATTTTTAATGCATATCTTTTACAACTTTTGTAGTAAAGTATTCTAATTACTTGCTTATGACCCCACATAGAATATATAATGTTTAGTACCTTGGACATTGTAGCTTATTTACTTAAATCTCTGATATATTTTATGCATTTTGTTTTCAGACTGGGTAGCTCAGTTTGTAGAGTGTTGGTCTTGCACTATCAATGTACACCTCACATAAGTTCGAATCCCATGTAAGTTTATTTTTATTTTACTATTCTGCATTGTGGTTTGTGGCTCAATACCATTTAATGCATGTCTTTTAACAACAGTAGTCAAGTCTTCCAATGTACTTGTTAGTGAAACCCAGTAGATAGCTTTATTTTCTCTTTGTTTCCTCAAATTTTAAATGCATATCTTTTACAACTTTTGTAATAAAGTATTCTAATGACTTGCTTATGACACCCCATTGAATATATCATGTTTAGTACCTTGGACATTGTAGCTTATTCACTTAAATCTCTGATATATTTGGTGCCTTCTGTGTTCAGAATTGGTAGCTCAGTTGGTAGTGTTGGTCTTGCACTATCAATGTAAACCTCACATAGGTTCGAATCCTATGTAGGTTTATTTTTATTTTATTAGTCTGCATTGTGGTTTGTGGCTCAATACCATGTAATGCATGTCTTTTAACAACAGTAGTCAAGTCTTCCAATGTACTTGTTAGTGAAACCCAATAGATAGCTTTATTTTCTCTTTGTTTCCTCAAATTTTGAATGCACATCTTTTACAACTTTTGTAATAAAGTATTCTAATGACTTGCTTATGACACCACATAGAATATATCATGTTTAGTACCTTGGACATTGTAGCTTATTGACTTAAATCTCTGATATATTTTGTGCCTTTTGTGTTCAGACTTGGTAGCTTAGTTGGTAGAGTGTTGGTCTTGCACTATCAATGTACACCTCACATAGGTTTGAATCCTATGTAAGTTTATTTTTATTTTACTAGTCTGCATTGTGGTTTGTGGCTCAATACCATTTAATGCATATGTCTTTTAACAACAGTAGTCAAGTCTTCCAATGTACTTGTTAGTGAAAACCAATAGATAGCTTTATTTTCTCTTTGTTTCCTCAAATTTTGAATGCACATCTTTTACAACTTTTGTAATAAAGTATTCTAATGACTTGCTTATGACACCACATAGAATATATCATGTTTAGTACCTTGGACATTGTAGCTTATTGACTTAAATCTCTGATATATTTTGTGCATTTTGTGTTCAGACTGGGTAGCTCAGTTGGTAGAGTATTGTTTTTGCACTATCAATGTACACCTAACATAGGTTTGAATCCCATGTAAGTTTATTTTAATTCTACTAGTCTGCATTGTGGTTTGTGGCTCAATACCATGTAATGCATGTCTTTTCACAACAGTAGTCAAGTCTTCCAATGTACTTGTTAGTTAAACCCAATAGATAGCTTTATTTTCTCTTTGTTTCCTCACATTTTTAATGCATATCTTTTACAACTTTTGTAGTAAAGTATTCTAATTACTTGCTTATGACCCCACATAGAATATATCATGTTTAGTACCTTGGACATTGTAGCTTATTTACTTAAATCTCTGATATATTTTATGCATTTTGTTTTCAGACTGGGTAGCTCAGTTGGTCGAGTGTTGGTCTTGCACTATCAATGTACACCTCACATAGGTTCGAATCCCATGTAAGTGTTTATTTTTATTTTACTATTCTGCATTGTGGTTTGTGGCTCAATACCATTTAATGCATATGTCTTTTAACAACAGTAGTCAAGTCTTCCAATGTACTTGTTAGTGAAAACCAATAGATAGCTTTATTTTCTCTTTGTTTCCTCAAATTTTGAATGCACATCTTTTACAACTTTTGTAATAAAGTATTCTAATGACTTGCTTATGACACCACATAGAATATATCATGTTTAGTACCTTGGACATTGTAGCTTATTGACTTAAATCTCTAATATATTTTGTGCCTATCGTATTCAGACTTGGTAGCTCGGTTGGTAGAGTGTTGGTCTTGCACTATCAATGTATACCTCACATAGGTTTGAATCCTATGTAAGTTTATTTTTATTTTACTAGTCTGCATTGTGGTTTGTGGCTCAATACCATGTAATGTATGTCTTTTAACAACAGTAGTCAAGTCTTCCAATGTACTTGTTAGTGAAACCCAATAGATAGCTTTATTTTCTCTTTGTTTCCTCAAATTTTGAATGCACATCTTTTACAACTTTTGTAATAAAGTATTCTAATGACTTGCTTATGACACCACATAGAATATATCATGTTTAGAACCTTGGACATTGTAGCTTATTGACTTAAATCTCTGATATATTTTGTGCATTTTTTGTTCAGACTGGGTAGCTCAGTTGGTAGAGTGTTGTTTTTGCACTATCAATGTACACCTAACATAGGTTTGAATAGCATGTAAGTTTATTTTTATTTTATTAGTCTGCATTGTGGTTTGTGTCTCAATACCATGTAATGCATGTCTTTTAACAACAGTAGTCAAGTCTTCCAATGTACTTGTTAGTGAAACCCAGTAGATAGCTTTATTTTCTCTTTGTTTCCTCAAATTTTAAATGCATATCTTTTACAACTTTTGTAATAAAGTATTCTAATGACTTGCTTATGACACCCCATTGAATATATCATGTTTAGTACCTTGGACATTGTAGCTTATTCACTTAAATCTCTGATATATTTGGTGCCTTTTGTGTTCAGAATTGGTAGCTCAGTTGGTAGAGTGTTGGTCTTGCACTATCAATGTACACCTCACATAGGTTCGAATCCTATGTAGGTTTATTTTTATTTTATTAGTCTGCATTGTGGTTTGTGGCTCAATACCATGTAATGCATGTCTTTTAACAACAGTAGTCAAGTCTTCCAATGTACTTGTTAGTGAAACCCAATAGATAGCTTTATTTTCTCTTTGTTTCCTCAAATTTTGAATGCACATCTTTTACAACTTTTGTAATAAAGTATTCTAATGACTTGCTTATGACACCACATAGAATATATCATGTTTAGTACCTTGGACATTGTAGCTTATTGACTTAAATCTCTGATATATTTTGTGCCTTTTGTGTTCAGACTTGGTAGCTCAGTTGGTAGAGTGTTGATATTGCACGATCAATGTACACCTCACATAAGTTCGAATACTATGTAAGTTTGTTTTTATTTTACTAGTCTGCATTGTGGTTTGTGGCTCTATACCATTTAATGCATATGTCTTTTAACAACAGTAGTCAAGTCTTCCAATGTACTTGTTAGTGAAACCCAATAGATAGCTTTATTTTCTCTTTGTTTCCTCAAAATTTTTATGCATATCTGTTTCAACTTTTGTAGAAAAGTATTCTAATTACTTGCTTATGACACCACATAGAATATATCATGTTTAGTACCTTGGACATTGTAGCTTATTTACTTAAATCTCTGATATATATTATGTATCTTGTGTTTAGACTGGTTAGCTCAGTTGGTAGAGTGTTGGTCTTGCACTATCAATATACAACTCACATAGGTTCAAATCCCATGTAAGTTTATTTTTATTTTACTAGTCTGCATTGTGGTTTGTGGCTCAATACCATGTAATGCATGTCTTTAAACAACAGTAGTCAAGTCTTCCAATGTACTTGTTAATGAAACCCAATAGATAGCTTTATTTTCTCTTTGTTTCCTCAAATTTTGAATGCACATCTTTTACAACTTTTGTAATAAAGTATTCTAATGACTTGCTTATGAAACCCCATAGAATATATCATGTTTAGTACCTTGGACATTATAGCTTATTTACTTACATCTCTGATATATTTTGGACATTTTGTGTGCAGACTGGGTAGCTCAGTTGGTAGAGTGTTGGTCTTGCACTATCAATGTACACCTAACGTAGGTTTGAATCCCATGTACGTTTATTTTTATTTTACTAGTCTGCATTGTGGTTTGTGGCTCAATACCATGTAATGCATGTCTTTTAACAACAGTAGTCAAGTCTTCCAATGTACTTGTTAGTGAAACCCAATAGATAGCTTTATTTTCTCTTTGTTTCCTCAAAACTTTTAGGCATATCTGTTACAACTTTTGTAGTAAAGTATTCTAATTACTTGCTTATGACCCCACATAGAATATATCATGTTTAGTACCTTGGACATTGTAGCTTATTTACTTAAATCTCAGATATATTTTATGCACTTTGTGTTTAGACTGGGTAGCTCAGTTGGTAGAGTGTTGGTCTTGCAATATCGATGTACACCTCACATAAGTTCAAATCCCATGTAAGTTTATTTTTATTTTACTAGTCTGCATTGTGGTTTGTGTCTCAATACCATGTAATGCATGTCTTTTAACAACAGTAGTCAAGTCTTCCAATGTACTTGTTAGTGAAACCCAGTAGATAGCTTTATTTTCTCTTTGTTTCCTCAAATTTTAAATGCATATCTTTTACAACTTTTGTAATAAAGTGTTCTAATGACTTGCTTATGACACCCCATTGAATATATCATGTTTAGTACCTTGGACATTGTAGCTTATTCACTTAAATCTCTGATATATTTGGTGCTTTTTGTGTTCAGAATTGGTAGCTCAGTTGGTAGAGTGTTGGTCTTGCACTATCAATGTACACCTCACATAGGTTCGAATCCTATGTAGGTTTATTTTTATTTTATTAGTCTGCATTGTGGTTTGTGGCTCAATACCATGTAATGCATGTCTTTTAACAACAATAGTCAAGTCTTCCAATGTACTTGTTAGTGAAACCCAATAGATAGCTTTATTTTCTCTTTGTTTCCTCAAATTTTGAATGCACATCTTTTACAACTTTTGTAATAAAGTATTCTAATGACTTGCTTATGACACTACATAGAATATATCATGTTTAGTACCTTGGACATTGTAGCTTATTGACTTAAATCTCTGATATATTTTGTGCCTTTTGTGTTCAGACTTGGTAGCTCAGTTGGTAGAGTGTTGATATTGCACAATCAATGTACACCTCACATAAGTTCGAATACCATGTAAGTTTGTTTTTATTTTACTAGTCTGCATTGTGGTTTGTGGCTCAATACCATTTAATGCATATGTCTTTTAACAACAGTAGTCAAGTCTTCCAATGTACTTGTTAGTGAAACCTAATAGATAGCTTTATTTTCTCTTTGTTTCCTCAAAATTTTTATGCATATCTGTTTCAACTTTTGTAGTAAAGTATTCTAATTACTTGCTTATGACCCCACATAGAATATATCATGTTTAGTACCTTGGACATTGTAGCTTATTTACCTAAATCTCAGATATATTTTATTCATTTTGTGTTTAGACTGGGTAGCTCAGTTGGTAGAGTGTTGGTCTTGCACTATCGATGTACACCTCACATAGGTTCAAATCCCATGTAAGTTTATTTTTATTTTACTAGTCTGCATTGTGGTTTGTGTCCCAATACCATGTAATGCATGTCTTTTAACAACAGTAGTCAAGTCTTCCAATGTACTTGTTAATGAAACCCAATAGATAGCTTTATTTTCTCTTTGTTTCCTCAAATTTTGAATGCACATCTTTTACAACTTTTGTAATAAAGTATTCTAATGACTTGCTTATGAAACCCCATAGAATATATCATGTTTAGTACCTTGGACATTATAGCTTATTTACTTACATCTCTGATATATTTTGGACGTTTTGTGTGCAGACTGGGTAGCTCAGTTGGTAGAGTGTTGGTCTTGCAATATCAATATGCACCTAACGTAGGTTCGAATCCCATGTACGTTTATTTTTATTTTACTAGTCTGCATTGTGGTTTGTGGCTCAATACCATGTAATGCATGTCTTTTAACAACAGTAGTCAAGTCTTCCAATGTACTTGTTAGTGAAACCCAATAGATAGCTTTATTTTCTCTTTGTTTCCTCAAAACTTTTAGGCATATCTGTTACAACTTTTGTAGTAAAGTATTCTAATTACTTGCTTATGACCCCACATAGAATATATCATGTTTAGTACCTTGGACATTGTAGCTTATTTACTTAAATCTCAGATATATTTTATGCATTTTGTGTTTAGACTGGGTAGCTCAGTTGGTAGAGTGTTGGTCTTGCACTATCGATGTACACCTCACATAGGTTCAAATCCCATGTAAGTTTATTTTTATTTTACTAGTCTGCATTGTGGTTTGTGTCTCAATACCATGTAATGCATGTCTTTTAACAACAGTAGTCAAGTCTTCCAATGTACATGTTAGTGAAACCCAGTAGATAACTTTATTTTCTCTTTGTTTCCTCAAATTTTAAATGCATATCTTTTACAACTTTTGTAATAAAGTATTCTAATGACTTGCTTATGACACCCCATTGAATATATCATGTTTAGTACCTTGGACATTGTAGCTTATTCACTTAAATCTCTGATATATTTGGTGCCTTTTGTGTTCAGAATTGGTAACTCAGTTGGTAGAGTGTTGGTCTTGCACTATCAATGTACACCTCACATAGGTTCGAATCCTATGTAGGTTTATTTTTATTTTATTAGTCTGCATTGTGGTTTGTGGCTCAATACCATGTAATGCATGTCTTTTAACAACAGTAGTCAAGTCTTCCAATGTACTTGTTAGTGAAACCCAATAGATAGCTTTATTTTCTCTTTGTTTCCTCAAATTTTGAATGCACATCTTTTACAACTTTTGTAATAAAGTATTCTAATGACTTGCTTATGACACTACATAGAATATATCATGTTTAGTACCTTGGACATTGTAGCTTATTGACTTAAATCTCTGATATATTTTGTGCCTTTTGTGTTCAGACTTGGTAGCTCAGTTGGTAGAGTGTTGATATTGCACGATCAATGTACACCTCACATAAGTTCGAATACCATGTAAGTTTGTTTTTATTTTACTAGTCTGCATTGTGGTTTGTGGCTCAATACCATTTAATGCATATGTCTTTTAACAACAGTAGTCAAGTCTTCCAATGTACTTGTTAGTGAAACCCAATAGATAGCTTTATTTTCTCTTTGTTTCCTCAAAATTTTTATGCATATCTGTTTCAACTTTTGTAGTAAAGTATTCTAATTACTTGCTTATGACCCCACATAGAATATATCATGTTTAGTACCTTGGACATTGTAGCTTATTTACTTAAATCTCTGATATATATTATGGATCTTGTGTTTAGACTGGTTAGCTCAGTTGGTAGAGTGTTGGTCTTGCACTATCAATATGCAACTCACATAGGTTCAAATCCCATGTAAGTTTATTTTTATTTTACTAGTCTGCATTGTGGTTTGTGGCTCAATACCATGTAATGCATGTCTTTTAACAACAGTAGTCAAGTCTTCCAATGTACTTGTTAGTGAAACCCAATAGATAGCTTTATTTTCTCTTTGTTTCCTCAAAATTTTTAGGCATATCTGTTACAACTTTTGTAGTAAAGTATTCTAATTACTTGCTTATGACCCCACATAGAATATATCATGTTTAGTACCTTGGACATTTTAGCTTATTTACTTAAATCTCAGATATATTTTATTCATTTTGTGTTTAGACTGGGTAGCTCAGTTGGTAGAGTGTTGTTCTTGCACTATCGATGTACACCTCACATAGGTTTAAATCCCATGTAAGTTTATTTTTATTTTACTAGTCTGCATTGTGGTTTGTGTCTCAATACCATGTAATGCATGTCTTTTAACAACAGTAGTCAAGTCTTCCAATGTACTTGTTATTGAAACCCAGTAGATAGCTTTATTTTCTCTTTGTTTCCTCAAATTTTAAATGCATATCTTTTACAACTTTTGTAATAAAGTATTCTAATGACTTGCTTATGACACCCCATTGAATATATCATGTTTAGTACCTTGGACATTGTAGCTTATTCACTTAAAACTCTGATATATTTTGTGCTATTTGTGTTCAGACTGGGTAGCTCAATTGGTAGAGTGTTGGTCTTGCACTATCAATGTACACCTCACATAGGTTCGAATCCCATGTAAGTTTGTTTTTATTTTACTAGTCCACATTGTGGTTTGTGGCTCAATACCATTTAATGCATATGTCTTTTAACAACAGTAGTCAAGTCTTCCAATGTACTTGTTAGTGAAACCCAATAAATAGCTTTATTTTCTCTTTGTGTCCTTAAATTTTGAATGCACATCTTTTACAACTTTTGTAATAAAGTATTCTAATGACTTGCTTATGACACCCCATTGAATATATCATGTTTAGTACCTTGGACATTGTAGCTTATTTACTTAAATCTCTGATATATTTTGTTATTTTTGTGTTTAGACTGGGTAGCTCAGTTGGTAGAGTGTTGGTTTTGCACTTTCTATGTACACCTAACATAGGTTCGAATCCCATGTAAGTTTATTTTTATTTTACTAGTCTGCATTGTGGTTTGTGGCTCAATACCATGTAATGCATGTCTTTTCACAACAGTAGTCAAGTCTTCCAATGTACTTGTTAGTGAAACCCAATAGATAGCTTTATTTTCTCTTTGTTTCCTCAAATTTTTTATGCATATCTGTTACAACTTTTGTAGTAAAGTATTCTAATTACTTGCTTATGACACCTAATAGAATATATCATGTTTAGTACCTTGGACATTGTAGCTTATTTTCTTACATCTCTGATATATTTTGTACCTTTTGTGTGCAGACTGGATAGCTCAGTTGGTAGAGTGTTGGTCTTGCACTATGAATGTACACCTAGCATAGGTTCGAATCCCATGTAAGTTTATTTTTATTTTACTAGTCTGCATTGTGGTTTGTGGCTCAATACCATGTAATGCATGTCTTTTAACAACAGTAGTCAAGTCTTCCAATGTACTTGTTAGTGAAACCCAATAGATAGCTTTATTTTCTCTTTGTTTCCTCAAAATTTTTAGGCATATCTGTTACAACTTTTGTAGTAAAGTATTCTAATTACTTGCTTATGACCCCACATAGAATATATCATGTTTAGTACCTTGGACATTTTAGCTTATTTACTTAAATCTCAGATATATTTTATTCATTTTGTGTTTAGACTGGGTAGCTCAGTTGGTAGAGTGTTGTTCTTGCACTATCGATGTACACCTCACATAGGTTTAAATCCCATGTAAGTTTATTTTTATTTTACTAGTCTGCATTGTGGTTTGTGTCTCAATACCATGTAATGCATGTCTTTTAACAACAGTAGTCAAGTCTTCCAATGTACTTGTTATTGAAACCCAGTAGATAGCTTTATTTTCTCTTTGTTTCCTCAAATTTTAAATGCATATCTTTTACAACTTTTGTAATAAAGTATTCTAATGACTTGCTTATGACACCCCATTGAATATATCATGTTTAGTACCTTGGACATTGTAGCTTATTCACTTAAAACTCTGATATATTTTGTGCTATTTGTGTTCAGACTGGGTAGCTCAATTGGTAGAGTGTTGGTCTTGCACTATCAATGTACACCTCACATAGGTTCGAATCCCATGTAAGTTTGTTTTTATTTTACTAGTCCACATTGTGGTTTGTGGCTCAATACCATTTAATGCATATGTCTTTTAACAACAGTAGTCAAGTCTTCCAATGTACTTGTTAGTGAAACCCAATAAATAGCTTTATTTTCTCTTTGTGTCCTTAAATTTTGAATGCACATCTTTTACAACTTTTGTAATAAAGTATTCTAATGACTTGCTTATGACACCCCATTGAATATATCATGTTTAGTACCTTGGACATTGTAGCTTATTTACTTAAATCTCTGATATATTTTGTTATTTTTGTGTTTAGACTGGGTAGCTCAGTTGGTAGAGTGTTGGTTTTGCACTTTCTATGTACACCTAACATAGGTTCGAATCCCATGTAAGTTTATTTTTATTTTACTAGTCTGCATTGTGGTTTGTGGCTCAATACCATGTAATGCATGTCTTTTCACAACAGTAGTCAAGTCTTCCAATGTACTTGTTAGTGAAACCCAATAGATAGCTTTATTTTCTCTTTGTTTCCTCAAATTTTTTATGCATATCTGTTACAACTTTTGTAGTAAAGTATTCTAATTACTTGCTTATGACACCTAATAGAATATATCATGTTTAGTACCTTGGACATTGTAGCTTATTTTCTTACATCTCTGATATATTTTGTACCTTTTGTGTGCAGACTGGATAGCTCAGTTGGTAGAGTGTTGGTCTTGCACTATGAATGTACACCTAGCATAGGTTCGAATCCCATGTAAGTTTCTTTTTATTTTACTAGTCTGCATTGTGGTTTGTGGCTCAATACCATGTAATGCATGTCTTTTCACAACAGTAGTCAAGTCTTCCAATGTACTTGTTAGTGAAACCCAATATATAGCTTTATTTTCTCTTTGTTTCCTCAAAATTTTTAGGCATATCTGTTACAACTTTTGTAGTAAAGTATTCTAATTACTTGCTTATGACCCCACATAGAATATATCATGTTTAGTACCTTGGACATTGTAGCTTATTTACTTAAATCTCAGATATATTTTATGCATTTTGTGTTTAGACTGGGTAGCTCAGTTGGTAGAGTGTTGGTCTTGCACTATCGATGTACACCTCACATAGGTTCGAATCCCATGTAAGTTTATTTTTATTTTACTAGTCTGCATTGTGGTTTGTGTCTCAACACCATGTAATGCATGTCTTTTAACAACAGTAGTCAAGTCTTCCAATGTACTTGTTAGTTAAACCCAATAGATAGCTTTATTTTCTCTTTGTTTCCTCAAATTTTGAATGCACATCTTTTACAACTTTTGTAATAAAGTATTCTAATGACTTGCTTATGACACCACATAGAATATATCATGTTTAGTACCTTGGACATTGTAGCTTATTGACTTAAATCTCTGATATATTTTGTTCTATTTGTGTTCAGACTGGGTATCTCAGTTGGTATAGTGTTGGTCTTGCATTATCAATGTACACCTCACATAGGTTCGAATCCCATGTAAGTTTGTTTTCATTTTACTATTCTGCATTGTGGTTTGTGGCTCAATACCATTTAACGCATATGTATTTTAACAACAGTAGTCAAGTCTTCCAATGTACTTGTTAGTGAAACCCAATAGATAGCTTTATTTTCTCTTTGTTTCCTCAAATTTTGAATGCATATCTTTTACAACTTTTGTAGTAAAGTATTCTAATGATTTGCTTATGACACGCCATAGAATATATCATGTTTAGTACCTTGGACATTGTAGATTATTTGCTTAAATCTCTGATATATTGTGTTCCTTTTGTGTTCAGACTGGGTTGCTCAGTTGGTAGAGTGTTGTTTTTGCAATATCAATGTAAATCTCACATAGGTTTAAATCCCATGTAAGTTTTTTTTTTTACTAGTTTGCATATTGGTTTGTGGCTCAATACCATGTAATGCATATGTCTTTTAACAACAGTAGTCAAGTCTTCCAATGTACTTGTTAGTGAAACCCAGTAGATAGCTTTATTTTCTCTTTGTTTCCTCAAATTTTGAATGCATATCTTTTACAACTTTTGTAATAAAGTATTCTAATGACTTGCTTATGACACCCCATTGAATATATCATGTTTAGTACCTTGGACATTGTAGCTTATTTACTTAAATCTCTGATATTTTTTATGTCATTTGTTTGCAGATGGGGTTGCTCAGTAGGTAGAGTGTTGATCTTGCACTATCAATGTAAATCTCACATAGGTTTAAATCCCATGAATTTTTATTTTATTTTACTAGTTTGCATTGTGGTTTGTGGCTCAATACCATTTAATGCATATGTCTATTAACAACAGTAGTCAAGTCTTCCAATGTACTTGTTAGTGAAACCCAATAGATAGTTTTATTTTCTCTGAGTTTCTTGAAATTTTTTATGCATATCTTTTACAACTTTTGTAGTAAAGTATTCTAATGACTTGCTTATGACACCCCATGGAATATATCATGTTTAGTACCTTGGACATTGTAGCTTATTTACTTACATCTCTGATATATTTTGGACATTTTGTGTGCAGACTGGGTAGCTCAGTTGGTAGAGTGTTGGTCTTGCACTATCAATGTACACCTAACGTAGGTTCGAATCCCATGTACGTTTATTTTTATTTTACTAGTCTGCATTGTGGTTTGTGGCTCAATACCATGTAATGCATGTCTTTTAACAACAGTAGTCAAGTCTTCCAATGTACTTGTTAGTGAAACCCAATAGATAGCTTTATTTTCTCTTTGTTTCCTCAAAACTTTTAGGCATATCTGTTACAACTTTTGTAGTAAAGTATTCTAATTACTTGCTTATGACCCCACATAGAATATATCATGTTTAGTACCTTGGACATTGTAGCTTATTTACTTAAATCTCAGATATATTTTATGCACTTTGTGTTTAGACTGGGTAGCTCAGTTGGTAGAGTGTTGGTCTTGCACTATCGATGTACACCTCACATAAGTTCAAATCCCATGTAAGTTTATTTTTATTTTACTAGTCTGCATTGTGGTTTGTGTCTCAATACCATGTAATGCATGTCTTTTAACAACAGTAGTCAAGTCTTCCAATGTACTTGTTAGTGAAACCCAGTAGATAGCTTTATTTTCTCTTTGTTTCCTCAAATTTTAAATGCATATCTTTTACAACTTTTGTAATAAAGTATTCTAATGACTTGCTTATGACACCCCATTGAATATATCATGTTTAGTACCTTGGACATTGTAGCTTATTCACTTAAATCTCTGATATATTTGGTGCTTTTTGTGTTCAGAATTGGTAGCTCAGTTGGTAGAGTGTTGGTCTTGCACTATCAATATACACCTCACATAGGTTCGAATCCTATGTAGGTTTATTTTTATTTTATTAGTCTGCATTGTGGTTTGTGGCTCAATACCATGTAATGCATGTCTTTTAACAACAGTAGTCAAGTCTTCCAATGTACTTGTTAGTGAAACCCAATAGATAACTTTATTTTCTCTTTGTTTCCTCAAATTTTGAATGCACATCTTTTACAACTTTTGTAATAAAGTATTCTAATGACTTGCTTATGACACTACATAGAATATATCATGTTTAGTACCTTGGACATTGTAGCTTATTGACTTAAATCTCTGATATATTTTGTGCCTTTTGTGTTCAGACTTGGTAGCTCAGTTGGTAGAGTGTTGATATTGCACGATCAATGTACACCTCACATAAGTTCGAATACCATGTAAGTTTGTTTTTATTTTACTAGTCTGCATTGTGGTTTGTGGCTCAATACCATTTAATGCATATGTCTTTTAACAACAGTAGTCAAGTCTTCCAATGTACTTGTTAGTGAAACCCAATAGATAGCTTTATTTTCTCTTTGTTTCCTCAAAATTTTTATGCATATCTGTTTCAACTTTTGTAGTAAAGTATTCTAATTACTTGCTTATGACCCCACATAGAATATATCATGTTTAGTACCTTGGACATTGTAGCTTATTTACTTAAATCTCTGATATATATTATGTATCTTGTGTTTAGACTGGTTAGCTCAGTTGGTAGAGTGTTGGTCTTGCACTATCAATATACAACTCACATAGGTTCAAATCCCATGTAAGTTTATTTTTATTTTACTAGTCTGCATTGTGGTTTGTGGCTCAATACCATGTAATGCATGTCTTTTAACAACAGTAGTCAAGTCTTCCAATGTACTTGTTAGTGAAACCCAATAGATAGCTTTATTTTCTCTTTGTTTCCTCAAAATTTTTAGGCATATCTGTTACAACTTTTGTAGTAAAGTATTCTAATTACTTGCTTATGACCCCACATAGAATATATCATGTTTAGTACCTTGGACATTTTAGCTTATTTACTTAAATCTCAGATATATTTTATTCATTTTGTGTTTAGACTGGGTAGCTCAGTTGGTAGAGTGTTGGTCTTGCACTATCGATGTACACCTCACATAGGTTTAAATCACATGTAAGTTTATTTTTATTTTACTAGTCTGCATTGTGGTTTGTGTCTCAATACCATGTAATGCATGTCTTTTAACAACAGTAGTCAAGTCTTCCAATGTACTTGTTAGTGAAACCCAGTAGATAGCTTTATTTTCTCTTTGTTTCCTCAAATTTTAAATGCATATCTTTTACAACTTTTGTAATAAAGTATTCTAATGACTTGCTTATGACACCCCATTGAATATATCATGTTTAGTACCTTGGACATTGTAGCTTATTCACTTAAAACTCTGATATATTTTGTGCTATTTGTGTTCAGACTGGGTAGCTCAATTGGTAGAGTGTTGGTCTTGCACTATCAATGTACACCTCACATAGGTTCGAATCCCATGTAAGTTTGTTTTTATTTTACTAGTCCACATTGTGGTTTGTGGCTCAATACCATTTAATGCATATGTCTTTTAACAACAGTAGTCAAGTCTTCCAATGTACTTGTTAGTGAAACCCAATAAATAGCTTTATTTTCTCTTTGTGTCCTTAAATTTTGAATGCACATCTTTTACAACTTTTGTAATAAAGTATTCTAATGACTTGCTTATGACACCCCATTGAATATATCATGTTTAGTACCTTGGACATTGTAGCTTATTTACTTAAATCTCTGATATATTTTGTTATTTTTGTGTTTAGACTGGGTAGCTCAGTTGGTAGAGTGTTGGTTTTGCACTTTCTATGTACACCTAACATAGGTTCGAATCCCATGTAAGTTTATTTTTATTTTACTAGTCTGCATTGTGGTTTGTGGCTCAATACCATGTAATGCATGTCTTTTCACAACAGTAGTCAAGTCTTCCAATGTACTTGTTAGTGAAACCCAATAGATAGCTTTATTTTCTCTTTGTTTCCTCAAATTTTTTATGCATATCTGTTACAACTTTTGTAGTAAAGTATTCTAATTACTTGCTTATGACACCTAATAGAATATATCATGTTTAGTACCTTGGACATTGTAGCTTATTTTCTTACATCTCTGATATATTTTGTACCTTTTGTGTGCAGACTGGATAGCTCAGTTGGTAGAGTGTTGGTCTTGCACTATGAATGTACACCTAGCATAGGTTCGAATCCCATGTAAGTTTCTTTTTATTTTACTAGTCTGCATTGTGGTTTGTGGCTCAATACCATGTAATGCATGTCTTTTCACAACAGTAGTCAAGTCTTCCAATGTACTTGTTAGTGAAACCCAATATATAGCTTTATTTTCTCTTTGTTTCCTCAAAATTTTTAGGCATATCTGTTACAACTTTTGTAGTAAAGTATTCTAATTACTTGCTTATGACCCCACATAGAATATATCATGTTTAGTACCTTGGACATTGTAGCTTATTTACTTAAATCTCAGATATATTTTATGCATTTTGTGTTTAGACTGGGTAGCTCAGTTGGTAGAGTGTTGGTCTTGCACTATCGATGTACACCTCACATAGGTTCGAATCCCATGTAAGTTTATTTTTATTTTACTAGTCTGCATTGTGGTTTGTGTCTCAACACCATGTAATGCATGTCTTTTAACAACAGTATTCAAGTCTTCCAATGTACTTGTTAGTTAAACCCAATAGATAGCTTTATTTTCTCTTTGTTTCCTCAAATTTTGAATGCACATCTTTTACAACTTTTGTAATAAAGTATTCTAATGACTTGCTTATGACACCACATAGAATATATCATGTTTAGAACCTTGGACATTGTAGCTTATTGACTTAAATCTCTGATATATTTTATGAATTTTGTGTTCAGACTGGGTATCTCAGTTGGTATAGTGTTGGTCTTGCATTATCAATGTATACCTCACATAGGTTCGAATTCCATGTAAGTTTGTTTTCATTTTACTATTCTGCATTGTGGTTTGTGGCTCAATACCATTTAACGCATATGTATTTTAACAACAGTAGTCAAGTCTTCCAATGTACTTGTTAGTGAAACCCAATAGATAGCTTTATTTTCTCTTTGTTTCCTCAAATTTTGAATGCATATCTTTTACAACTTTTGTAGTAAAGTATTCTAATGATTTGCTTATGACACGCCATAGAATATATCATGTTTAGTACCTTGGACATTGTAGATTATTTGCTTAAATCTCTGATATATTGTGTTCCTTTTGTGTTCAGACTGGGTAGCTCAGTTGGTAGAGTGTTGTTTTTGCAATATCAATGTAAATCTCACATAGGTTTAAATCCCATGTAAGTTTTTTTTTTTTACTAGTTTGCATATTGGTTTGTGGCTCAATACCATGTAATGCATATGTCTTTTAACAACAGTAGTCAAGTCTTCCAATGTACTTGTTAGTGAAACCCAGTAGATAGCTTTATTTTCTCTTTGTTTCCTCAAATTTTGAATGCATATCTTTTACAACTTTTGTAATAAAGTATTCTAATGACTTGCTTATGACACCCCATTGAATATATCATGTTTAGTACCTTGGACATTGTAGCTTATTTACTTAAATCTCTGATATTTTTTATGTCATTTGTTTGCAGATGGGGTTGCTCAGTAGGTAGAGTGTTGGTCTTGCACTATCAATGTAAATCTCACATAGGTTTAAATCCCATGAATTTTTATTTTATTTTACTAGTTTGCATTGTGGTTTGTGGCTCAATACCATTTAATGCATATGTCTATTAACAACAGTAGTCAAGTCTTCCAATGTACTTGTTAGTGAAACCCAATAGATAGTTTTATTTTCTCTGAGTTTCTTGAAATTTTTTATGCATATCTTTTACAACTTTTGTAGTAAAGTATTCTAATGACTTGCTTATGACACCCCATGGAATATATCATGTTTAGTACCTTGGACATTGTAGCTTATTGACTTAAATCTCTGATATATTTTGTTCTTCTGTGTTCAGACTGGGTAGCTCAGTTGGTAGAGGGTTGTTTTTGCTCTATTAATGTACACCTCACATAGCTTTGAATCCTATGTAAGTTTGTTTTTATTTTACTAGTCTACATTGTGGTTTGTGGCTCAATACCATGTAATGCATGTCATTTCACAACAGTAGTCTAGTCTTCCAATATACTTGTTAGTGAAACCCAATAGATAGCTTTATTTTCTCTTTGTTTCCTCAAATTTTGAATGCATATCTTTTACAACTTTTGTAGTAAAGTATTCTAATGACTTGCTTATGACACCACATAGAATATATCATGTTTAGTACCTTGGACATTGTAGCTTATTGACTTAAATCTCTGATATATTTTGTGCAATTTGTGTTCAGACCGGGTAGCTCAGTTGGTCTTGCACGTTTAATGTACATCTCACATAGGTTCAAATCCCATATAAGTTTGTTTTTATTTTACTAGTCTGCATTGTGGTTTGTGGCTCAATACCATTTAATGCATATGTCTTTTAACAACAGTAGTCAAGTCTTCCAATGTACTTGTTAGTGAAACCCAATAGATAGCTTTATTTTCTCTGAGTTTTTTCAAATTTTTTATGCATATCTTTTACAACTTTTGTAGTAAAGTATTCTAATGACTTGCTTATGACACCCCATAGAATATATCATGTTTAGTACCTTGGACATTGTAGCTTATTGACTTAAATCTCTGATATATTTTGTTCTTTAGTGTTCAGACTGGGTAGCTCAGTTGGTAGAGGGTTGTTCTTGCTCTATCAATGTACACCTCACATAGCTTTGAATCCTATGTAAGTTTGTTTTAATTTTACTAGTCTAGATTGTGGTTTGTGGCTCAATACCATGTAATGCATGTCTTTTCACAACAGTAGTCAAGTCTTCCAATATACTTGATAGTGAAACCCAATAGATAGCTTTTTTTTCTCTTTGTTTCCTCAAATTTTTAATGCATATCTTTTACAACTTTTGTAGTAAAGTATTCTAATGACTTGCTTATGACACCACATAGAATATATCATGTGTAGTACCTTGGACATTGTAGCTTATTGACTTAAATCTCTGATATATTTTGTGCAATTTGTGTTCAGACCGGGTAGCTCAGTTGGTAGAGTGTTGGTCTTGCACGTTTAATGTACATCTCACATAGGTTCAAATACCATATAAGTTTTTTTTTACTAGTCTGCATTGTGGTTTATGGCTCAATACCATTTAATGCATATGTATTTTAACAACAGTAGTCAAGTCTTCCAATGTACTTGTTACTGAAACCCAATAGATAGCTTTATTTTCTCTTTGTTTCCTCAAATTTTTAATGCACATCTTTTACAACTTTTGTAATAAAGTATTCTAATGACTTGCTTATGACACCACATAGAATATATCATGTTTAGTACCTTGGACAATGTAGCTTATTTACTTAAATCTCTGATATATTTTATGCATTTTGTATTTATACTGGATAGCTCAGTTGGTAGAGTGTTGGTCTTGCACTATCAATGTAAATCTCACATAGGTTTAAATCCCATGTAAGTTTTTTTTATTTTACTAGTTTGCATTGTGGTTTGTGGCTCAATACCATGTAATACATATGTCTTTTAACAACAGTAGTCAAGTCTTCCAATGTACTTGTTAGTGAAACCCAATAGATAGCTTTATTTTCTCTTTGTTTTCTCAAATTTTGAATGCACATCTTTTACAACTTTTGTAATAAAGTATTCTAATGACTTGCTTATGACACCACATAGAATATATCATGTTTAGTACCTTGGACATTGTAGCTTATTGACTTAAATCTCTGATATATTTTGTTCTTTTGTGTTCAGACTGGGTAGCTCAGTTGGTAGAGGGTTGTTCTTGTTCTATCAATGTACACCTCACATAGCTTTGAATCCTATGTAAGTTTTTTTTTAATAGTCTACATTGTGGTTTGTGGCTCAATACCATGTAATGCATGTCTTTTCACAACAGTAGTCAAGTCTTCCAATGTACATGTTAGTGAAACCCAATAGATAGCTTTATTTTCTCTTTGTTTCCTCAAATTTTGAATGCACATCTTTTACAACTTTTGTAATAAAGTATTCTAATGACTTGCTTATGACACCCCATTGAATATATCATGTTTAGTACCTTGGACATTGTAGCTTATTGACTTAAATCTCTGATATATTTTGTGCTATTTGTGTTCAGACTGGGTATCTCAGTTGGTATAGTGTTGGTCTTGCATTATCAATGTACACCTCACATAGGTTTAAATCCCATGTAAGTTTTTTTTATTTTACTAGTTTGCATTGTGGTTTGTGGCTTAATACCATGTAATGCATATGTCTTTTAACAACAGTAGTCAAGTCTTCCAATGTACTTGTTAGTGAAACCCAATAGATAGCTTTATTTTCTCTTTGTTTCCTCAAAATTTTTAGGCATATGTTACAACTTTTGTAGTAAAGTATTCTAATTACTTGCTTATGACCCCACATAGAATATATCATGTTTAGTACCTTGGACATTGTAGCTTATTTACTTAAATCTCAGATATATTTTATGCATTTTGTGTTTAGACTGGGTAGCTCAGTTGGTAGAGTGTTGGTCTTGCACTATCGATGTACACCTCACATAGGTTCAAATCCCATGTAAGTTTATTTTTATTTTACTAGTCTGCATTGTGGTTTGTGTCTCAATACCATGTAATGCATGTCTTTTAACAACAGTAGTCAAGTCTTCCAATGTACTTGTTAGTGAAACCCAATAGATAGCTATATTTTTTCTTTGTTTCCTCAAATTTTTAATGCATATCTTTTACAACTTTTGTAGTAAAGTATTCTAATGAATTGCTTATGACACCATATAGAATATATTATGTTTAGTACCTTGGACATTGTAGCTTATTTACTTAAATCTCTGATATATTTTGATCTTCTTGTGTTTAGACTGGGTAGCTCAGTTGGTAGAGTGTTGGTCTTGCACTTTCTATGTACACCTAACATAGGTTCGAATCCCATGTAAGTTTGTTTTTATTTTACTAGTCTGCATTGTTGTTTGTGGCTCAATACCATGTAATGCATGTCTTTTCACAACAGTAGTCAAGTCTTCCAATGTACTTGTTAGTGAAACCCAATAGATAGCTTTATTTTCTCTTTGTTTCCTCAAAATTTTTAGGCATATCTGTTACAACTTTTGTAGTAAAGTATTCTAATTACTTGCTTATGACCCCACATAGAATATATCATGTTTAGTACCTTGGACATTGTAGCTTATTTACTTAAATCTCAGATATATTTTATGCATTTTGTGTTTAGACTGGGTAGCTCAATTAGTAGAGTGTTGGTCTTGCACTATCGATGTACACCTCACATAGGTTCAAATTCCATGTAAGTTTATTTTTATTTTACTAGTCTGCACTGTGGTTTGTGTCTCAATACCATGTAATGCATGTCTTTTAACAACAGTAGTCAAGTCTTCCAATGTACTTGTTAGTTAAACCCAATAGATAGCTTTATTTTCTCTTTGTTTCCTCAAATTTTGAATGCACATCTTTTACAACTTTTGTAATAAAGTATTCTAATGACTTGCTTATGACACCACATAGAATATATCATGTTTAGTACCTTGGACATTGTAGCTTATTGACTTAAATCTCTGATATATTTTGTGCTATTTGTGTTCAGACTGGGTATCTCAGTTGGTATAGTGTTGGTCTTGCATTATCAATGTACACCTCACATAGGTTCGAATCCCATGTAAGTTTGTTTTCATTTTACTATTCTGCATTGTGGTTTGTGGCTCAATACCATTTAATGCATATGTATTTTAACAACAGTAGTCAAGTCTTCCAATGTACTTGTTAGTGAAACCCAATAGATAGCTTTATTTTCTCTTTGTTTCCTCAAATTTTGAATGCACATCTTTTACAACTTTTGGAATAAAGTATTCTAATGACTTGCTTATGACACCACATAGAATATATCATGTTTAGTACCTTGGACATTGTAGCTTATTGACTTAAATCTCTGATATATTTTGTGCCTTTTGTGTTCAGACTTGGTAGCTCAGTTGGTAGAGTGTTGGTCTTGCAATATCAATGTACACCTCACAAAGGTTCGAATCCTATGTAAGTTTATTTTTATTTTACTAGTCTGCATTGTGGTTTGTGGCTCAATACCATGTAATGCATGTCTTTTAACAACAGTAGTCAAGTCTTCCAATGTACTTGTCAGTGAAACCCAATAGATAGCTTTATTTTCTCTTTGTTTCCTCAAATTTTTAATGCATATCTTTTACAACTTTTGTAGTAAAGTATTCTTATGACTTGCGTTTGACACCACATAGAATATATCATGTTTAGTACCTTGGACATTGTAGCTTATTGACTTAAATCTCTGATATATTTTGTTCTTTTGTGTTCAGACTGGGTAGCTCAGTTGGTAGAGGGTTGTTCTTGTTCTATCAATGTACACCTCACATAGCTTTGAATCCTATGTAAGTTTTTTTTTTACTAGTCTACATTGTGGTTTGTGGCTCAATACCATGTAATGCATGTCTTTTCACAACAGTAGTCAAGTCTTCCAATGTACATGTTAGTGAAACCCAATAGATAGCTTTATTTTCTCTTTGTTTCCTCAAATTTTGAATGCACATCTTTTACAACTTTTGTAATAAAGTATTCTAATGACTTGCTTATGACACCCCATTGAATATATCATGTTTAGTATTTTGGACATTGTAGCTTATTTACTTAAATCTTTGAAATATTTTATGTCTTTTGTTTGCAGATGGGTTAGCTCAGTAGGTAGAGTGTTGGTCTTGCACTATCAATGTAAATCTCACATAGGTTTAAATCCCATGTAAGTTTTTTTTATTTTACTAGTTTGCATTGTGGTTTGTGGCTTAATACCATGTAATGCATATGTCTTTTAACAACAGTAGTCAAGTCTTCCAATGTACTTGTTAGTGAAACCCAATAGATAGCTATATTTTTTCTTTGTTTCCTCAAATTTTTAATGCATATCTTTTACAACTTTTGTAGTAAAGTATTCTAATGAATTGCTTATGACACCATATAGAATATATTATGTTTAGTACCTTGGACATTGTAGCTTATTGACTTAAATCTCTGATATATTTTGTTCTTCTTGTGTTTAGACTGGGTAGCTCAGTTGGTAGAGTGTTGGTCTTGCACTTTCTATGTACACCTAACATAGGTTCGAATCCCATGTAAGTTTGTTTTCATTTTACTATTCTGCATTGTGGTTTGTGGCTCAATACCATTTAATGCATATGTATTTTAACAACAGTAGTCACGTCTTCCAATGTACTTGTTAGTGAAACCCAATAGATAGCTTTATTTTCTCTTTGTTTCCTCAAATTTTGAATGCACATCTTTTACAACTTTTGTAATAAAGTATTCTAATGACTTGCTTATGACACCACATAGAATATATCATGTTTAGTACCTTGGACATTGTAGCTTATTGACTTAAATCTCTGATATATTTTGTGCCTTTTGTGTTCAGACTTGGTAGCTCAGTTGGTAGAGTGTTGGTCTTGCAATATCAATGTACACCTCACAAAGGTTCGAATCCTATGTAAGTTTATTTTTATTTTACTAGTCTGCATTGTGGTTTGTGGCTCAATACCATGTAATGCATGTCTTTTAACAACAGTAGTCAAGTCTTCCAATGTACTTGTCAGTGAAACCCAATAGATAGCTTTATTTTCTCTTTGTTTCCTCAAATTTTTAATGCATATCTTTTACAACTTTTGTAGTAAAGTATTCTTATGACTTGCGTTTGACACCACATAGAATATATCATGTTTAGTACCTTGGACATTGTAGCTTATTGACTTAAATCTCTGATATATTTTGTTCTTTTGTGTTCAGACTGGGTAGCTCAGTTGGTAGAGGGTTGTTCTTGTTCTATCAATGTACACCTCACATAGCTTTGAATCCTATGTAAGTTTTTTTTTTACTAGTCTACATTGTGGTTTGTGGCTCAATACCATGTAATGCATGTCTTTTCACAACAGTAGTCAAGTCTTCCAATGTACATGTTAGTGAAACCCAATAGATAGCTTTATTTTCTCTTTGTTTCCTCAAATTTTGAATGCACATCTTTTACAACTTTTGTAATAAAGTATTCTAATGACTTGCTTATGACACCCCATTGAATATATCATGTTTAGTATTTTGGACATTGTAGCTTATTTACTTAAATCTTTGAAATATTTTATGTCTTTTGTTTGCAGATGGGTTAGCTCAGTAGGTAGAGTGTTGGTCTTGCACTATCAATGTAAATCTCACATAGGTTTAAATCCCATGTAAGTTTTTTTTATTTTACTAGTTTGCATTGTGGTTTGTGGCTTAATACCATGTAATGCATATGTCTTTTAACAACAGTAGTCAAGTCTTCCAATGTACTTGTTAGTGAAACCCAATAGATAGCTATATTTTTTCTTTGTTTCCTCAAATTTTTAATGCATATCTTTTACAACTTTTGTAGTAAAGTATTCTAATGAATTGCTTATGACACCATATAGAATATATTATGTTTAGTACCTTGGACATTGTAGCTTATTGACTTAAATCTCTGATATATTTTGTTCTTCTTGTGTTTAGACTGGGTAGCTCAGTTGGTAGAGTGTTGGTCTTGCACTTTCTATGTACACCTAACATAGGTTCGAATCCCATGTGAGTTTGTTTTCATTTTACTATTCTGCATTGTGGTTTGTGGCTCAATACCATTTAATGCATATGTATTTTAACAACAGTAGTCAAGTCTTCCAATGTACTTGTTAGTGAAACCCAATAGATAGCTTTATTTTCTCTTTGTTTCCTCAAATTTTGAATGCACATCTTTTACAACTTTTGTAATAAAGTATTCTAATGACTTGCTTATGACACCACATAGAATATATCATGTTTAGTACCTTGGACATTGTAGCTTATTGACTTAAATCTCTGATATATTTTGTGCCTTTTGTGTTCAGACTTGGTAGCTCAGTTGGTAGAGTGTTGGTCTTGCAATATCAATGTACACCTCACAAAGGTTCGAATCCTATGTAAGTTTATTTTTATTTTACTAGTCTGCATTGTGGTTTGTGGCTCAATACCATGTAATGCATGTCTTTTAACAACAGTAGTCAAGTCTTCCAATGTACTTGTCAGTGAAACCCAATAGATAGCTTTATTTTCTCTTTGTTTCCTCAAATTTTTAATGCATATCTTTTACAACTTTTGTAGTAAAGTATTCTTATGACTTGCGTTTGACACCACATAGAATATATCATGTTTAGTACCTTGGACATTGTAGCTTATTGACTTAAATCTCTGATATATTTTGTTCTTTTGTGTTCAGACTGGGTAGCTCAGTTGGTAGAGGGTTGTTCTTGTTCTATCAATGTACACCTCACATAGCTTTGAATCCTATGTAAGTTTTTTTTTTTACTAGTCTACATTGTGGTTTGTGGCTCAATACCATGTAATGCATGTCTTTTCACAACAGTAGTCAAGTCTTCCAATGTACATGTTAGTGAAACCCAATAGATAGCTTTATTTTCTCTTTGTTTCCTCAAATTTTGAATGCACATCTTTTACAACTTTTGTAATAAAGTATTCTAATGACTTGCTTATGACACCCCATTGAATATATCATGTTTAGTATTTTGGACATTGTAGCTTATTTACTTAAATCTTTGAAATATTTTATGTCTTTTGTTTGCAGATGGGTTAGCTCAGTAGGTAGAGTGTTGGTCTTGCACTATCAATGTAAATCTCACATAGGTTTAAATCCCATGTAAGTTTTTTTATTTTACTAGTTTGCATTGTGGTTTGTGGCTTAATACCATGTAATGCATATGTCTTTTAACAACAGTAGTCAAGTCTTCCAATGTACTTGTTAGTGAAACCCAATAGATAGCTATATTTTTTCTTTGTTTCCTCAAATTTTTAATGCATATCTTTTACAACTTTTGTAGTAAAGTATTCTAATGAATTGCTTATGACACCATATAGAATATATTATGTTTAGTACCTTGGACATTGTAGCTTATTGACTTAAATCTCTGATATATTTTGTTCTTCTTGTGTTTAGACTGGGTAGCTCAGTTGGTAGAGTGTTGGTCTTGCACTTTCTATGTACACCTAACATAGGTTCGAATCCCATGTAAGTTTGTTTTTATTTTACTAGTCTGCATTGTTGTTTGTGGCTCAATACCATGTAATGCATGTCTTTTTACAACAGTAGTCAAGTCTTCCAATGTACTTGTTAGTGAAACTCAAAAGATAGCTTTAGTTTCTCTTTGTTTCCTCAAAATTTTTAGGCCTATCTGTTACAACTTTTGTAGTAAAGTATTCTAATTACTTGCTTATGACCCCACATAGACTATATCATGTTTAGTACCTTGGACATTGTAGCTTATTTACTTAAATCTCAGATATATTTTATGCATTTTTTGTTTAGACTGGGTAGCTCAGTTGGTAGAGTGTTGGTCTTGCACTATCGATGTACACCTCACAAAGGTTCGAATCCTATGTAGGTTTATTTTTATTTTACTAGTCTGCATTGTGGTTTGTGGCTCAATACCATGTAATGCATGTCTTTTAACAACAGTAGTCAAGTCTTCCAATGTACTTGTTAGTGAAACCCAATGGATAGCTTTATTTTCTCTTTGTTTCCTCAAATTTTTAATGCATATCTTTTACAACTTTTGTAGTAAAGTATTCTTATGACTTGCGTTTGACACCACATAGAATATATCATGTTTAGTACCTTGGACATTGTAATTTATTGACTTAAATCTCTGATATATATTGTGCTGTTTTTGTTCAGACTGGGTAGCTCAGTTGGTAGAGTGTTGGTCTTGCACTATCAATGTACACCTAACGTAGGTTCGAATCCCATGTACGTTTATTTTTATTTTACTAGTCTGCATTGTGGTTTGTGGCTCAATACCATGTAATGCATGTCTTTTAACAACAGTAGTCAAGTCTTCCAATGTACTTGTTAGTGAAACCCAATAGATAGCTTTATTTTCTCTTTGTTTACTCAAAATTTTTAGGCATATCTGTTACAACTTTTGTAGTAAAGTATTCTAATTACTTGCTTATGACCCCACATAGACTATATCATGTTTAGTACCTTGGACATTGTAGCTTATTTACTTAAATCTCAGATATATTTTATGCATTTTGTGTTTAGACTGGGTAGCTCAGTTGGTAGAGTGTTGGTCTTGCACTATCGATGTACACCTCACATAGGTTCAAATCCCATGTTAGTTTATTTTTATTTTACTAGTCTGCATTGTGGTTTGTGTCTCAATACCATGTAATGCATGTCTTTTAACAACAGTAGTCAAGTCTTCCAATGTACTTGTTAGTGAAACCCAATAGATAGCTATATTTTTTCTTTGTTTCCTCAAATTTTTAATGCATATCTTTTACAACTTTTGTAGTAAAGTATTCTAATGAATTGCTTATGACACCATATAGAATATATTATGTTTAGTACCTTGGACATTGTAGCTTATTGACTTAAATCTCTGATATATTTTGTTCTTCTTGTGTTTAGACTGGGTAGCTCAGTTGGTAGAGTGTTGGTCTTGCACTTTGTATGTACACCTAACATAGGTTTGAATCCCATGTAAGTTTGTTTTTATTTTATTAGTCTGCATTGTTGTTTGTGGCTCAATACCATGTAATGCATGTCTTTTCACAACAGTAGTCAAGTCTTCCAATGTACTTGTTAGTGAAACCCAATAGATAGCTTTATTTTCTCTTTGTTTCCTCAAAATTTTAAGGCATATCTGTTACAACTTTTGTAGTAAAGTATTCTAATTACTTGCTTATGACCCCACATAGAATATATCATGTTTAGTACCTTGGACATTGTAGCTTATTTACTTAAATCTCAGATATATTTTATGCATTTTGTGTTTAGGCTGGGTAGCTCAATTAGTAGAGTGTTGGTCTTGCACTATTGATGTACACCTCACATAGGTTCAAATTCCATGTAAGTTTATTTTTATTTTACTAGTCTGCATTGTGGTTTGTGTCTCAATACCATGTAATGCATGTCTTTTAACAACAGTAGTCAAGTCTTCCAATGTACTTGTTAGTTAAACCCAATAGATAGCTTTATTTTCTCTTTGTTTCCTCAAATTTTGAATGCACATCTTTTACAACTTTTGTAATAAAGTATTCTAATGACTTGCTTATGACACCACATAGAATATATCATGTTTAGTACCTTGGACATTGTAGCTTATTGACTTAAATCTCTGATATATTTTGTGCTATTTGTGTTCAGACTGGGTATCTCAGTTGGTATAGTGTTGGTCTTGCATTATCAATGTACACCTCGCATAGGTTCGAATCCCATGTAAGTTTGTTTTCATTTTACTATTCTGCATTGTGGTTTGTGGCTCAATACCATTTAATGCATATGTATTTTAACAACAGTAGTCAAGTCTTCCAATGTACTTGTTAGTGAAACCCAATAGATAGCTTTATTTTCTCTTTGTTTCCTCAAATTTTGAATGCACATCTTTTACAACTTTTGTAATAAAGTATTCTAATGACTTGCTTATGACACCACATAGAATATATCATGTTTAGTACCTTGGACATTGTAGCTTATTGACTTAAATCTCTGATATATTTTGTGCCTTTTGTGTTCAGACTTGGTAGCTCAGTTGGTAGAGTGTTGGTCTTGCAATATCAATGTACACCTCACAAAGGTTCGAATCCTATGTAAGTTTATTTTTATTTTACTAGTCTGCATTGTGGTTTGTGGCTCAATACCATGTAATGCATGTCTTTTAACAACAGTAGTCAAGTCTTCCAATGTACTTGTTAGTGAAACCCAATAGATAGCTTTATTTTCTCTTTGTTTCCTCAAATTTTTAATGCATATCTTTTACAACTTTTGTAGTAAAGTATTCTTATGACTTGCGTTTGACACCACATAGAATATATCATGTTTAGTACCTTGGACATTGTAATTTATTGACTTAAATCTCTGATATATATTGTGCTGTTTTTGTTTAGACTGGGTAGCTCAGTTGGTAGAGTGTTGGTCTTGCACTATCAATGTACACCTAACGTAGGTTTGAATCCCATATACGTTTATTTTTATTTTACTAGTCTGCATTGTGGTTTGTGGCTCAATACCATGTAATGCATGTCTTTTAACAACAGTAGTCAAGTCTTCCAATGTACTTGTTAGTGAAACCCAATAGATAGCTTTATTTTCTCTTTGTTTCCTCAAAATTTTTTGGCATATCTGTTACAACTTTTGTAGTAAAGTATTCTAATTACTTGCTTATGACCCCACATAGAATATATCATGTTTAGTACCTTGGACATTGTAGCTTATTTACTTAAATCTCAGATATATTTTATACATTTTGTGTTTAGACTGGGTAGCTCAGTTGGTAGAGTGTTGGTCTTGCACTATCGATGTACACCTCACATAGGTTCAAATCCCATGTAAGTTTATTTTTATTTTACTAGTCTGCATTGTGGTTTGTGTCTCAATACCATGTAATGCATGTCTTTTAACAACAGTAGTCAAGTCTTCCAATGAACTTGTTAGTGAAACCCAGTAGATAGCTTTATTTTCTCTTTGTTTCCTCAAATTTTAAATGCATATCTTTTACAACTTTTGTAATAAAGTATTCTAATGACTTGCTTATGACACCCCATTGAATATATCATGTTTAGTACCTTGGACATTGTAGCTTATTCACTTAAATCTCTGATATATTTGGTGCCTTTTGTGTTCAGAATTGGTAGCTCAGTTGGTAGAGTGTTGGTCTTGCATTATCAATGTACACCTCACATAGGTTCGAATCCTATGTAGGTTTATTTTTATTTTATTAGTCTGCATTGTGGTTTGTGGCTCAATACCATGTAATGCATGTCTTTTAACAACAGTAGTCAAGTCTTCCAATGTACTTGTTAGTGAAACCCAATAGATAGCTATATTTTTTCTTTGTTTCCTCAAATTTTTAATGCATATCTTTTACAACTTTTGTAGTAAAGTATTCTAATGAATTGCTTATGACACCATATAGAATATATTATGTTTAGTACCTTGGACATTGTAGCTTATTGACTTAAATCTCTGATATATTTTGTTCTTCTTGTGTTTAGACTGGGTAGCTCAGTTGGTAGAGTGTTGGTCTTGCACTTTGTATGTACACCTAACATAGGTTTGAATCCCATGTAAGTTTGTTTTTATTTTATTAGTCTGCATTGTTGTTTGTGGCTCAATACCATGTAATGCATGTCTTTTCACAACAGTAGTCAAGTCTTCCAATGTACTTGTTAGTGAAACCCAATAGATAGCTTTATTTTCTCTTTGTTTCCTCAAAATTTTAAGGCATATCTGTTACAACTTTTGTAGTAAAGTATTCTAATTACTTGCTTATGACCCCACATAGAATATATCATGTTTAGTACCTTGGACATTGTAGCTTATTTACTTAAATCTCAGATATATTTTATGCATTTTGTGTTTAGGCTGGGTAGCTCAATTAGTAGAGTGTTGGTCTTGCACTATCGATGTACACCTCACATAGGTTCAAATTCCATGTAAGTTTATTTTTATTTTACTAGTCTGCATTGTGGTTTGTGTCTCAATACCATGTAATGCATGTCTTTTAACAACAGTAGTCAAGTCTTCCAATGTACTTGTTAGTTAAACCCAATAGATAGCTTTATTTTCTCTTTGTTTCCTCAAATTTTGAATGCACATCTTTTACAACTTTTGTAATAAAGTATTCTAATGACTTGCTTATGACACCACATAGAATATATCATGTTTAGTACCTTGGACATTGTAGATTATTGACTTAAATCTCTGATATATTTTGTGCTATTTGTGTTCAGACTGGGTATCTCAGTTGGTATAGTGTTGGTCTTGCATTATCAATGTACACCTCGCATAGGTTCGAATCCCATGTAAGTTTGTTTTCATTTTACTATTCTGCATTGTGGTTTGTGGCTCAATACCATTTAATGCATATGTATTTTAACAACAGTAGTCAAGTCTTCCAATGTACTTGTTAGTGAAACCCAATAGATAGCTTTATTTTCTCTTTGTTTCCTCAAATTTTGAATGCACATCTTTTACAACTTTTGTAATAAAGTATTCTAATGACTTGCTTATGACACCACATAGAATATATCATGTTTAGTACCTTGGACATTGTAGCTTATTGACTTAAATCTCTGATATATTTTGTGCCTTTTGTGTTCAGACTTGGTAGCTCAGTTGGTAGAGTGTTGGTCTTGCAATATCAATGTACACCTCACAAACGTTCGAATCCTATGTAAGTTTATTTTTATTTTACTAGTCTGCATTGTGGTTTGTGGCTCAATACCATGTAATGCATGTCTTTTAACAACAGTAGTCAAGTCTTCCAATGTACTTGTTAGTGAAACCCAATAGATAGCTTTATTTTCTCTTTGTTTCCTCAAATTTTTAATGCATATCTTTTACAACTTTTGTAGTAAAGTATTCTTATGACTTGCGTTTGACACCACATAGAATATATCATGTTTAGTACTTGGACATTGTAATTTATTGACTTAAATCTCTGATATATATTGTGCTGTTTTTGTTTAGACTGGGTAGCTCAGTTGGTAGAGTGTTGGTCTTGCACTATCAATGTACACCTAACGTAGGTTCGAATCCCATATACGTTTATTTTTATTTTACTAGTCTGCATTGTGGTTTGTGGCTCAATACCATGTAATGCATGTCTTTTAACAACAGTAGTCAAGTCTTCCAATGAACTTGTTAGTGAAACCCAATAGATAGCTTTATTTTCTCTTTGTTTCCTCAAATTTTTAATGCATATCTTTTACAACTTTTGTAGTAAAGTATTCTTATGACTTGCGTTTGACACCACATAGAATATATCATGTTTAGTACCTTGGACATTGTAATTTATTGACTTAAATCTCTGATATATATTGTGCTGTTTTTGTTTAGACTGGGTAGCTCAGTTGGTAGAGTGTTGGTCTTGCACTATCAATGTACACCTAACGTAGGTTCGAATCCCATATACGTTTATTTTTATTTTACTAGTCTGCATTGTGGTTTGTGGCTCAATACCATGTAATGCATGTCTTTTAACAACAGTAGTCAAGTCTTCCAATGTACTTGTTAGTGAAACCCAATAGATAGCTTTATTTTCTCTTTGTTTCCTCAAAATTTTTTGGCATATCTGTTACAACTTTTGTAGTAAAGTATTCTAATTACTTGCTTATGACCCCACATAGAATATATCATGTTTAGTACCTTGGACATTGTAGCTTATTTACTTAAATCTCAGATATATTTTATACATTTTGTGTTTAGACTGGGTAGCTCAGTTGGTAGAGTGTTGGTCTTGCACTATCGATGTACACCTCACATAGGTTCAAATCCCATGTAAGTTTATTTTTATTTTACTAGTCTGCATTGTGGTTTGTGTCTCAATACCATGTAATGCATGTCTTTTAACAACAGTAGTCAAGTCTTCCAATGAACTTGTTAGTGAAACCCAGTAGATAGCTTTATTTTCTCTTTGTTTCCTCAAATTTTAAATGCATATCTTTTACAACTTTTGTAATAAAGTATTCTAATGACTTGCTTATGACACCCCATTGAATATATCATGTTTAGTACCTTGGACATTGTAGCTTATTCACTTAAATCTCTGATATATTTGGTGCCTTTTGTGTTCAGAATTGGTAGCTCAGTTGGTAGAGTGTTGGTCTTGCATTATCAATGTACACCTCACATAGGTTCGAATCCTATGTAGGTTTATTTTTATTTTATTAGTCTGCATTGTGGTTTGTGGCTCAATACCATGTAATGCATGTCTTTTAACAACAGTAGTCAAGTCTTCCAATGTACTTGTTAGTGAAACCCAATAGATAGCTTTATTTTCTCTTTGTTTCCTCAAATTTTGAATGCACATCTTTTACAACTTTTGTAATAAAGTATTCTAATGACTTGCTTATGACACCACATAGAATATATCATGTTTAGTACCTTGGACATTGTAGCTTATTGACTTAAATCTCTGATATATTTTGTACCTTTTGTGTTCAGACTTGGTAGCTCAGTTGGTAGAGTGTTGGTCTTGCACTATCAATGTACACCTCACATAGGTTCGAATCCTATGTAAGTTTATTTTTATTTTACTAGTCTGCATTGTGGTTTGTGGCTCAATACCATTTAATGCATATGTCTTTTAACAACAGTAGTCAAGTCTTCCAATGTACTTGTTAGTGAAAACCAATAGATAGCTTTATTTTCTCTTTGTTTCCTCAAATTTTGAATGCACATCTTTTACAACTTTTGTAATAAAGTATTCTAATGACTTGCTTATGACACCACATAGAATATATCATGTTTAGTACCTTGGACATTGTAGCTTATTGACTTAAATCTCTGATATATTTTGTGCATTTTGTGTTCAGACTGGGTAGCTCAGTTGGTAGAGTGTTGTTTTTGCACTATCAATGTACACCTAACATAGATTTGAATCCCATGTAAGTTTATTTTTATTTTACTAGTCTGCATTGTGGTTTGTGGCTCAATACCATGTAATGCATGTCTTTTCACAACAGTAGTCAAGTCTTCCAATGTACTTGTTAGTGAAACCCAATAGATAGCTTTATTTTCTCTTTGTTTCCTCAAATTTTGAATGCACATCTTTTACAACTTTTGTAATAAAGTATTCTAATGACTTGCTTATGACACCACATAGAATATATCATGTTTAGTACCTTGGACATTGTAGCTTATTGACTTAAATCTCTGATATATTCTGTGCCTTTTGTGTTCAGACTGGGTAGCTCAGTTGGTAGAGTGTTGTTTTTGCACTATCAATGTACACCTAACATAGATTTGAATCCCATGTAAGTTTATTTTTATTTTACTAGTCTGCATTGTGGTTTGTGGCTCAATACCATGTAATGCATGTCTTTTCACAACAGTAGTCAAGTCTTCCAATGTACTTGTTAGTTAAACCCAATAGATAGCTTTATTTTCTCTTTGTTTCCTCACATTTTTAATGCATATCTTTTACAACTTTTGTAGTAAAGTATTCTAATTACTTGCTTATGACCCCACATAGACTATATCATGTTTAGTACCTTGGACATTGTAGCTTATTTACTTAAATCTCTGATATATTTTATGCATTTTGTTTTCAGACTGGGTAGCTCAGTTGGTAGAGTGTTGGTCTTGCACTATCAATGTACACCTCACATAGGTTCGAATCCTATGTAAGTTTATTTTTATTTTACTAGTCTGCATTGTGGTTTGTGGCTCAATACCATGTAATGCATGTCTTTTAACAACAGTAGTCAAGTCTTCCAATGTACTTGTTAGTGAAACCCAATAGATAGCTTTATTTTCTCTTTGTTTCCTCAAATTTTGAATGCACATCTTTTACAACTTTTGTAATAAAGTATTCTAATGACTTGCTTATGACACCACATAGAATATATCATGTTTAGTACCTTGGACATTGTAGCTTATTGACTTAAATCTCTGATATATTCTGTGCCTTTTGTGTTTAGACTGGGTAGCTCAGTTGGTAGAGTGTTGTTTTTGCACTATCAATGTACACCTAACATAGATTTGAATCCCATGTAAGTTTATTTTTATTTTACTAGTCTGCATTGTGGTTTGTGGCTCAATACCATGTAATGCATGTCTTTTCACAACAGTAGTCAAGTCTTCCAATGTACTTGTTAGTTAAACCCAATAGATAGCTTTATTTTCTCTTTGTTTCCTCACATTTTTAATGCATATCTTTTACAACTTTTGTAGTAAAGTATTCTAATTACTTGCTTATGACCCCACATAGACTATATCATGTTTAGTACCTTGGACATTGTAGCTTATTTACTTAAATCTCTGATATATTTTATGCATTTTGTTTTCAGACTGGGTAGCTCAGTTGGTAGAGTGTTGGTCTTGCACTATCAATGTACACCTCACATAGGTTCGAATCCTATGTAAGTTTATTTTTATTTTACTAGTCTGCATTGTGGTTTGTGGCTCAATACCATGTAATGCATGTCTTTTAACAACAGTAGTCAAGTCTTCCAATGTACTTGTTAGTGAAACCCAATAGATAGCTTTATTTTCTCTTTGTTTCCTCAAATTTTGAATGCACATCTTTTACAACTTTTGTAATAAAGTATTCTAATGACTTGCTTATGACACCACATAGAATATATCATGTTTAGTACCTTGGACATTGTAGCTTATTGACTTAAATCTCTGATATATTCTGTGCCTTTTGTGTTCAGACTGGGTAGCTCAGTTGGTAGAGTGTTGTTTTTGCACTATCAATGTACACCTAACATAGGTTTGAATCCCATGTAAGTTTATTTTTATTTTACTAGTCTGCATTGTGGTTTGTGGCTCAATACCATGTAATGCATGTCTTTTAACAACAGTAGTCAAGTCTTCCAATGTACTTGTTAGTGAAACCCAATAGATAGCTTTATTTTCTCTTTGTTTTCTCAGATTTTTAATGCATATCTGTTTCAACTTTTGTAGTAAAGTATTCTAATTACTTGCTTATGACCCCACATAGAATATATCATGTTTAGTACCTTGGACATTGTAGCTTATTTACTTAAATCTCAGATATATTTTATGCATTTTGTGTTTATACTGGGTAGCTCAGTTGGTAGAGTGTTGGTCTTGCACTATCGATGTACACCTCACATAGGTTCAAATCCCATGTAAGTTTGTTTTTATTTTACTAGTCCGCATTGTGGTTTGTGGCTCAATACCATTTAATGCATATGTCTTTTAACAACAGTAGTCAAGTCTTCCAATGTACTTGTTAGTGAAACCCAATAGACAGCTTTATTTTTTCTTTGTTTCCTCAAATTTTTAATGCATATCTTTTACAACTTTTGTAGTTTAGTATTCTAATGAATTGCTTATGACACCACATAGAATATATCATGTTTAGTACCTTGGACATTGTAGCTTATTGACTTAAAACTCTGATATATTTTGTGCTATTTGTGTTCAGACTGGGTAGCTCAATTGGTAGAGTGTTGGTCTTGCACTATCAATGTACACCTCACATAGGTTCGAATCCCATGTAAGTTTGTTCTTATTTTACTAGTCCACATTGTGGTTTGTGGCTCAATACCATTTAATGCATATGTCTTTTAACAACAGTAGTCAAGTCTTCCAATGTACTTGTTAGTGAAACCCAATAGATAGCTTTATTTTCTCTTTGTGTCCTCAAATTTTGAATGCACATCTTTTACAACTTTTGTAATAAAGTATTCTAATGACTTGCTTATGACACCCCATTGAATATATCATGTTTAGTACCTTGGACATTGTAGCTTATTTACTTAAATATCTGATATATTTAAGGTCTTTTGTTTGCAGAAGGGGTAGCTCAGTAGGTAGAGTGTTGTTCTTGCACTATCAATGTCAATCTCACATAGGTTTAAATCCCATATACGATTTTTTTATTTTACTAGTTTGCATTGTAGTTTGTGGCTCAATACCATGAAATGCATATGTCTTTTAACGACAGTAGTCAAGTCTTCCAATGTACTTGTTAGTGAAACCCAATAGATAGCTTTATTTTCTATGAGTTTCTTCAAATTTTTTATGCATATCTTTTACAACTTTTGTAGTAAAGTATTCTAATGACTTGCTTATGACACCCCATAGAATATATCATGTTTAATACCTTGGACATTGTAGCTTATTGATTTAAATCTCTGATATATTTTGTTCTTTTGTGTTCAGACTGGGTAGCTCAGTTGGTAGAGTGTTGGTCTTGTTCTATCAATGTACACCTCACATAGGTTCAAATCCTATGTAAGTTTGTTTTTATTTTACTAGTCTACATTGTGGTTTGTGGCTCAATACCATGTAATGCATGTCTTTTCACAACATTAGTCAAGTCTTCCAATGTACTTGTTAGTGAAACCCAATAGATAGCTTTATTTTCTCTTTGTTTCCTCAAATGTTTAATGCATATCTGTTACAACTTTTGTAGTAAAGTATTCTAATGACTTGCTTATGACACCACATAGAATATATCATGTGTAATACCTTGGACATTGTAGCTTATTGACTTAAATCTCTGATATATTTTGTGCAATTTGTGTTCAGACTGGATATCTCAGTTGGTAGAGTGTCGATATTGCACGATCAATGTACACCTCACATAAGTTCGAATACCATGTAAGTTTGTTTTTATTTTACTAGTCTGCATTGTGGTTTGTGTTTCAATACCATTTAATGCATATGTCTTTTAACAACAGTAGTCAAGTCTTCCAATGTACTTGTTAGTGAAACCCAATAGATAGCTTTATTTTCTCTTTGTTTCCTCAAAATTTTTATGCATATCTGTTTCAACTTTTGTAGTAAAGTATTCTAATTACTTGCTTATGACCCCACATAGAATATATCATGTTTAGTACCTTGGACATTGTAGCTTATTTACTTAAATCTCTAATATATATTATGTATCTTGTGTTTAGACTGGTTAGCTCAGTTGGTAGAGTGTTGGTCTTGCACTATCAATATACAACTCACATAGGTTCAAATCCCATATAAGTTTATTTTTATTTTACTAGTCTGCATTGTGGTTTGTGGCTCAATACCATGTAATGCATATGTCTTTTAACAACAGTAGTCAAGTCTTCCAATGTACTTGTTAATGAAACCCAATAGATAGCTTTATTTTCTCTTTGTTTCCTCAAATTTTGAATGCACATCTTTTACAACTTTTGTAATAAAGTATTCTAATGACTTGCTTATGACACCCCATAGAATATATCATGTTTAGTACCTTGGACATTATAGCTTATTTACTTACATCTCTGATATATTTTGTATGTTTTTTGTGCAGACTGGGTAGCTCAGTTGGTAGAGTGTTGGTCTTGCACTATCAATGTACACTTAACGTAGGTTCGAATCCCATGTACGTTTATTTTTATTTTACTAGTCTGCATTGTGGTTTGTGGCTCAATACCATGTAATGCATGTCTTTTCACAACAGTAGTCAAGTCTTCCAATGTACTTGTTAGTGAAACCCAATAGATAGCTTTATTTTCTCTTTGTTTCCTCAAAATTTTTAGGCATATCTGTTACAACTTTTGTAGTAAAGTATTCTAATTACTTGCTTATGACCCCACATAGAATATATCATGTTTAGTACCTTGGACATTGTAGCTTATTTACTTAAATCTCAGATATATTTTATGTATTTTGTGTTTAGACTGGGTAGCTCAATTGGTAGAGTGTTGGTCTTGCACTATCGATGTACACCACACATAGGTTCAAATCCCATGTAAGTTTATTTTTATTTTACTAGTCTGCACTGTGGTTTGTGTCTCAATACCATGTAATGCATGTCTTTTAACAACAGTAGTCAAGTCTTCCAATGTACTTGTTAGTTAAACCCAATAGATAGCTTTATTTTCCCTTTGTTTCCTCAAATTTTGAATGCACATCTTTTACAACTTTTGTAATAAAGTATTCTAATGACTTGCTTATGACACCACATAGAATTTATCATGTTTAGTACCTTGGACATTGTAGCTTATTGACTTAAATCTCTGATATATTTTGTGCTATTTGTGTTCAGACTGGGTATCTCAGTTGGTATAGTGTTGGTCTTGCATTATCAATGTACACCTCACATAGGTTCGAATCCCATGTAAGTTTGTTTTCATTTTACTATTCTGCATTGTGGTTTGTGGCTCAATACCATTTAATGCATATGTATTTTAACAACAGTAGTCAAGTCTTCCAATGTACTTGTTAGTGAAACCCAATAGATAGCTTTATTTTCTCTTTGTTTCCTCAAATTTTGAATGCATAACTTTTACAACTTTTGTAGTAAAGTATTCTAATGATTTGCTTATGACACGCCATAGAATATATCATGTTTAGTACCTTGGACATTGTAGATTATTTGCTTAAATCTCTGATATATTTTGTTCTTTTCGTGTTCAGACTGGGTAGCTCAGTTGGTAGAGTGTTGTTTTTGCACTATCAATGTAAATCTCACATAGGTTTAAATCCCATGTAAGTTTTTTTTTTTTTACTAGTTTGCATATTGGTTTGTGGCTCAATACCATGTAATGCATATGTCTTTTAACAACAGTAGTCAAGTCTTCCAATGTACTTGTTAGTGAAACCCAGTAGATAGCTTTATTTTCTCTTTGTTTCCTCAAATTTTGAATGCATATCTTTTACAACTTTTGTAGTAAAGTATTCTAATGACTTGCTTATGACACCCCATAGAATATATCATGTTTAATACCTTGGACATTGTAGCTTATTGATTTAAATCTCTGATATATTTTGTTCTTTTCTGTTCAGACTGGGTGGCTCAGTTGGTAGAGTGTTGGTCTTGTTCTATCAATGTACACATAACATAGGTTCGAATCCTATGTAAGTTTTTTTTATTTTACTATTCTGCATTGTGGTTTGTGGCTCAATACCATTTAATGCATATGTTTTTTAACAACAGTAGTCAAGTTTTCCAATGTACTTGTTAGTGAAAACCAATTGATAGCTTTATTTTCTCTTTGTTTCCTCAAATTTTGAATGCATATCTTTTACAACTTTTGTAGTAAAGTATTCTAATGATTTGCTTATGACACCCCATAGAATATATCATGTTTAGTACCTTGGACATTGTAGCGTATTCACTTAAATCTCTGATATATTTTGTTCCTTTTGTGTTCAGACTGGGTAGCTCAGTTGGTAGAGTGTTGTTTTTGCACTATCAATGTAAATCTCACATAGGTTTAAATCCCATGTAAGTTTTTTTTATTTTACTAGTTTGCATTGTGGTTTGTGGCTCAATACCATGTAATGCATATGTATTTTAACAACAGTAGTCAAGTCTTCCAATGTACTTGTTAGTGAAACCCAATAGATAGCTTTATTTTCTCTGAGTTTTTTCAAATTTTTTTATGCATATCTTTTACAACTTTTGTAGTAAAGTATTCTAATGACTTGCTTATGACACCCCATAGAATATATCATGTTTAGTACCTTGGACATTGTAGCTTATTGACTTAAATCTCTGATATATTTTATGCATTTCGTGTTTAGACTGGGTAGCTCAGTTGGTAGAGTGTTGTTTTTGCACTATCAATGTACACCTTACATAGGTTTGAATCCCATGTAAGTTTATTTTTATTTTACTAGTCTGCATTGTGGTTTGTGGCTCAATACCATATAATGCATGTCTTTTAACAACAGTAGTCAAGTCTTCCAATGTACTTGTTAGTGAAACCCAATAGATAGCTTTATTTTCTCTTTGTTTCCTCAAATTTTTAATGCACATCTTTTACAACTTTTGTAATAAAGTATTCTAATGACTTGCTTATGACCCCACATAGAATATATCATGTTTAGTACCTTGGACATTGTAGCTTATTTACTTAAATCTCTGATATTTTTTATGTAATTTGTTTGCAGATGGGGTAGCTCAGTAGGTAGAATGTTGGTCTTGCACTATCAATGTAAATCTCACATAGGTTTAAATCCCATGTAAGTTTTTTTTATTTTACTAGTTTGCATTGTTGTTTGTGGCTCAATACCATGTAATGCATATGTCTTTTAACAACAGTAGTCAAGTCTTCCAATGTACTTGTTAGTGAAACCCAATAGATAGCTTTATTTTCTCTGAGTTTCTTTAAATTTTTTATACATATCTTTTACAACTTTTGTAGTAAAGTATTCTAATGACTTGCTTATGACACCCCATAGAATATATCATGTTTAGTACCTTGGACATTGTAGCTTATTTACTTAAATCTCTGATATATTTTCTTCTTCTTGTGTTTAGACTGGGTAGCTCAGTTGGTAGAGTGTTGGTCTTGCACTTTCTATGTACACTTAACATAGGTTCAAATCCCATGTAAGTTTATTTTTATTTTACTAGTCTGCATTGTGGTTTGTGGCTCAATACCATGTAATGCATGTCTTTTCACAACAGTAGTCAAGTCTTCCAATGTACTTGTTAGTTAAACCCAATAGATAGCTTTATTTTTTCTTTGTTTCCTCAAATTTTTAATGCATATCTTTTACAACTTTTGTAGTAAAGTATTCTAATGAATTGCTTATGACACCACATAGAATATATCATGTTTAGTACCTTGGACATTGTAGCTTATTGACTTAAAACTCTGATATATTTTGTGCTATTTGTGTTCAGACTGGGTAGCTCAATTGGTAGAGTGTTGGTCTTGCACTATCAATGTACACCTCACATAGGTTCGAATCCCATATAAGTTTGTTTTTATTTTACTAGTCCACATTGTGGTTTGTGGCTCAATACCATTTAATGCATATGTCTTTTAACAACAGTAGTCAAGTCTTCCAATGTACTTGTTAGTGAAACCCAATAGATAGCTTTATTTTCTCTTTGTGTCCTCAAATTTTGAATGCACATCTTTTACAACTTTTGTAATAAAGTATTCTAATGACTTGCTTATGACACCCCATTGAATATATCATGTTTAGTAAATTGGACATTGTAGCTTATTTACTTAAATATCTGATATATTTTATGTCTTTTGTTTGCAGATGGGGTAGCTCAGTAGGTAGAGTGTTGTTCTTGCACTATCAATGTCAATCTCACATAGGTTTAAATCCCATATACGTTTTTTTATTTTACTAGTTTGCATTGTAGTTTGTGGCTCAATACCATGAAATGCATATGTCTTTTAACGACAGTAGTCAAGTCTTCCAATGTACTTGTTAGTGAAACCCAATAGATAGCTTTATTTTCTCTGAGTTTCTTCAAATTTTTTATGCATATCTTTTACAACTTTTGTAGTAAAGTATTCTAATGACTTGCTTATGACACCCCATAGAATATATCATGTTTAATACCTTGGACATTGTAGCTTATTGATTTAAATCTCTGATATATTTTGTTTTTTGTGTTCAGACTGGGTAGCTCAGTTGGTAGAGTGTTGGTCTTGTTCTATCAATGTACACCTCACATAGGTTCAAATCCTATGTAAGTTTGTTTTTATTTTACTAGTCTACATTGTGGTTTGTGGCTCAATACCATGTAATGCATGTCTTTTCACAACATTAGTCAAGTCTTCCAATGTACTTGTTAGTGAAACCCAATAGATAGCTTTATTTTCTCTTTGTTTCCTCAAATTTTTAATGCATATCTTTTACAACTTTTGTAGTAAAGTATTCTAATGACTTGCTTATGACACCACATAGAATATATCATGTGTAGTACCTTGGACATTGTAGCTTATTGACTTAAATCTCTGATATATTTTGTGCAATTTGTGTTCAGACTGGATATCTCAGTTGGTAGAGTGTTGATATTGCACGATCAATGTACACCTCACATAAGTTTGAATACCATGTAAGTTTGTTTTTATTTTACTAGTCTGCATTGTGGTTTGTGGCTCAATACCATTTAATGCATATGTCTTTTAACAACAGTAGTCAAGTCTTCCAATGTACTTGTTAGTGAAACCCAATAGATAGCTTTATTTTCTGTTTGTTTCCTCAAAATTTTTATGCATATCTGTTTCAACTTTTGTAGTAAAGTATTCTAATTACTTGCTTATGACCCCACATAGAATATATCATGTTTAGTACCTTGGACATTGTAGCTTATTTACTTAAATCTCTGATATATATTATGTATATTGTGTTCAGACTGGTTAGCTCAGTTGGTAGAGTGTTGGTCTTGCACTATCAATATACAACTCACATAGGTTCAAATCCCATGTAAGTTTATTTTTATTTTACTAGTCTGCATTGTGGTTTGTGGCTCAATACCATGTAATGCATGTGTCTTTTAACAACAGTAGTCAAGTCTTCCAATGTACTTGTTAATGAAACCCAATAGATAGCTTTATTTTCTCTTTGTTTCCTCAAATTTTGAATGCACATCTTTTACAACTTTTGTAATAAAGTATTCTAATGACTTGCTTATGACACCCCATAGAATATATCATGTTTAGTACCTTGGACATTATAGCTTATTTACTTACATCTCTGATATATTTTGTATGCTTTTTGTGCAGACTGGGTAGCTCAGTTGGTAGAGTGTTGGTCTTGCACTATCAATGTACACCTAACGTAGGTTCGAATCCCATGTACGTTTATTTTTATTTTACTAGTCTGCATTGTGGTTTGTGGCTCAATACCATGTAATGCATGTCTTTTAACAACAGTAGTCAAGTCTTCCAATGTACTTGTTAGTGAAACCCAATAGATAGCTTTATTTTCTCTTTGTTTCCTCAAAATTTTTAGGCATATCTGTTACAACTTTTGTAGTAAAGTATTCTAATTACTTGCTTATGACCCCACATAGAATATATCATGTTTAGTACCTTGGACATTGTAGCTTATTTACTTAAATCTCAGATATATTTTAGGCATTTTGTGTTTAGACTGGGTAGCTCGGTTGGTAGAGTGTTGGTCTTGCACTATCGATGTACACCCGACATAGGTTCAAATCCCATGTAAGTTTATTTTTATTTTACTAGTCTGCATTGTGGTTTGTGTCTCAATACCATGTAATGCATGTCTTTTAACAACAGTAGTCAAGTCTTCCAATGTACTTGTTAGTGAAACCCAGTAGATAGCTTTATTTTCTCTTTGTTTCCTCAAATTTTAAATGCATATCTTTTACAACTTTTGTAATAAAGTATTCTAATGACTTGCTTATGACACCCCATTGAATATATCATGTTTAGTACATTGGACATTGTAGCTTATTTACTTAAATTTCTGATATTTTTTATGTCATTTGTTTGCAGATGGGGTAGCTCAGTAGGTAGAGTGTTGGTCTTGCACTATCAATGTAAATCTCACATAGGTTTAAATCCCATGTAAGTTTTTTTATTTTACTAGCTTGCATTGTTGTTTGTGGCTCAATACCATGTAATGCATATGTCTTTTAACAACAGTAGTCAAGTCTTCCAATGTACTTGTTAGTGAAACCCAATAGATAGCTTTATTTTCTCTGAGTTTTTTCAAGTTTTTTTATGCATATCTTTTACAACTTTTGTAGTAAAGTATTCTAATGACTTGCTTATGACACCCCATAGAATATATCATGTTTAGTACCTTGGACATTGTAGCTTATTGACTTAAATCTCTGATATATTTTATGCATTTCGTGTTTAGACTGGGTAGCTCAGTTGGTAGAGTGTTGTTTTTGCACTATCAATGTACACCTTACATAGGTTTGAATCCCATGTAAGTTTATTTTTATTTTACTAGTCTGCATTGTGGTTTGTGGCTCAATACCATATAATGCATGTCTTTTAACAACAGTAGTCAAGTCTTCCAATGTACTTGTTAGTGAAACCCAATAGATAGCTTTATTTTCTCTTTGTTTCCTCAAATTTTTAATGCACATCTTTTACAACTTTTGTAATAAAGTATTCTAATGACTTGCTTATGACCCCACATAGAATATATCATGTTTAGTACCTTGGACATTGTAGCTTATTTACTTAAATCTCTGATATTTTTTATGTAATTTGTTTGCAGATGGGGTAGCTCAGTAGGTAGAGTGTTGGTCTTGCACTATCAATGTAAATCTCACATAGGTTTAAATCCCATGTAAGTTTTTTTTATTTTACTAGTTTGCATTGTTGTTTGTGGCTCAATACCATGTAATGCATATGTCTTTTAACAACAGTAGTCAAGTCTTCCAATGTACTTGTTAGTGAAACCCAATAGATAGCTTTATTTTCTCTGAGTTTCTTTAAATTTTTTATGCATATCTTTTACAACTTTTGTAGTAAAGTATTCTAATGACTTGCTTATGACACCCCATAGAATATATCATGTTTAGTACCTTGGACATTGTAGCTTATTTACTTAAATCTCTGATATATTTTGTTCTTCTTGTGTTTAGACTGGGTAGCTCAGTTGGTAGAGTGTTGGTCTTGCACTTTCTATGTACACTTAACATAGGTTCAAATCCCATGTAAGTTTATTTTTATTTTACTAGTCTGCATTGTGGTTTGTGGCTCAATACCATGTAATGCATGTCTTTTCACAACAGTAGTCAAGTCTTCCAATGTACTTGTTAGTTAAACCCAATAGATAGCTTTATTTTTTCTTTGTTTCCTCAAATTTTTAATGCATATCTTTTACAACTTTTGTAGTAAAGTATTCTAATGAATTGCTTATGACACCACATAGAATATATCATGTTTAGTACCTTGGACATTGTAGCTTATTGACTTAAAACTCTGATATATTTTGTGCTATTTGTGTTCAGACTGGGTAGATCAATTGGTAGAGTGTTGGTCTTGCACTATCAATGTACACCTCACATAGGTTCGAATCCCATATAAGTTTGTTTTTATTTTACTAGTCCACATTGTGGTTTGTGGCTCAATACCATTTAATGCATATGTCTTTTAACAACAGTAGTCAAGTCTTCCAATGTACTTGTTAGTGAAACCCAATAGATAGCTTTATTTTCTCTTTGTGTCCTCAAATTTTGAATGCACATCTTTTACAACTTTTGTTATAAAGTATTCTAATGACTTGCTTATGACACCCCATTGAATATATCATGTTTAGTACCTTGGACATTGTAGCTTATTTACTTAAATATCTGATATATTTTATGTCTTTTGTTTGCAGATGGGGTAGCTCAGTAGGTAGAGTGTTGTTCTTGCACTATCAATGTCAATCTCACATAGGTTTAAATCCCATATACGTTTTTTTATTTTACTAGTTTGCATTGTAGTTTGTGGCTCAATACCATGAAATGCATATGTCTTTTAACGACAGTAGTCAAGTCTTCCAATGTACTTGTTAGTGAAACCCAATAGATAGCTTTATTTTCTCTGAGTTTCTTCAAATTTTTTATGCATATCTTTTACAACTTTTGTAGTAAAGTATTCTAATGACTTGCTTATGACACCCCATAGAATATATCATGTTTAATACCTTGGACATTGTAGCTTATTGATTTAAATCTCTGATATATTTTGTTTTTTGTGTTCAGACTGGGTAGCTCAGTTGGTAGAGTGTTGGTCTTGTTCTATCAATGTACACCTCACATAGGTTCAAATCCTATGTAAGTTTGTTTTTATTTTACTAGTCTACATTGTGGTTTGTGGCTCAATACCATGTAATGCATGTCTTTTCACAACATTAGTCAAGTCTTCCAATGTACTTGTTAGTGAAACCCAGTAGATAGCTTTATTTTCTCTTTGTTTCCTCAAATTTTTAATGCATATCTTTTACAACTTTTGTAGTAAAGTATTCTAATGACTTGCTTATGACACCACATAGAATATATCATGTGTAGTACCTTGGACATTGTAGCTTATTGACTTAAATCTCTGATATATTTTGTGCAATTTGTGTTCAGACTGGATATCTCAGTTGGTAGAGTGTTGATATTGCACGATCAATGTACACCTCACATAAGTTTGAATACCATGTAAGTTTGTTTTTATTTTACTAGTCTGCATTGTGGTTTGTGGCTCAATACCATTTAATGCATATGTCTTTTAACAACAGTAGTCAAGTCTTCCAATGTACTTGTTAGTGAAACCCAATAGATAGCTTTATTTTCTGTTTGTTTCCTCAAAATTTTTATGCATATCTGTTTCAACTTTTGTAGTAAAGTATTCTAATTACTTGCTTATGACCCCACATAGAATATATCATGTTTAGTACCTTGGACATTGTAGCTTATTTACTTAAATCTCTGATATATATTATGTATATTGTGTTCAGACTGGTTAGCTCAGTTGGTAGAGTGTTGGTCTTGCACTATCAATATACAACTCACATAGGTTCAAATCCCATGTAAGTTTATTTTTATTTTACTAGTCTGCATTGTGGTTTGTGGCTCAATACCATGTAATGCATGTCTTTTAACAACAGTAGTCAAGTCTTCCAATGTACTTGTTAGTGAAACCCAATAGATAGCTTTATTTTCTCTTTGTTTCCTCAAAATTTTTAGGCATATCTGTTACAACTTTTGTAGTAAAGTATTCTAATTACTTGCTTATGACCCCACATAGAATATATCATGTTTAGTACCTTGGACATTGTAGCTTATTTACTTAAATCTCAGATATATTTTAGGCATTTTGTGTTTAGACTGGGTAGCTCAGTTGGTAGAGTGTTGGTCTTGCACTATCGATGTACACCTGACATAGGTTCAAATCCCATGTAAGTTTATTTTTATTTTACTAGTCTGCATTGTGGTTTGTGTCTCAATACCATGTAATGCATGTCTTTTAACAACAGTAGTCAAGTCTTCCAATGTACTTGTTAGTGAAACCCAGTAGATAGCTTTATTTTCTCTTTGTTTCCTCAAATTTTAAATGCATATCTTTTACAACTTTTGTAATAAAGTATTCTAATGACTTGCTTATGACACCCCATTGAATATATCATGTTTAGTACATTGGACATTGTAGCTTATTTACTTAAATTTCTGATATTTTTTATGTCATTTGTTTGCAGATGGGGTAGCTCAGTAGGTAGAGTGTTGGTCTTGCACTATCAATGTAAATCTCACATAGGTTTAAATCCCATGTAAGTTTTTTTATTTTACTAGCTTGCATTGTTGTTTGTGGCTCAATACCATGTAATGCATATGTCTTTTAACAACAGTAGTCAAGTCTTCCAATGTACTTGTTAGTGAAACCCAATAGATAGCTTTATTTTCTCTGAGTTTCTTTAAATTTTTTATGCATATCTTTTACAACTTTTGTAGTAAAGTATTCTAATGACTTGCTTATGACACCCCATAGAATATATCATGTTTAGTACCTTGGACATTGTAGCTTATTTACTTAAATCTCTGATATATTTTGTTCTTATTGTGTTTAGACTGGGTAGCTCAGTTGGTAGAGTGTTGGTCTTGCACTTTCTATGTACACCTAACATAGGTTTGAATCCCATGTAAGTTTGTTTTTATTTTACTAGTCTGCATTGTTGTTTGTGGCTCAATACCATGTAATGCATGTCTTTTCACAACAGTAGTCAAGTCTTCCAATGTACTTGTTAGTGAAACCCAATAGATAGCTTTATTTTTTCTTTGTTTCCTCAAATTTTTAATGCATATCTTTTACAACTTTTGTAGTAAAGTATTCTAATGAATTGCTTATGACACCACATAGAATATATCATGTTTAGTACCTTGGACATTGTAGCTTATTGACTTAAAACTCTGATATATTTTGTGCTATTTGTGTTCAGACTGGGTAGCTCAATTGGTAGAGTGTTGGTCTTGCACTATCAATGTACACCTCACATAGGTTCGAATCCCATGTAAGTTTGTTTTTATTTTACTAGTCCACATTGTGGTTTGTGGCTCAATACCATTTAATGCATATGTCTTTTAACAACAGTAGTCAAGTCTTCCAATGTACTTGTTAGTGAAACCCAATAGATAGCTTTATTTTCTCTTTGTGTCCTCAAATTTTGAATGCACATCTTTTACAACTTTTGTAATAAAGTATTCTAATGACTTGCTTATGACACCCCATTGAATATATCATGTTTAGTACCTTGGACATTGTAGCTTATTTACTTAAATATCTGATATATTTTATGTCTTTTGTTTGCAGATGGGGTAGCTCAGTAGGTAGAGTGTTGTTCTTGCACTATCAATGTCAATCTCACATAGGTTTAAATCCCATATACGTTTTTTTATTTTACTAGTTTGCATTGTAGTTTGTGGCTCAATACCATGAAATGCATATGTCTTTTAACGACAGTAGTCAAGTCTTCCAATGTACTTGTTAGTGAAACCCAATAGATAGCTTTATTTTCTCTGAGTTTCTTCAAATTTTTTATGCATATCTTTTACAACTTTTGTAGTAAAGTATTCTAATGACTTGCTTATGACACCCCATAGAATATATCATGTTTAATACCTTGGACATTGTAGCTTATTGATTTAAATCTCTGATATATTTTGTTTTTTGTGTTCAGACTGGGTAGCTCAGTTGGTAGAGTGTTGGTCTTGTTCTATCAATGTACACCTCACATAGGTTCAAATCCTATGTAAGTTTGTTTTTATTTTACTAGTCTACATTGTGGTTTGTGGCTCAATACCATGTAATGCATGTCTTTTCACAACATTAGTCAAGTCTTCCAATGTACTTGTTAGTGAAACCCAATAGATAGCTTTATTTTCTCTTTGTTTCCTCAAATTTTTAATGCATATCTTTTACAACTTTTGTAGTAAAGTATTCTAATGACTTGCTTATGACACCACATAGAATATATCATGTGTAGTACCTTGGACATTGTAGCTTATTGACTTAAATCTCTGATATATTTTGTGCAATTTGTGTTCAGACTGGATATCTCAGTTGGTAGAGTGTTGATATTGCACGATCAATGTACACCTCACATAAGTTTGAATACCATGTAAGTTTGTTTTTATTTTACTAGTCTGCATTGTGGTTTGTGGCTCAATACCATTTAATGCATATGTCTTTTAACAACAGTAGTCAAGTCTTCCAATGTACTTGTTAGTGAAACCCAATAGATAGCTTTATTTTCTGTTTGTTTCCTCAAAATTTTTATGCATATCTGTTTCAACTTTTGTAGTAAAGTATTCTAATTACTTGCTTATGACCCCACATAGAATATATCATGTTTAGTACCTTGGACATTGTAGCTTATTTACTTAAATCTCTGATATATATTATGTATATTGTGTTCAGACTGGTTAGCTCAGTTGGTAGAGTGTTGGTGTTGCACTATCAATATACAACTCACATAGGTTCAAATCCCATGTAAGTTTATTTTTATTTTACTAGTCTGCATTGTGGTTTGTGGCTCAATACCATGTAATGCATGTGTCTTTTAACAACAGTAGTCAAGTCTTCCAATGTACTTGTTAATGAAACCCAATAGATAGCTTTATTTTCTCTTTGTTTCCTCAAATTTTGAATGCACATCTTTTACAACTTTTGTAATAAAGTATTCTAATGACTTGCTTATGACACCCCATAGAATATATCATGTTTAGTACCTTGGACATTATAGCTTATTTACTTACATCTCTGATATATTTTGTATGCTTTTTGTGTAGACTGGGTAGCTCAGTTGGTAGAGTGTTGGTCTTGCACTATCAATGTACACCTAACGTAGGTTCGAATCCCATGTACGTTTATTTTTATTTTACTAGTCTGCATTGTGGTTTGTGGCTCAATACCATGTAATGCATGTCTTTTAACAACAGTAGTCAAGTCTTCCAATGTACTTGTTTGTGAAACCCAATAGATAGCTTTATTTTCTCTTTGTTTCCTCAAAATTTTTAGGCATATCTGTTACAACTTTTGTAGTAAAGTATTCTAATTACTTGCTTATGACCCCACATAGAATATATCATGTTTAGTACCTTGGACATTGTAGCTTATTTACTTAAATCTCAGATATATTTTAGGCATTTTGTGTTTAGACTGGGTAGCTCAGTTGGTAGAGTGTTGGTCTTGCACTATCGATGTACACCTGACATAGGTTCAAATCCCATGTAAGTTTATTTTTATTTTACTAGTCTGCATTGTGGTTTGTGTCTCAATACCATGTAATGCATGTCTTTTAACAACAGTAGTCAAGTCTTCCAATGTACTTGTTAGTGAAACCCAGTAGATAGCTTTATTTTCTCTTTGTTTCCTCAAATTTTAAATGCATATCTTTTACAACTTTTGTAATAAAGTATTATAATGACTTGCTTATGACACCCCATTGAATATATCATGTTTAGTACATTGGACATTGTAGCTTATTTACTTAAATTTCTGATATTTTTTATGTCATTTGTTTGCAGATGGGGTAGCTCAGTAGGTAGAGTGTTGGTCTTGCACTATCAATGTAAATCTCACATAGGTTTAAATCCCATGTAAGTTTTTTTATTTTACTAGCTTGCATTGTTGTTTGTGGCTCAATACCATGTAATGCATATGTCTTTTAACAACAGTAGTCAAGTCTTCCAATGTACTTGTTAGTGAAACCCAATAGATAGCTTTATTTTCTCTGAGTTTCTTTAAATTTTTTATGCATATCTTTTACAACTTTTGTAGTAAAGTATTCTAATGACTTGCTTATGACACCCCATAGAATATATCATGTTTAGTACCTTGGACATTGTAGCTTATTTACTTAAATCTCTGATATATTTTGTTCTTATTGTGTTTAGACTGGGTAGCTCAGTTGGTAGAGTGTTGGTCTTGCACTATCGATGTACACCTGACATAGGTTCAAATCCCATGTAAGTTTATTTTTATTTTACTAGTCCACATTGTGGTTTGTGGCTCAATACCATTTAATGCATATGTCTTTTAACAACAGTAGTCAAGTCTTCCAATGTACTTGTTAGTGAAACCCAATAGATAGCTTTATTTTCTCTTTGTGTCCTCAAATTTTGAATGCACATCTTTTACAACTTTTGTAATAAAGTATTCTAATGACTTGCTTATGACACCCCATTGAATATATCATGTTTAGTACCTTGGACATTGTAGCTTATTTACTTAAATATCTGATATATTTAATGTCTTTTGTTTGCAGAAGGGGTAGCTCAGTAGGTAGAGTGTTGTTCTTGCACTATCAATGTCAATCTCACATAGGTTTAAATCCCATATACGATTTTTTTATTTTACTAGTTTGCATTGTAGTTTGTGGCTCAATACCATGAAATGCATATGTCTTTTAACGACAGTAGTCAAGTCTTCCAATGTACTTGTTAGTGAAACCCAATAGATAGCTTTATTTTCTATGAGTTTCTTCAAATTTTTTATGCATATCTTTTACAACTTTTGTAGTAAAGTATTCTAATGACTTGCTTATGACACCCCATAGAATATATCATGTTTAATACCTTGGACAGTGTAGCTTATTGATTTAAATCTCTGATATATTTTGTTCTTTTGTGTTCAGACTGGGTAGCTCAGTTGGTAGAGTGTTGGTCTTGTTCTATCAATGTACACCTCACATAGGTTCAAATCCTATGTAAGTTTGTTTTTATTTTACTAGTCTACATTGTGGTTTGTGGCTCAATACCATGTAATGCATGTCTTTTCACAACATTAGTCAAGTCTTCCAATGTACTTGTTAGTGAAACCCAATAGATAGCTTTATTTTCTCTTTGTTTCCTCAAATTTTTAATGCATATCTTTTACAACTTTTGTAGTAAAGTATTCTAATGACTTGCTTATGACACCACATAGAATATATCATGTGTAATACCTTGGACATTGTAGCTTATTGACTTAAATCTCTGATATATTTTGTGCAATTTGTGTTCAGACTGGATATCTCAGTTGGTAGAGTGTCGATATTGCACGATCAATGTACACCTCACATAAGTTCGAATACCATGTAAGTTTGTTTTTATTTTACTAGTCTGCATTGTGGTTTGTGGCTCAATACCATTTAATGCATATGTCTTTTAACAACAGTAGTCAAGTCTTCCAATGTACTTGTTAGTGAAACCCAATAGATAGCTTTATTTTCTCTTTGTTTCCTCAAAATTTTTATGCATATCTGTTTCAACTTTTGTAGTAAAGTATTCTAATTACTTGCTTATGACCCCACATAGAATATATCATGTTTAGTACCTTGGACATTGTAGCTTATTGACTTAAATCTCTGATATATTTTATGCATTTCGTGTTTAGACTGGGTAGCTCAGTTGGTAGAGTGTTGTTTTTGCACTATCAATGTACACCTTACATAGGTTTGAATCCCATGTAAGTTTATTTTTATTTTACTAGTCTGCATTGTGGTTTGTGGCTCAATACCATATAATGCATGTCTTTTAACAACAGTAGTCAAGTCTTCCAATGTACTTGTTAGTGAAACCCAATAGATAGCTTTATTTTCTCTTTGTTTCCTCAAATTTTTAATGCACATCTTTTACAACTTTTGTAATAAAGTATTCTAATGACTTGCTTATGACCCCACATAGAATATATCATGTTTAGTACCTTGGACATTGTAGCTTATTTACTTAAATCTCTGATATTTTTTATGTAATTTGTTTGCAGATGGGGTAGCTCAGTAGGTAGAATGTTGGTCTTGCACTATCAATGTAAATCTCACATAGGTTTAAATCCCATGTAAGTTTTTTTTATTTTACTAGTTTGCATTGTTGTTTGTGGCTCAATACCATGTAATGCATATGTCTTTTAACAACAGTAGTCAAGTCTTCCAATGTACTTGTTAGTGAAACCCAATAGATAGCTTTATTTTCTCTGAGTTTCTTTAAATTTTTTATACATATCTTTTACAACTTTTGTAGTAAAGTATTCTAATGACTTGCTTATGACACCCCATAGAATATATCATGTTTAGTACCTTGGACATTGTAGCTTATTTACTTAAATCTCTGATATATTTTCTTCTTCTTGTGTTTAGACTGGGTAGCTCAGTTGGTAGAGTGTTGGTCTTGCACTTTCTATGTACACTTAACATAGGTTCAAATCCCATGTAAGTTTATTTTTATTTTACTAGTCTGCATTGTGGTTTGTGGCTCAATACCATGTAATGCATGTCTTTTCACAACAGTAGTCAAGTCTTCCAATGTACTTGTTAGTTAAACCCAATAGATAGCTTTATTTTTTCTTTGTTTCCTCAAATTTTTAATGCATATCTTTTACAACTTTTGTAGTAAAGTATTCTAATGAATTGCTTATGACACCACATAGAATATATCATGTTTAGTACCTTGGACATTGTAGCTTATTGACTTAAAACTCTGATATATTTTGTGCTATTTGTGTTCAGACTGGGTAGCTCAATTGGTAGAGTGTTGGTCTTGCACTATCAATGTACACCTCACATAGGTTCGAATCCCATATAAGTTTGTTTTTATTTTACTAGTCCACATTGTGGTTTGTGGCTCAATACCATTTAATGCATATGTCTTTTAACAACAGTAGTCAAGTCTTCCAATGTACTTGTTAGTGAAACCCAATAGATAGCTTTATTTTCTCTTTGTGTCCTCAAATTTTGAATGCACATCTTTTACAACTTTTGTAATAAAGTATTCTAATGACTTGCTTATGACACCCCATTGAATATATCATGTTTAGTAAATTGGACATTGTAGCTTATTTACTTAAATATCTGATATATTTTATGTCTTTTGTTTGCAGATGGGGTAGCTCAGTAGGTAGAGTGTTGTTCTTGCACTATCAATGTCAATCTCACATAGGTTTAAATCCCATATACGTTTTTTTATTTTACTAGTTTGCATTGTAGTTTGTGGCTCAATACCATGAAATGCATATGTCTTTTAACGACAGTAGTCAAGTCTTCCAATGTACTTGTTAGTGAAACCCAATAGATAGCTTTATTTTCTCTGAGTTTCTTCAAATTTTTTATGCATATCTTTTACAACTTTTGTAGTAAAGTATTCTAATGACTTGCTTATGACACCCCATAGAATATATCATGTTTAATACCTTGGACATTGTAGCTTATTGATTTAAATCTCTGATATATTTTGTTTTTTGTGTTCAGACTGGGTAGCTCAGTTGGTAGAGTGTTGGTCTTGTTCTATCAATGTACACCTCACATAGGTTCAAATCCTATGTAAGTTTGTTTTTATTTTACTAGTCTACATTGTGGTTTGTGGCTCAATACCATGTAATGCATGTCTTTTCACAACATTAGTCAAGTCTTCCAATGTACTTGTTAGTGAAACCCAATAGATAGCTTTATTTTCTCTTTGTTTCCTCAAATTTTTAATGCATATCTTTTACAACTTTTGTAGTAAAGTATTCTAATGACTTGCTTATGACACCACATAGAATATATCATGTGTAGTACCTTGGACATTGTAGCTTATTGACTTAAATCTCTGATATATTTTGTGCAATTTGTGTTCAGACTGGATATCTCAGTTGGTAGAGTGTTGATATTGCACGATCAATGTACACCTCACATAAGTTTGAATACCATGTAAGTTTGTTTTTATTTTACTAGTCTGCATTGTGGTTTGTGGCTCAATACCATTTAATGCATATGTCTTTTAACAACAGTAGTCAAGTCTTCCAATGTACTTGTTAGTGAAACCCAATAGATAGCTTTATTTTCTGTTTGTTTCCTCAAAATTTTTATGCATATCTGTTTCAACTTTTGTAGTAAAGTATTCTAATTACTTGCTTATGACCCCACATAGAATATATCATGTTTAGTACCTTGGACATTGTAGCTTATTTACTTAAATCTCTGATATATATTATGTATATTGTGTTCAGACTGGTTAGCTCAGTTGGTAGAGTGTTGGTCTTGCACTATCAATATACAACTCACATAGGTTCAAATCCCATGTAAGTTTATTTTTATTTTACTAGTCTGCATTGTGGTTTGTGGCTCAATACCATGTAATGCATGTGTCTTTTAACAACAGTAGTCAAGTCTTCCAATGTACTTGTTAATGAAACCCAATAGATAGCTTTATTTTCTCTTTGTTTCCTCAAATTTTGAATGCACATCTTTTACAACTTTTGTAATAAAGTATTCTAATGACTTGCTTATGACACCCCATAGAATATATCATGTTTAGTACCTTGGACATTATAGCTTATTTACTTACATCTCTGATATATTTTGTATGCTTTTTGTGCAGACTGGGTAGCTCAGTTGGTAGAGTGTTGGTCTTGCACTATCAATGTACACCTAACGTAGGTTCGAATCCCATGTACGTTTATTTTTATTTTACTAGTCTGCATTGTGGTTTGTGGCTCAATACCATGTAATGCATGTCTTTTAACAACAGTAGTCAAGTCTTCCAATGTACTTGTTAGTGAAACCCAATAGATAGCTTTATTTTCTCTTTGTTTCCTCAAAATTTTTAGGCATATCTGTTACAACTTTTGTAGTAAAGTATTCTAATTACTTGCTTATGACCCCACATAGAATATATCATGTTTAGTACCTTGGACATTGTAGCTTATTTACTTAAATCTCAGATATATTTTAGGCATTTTGTGTTTAGACTGGGTAGCTCGGTTGGTAGAGTGTTGGTCTTGCACTATCGATGTACACCCGACATAGGTTCAAATCCCATGTAAGTTTATTTTTATTTTACTAGTCTGCATTGTGGTTTGTGTCTCAATACCATGTAATGCATGTCTTTTAACAACAGTAGTCAAGTCTTCCAATGTACTTGTTAGTGAAACCCAGTAGATAGCTTTATTTTCTCTTTGTTTCCTCAAATTTTAAATGCATATCTTTTACAACTTTTGTAATAAAGTATTCTAATGACTTGCTTATGACACCCCATTGAATATATCATGTTTAGTACATTGGACATTGTAGCTTATTTACTTAAATTTCTGATATTTTTTATGTCATTTGTTTGCAGATGGGGTAGCTCAGTAGGTAGAGTGTTGGTCTTGCACTATCAATGTAAATCTCACTAGGTTTAAATCCCATGTAAGTTTTTTTATTTTACTAGCTTGCATTGTTGTTTGTGGCTCAATACCATGTAATGCATATGTCTTTTAACAACAGTAGTCAAGTCTTCCAATGTACTTGTTAGTGAAACCCAATAGATAGCTTTATTTTCTCTGAGTTTTTTCAAATTTTTTTATGCATATCTTTTACAACTTTTGTAGTAAAGTATTCTAATGACTTGCTTATGACACCCCATAGAATATATCATGTTTAGTACCTTGGACATTGTAGCTTATTGACTTAAATCTCTGATATATTTTATGCATTTCGTGTTTAGACTGGGTAGCTCAGTTGGTAGAGTGTTGTTTTTGCACTATCAATGTACACCTTACATAGGTTTGAATCCCATGTAAGTTTATTTTTATTTTACTAGTCTGCATTGTGGTTTGTGGCTCAATACCATATAATGCATGTCTTTTAACAACAGTAGTCAAGTCTTCCAATGTACTTGTTAGTGAAACCCAATAGATAGCTTTATTTTCTCTTTGTTTCCTCAAATTTTTAATGCACATCTTTTACAACTTTTGTAATAAAGTATTCTAATGACTTGCTTATGACCCCACATAGAATATATCATGTTTAGTACCTTGGACATTGTAGCTTATTTACTTAAATCTCTGATATTTTTTATGTAATTTGTTTGCAGATGGGGTAGCTCAGTAGGTAGAGTGTTGGTCTTGCACTATCAATGTAAATCTCACATAGGTTTAAATCCCATGTAAGTTTTTTTTATTTTACTAGTTTGCATTGTTGTTTGTGGCTCAATACCATGTAATGCATATGTCTTTTAACAACAGTAGTCAAGTCTTCCAATGTACTTGTTAGTGAAACCCAATAGATAGCTTTATTTTCTCTGAGTTTCTTTAAATTTTTTATGCATATCTTTTACAACTTTTGTAGTAAAGTATTCTAATGACTTGCTTATGACACCCCATAGAATATATCATGTTTAGTACCTTGGACATTGTAGCTTATTTACTTAAATCTCTGATATATTTTGTTCTTCTTGTGTTTAGACTGGGTAGCTCAGTTGGTAGAGTGTTGGTCTTGCACTTTCTATGTACACTTAACATAGGTTCAAATCCCATGTAAGTTTATTTTTATTTTACTAGTCTGCATTGTGGTTTGTGGCTCAATACCATGTAATGCATGTCTTTTCACAACAGTAGTCAAGTCTTCCAAAGTACTTGTTAGTTAAACCCAATAGATAGCTTTATTTTTTCTTTGTTTCCTCAAATTTTTAATGCATATCTTTTACAACTTTTGTAGTAAAGTATTCTAATGAATTGCTTATGACACCACATAGAATATATCATGTTTAGTACCTTGGACATTGTAGCTTATTGACTTAAAACTCTGATATATTTTGTGCTATTTGTGTTCAGACTGGGTAGATCAATTGGTAGAGTGTTGGTCTTGCACTATCAATGTACACCTCACATAGGTTCGAATCCCATATAAGTTTGTTTTTATTTTACTAGTCCACATTGTGGTTTGTGGCTCAATACCATTTAATGCATATGTCTTTTAACAACAGTAGTCAAGTCTTCCAATGTACTTGTTAGTGAAACCCAATAGATAGCTTTATTTTCTCTTTGTGTCCTCAAATTTTGAATGCACATCTTTTACAACTTTTGTTATAAAGTATTCTAATGACTTGCTTATGACACCCCATTGAATATATCATGTTTAGTACCTTGGACATTGTAGCTTATTTACTTAAATATCTGATATATTTTATGTCTTTTGTTTGCAGATGGGGTAGCTCAGTAGGTAGAGTGTTGTTCTTGCACTATCAATGTCAATCTCACATAGGTTTAAATCCCATATACGTTTTTTTATTTTACTAGTTTGCATTGTAGTTTGTGGCTCAATACCATGAAATGCATATGTCTTTTAACGACAGTAGTCAAGTCTTCCAATGTACTTGTTAGTGAAACCCAATAGATAGCTTTATTTTCTCTGAGTTTCTTCAAATTTTTTATGCATATCTTTTACAACTTTTGTAGTAAAGTATTCTAATGACTTGCTTATGACACCCCATAGAATATATCATGTTTAATACCTTGGACATTGTAGCTTATTGATTTAAATCTCTGATATATTTTGTTTTTTGTGTTCAGACTGGGTAGCTCAGTTGGTAGAGTGTTGGTCTTGTTCTATCAATGTACACCTCACATAGGTTCAAATCCTATGTAAGTTTGTTTTTATTTTACTAGTCTACATTGTGGTTTGTGGCTCAATACCATGTAATGCATGTCTTTTCACAACATTAGTCAAGTCTTCCAATGTACTTGTTAGTGAAACCCAATAGATAGCTTTATTTTCTCTTTGTTTCCTCAAATTTTTAATGCATATCTTTTACAACTTTTGTAGTAAAGTATTCTAATGACTTGCTTATGACACCACATAGAATATATCATGTGTAGTACCTTGGACATTGTAGCTTATTGACTTAAATCTCTGATATATTTTGTGCAATTTGTGTTCAGACTGGATATCTCAGTTGGTAGAGTGTTGATATTGCACGATCAATGTACACCTCACATAAGTTTGAATACCATGTAAGTTTGTTTTTATTTTACTAGTCTGCATTGTGGTTTGTGGCTCAATACCATTTAATGCATATGTCTTTTAACAACAGTAGTCAAGTCTTCCAATGTACTTGTTAGTGAAACCCAATAGATAGCTTTATTTTCTGTTTGTTTCCTCAAAATTTTTATGCATATCTGTTTCAACTTTTGTAGTAAAGTATTCTAATTACTTGCTTATGACCCCACATAGAATATATCATGTTTAGTACCTTGGACATTGTAGCTTATTTACTTAAATCTCTGATATATATTATGTATATTGTGTTCAGACTGGTTAGCTCAGTTGGTAGAGTGTTGGTCTTGCACTATCAATATACAACTCACATAGGTTCAAATCCCATGTAAGTTTATTTTTATTTTACTAGTCTGCATTGTGGTTTGTGGCTCAATACCATGTAATGCATGTCTTTTAACAACAGTAGTCAAGTCTTCCAATGTACTTGTTAGTGAAACCCAATAGATAGCTTTATTTTCTCTTTGTTTCCTCAAAATTTTTAGGCATATCTGTTACAACTTTTGTAGTAAAGTATTCTAATTACTTGCTTATGACCCCACATAGAATATATCATGTTTAGTACCTTGGACATTGTAGCTTATTTACTTAAATCTCAGATATATTTTAGGCATTTTGTGTTTAGACTGGGTAGCTCAGTTGGTAGAGTGTTGGTCTTGCACTATCGATGTACACCTGACATAGGTTCAAATCCCATGTAAGTTTATTTTTATTTTACTAGTCTGCATTGTGGTTTGTGTCTCAATACCATGTAATGCATGTCTTTTAACAACAGTAGTCAAGTCTTCCAATGTACTTGTTAGTGAAACCCAGTAGATAGCTTTATTTTCTCTTTGTTTCCTCAAATTTTAAATGCATATCTTTTACAACTTTTGTAATAAAGTATTCTAATGACTTGCTTATGACACCCCATTGAATATATCATGTTTAGTACATTGGACATTGTAGCTTATTTACTTAAATTTCTGATATTTTTTATGTCATTTGTTTGCAGATGGGGTAGCTCAGTAGGTAGAGTGTTGGTCTTGCACTATCAATGTAAATCTCACATAGGTTTAAATCCCATGTAAGTTTTTTTATTTTACTAGCTTGCATTGTTGTTTGTGGCTCAATACCATGTAATGCATATGTCTTTTAACAACAGTAGTCAAGTCTTCCAATGTACTTGTTAGTGAAACCCAATAGATAGCTTTATTTTCTCTGAGTTTCTTTAAATTTTTTATGCATATCTTTTACAACTTTTGTAGTAAAGTATTCTAATGACTTGCTTATGACACCCCATAGAATATATCATGTTTAGTACCTTGGACATTGTAGCTTATTTACTTAAATCTCTGATATATTTTGTTCTTATTGTGTTTAGACTGGGTAGCTCAGTTGGTAGAGTGTTGGTCTTGCACTTTCTATGTACACCTAACATAGGTTTGAATCCCATGTAAGTTTGTTTTTATTTTACTAGTCTGCATTGTTGTTTGTGGCTCAATACCATGTAATGCATGTCTTTTCACAACAGTAGTCAAGTCTTCCAATGTACTTGTTAGTGAAACCCAATAGATAGCTTTATTTTTTCTTTGTTTCCTCAAATTTTTAATGCATATCTTTTACAACTTTTGTAGTAAAGTATTCTAATGAATTGCTTATGACACCACATAGAATATATCATGTTTAGTACCTTGGACATTGTAGCTTATTGACTTAAAACTCTGATATATTTTGTGCTATTTGTGTTCAGACTGGGTAGCTCAATTGGTAGAGTGTTGGTCTTGCACTATCAATGTACACCTCACATAGGTTCGAATCCCATGTAAGTTTGTTTTTATTTTACTAGTCCACATTGTGGTTTGTGGCTCAATACCATTTAATGCATATGTCTTTTAACAACAGTAGTCAAGTCTTCCAATGTACTTGTTAGTGAAACCCAATAGATAGCTTTATTTTCTCTTTGTGTCCTCAAATTTTGAATGCACATCTTTTACAACTTTTGTAATAAAGTATTCTAATGACTTGCTTATGACACCCCATTGAATATATCATGTTTAGTACCTTGGACATTGTAGCTTATTTACTTAAATATCTGATATATTTTATGTCTTTTGTTTGCAGATGGGGTAGCTCAGTAGGTAGAGTGTTGTTCTTGCACTATCAATGTCAATCTCACATAGGTTTAAATCCCATATACGTTTTTTTATTTTACTAGTTTGCATTGTAGTTTGTGGCTCAATACCATGAAATGCATATGTCTTTTAACGACAGTAGTCAAGTCTTCCAATGTACTTGTTAGTGAAACCCAATAGATAGCTTTATTTTCTCTGAGTTTCTTCAAATTTTTTATGCATATCTTTTACAACTTTTGTAGTAAAGTATTCTAATGACTTGCTTATGACACCCCATAGAATATATCATGTTTAATACCTTGGACATTGTAGCTTATTGATTTAAATCTCTGATATATTTTGTTTTTTGTGTTCAGACTGGGTAGCTCAGTTGGTAGAGTGTTGGTCTTGTTCTATCAATGTACACCTCACATAGGTTCAAATCCTATGTAAGTTTGTTTTTATTTTACTAGTCTACATTGTGGTTTGTGGCTCAATACCATGTAATGCATGTCTTTTCACAACATTAGTCAAGTCTTCCAATGTACTTGTTAGTGAAACCCAATAGATAGCTTTATTTTCTCTTTGTTTCCTCAAATTTTTAATGCATATCTTTTACAACTTTTGTAGTAAAGTATTCTAATGACTTGCTTATGACACCACATAGAATATATCATGTGTAGTACCTTGGACATTGTAGCTTATTGACTTAAATCTCTGATATATTTTGTGCAATTTGTGTTCAGACTGGATATCTCAGTTGGTAGAGTGTTGATATTGCACGATCAATGTACACCTCACATAAGTTTGAATACCATGTAAGTTTGTTTTTATTTTACTAGTCTGCATTGTGGTTTGTGGCTCAATACCATGTAATGCATATGTCTTTTAACAACAGTAGTCAAGTCTTCCAATGTACTTGTTAATGAAACCCAATAGATAGCTTTATTTTCTCTTTGTTTCCTCAAATTTTGAATGCACATCTTTTACAACTTTTGTAATAAAGTATTCTAATGACTTGCTTATGACACCCCATAGAATATATCATGTTTAGTACCTTGGACATTATAGCTTATTTACTTACATCTCTGATATATTTTGTATGTTTTTTGTGCAGACTGGGTAGCTCAGTTGGTAGAGTGTTGGTCTTGCACTATCAATGTACACTTAACGTAGGTTCGAATCCCATGTACGTTTATTTTTATTTTACTAGTCTGCATTGTGGTTTGTGGCTCAATACCATGTAATGCATGTCTTTTCACAACAGTAGTCAAGTCTTCCAATGTACTTGTTAGTGAAACCCAATAGATAGCTTTATTTTCTCTTTGTTTCCTCAAAATTTTTAGGCATATCTGTTACAACTTTTGTAGTAAAGTATTCTAATTACTTGCTTATGACCCCACATAGAATATATCATGTTTAGTACCTTGGACATTGTAGCTTATTTACTTAAATCTCAGATATATTTTATGCATTTTGTGTATAGACTGGGTAGCTCAATTGGTAGAGTGTTGGTCTTGCACTATCGATGTACACCACACATAGGTTCAAATCCCATGTAAGTTTATTTTTATTTTACTAGTCTGCATTGTGGTTTGTGTCTCAATACCATGTAATGCATGTCTTTTAACAACAGTAGTCAAGTCTTCCAATGTACTTGTTAGTTAAACCCAATAGATAGCTTTATTTTCTCTTTGTTTCCTCAAATTTTGAATGCACATCTTTTACAACTTTTGTAATAAAGTATTCTAATGACTTGCTTATGACACCACATAGAATTTATCATGTTTAGTACCTTGGACATTGTAGCTTATTGACTTAAATCTCTGATATATTTTGTGCTATTTGTGTTCAGACTGGGTATCTCAGTTGGTATAGTGTTGGTCTTGCATTATCAATGTACACCTCACATAGGTTCGAATCCCATGTAAGTTTGTTTTCATTTTACTATTCTGCATTGTGGTTTGTGGCTCAATACCATTTAATGCATATGTATTTTAACAACAGTAGTCAAGTCTTCCAATGTACTTGTTAGTGAAACCCAATAGATAGCTTTATTTTCTCTTTGTTTCCTCAAATTTTGAATGCATAACTTTTACAACTTTTGTAGTAAAGTATTCTAATGATTTGCTTATGACACGCCATAGAATATATCATGTTTAGTACCTTGGACATTGTAGATTATTTGCTTAAATCTCTGATATATTTTGTTCTTTTCGTGTTCAGACTGGGTAGCTCAGTTGGTAGAGTGTTGTTTTTGCACTATCAATGTAAATCTCACATAGGTTTAAATCCCATGTAAGTTTTTTTTTTTTTACTAGTTTGCATATTGGTTTGTGGCTCAATACCATGTAATGCATATGTCTTTTAACAACAGTAGTCAAGTCTTCCAATGTACTTGTTAGTGAAACCCAGTAGATAGCTTTATTTTCTCTTTGTTTCCTCAAATTTTGAATGCATATCTTTTACAACTTTTGTAGTAAAGTATTCTAATGACTTGCTTATGACACCCCATAGAATATATCATGTTTAATACCTTGGACATTGTAGCTTATTGATTTAAATCTCTGATATATTTTGTTCTTTTCTGTTCAGACTGGGTGGCTCGGTTGGTAGAGTGTTGGTCTTGTTCTATCAATGTACACATAACATAGGTTCGAATCCTATGTAAGTTTTTTTTATTTTACTATTCTGCATTGTGGTTTGTGGCTCAATACCATTTAATGCATATGTTTTTTAACAACAGTAGTCAAGTTTTCCAATGTACTTGTTAGTGAAAACCAATTGATAGCTTTATTTTCTCTTTGTTTCCTCAAATTTTGAATGCATATCTTTTACAACTTTTGTAGTAAAGTATTCTAATGATTTGCTTATGACACCCCATAGAATATATCATGTTTAGTACCTTGGACATTGTAGCGTATTCACTTAAATCTCTGATATATTTTGTTCCTTTTGTGTTCAGACTGGGTAGCTCAGTTGTTAGAGTGTTGTTTTTGCACTATCAATGTAAATCTCACATAGGTTTAAATCCCATGTAAGTTTTTTTTATTTTACTAGTTTGCATTGTGGTTTGTGGCTCAATACCATGTAATGCATATGTATTTTAACAACAGTAGTCAAGTCTTCCAATGTACTTGTTAGTGAAACCCAATAGATAGCTTTATTTTCTCTGAGTTTTTTCAAATTTTTTTATGCATATCTTTTACAACTTTTGTAGTAAAGTATTCTAATGACTTGCTTATGACACCCCATAGAATATATCATGTTTAGTACCTTGGACATTGTAGCTTATTGACTTAAATCTCTGATATATTTTATGCATTTCGTGTTTAGACTGGGTAGCTCAGTTGGTAGAGTGTTGTTTTTGCACTATCAATGTACACCTTACATAGGTTTGAATCCCATGTAAGTTTATTTTTATTTTACTAGTCTGCATTGTGGTTTGTGGCTCAATACCATGTAATGCATGTCTTTTAACAACAGTAGTCAAGTCTTCCAATGTACTTGTTAGTGAAACCCAATAGATAGCTTTATTTTCTCTTTGTTTCCTCAAATTTTTAATGCACATCTTTTACAACTTTTGTAATAAAGTATTCTAATGACTTGCTTATGACCCCACATAGAATATATCATGTTTAGTACCTTGGACATTGTAGCTTATTTACTTAAATCTCTGATATTTTTTATGTAATTTGTTTGCAGATGGGGTAGCTCAGTAGGTAGAGTGTTGGTCTTGCACTATCAATGTAAATCTCACATAGGTTTAAATCCCATGTAAGTTTTTTTTATTTTACTAGTTTGCATTGTTGTTTGTGGCTCAATACCATGTAATGCATATGTCTTTTAACAACAGTAGTCAAGTCTTCCAATGTACTTGTTAGTGAAACCCAATAGATAGCTTTATTTTCTCTGAGTTTCTTTAAATTTTTTATGCATATCTTTTACAACTTTTGTAGTAAAGTATTCTAATGACTTGCTTATGACACCCCATAGAATATATCATGTTTAGTACCTTGGACATTGTAGCTTATTTACTTAAATCTCTGATATATTTTGTTCTTCTTGTGTTTAGACTGGGTAGCTCAGTTGGTAGAGTGTTGGTCTTGCACTTTCTATGTACACTTAACATAGGTTCGAATCCCATGTAAGTTTATTTTTATTTTACTAGTCTGCATTGTGGTTTGTGGCTCAATACCATGTAATGCATGTCTTTTCACAACAGTAGTCAAGTCTTCCAATGTACTTGTTAGTTAAACCCAATAGATAGCTTTATTTTTTCTTTGTTTCCTCAAATTTTTAATGCATATCTTTTACAACTTTTGTAGTAAAGTATTCTAATGAATTGCTTATGACACCACATAGAATATATCATGTTTAGTACCTTGGACATTGTAGCTTATTGACTTAAAACTCTGATATATTTTGTGCTATTTGTGTTCAGACTGGGTAGCTCAATTGGTAGAGTGTTGGTCTTGCACTATCAATGTACACCTCACATAGGTTCGAATCCCATATAAGTTTGTTTTTATTTTACTAGTCCACATTGTGGTTTGTGGCTCAATACCATTTAATGCATATGTCTTTTAACAACAGTAGTCAAGTCTTCCAATGTACTTGTTAGTGAAACCCAATAGATAGCTTTATTTTCTCTTTGTGTCCTCAAATTTTGAATGCACATCTTTTACAACTTTTGTAATAAAGTATTCTAATGACTTGCTTATGACACCCCATTGAATATATCATGTTTAGTACCTTGGACATTGTAGCTTATTTACTTAAATATCTGATATATTTTATGTCTTTTGTTTGCAGATGGGGTAGCTCAGTAGGTAGAGTGTTGTTCTTGCACTATCAATGTCAATCTCACATAGGTTTAAATCCCATATACGTTTTTTTATTTTACTAGTTTGCATTGTAGTTTGTGGCTCAATACCATGAAATGCATATGTCTTTTAACGACAGTAGTCAAGTCTTCCAATGTACTTGTTAGTGAAACCCAATAGATAGCTTTATTTTCTCTGAGTTTCTTTAAATTTTTTATGCATATCTTTTACAACTTTTGTAGTAAAGTATTCTAATGACTTGCTTATGACACCCCATAGAATATATCATGTTTAATACCTTGGACATTGTAGCTTATTGATTTAAATCTCTGATATATTTTGTTTTTTTGTGTTCAGACTGGGTAGCTCAGTTGGTAGAGTGTTGGTCTTGTTCTATCAATGTACACCTCACATAGGTTCAAATCCTATGTAAGTTTGTTTTTATTTTACTAGTCTACATTGTGGTTTGTGGCTCAATACCATGTAATGCATGTCTTTTCACAACATTAGTCAAGTCTTCCAATGTACTTGTTAGTGAAACCCAATAGATAGCTTTATTTTCTCTTTGTTTCCTCAAATTTTTAATGCATATCTTTTACAACTTTTGTAGTAAAGTATTCTAATGACTTGCTTATGACACCACATAGAATATATCATGTGTAGTACCTTGGACATTGTAGCTTATTGACTTAAATCTCTGATATATTTTGTGCAATTTGTGTTCAGACTGGATATCTCAGTTGGTAGAGTGTTGATATTGCACGATCAATGTACACCTCACATAAGTTTGAATACCATGTAAGTTTGTTTTTATTTTACTAGTCTGCATTGTGGTTTGTGGCTCAATACCATTTAATGCATATGTCTTTTAACAACAGTAGTCAAGTCTTCCAATGTACTTGTTAGTGAAACCCAATAGATAGCTTTATTTTCTGTTTGTTTCCTCAAAATTTTTATGCATATCTGTTTCAACTTTTGTAGTAAAGTATTCTAATTACTTGCTTATGACCCCACATAGAATATATCATGTTTAGTACCTTGGACATTGTAGCTTATTTACTTAAATCTCTGATATATATTATGTATATTGTGTTCAGACTGGTTAGCTCAGTTGGTAGAGTGTTGGTCTTGCACTATCAATATACAACTCACATAGGTTCAAATCCCATGTAAGTTTATTTTTATTTTACTAGTCTGCATTGTGGTTTGTGGCTCAATACCATGTAATGCATGTGTCTTTTAACAACAGTAGTCAAGTCTTCCAATGTACTTGTTAATGAAACCCAATAGATAGCTTTATTTTCTCTTTGTTTCCTCAAATTTTGAATGCACATCTTTTACAACTTTTGTAATAAAGTATTCTAATGACTTGCTTATGACACCCCATAGAATATATCATGTTTAGTACCTTGGACATTATAGCTTATTTACTTACATCTCTGATATATTTTGTATGCTTTTTGTGCAGACTGGGTAGCTCAGTTGGTAGAGTGTTGGTCTTGCACTATCAATGTACACCTAACGTAGGTTCGAATCCCATGTACGTTTATTTTTATTTTACTAGTCTGCATTGTGGTTTGTGGCTCAATACCATGTAATGCATGTCTTTTAACAACAGTAGTCAAGTCTTCCAATGTACTTGTTAGTGAAACCCAATAGATAGCTTTATTTTCTCTTTGTTTCCTCAAAATTTTTAGGCATATCTGTTACAACTTTTGTAGTAAAGTATTCTAATTACTTGCTTATGACCCCACATAGAATATATCATGTTTAGTACCTTGGACATTGTAGCTTATTTACTTAAATCTCAGATATATTTTAGGCATTTTGTGTTTAGACTGGGTAGCTCAGTTGGTAGCGTGTTGGTCTTGCACTATCGATGTACACCTGACATAGGTTCAAATCCCATGTAAGTTTATTTTTATTTTACTAGTCTGCATTGTGGTTTGTGTCTCAATACCATGTAATGCATGTCTTTTAACAACAGTAGTCAAGTCTTCCAATGTACTTGTTAGTGAAACCCAGTAGATAGCTTTATTTTCTCTTTGTTTCCTCAAATTTTAAATGCATATCTTTTACAACTTTTGTAATAAAGTATTCTAATGACTTGCTTATGACACCCCATTGAATATATCATGTTTAGTACATTGGACATTGTAGCTTATTTACTTAAATTTCTGATATTTTTTATGTCATTTGTTTGCAGATGGGGTAGCTCAGTAGGTAGAGTGTTGGTCTTGCACTATCAATGTAAATCTCACATAGGTTTAAATCCCATGTAAGTTTTTTTATTTTACTAGCTTGCATTGTTGTTTGTGGCTCAATACCATGTAATGCATATGTCTTTTAACAACAGTAGTCAAGTCTTCCAATGTACTTGTTAGTGAAACCCAATAGATAGCTTTATTTTCTCTGAGTTTCTTTAAATTTTTTATGCATATCTTTTACAACTTTTGTAGTAAAGTATTCTAATGACTTGCTTATGACACCCCATAGAATATATCATGTTTAGTACCTTGGACATTGTAGCTTATTTACTTAAATCTCTGATATATTTTGTTCTTATTGTTTTTAGACTGGGTAGCTCAGTTGGTAGAGTGTTGGTCTTGCACTTTCTATGTACACCTAACATAGGTTTGAATCCCATGTAAGTTTGTTTTTATTTTACTAGTCTGCATTGTTGTTTGTGGCTCAATACCATGTAATGCATGTCTTTTCACAACAGTAGTCAAGTCTTCCAATGTACTTGTTAGTGAAACCCAATAGATAGCTTTATTTTTTCTTTGTTTCCTCAAATTTTTAATGCATATCTTTTACAACTTTTGTAGTAAAGTATTCTAATGAATTGCTTATGACACCACATAGAATATATCATGTTTATTACCTTGGACATTGTAGCTTATTGACTTAAAACTCTGATATATTTTGTGCTATTTGTGTTCAGACTGGGTAGCTCAATTGGTAGAGTGTTGGTCTTGCACTATCAATGTACACCTCACATAGGTTCGAATCCCATGTAAGTTTGTTTTTATTTTACTAGTCCACATTGTGGTTTGTGGCTCAATACCATTTAATGCATATGTCTTTTAACAACAGTAGTCAAGTCTTCCAATGTACTTGTTAGTGAAACCCAATAGATAGCTTTATTTTCTCTTTGTGTCCTCAAATTTTGAATGCACATCTTTTACAACTTTTGTAATAAAGTATTCTAATGACTTGCTTATGACACCCCATTGAATATATCATGTTTAGTACCTTGGACATTGTAGCTTATTTACTTAAATATCTGATATATTTTATGTCTTTTGTTTGCAGATGGGGTAGCTCAGTAGGTAGAGTGTTGTTCTTGCACTATCAATGTCAATCTCACATAGGTTTAAATCCCATATACGTTTTTTTATTTTACTAGTTTGCATTGTAGTTTGTGGCTCAATACCATGAAATGCATATGTCTTTTAACGACAGTAGTCAAGTCTTCCAATGTACTTGTTAGTGAAACCCAATAGATAGCTTTATTTTCTCTGAGTTTCTTCAAATTTTTTATGCATATCTTTTACAACTTTTGTAGTAAAGTATTCTAATGACTTGCTTATGACACCCCATAGAATATATCATGTTTAATACCTTGGACATTGTAGCTTATTGATTTAAATCTCTGATATATTTTGTTTTTTGTGTTCAGACTGGGTAGCTCAGTTGGTAGAGTGTTGGTCTTGTTCTATCAATGTACACCTCACATAGGTTCAAATCCTATGTAAGTTTGTTTTTATTTTACTAGTCTACATTGTGGTTTGTGGCTCAATACCATGTAATGCATGTCTTTTCACAACATTAGTCAAGTCTTCCAATGTACTTGTTAGTGAAACCCAATAGATAGCTTTATTTTCTCTTTGTTTCCTCAAATTTTTAATGCATATCTTTTACAACTTTTGTAGTAAAGTATTCTAATGACTTGCTTATGACACCACATAGAATATATCATGTGTAGTACCTTGGACATTGTAGCTTATTGACTTAAATCTCTGATATATTTTGTGCAATTTGTGTTCAGACTGGATATCTCAGTTGGTAGAGTGTTGATATTGCACGATCAATGTACACCTCACATAAGTTTGAATACCATGTAAGTTTGTTTTTATTTTACTAGTCTGCATTGTGGTTTGTGGCTCAATACCATTTAATGCATATGTCTTTTAACAACAGTAGTCAAGTCTTCCAATGTACTTGTTAGTGAAACCCAATAGATAGCTTTATTTTCTGTTTTTTCCTCAAAATTTTTATGCATATCTGTTTCAACTTTTGTAGTAAAGTATTCTAATTACTTGCTTATGACCCCACATAGAATATATCATGTTTAGTACCTTGGACATTGTAGCTTATTTACTTAAATCTCTGATATATATTATGTATATCGTGTTCAGACTGGTTAGCTCAGTTGGTAGAGTGTTGGTCTTGCACTATCAATATACAACTCACATAGGTTCAAATCCCATGTAAGTTTATTTTTATTTTACTAGTCTGCATTGTGGTTTGTGGCTCAATACCATGTAATGCATGTGTCTTTTAACAACAGTAGTCAAGTCTTCCAATGTACTTGTTAATGAAACCCAATAGATAGCTTTATTTTCTCTTTGTTTCCTCAAATTTTGAATGCACATCTTTTACAACTTTTGTAATAAAGTATTCTAATGACTTGCTTATGACACCCCATAGAATATATCATGTTTAGTACCTTGGACATTATAGCTTATTTACTTACATCTCTGATATATTTTGTATGCTTTTTGTGCAGACTGGGTAGCTCAGTTGGTAGAGTGTTGGTCTTGCACTATCAATGTACACCTAACGTAGGTTCGACTCCTATGTACGTTTATTTTTATTTTACTAGTCTGCATTGTGGTTTGTGGCTCAATACCATGTAATGCATGTCTTTTAACAACAGTAGTCAAGTCTTCCAATGTACTTGTTAGTGAAACCCAATAGATAGCTTTATTTTCTCTTTGTTTCCTCAAAATTTTTAGGCATATCTGTTACAACTTTTGTAGTAAAGTATTCTAATTACTTGCTTATGACCCCACATAGAATATATCATGTTTAGTACCTTGGACATTGTAGCTTATTTACTTAAATCTCAGATATATTTTAGGCATTTTGTGTTTAGACTGGGTAGCTCAGTTGGTAGAGTGTTGGTCTTGCACTATCGATGTACACCTGACATAGGTTCAAATCCCATGTAAGTTTATTTTTATTTTACTAGTCTGCATTGTGGTTTGTGTCTCAATACCATGTAATGCATGTCTTTTAACAACAGTAGTCAAGTCTTCCAATGTACTTGTTAGTGAAACCCAGTAGATAGCTTTATTTTCTCTTTGTTTCCTCAAATTTTAAATGCATATCTTTTACAACTTTTGTAATAAAGTATTCTAATGACTTGCTTATGACACCCCATTGAATATATCATGTTTAGTACATTGGACATTGTAGCTTATTTACTTAAATTTCTGATATTTTTTACGTCATTTGTTTGCAGATGGGGTAGCTCAGTAGGTAGAGTGTTGGTCTTGCACTATCAATGTAAATCTCACATAGGTTTAAATCCCATGTAAGTTTTTTTATTTTACTAGCTTGCATTGTTGTTTGTGGCTCAATACCATGTAATGCATATGTCTTTTAACAACAGTAGTCAAGTCTTCCAATGTACTTGTTAGTGAAACCCAATAGATAGCTTTATTTTCTCTGAGTTTCTTTAAATTTTTTATGCATATCTTTTACAACTTTTGTAGTAAAGTATTCTAATGACTTGCTTATGACACCACATAGAATATATCATGTTTAGTACCTTGGACATTGTAGCTTATTGACTTAAAACTCTGATATATTTTGTGCTATTTGTGTTCAGACTGGGTAGCTCAATTGGTAGAGTGTTGGTCTTGCACTATCAATGTACACCTCACATAGGTTCGAATCCCTTGTAAGTTTGTTTTTATTTTACTAGTCCACATTGTGGTTTGTGGCTCAATACCATTTAATGCATATGTCTTTTAACAACAGTAGTCAAGTCTTCCAATGTACTTGTTAGTGAAACCCAATAGATAGCTTTATTTTCTCTTTGTGTCCTCAAATTTTGAATGCACATCTTTTACAACTTTTGTAATAAAGTATTCTAATGACTTGCTTATGACACCCCATTGAATATATCATGTTTAGTACCTTGGACATTGTAGCTTATTTACTTAAATATCTGATATATTTTATGTCTTTTGTTTGCAGATGGGGTAGCTCAGTAGGTAGAGTGTTGTTCTTGCACTATCAATGTCAATCTCACATAGGTTTAAATCCCATATACGTTTTTTTATTTTACTAGTTTGCATTGTAGTTTGTGGCTCAATACCATGAAATGCATATGTCTTTTAACGACAGTAGTCAAGTCTTCCAATGTACTTGTTAGTGAAACCCAATAGATAGCTTTATTTTCTCTGAGTTTCTTCAAATTTTTTATGCATATCTTTTACAACTTTTGTAGTAAAGTATTCTAATGACTTGCTTATGACACCCCATAGAATATATCATGTTTAATACCTTGGACATTGTAGCTTATTGATTTAAATCTCTGATATATTTTGTTTTTTTGTGTTCAGACTGGGTAGCTCAGTTGGTAGAGTGTTGGTCTTGTTCTATCAATGTACACCTCACATAGGTTCAAATCCTATGTAAGTTTGTTTTTATTTTACTAGTCTACATTGTGGTTTGTGGCTCAATACCATGTAATGCATGTCTTTTCACAACATTAGTCAAGTCTTCCAATGTACTTGTTAGTGAAACCCAATAGATAGCTTTATTTTCTCTTTGTTTCCTCAAATTTTTAATGCATATCTTTTACAACTTTTGTAGTAAAGTATTCTAATGACTTGCTTATGACACCACATAGAATATATCATGTGTAGTACCTTGGACATTGTAGCTTATTGACTTAAATCTCTGATATATTTTGTGCAATTTGTGTTCAGACTGGATATCTCAGTTGGTAGAGTGTTGATATTGCACGATCAATGTACACCTCACATAAGATTAAATACCATGTAAGTTTGTTTTTATTTTACTAGTCTGCATTGTGGTTTGTGGCTCAATACCATTTAATGCATATGTCTTTTAACAACAGTAGTCAAGTCTTCCAATGTACTTGTTAGTGAAACCCAATAGATAGCTTTATTTTCTGTTTGTTTCCTCAAAATTTTTATGCATATCTGTTTCAACTTTTGTAGTAAAGTATTCTAATTACTTGCTTATGACCCCACATAGAATATATCATGTTTAGTACCTTGGACATTGTAGCTTATTTACTTAAATCTCTGATATATATTATGTATCTTGTGTTTAGACTGGTTAGCTCAGTTGGTAGAGTGTTGGTCTTGCACTATCAATATACAACTCACATAGGTTCAAATCCCATGTAAGTTTATTTTTATTTTACTAGTCTGCATTGTGGTTTGTGGCTCAATACCATGTAATGCATGTGTCTTTTAACAACAGTAGTCAAGTCTTCCAATGTACTTGTTAATGAAACCCAATAGATAGCTTTATTTTCTCTTTGTTTCCTCAAATTTTGAATGCACATCTTTTACAACTTTTGTAATAAAGTATTCTAATGACTTGCTTATGACACCCCATAGAATATATCATGTTTAGTACCTTGGACATTATAGCTTATTTACTTACATCTCTGATATATTTTGTATGCTTTTTGTGCAGACTGGGTAGCTCAGTTGGTAGAGTGTTGGTCTTGCACTATCAATGTACACCTAACGTAGGTTCGAATCCCATGTACGTTTATTTTTATTTTACTAGTCTGCATTGTGGTTTGTGGCTCAATACCATGTAATGCATGTCTTTTAACAACAGTAGTCAAGTCTTCCAATGTACTTGTTAGTGAAACCCAATAGATAGCTTTATTTTCTCTTTGTTTCCTCAAAATTTTTAGGCATATCTGTTACAACTTTTGTAGTAAAGTATTCTAATTACTTGCTTATGACCCCACATAGAATATATCATGTTTAGTACCTTGGACATTGTAGCTTATTTACTTAAATCTCAGATATATTTTAGGCATTTTGTGTTTAGACTGGGTAGCTCAGTTGGTAGAGTGTTGGTCTTGCACTATCGATGTACACCTGACATAGGTTCAAATCCCATGTAAGTTTATTTTTATTTTACTAGTCTGCATTGTGGTTTGTGTCTCAATACCATGTAATGCATGTCTTTTAACAACAGTAGTCAAGTCTTCCAATGTACTTGTTAGTGAAACCCAGTAGATAGCTTTATTTTCTCTTTGTTTCCTCAAATTTTAAATGCATATCTTTTACAACTTTTGTAATAAAGTATTCTAATGACTTGCTTATGACACCCCATTGAATATATCATGTTTAGTACATTGGACATTGTAGCTTATTTACTTAAATTTCTGATATTTTTTACGTCATTTGTTTGCAGATGGGGTAGCTCAGTAGGTAGAGTGTTGGTCTTGCACTATCAATGTAAATCTCACATAGGTTTAAATCCCATGTAAGTTTTTTTATTTTACTAGCTTGCATTGTTGTCTGTGGCTCAATACCATGTAATGCATATGTCTTTTAACAACAGTAGTCAAGTCTTCCAATGTACTTGTTAGTGAAACCCAATAGATAGCTTTATTTTCTCTGAGTTTCTTTAAATTTTTTATGCATATCTTTTACAACTTTTGTAGTAAAGTATTCTAATGACTTGCTTATGACACCCCATAGAATATATCATGTTTAGTACCTTGGACATTGTAGCTTATTTACTTAAATCTCTGATATATTTTGTTCTTATTGTGTTTAGACTGGGTAGCTCAGTTGGTAGAGTGTTGGTCTTGCACTTTCTATGTACACCTAACATAGGTTTGAATCCCATGTAAGTTTGTTTTTATTTTACTAGTCTGCATTGTTGTTTGTGGCTCAATACCATGTAATGCATGTCTTTTCACAACAGTAGTCAAGTCTTCCAATGTACTTGTTAGTTAAACCCAATAGATAGCTTTATTTTTTCTTTGTTTCCTCAAATTTTTAATGCATATCTTTTACAACTTTTGTAGTAAAGTATTCTAATGAATTGCTTATGACACCACATAGAATATATCATGTTTAGTACCTTGGACATTGTAGCTTATTGACTTAAAACTCTGATATATTTTGTGCTATTTGTGTTCAGACTGGGTAGCTCAATTGGTAGAGTGTTGGTCTTGCACTATCAATGTACACCTCACATAGGTTCGAATCCCTTGTAAGTTTGTTTTTATTTTACTAGTCCACATTGTGGTTTGTGGCTCAATACCATTTAATGCATATGTCTTTTAACAACAGTAGTCAAGTCTTCCAATGTACTTGTTAGTGAAACCCAATAGATAGCTTTATTTTCTCTTTGTGTCCTCAAATTTTGAATGCACATCTTTTACAACTTTTGTAATAAAGTATTCTAATGACTTGCTTATGACACCCCATTGAATATATCATGTTTAGTACCTTGGACATTGTAGCTTATTTACTTAAATAGCTGATATATTTTATGTCTTTTGTTTGCAGATGGGGTAGCTCAATAGGTAGAGTGTTGTTCTTGCACTATCAATGTCAATCTCACATAGGTTTAAATCCCATATACGTTTTTTTATTTTACTAGTTTGCATTGTAGTTTGTGGCTCAATACCATGAAATGCATATGTCTTTTAACGACAGTAGTCAAGTCTTCCAATGTACTTGTTAGTGAAACCCAATAGATAGCTTTATTTTCTCTGAGTTTCTTCAAATTTTTTATGCATATCTTTTACAACTTTTGTAGTAAAGTATTCTAATGACTTGCTTATGACACCCCATAGAATATATCATGTTTAATACCTTGGACATTGTAGCTTATTGATTTAAATCTCTGATATATTTTGTTTTTTTGTGTTCAGACTGGGTAGCTCAGTTGGTAGAGTGTTGGTCTTGTTCTATCAATGTACACCTCACATAGGTTCAAATCCTATGTAAGTTTGTTTTTATTTTACTAGTCTACATTGTGGTTTGTGGCTCAATACCATGTAATGCATGTCTTTTCACAACATTAGTCAAGTCTTCCAATGTACTTGTTAGTGAAACCCAATAGATAGCTTTATTTTCTCTTTGTTTCCTCAAATTTTTAATGCATATCTTTTACAACTTTTGTAGTAAAGTATTCTAATGACTTGCTTATGACACCACATAGAATATATCATGTGTAGTACCTTGGACATTGTAGCTTATTGACTTAAATCTCTGATATATTTTGTGCAATTTGTGTTCAGACTGGATATCTCAGTTGGTAGAGTGTTGATATTGCACGATCAATGTACACCTCACATAAGATTAAATACCATGTAAGTTTGTTTTTATTTTACTAGTCTGCATTGTGGTTTGTGGCTCAATACCATTTAATGCATATGTCTTTTAACAACAGTAGTCAAGTCTTCCAATGTACTTGTTAGTGAAACCCAATAGATAGCTTTATTTTCTGTTTGTTTCCTCAAAATTTTTATGCATATCTGTTTCAACTTTTGTAGTAAAGTATTCTAATTACTTGCTTATGACCCCACATAGAATATATCATGTTTAGTACCTTGGACATTGTAGCTTATTTACTTAAATCTCTGATATATATTATGTATCTTGTGTTTAGACTGGTTAGCTCAGTTGGTAGAGTGTTGGTCTTGCACTATCAATATACAACTCACATAGGTTCAAATCCCATGTAAGTTTATTTTTATTTTACTAGTCTGCATTGTGGTTTGTGGCTCAATACCATGTAATGCATGTGTCTTTTAACAACAGTAGTCAAGTCTTCCAATGTACTTGTTAATGAAACCCAATAGATAGCTTTATTTTCTCTTTGTTTCCTCAAATTTTGAATGCACATCTTTTACAACTTTTGTAATAAAGTATTCTAATGACTTGCTTATGACACCCCATAGAATATATCATGTTTAGTACCTTGGACATTATAGCTTATTTACTTACATCTCTGATATATTTTGTATGCTTTTTGTGCAGACTGGGTAGCTCAGTTGGTAGAGTGTTGGTCTTGCACTATCAATGTACACCTAACGTAGGTTCGAATCCCATGTACGTTTATTTTTATTTTACTAGTCTGCATTGTGGTTTGTGGCTCAATACCATGTAATGCATGTCTTTTAACAACAGTAGTCAAGTCTTCCAATGTACTTGTTAGTGAAACCCAATAGATAGCTTTATTTTCTCTTTGTTTCCTCAAAATTTTTAGGCATATCTGTTACAACTTTTGTAGTAAAGTATTCTAATTACTTGCTTATGACCCCACATAGAATATATCATGTTTAGTACCTTGGACATTGTAGCTTATTTACTTAAATCTCAGATATATTTTAGGCATTTTGTGTTTAGACTGGGTAGCTCAGTTGGTAGAGTGTTGGTCTTGCACTATCGATGTACACCTGACATAGGTTCAAATCCCATGTAAGTTTATTTTTATTTTACTAGTCTGCATTGTGGTTTGTGTCTCAATACCATGTAATGCATGTCTTTTAACAACAGTAGTCAAGTCTTCCAATGTACTTGTTAGTGAAACCCAGTAGATAGCTTTATTTTCTCTTTGTTTCCTCAAATTTTAAATGCATATCTTTTACAACTTTTGTAATAAAGTATTCTAATGACTTGCTTATGACACCCCATTGAATATATCATGTTTAGTACATTGGACATTGTAGCTTATTTACTTAAATTTCTGATATTTTTTATGTCATTTGTTTGCAGATGGGGTAGCTCAGTAGGTAGAGTGTTGGTCTTGCACTATCAATGTAAATCTCACATAGGTTTAAATCCCATGTAAGTTTTTTTTATTTTACTAGCTTGCATTGTTGTTTGTGGCTCAATACCATGTAATGCATATGTCTTTTAACAACAGTAGTCAAGTCTTCCAATGTACTTGTTAGTGAAACCCAATAGATAGCTTTATTTTCTCTGAGTTTCTTTAAATTTTTTATGCATATCTTTTACAACTTTTGTAGTAAAGTATTCTAATGACTTGCTTATGACACCCCATAGAATATATCATGTTTAGTACCTTGGACATTGTAGCTTATTTACTTAAATCTCTGATATATTTTGTTCTTATTGTGTTTAGACTGGGTAGCTCAGTTGGTAGAGTGTTGGTCTTGCACTTTCTATGTACACCTAACATAGGTTTGAATCCCATGTAAGTTTGTTTTTATTTTACTAGTCTGCATTGTTGTTTGTGGCTCAATACCATGTAATGCATGTCTTTTCACAACAGTAGTCAAGTCTTCCAATGTACTTGTTAGTGAAACCCAATAGATAGCTTTATTTTCTCTTTGTTTCCTCAAAATTTTTAGGCATATCTGTTACAACTTTTGTAGTAAAGTATTCTAATTACTTGCTTATGACCCCACATAGAATATATCATGTTTAGTACCTTGGATATTGTAGCTTATTTACTTAAATCTCAGATATATTTTATGCAATTTGTGTTTAGACTGGGTAGCTCAATTGGTAGAGTGTTGGTCTTGCACTATCGATGTACACCTCACATAGGTTCAAATCCCATGTAAGTTTATTTTTATTTTACTAGTCTGCATTGTGGTTTGTGTCTCAATACCATGTATTGCATGTCTTTTAACAACAGTAGTCAAGTCTTCCAATGTACTTGTTAGTTAAACCCAATAGATAGCTTTATTTTCTCTTTGTTTCCTCAAATTTTGAATGCATATCTTTTACAACTTTTGTAATAAAGTATTCTAATGACTTGCTTATGACACCCCATTGAATATATCATGTTTAGTACCTTGGACATTGCAGCTTATTTACTTAAATCTCTGATATTTTTTATGTCATTTGTTTGCAGATGGGGTTGCTCAGTAGGTAGAGTGTTGGTCTTGCACTATCAATGTAAATCTCACATAGGTTTAAATCCCATGTAAGTTTTTTTTATTTTACTAGTTTGCATTGTGGTTTTTGGCTCAATACCATGTAATGCATATGTCTTTTAACAACAGTAGTCAAGTCTTCCAATGTACTTGTTAGTGAAATCCAATAGATAGCTTTATTTTCTCTGAGTTTCTTTAAATTTTTTATGCATATCTTTTACAACTTTTGTAGTAAAGTATTCTAATGACTTGCTTATGACACCCCATGGAATATATCATGTTTAGTACCTTGGACATTGTAGCTTATTGACTTAAATCTCTGATGTATTTTGTTCTTTTGTGTTCAGACTGGGTAGCTCAGTTGGTAGAGGGTTGTTTTTGCTCTATCAATGTACACCTCACATAGCTTTGAATCCTATGTAAGTTTGTTTTTATTTTACTAGTCTACATTGTGGTTTGTGGCTCAATACCATGTAATGCATGTCTTTTCACAACAGTAGTCAAGTCTTCCAATATACTTGTTAGTGAAACCCAATAGATAGCTTTATTTTCTCTTTGTTTCCTCAAATTTTTTAATGCATGTCTTTTACAACTTTTGTAGTAAAGTATTCTAATGACTTGCTTATGACACCACATAGAATATATCATGTTTAGTACCTTGAACATTGTAGCTTATTTACTTAAATCTCTGTTATATTTTATACTTTATGTATTCAGACTGGGTAGCTCAGTTGGTAGAGTGTTGGTCTTGCACTAATAATGTACACTTAGCAAAGGTTTGAATCCCGTGTAAGTTTGTTTTTATTTTACTAGTCTGCATTGTATTTTGTGGCTCAATACCATGTAATGCATGTCTTTTAACAACAGTAGTCAAGTCTTCCAATGTACTTGTTAGTAAAACCCAATAGATAGCTTTATTTTCTCTTTGTTTCCTCAAATTTTTAATGCATATCTTTTACAACTTTTGTAGTAAAGTATTCTAATGACTTGCTTTTGACACCACATAGAATATATCATGTTTAGTACTGGACATTGTAGCTTATTTACTTAAATCTCTGATATATTTTGTGCTGTTTTTGTTCAGACTGGGTAGCTTAGTTGGTAGAGTGTTTGTCTTGCACTATCAATGTACACTTCACATAGGTTCGAATCCCATGTAAGTTTGTTTTTATTTTACTAGTCTGCATTGTGGTTTGTGGCTCAATACCATGTAATGCATATGTCTTTTAACAACAGTAGTCAAGTCTTCCAATGTACTTGTTAGTGAAACCCAATAGATAGCTTTATTTTCTCTGTTTCCTCAAATTTTGAATGCATATCTTTTACAACTTTTGTAGTAAAGTATTCTAATGACTTATTATGACACCACATAGAATATATCATGTTTAGTACCTTGGATATTGTAGTTTATTGACTTAAATCTCTGATATATTTTGTTGTATTTGTGTTAAGACTTGGTAGCTCAGTTGGTAGAGTGTTGGTCTTTCATGATCAATGTACACCTCACATAGGTTCGAATCCCATGTAAGTTTGCTTTTATTTTATTCGTCTGGTTTGTGGCTCAATACCATTTAATGCTTATGTCTTTTAACAACAGTAGTCAAGTCTTCCAATGTACTTGTTAGTGAAATCCAATAGATACCTTTATTTACTCTGTGTTTCCTCACATTTTTAATGCATATCTTTTACAACTTTTGTAGTAAAGTATTCTAATGACTTGCTTTTGACACCACATAGAATATATCATGTTTAGTACCTTGAACATTGTAGCTTATTTACTTAAATCTCTGATATATTTTATGCATTTTGTGTTCAGACTGGGTAGCTCAGTTGGTAGAGTGTTGGTTTTGCACTATCAATGTACACCTCACATAAGGTCGAATCCCATGTAAGTTTATTTTAATTTTACTAGTCTGCATTGTGGTTTGTGGCTCAATACCATGTAATGCATGTCTTTTAACAACAGTAGTCAAGTCTTCCAATGTACTTGTTAGTGAAACCTAATAGATAGCTTTATTTTCTCTTTGTTTCCTCAAATTTTTAATGCATATCTTTTACAACTTTTGTAGTAAAGTATTCTTATGACTTGCTTTTGACACCACATAGAATATATCATGTTTAGTACTTTGGACATTGTAATTTATTGACTTAAATCTTTGATATATTTTGTGCTGTTTTTGCTCAGACTCGGTAGCTCAGTTGGTAGAGTGTTGGTCTTGCACTATCAATGTACACCTCACATAGGTTTGAATCCCATGTAAGTTTGTTTTTATTTTACTAGTCTGCATTGTGGTTTGTGGCTCAATACCATTTAATGCATATGTCTTTTAACAACAATAGTCAAGTCTTCCAATGTACTTGTTAGTGAAACACAATAGATAGCTTTATTTTCTCTTTGTTTCCTCAAATTTTTAATGCATATCTTTTACAACTTTTGTAGTAAAGTATTCTAATGACTTGCATATGACACCCCATAGAATATATCATGTTTAGTACCTTGAACATTGTAGCTTATTTACTTAAATCTCTGTTATATTTTATACTTTTTGTATTCAGACTGGGTAGCTCAGTTGGTAGAGTGTTGGTCTTGCACTATTAATGTACACCTAGCATAGGTTCGAGTCCCATGTAAGTTTGTTTTTATTTTACTAGTCTGCATTGTAGTTTGTGGCTCAATACCATGTAATGCATGTCTTTTAACAACAGTAGTCAAGTCTTCCAATGTACTTGTTAGTGAAACCCAATAGATACCTTTATTTTCTCTTTGTTTCCTCAAATTTTTAATGCATATCTTTTACAACTTTTGTAGTAAAGTATTCTTATGACTTGCTTTTGACACCACATAGAATATATCATGTTTAGTACCTTGGACATTGTAATTTATTGACTTAAATCTCTGATATATTTTATGCTGTTTTTGTTCAGACTGGGTAGCTCAGTTGGTAGAGTGTTGGTCTTGCACTATCAATGTACACCTCACATAGGTTTGAATCCCATGTAAGTTTGTTTTTATTTTACTAGTCTGCATTGTGGTTTGTGGCTCAATACCATTTAATGCATATGTCTTTTAACAACAATAGTCAAGTCTTCCAATGTACTTGTCAGTGAAACACAATAGATAGCTTTATTTTCTCTTTGTTTCCTCAAATTTTTAATGCATATCTTTTACAACTTTTGTAGTAAAGTATTCTAATGACTTGCATATGACACCCCATAGAATATATCATGTTTAGTACCTTGAACATTGTAGCTTATTTACTTAAATCTCTGTTATATTTTATACTTTTTGTATTCAGACTGGGTAGCTCAGTTGGTAGAGTGTTGGTTCTGCACTATTAATGTACACCTAGCATAGGTTCGAGTCCCATGTAAGTTTGTTTTTATTTTACTAGTCTGCATTGTAGTTTGTGGCTCAATACCATGTAATGCATGTCTTTTAACAACAGTAGTCAAGTCTTCCAATGTACTTGTTAGTGAAACCCAATAGATACCTTTATTTTCTCTTTGTTTCCTCAAATGTTTAATGCATATCTTTTACAACTTTTGTAGTAAAGTATTCTTATGACTTGCTTTTGACACCACATAGAATATATCATGTTTAGTACCTTGGACATTGTAATTTATTGACTTAAATCTCTGATATATTTTGTGCTGTTGTTGTTCAGACTGGGTAGCTCAGTTGGTAGAGTGTTGGTCTTGCACTATCAATGTACACCTCACATAGGTTTGAATCCCATGTAAGTTTGTTTTTATTTTACTAGTCTGCATTGTGGTTTGTGGCTCAATACCATTTAATGCATATGTCTTTTAACAACAATAGTCAAGTCTTCCAATGTACTTGTTAGTGAAACCCAATAGATAGCTTTATTTTCTCTGTTTCCTCAAATTTTGAATGCATATCTTTTACAACTTTTGTAGTAAAGTATTCTAATGACTTATTATGACACCACATAGAATATATCATGTTTAGTACCTTGGATATTGTAGTTTATTGACTTAAATCTCTGATATATTTTGTTGTATTTGTGTTAAGACTTGGTAGCTCAGTTGGTAGAGTGTTGGTCTTGCATGATCAATGTACACCTCACATAGGTTCGAATCCCATGTAAGTTTGCTTTTATTTTATTCGTCTGGTTTGTGGCTCAATACCATTTAATGCTTATGTCTTTTAACAACAGTAGTCAAGTCTTCCAATGTACTTGTTAGTGAAATCCAATAGATACCTTTATTTACTCTGTGTTTCCTCACATTTTTAATGCATATCTTTTACAACTTTTGTAGTAAAGTATTCTAATGACTTGCTTTTGACACCACATAGAATATATCATGTTTAGTACCTTGGACATTGTAGCTTATTTACTTAAATCTCTGATATATTTTATGCATTTTGTGTTCAGACTGGGTAGCTCAGTTGGTAGAGTGTTGGTTTTGCACTATCAATGTACACCTCACATAAGGTCGAATCCCATGTAAGTTTATTTTAATTTTACTAGTCTGCATTGTGGTTTGTGGCTCAATACCATGTAATGCATGTCTTTTAACAACAGTAGTCAAGTCTTCCAATGTACTTGTTAGTGAAACCTAATAGATAGCTTTATTTTCTCTTTGTTTCCTCAAATTTTTAATGCATATCTTTTACAACTTTTGTAGTAAAGTATTCTTATGACTTGCTTTTGACACCACATAGAATATATCATGTTTAGTACTTTGGACATTGTAATTTATTGACTTAAATCTTTGATATATTTTGTGCTGTTTTTGTTCAGACTCGGTAGCTCAGTTGGTAGAGTGTTGGTCTTGCACTATCAATGTACACCTCACATAGGTTTGAATCCCATGTAAGTTTGTTTTTATTTTACTAGTCTGCATTGTGGTTTGTGGCTCAATACCATTTAATGCATATGTCTTTTAACAACAATAGTCAAGTCTTCCAATGTACTTGTTAGTGAAACACAATAGATAGCTTTATTTTCTCTTTGTTTCCTCAAATTTTTAATGCATATCTTTTACAACTTTTGTAGTAAAGTATTCTAATGACTTGCATATGACACCCCATAGAATATATCATGTTTAGTACCTTGAACATTGTAGCTTATTTACTTAAATCTCTGTTATATTTTATACTTTTTGTATTCAGACTGGGTAGCTCAGTTGGTAGAGTGTTGGTCTTGCACTATTAATGTACACCTAGCATAGGTTCGAGTCCCATGTAAGTTTGTTTTTATTTTACTAGTCTGCATTGTAGTTTGTGGCTCAATACCATGTAATGCATGTCTTTTAACAACAGTAGTCAAGTCTTCCAATGTACTTGTTAGTGAAACCCAATAGATACCTTTATTTTCTCTTTGTTTCCTCAAATTTTTAATGCATATCTTTTACAACTTTTGTAGTAAAGTATTCTTATGACTTGCTTTTGACACCACATAGAATATATCATGTTTAGTACCTTGGACATTGTAATTTATTGACTTAAATCTCTGATATATTTTATGCTGTTTTTGTTCAGACTGGGTAGCTCAGTTGGTAGAGTGTTGGTCTTGCACTATCAATGTACACCTCACATAGGTTTGAATCCCATGTAAGTTTGTTTTTATTTTACTAGTCTGCATTGTGGTTTGTGGCTCAATACCATTTAATGCATATGTCTTTTAACAACAATAGTCAAGTCTTCCAATGTACTTGTCAGTGAAACACAATAGATAGCTTTATTTTCTCTTTGTTTCCTCAAATTTTTAATGCATATCTTTTACAACTTTTGTAGTAAAGTATTCTAATGACTTGCATATGACACCCCATAGAATATATCATGTTTAGTACCTTGAACATTGTAGCTTATTTACTTAAATCTCTGTTATATTTTATACTTTTTGTATTCAGACTGGGTAGCTCAGTTGGTAGAGTGTTGGTCTTGCACTATTAATGTACACCTAGCATAGGTTCGAGTCCCATGTAAGTTTGTTTTTATTTTACTAGTCTGCATTGTAGTTTGTGGCTCAATACCATGTAATGCATGTCTTTTAACAACAGTAGTCAAGTCTTCCAATGTACTTGTTAGTGAAACCCAATAGATACCTTTATTTTCTCTTTGTTTCCTCAAATGTTTAATGCATATCTTTTACAACTTTTGTAGTAAAGTATTCTTATGACTTGCTTTTGACACCACATAGAATATATCATGTTTAGTACCTTGGACATTGTAATTTATTGACTTAAATCTCTGATATATTTTGTGCTGTTGTTGTTCAGACTGGGTAGCTCAGTTGGTAGAGTGTTGGTCTTGCACTATCAATGTACACCTAGCATATGTTCGAATCCCATGTAAGTTTGTTTTTATTTTACTAGTCTGCATTGTAGTTTGTGGCTCAATACCATTGAATGCATATGTCTTTTAACAACAATAGTCAAGTCTTCTAATGTACTTGTTAGTGAAACCCAATAGATAGCTTTATTTTCTTTTTGTTTTCTCAAATTTTTAATGCATATCTGTTACAACTTTTGTAGTAAAGTATTCTAATTACTTGCATATGACACCCAATAGAATATATCATGTTTAGTACCTTGAACAATGTAGCTTATTTACTTAAATCTCTGTTATATTTTATACTTTTTGTCTTCCGACTGGGTAGCTCAGTTGGTAGAGTGTTGGTCTTGCACTATCAATGTACACCTCACATAGGGTCGAATCCCATGTAAGTTTATTTTTTGTTTTACTAGTCTGCATTGTGGTTTTTGGCTCAATACCATGTAATGCATGTCTTTTAACAACAGTAGTCAAGTCTTCCAATGTACTTGTTAGTGAAACCCAATAGATAGCTTTATTTTCTCTTTGTTTCCTCAAATTTTTAATGCATATCTTTTACAACTTTTGTAGTAAAGTATTCTAATGACTTGCTTTTGACACCACATAGAATATATCATGTTTAGTACCTTGGACATTGTAGCTTATTGTCTTAAATCTCTGATATATTTTGTGTCTTTTGTGTTCAGACTGGGTAGCTCAGTTGGTAGATTGTTTATTTTGCACTATAAATGTACACCTGACATAGGTTCGAATCCCATGTAAGTTTATTTTTATTTTACTAGTCTGCATTGTGGTTTGTGGCTCAATAACATGTAATGCATGTCTTTTCACAACAGTAGTCAAGTCTTCCAATGTACTTGTTAGTGAAACCCAATAGATAGCTTTATTTTCTCTTTGTTTCCTCAAATTTTTAATGCATATCTTTTACAACTTTTGTAGTAAAGTATTCTAATGACTTATTATGACACCACATAGAATATATCATGTTTAGTACCTTGGATATTGTAGTTTATTGACTTAAATCTCTGCATATGCATATGACATATGACACCCCATAGAATATATCATGTTTAGTACCTTGAACATTGTAGCTTATTTACTTAAATCTCTGTTATATTTTATACTTTATGTATTCAGACTGGGTAGCTCAGTTGGTAGAGTGTTGGTCTTGCACTATTAATGTACACTTAGCAAAGGTTCGAATCCCATGTAAGTTTGTTTTTATTTTACTAGTCTGCATTGTAGTTTGTGGCTCAATACCATGTAATGCATGTCTTTTAACAACAGTAGTCAAGTCTTCCAATGTACTTGTTAGTGAAACCCAATAGATAGCTTTATTTTCTCTTTGTTTCCTCAAATTTTTAATGCATATATTTTACAACTTTTGTAGTAAAGTATTCTAATGACTTGCTTTTGACACCACATAGAATATATCATGTTTAGTACTGGACATTGTAGCTTATTTACTTAAATCTCTGATATATTTTGTGCTGTTTTTGTTCAGACTGGGTAGCTCAGTTGGTAGAGTGTTGGTCTTGCACTATTAATGTACACCTCACATAGGTTCGAATCCCATGTAAGTTTGTTTTTATTTTACAAGTCTGCATTGTGGTTTGTGGCTCAATACCATGTAATGCATATGTCTTTTAACAACAGTAGTCAAGTCTTCCAATGTACTTGTTAGTGAAACCAAATAGATAGCTTTATTTTCTCTGTTTCCTCAAATTTTGAATGCATATCTTTTACAACTTTTGTAGTAAAGTATTCTAATGACTTATTATGACACCACATAGAATATATCATGTTTAGTACCTTGGATATTGTAGTTTATTGACTTAAATCTCTGATATATTTTGTTATATTTGTGTTAAGACTTGGTAGCTCAGTTGGTAGAGTGTTGGTCTTGCATGATCAATGTACACCTCACATAGGTTCGAATCCCATGTAAGTTTGTTTTTATTTTATTAGTCTGGTTTGTGGCTCAATACCATTTAATGCATATGTCTTTTAACAACAGTAGTCAAGTCTTCCAATGTACTTGTTAGTGAAACCCAATAGATAGCTTTATTTTCTCTGTGTTTCCTTAAAAAAATGTTTGCATATCTTTTACAACTTTTGTAGTAAAGTATTCTAATGACTTGCTTATGACACAATATAGAATATATCATGTTTAGTACCTTGAACATTGTAGCTTATTTACTTAAATCTCTGATATATTTTGCACAATTTAAGTTCATACTGGATAGCTCAGTTGGTAGAGTGTTGGTATTGTACGATCAATGTACACATCACATAGGTTTGAATCCCATGTAAGTTTGTTTTTATTTTACTAGTCTGCATTGTGGTTTGTGGCTCAATACCATTTAATGCATATGTCTTTTAACAACAGTAATCAAGTCTTCCAATGTACTTGTTAGTGAAATCCAATAGATACCTTTATTTACTCTGTGTTTCCTCAAATTTTTAATGCATATCTTTTACAACTTTTGTAGTAAAGTATTCTAATGACTTGCTTTTGACACCACATAGAATATATCATGTTTAGTACCTTGGACATTGTAGCTTATTTACTTAAATCTCTGATATATTTTATGCTGTTTTTGTTCAGACTGGGTAGCTCAGTTGGTAGAGTGTTGGTCTTGCACTATCAATGTACACCTCACATAGGTTTGAATCCCATGTAAGTTTGTTTTTATTTTACTAGTCTGCATTGTGGTTTGTGGCTCAATACCATTTAATGCATATGTCTTTTAACAACAATAGTCAAGTCTTCCAATGTACTTGTTAGTGAAACACAATAGATAGCTTTATTTTCTCTTTGTTTCCTCAAATTTTTAATGCATATCTTTTACAACTTTTGTAGTAAAGTATTCTAATGAATTGCATATGACACCCCATAGAATATATCATGTTTAGTACCTTGGACATTGTAGCTTATTGACTTAAATCTCTGATATATATTGTGCTGTTTTTGTTCAGACTGGGTAGCTCAGTTGGTAGAGTGTTGGTCTTGCACTATCAATGTACACCTCACATAGGTTCGAATCCCATGTAAGTTTGTTTTTATTTTATTAGTCTGGTTTGTGGCTCAATACCATTTAATGGATATGTCTTTTAACAACAGTAGTCAAGTCTTCCAATGTACTTGTTAGTGAAACCCAATAGATAGCTTTATTTTCTCTGTGTTTCCTCAAATTTTTAATGCATATCTTTTACAACTTTTGTAATAAAGTATTCTTATGACTTGCTTTTGACACCACATAGAATATATCATGTGTATTACCTTGGACATTGTAATTTATTGACTTAAATCTCTGATATATTTTGTGCTGTTTTTGTTCAGACTGGGAAGCTCAGTTGGTAGAGTGTTGGTCTTGTACTATCAATGTACACCTCACATAGGTTTGAATCCCATGTAAGTTTATTTTTTGTTTTACTAGTCTGCATTGTGGTTTTTGGCTCAATACCATGTAATGCATGTCTTTTAACAACAGTAGTCAAGTCTTCCAATGTACTTGTTAGTGAAACCCAATAGATAGCTTTATTTTCTCTTTGTTTCCTCAAATTTTTAATGCATATCTTTTACAACTTTTGTAGTAAAGTATTCTAATGACTTGCATATGACACCACATAGAATATATCATGTTTAGTACCTTGGACATTGTAGCTTATTGACTTAAATCTCTGATATATATTGTGCTGTTTTTGTTCAGACTGGGTAGCTCAGTTGGTAGAGTGTTGGTCTTGCACTATCAATGTACACCTCACATAGGTTCGAATCCCATGTAAGTTTGTTTTTATTTTATTAGTCTGGTTTGTGGCTCAATACCATTTAATGGATATGTCTTTTAACAACAGTAGTCAAGTCTTCCAATGTACTTGTTAGTGAAACCCAATAGATAGCTTTATTTTCTCTTTGTTTCCTCAAATTTTTTATGCATATCTTTTACAACTTTTGTAGTAAAGTATTCTAATGACTTGCTTATGACACCACATAGAATATATCATGTTTAGTACATTGGACATTGTAGCTTATTGACTTAAATCTCTGATATATTTTGTGCTGTTTTTGTTCAGACTGGGTAGCTCAGTTGTTAGAGTGTAGGTCTTGCACTAACAATGTACACCTCACATAGGTTCGAATCCCATGTAAGTTTGTTTTTATTTTACTAGTCTGCATTGTGGTTTGTGGCTCAATACCATTTAATGCATATGTCTTTTAACAACAATAGTCAAGTCTTCCAATGTACTTGTTAGTGAAACCCAATAGATAGCTTTATTTTCTCTTTGTTTCCTCAAATTTTAAATGCATATCTTTTACAACTTTTGTAGTAAAGTATTCTAATGACTTGCTTATGACACCCCATAGAATATATCATGTTTAGTACCTTGGACATTGTAGCCTATTTACTTAAATCTCTGATATATTTTGTGTCTTTCGTGTTCAGACTGGGTAGCTCAGTTGGTAGAGTGTTGGTCTTGCACTATCAATGTACACCTCACATAGGTTCGAATCCCATGTAAGTTTGTTTTTATTTTATTAGTCTGGTTTGTGGCTCAATACCATTTAATGGATATGTCTTTTAACAACAGTAGTCAAGTCTTCCAATGTACTTGTTAGTGAAACCCAATAGATAGCTTTATTTTCTCTTTGTTTCCTCAAATTTTTTATGCATATCTTTTACAACTTTTGTAGTAAAGTATTCTAATGACTTGCTTATGACACCACATAGAATATATCATGTTTAGTACATTGGACATTGTAGCTTATTGACTTAAATCTCTGATATATTTTGTGCTGTTTTTGTTCAGACTGGGTAGCTCAGTTGTTAGAGTGTAGGTCTTGCACTAACAATGTACACCTCACATAGGTTCGAATCCCATGTAAATTTGTTTTTATTTTACTAGTCTGCATTGTGGTTTGTGGCTCAATACCATTTAATGCATATGTCTTTTAACAACAATAGTCAAGTCTTCCAATGTACTTGTTAGTGAAACCCAATAGATAGCTTTATTTTCTCTTTGTTTCCTCAAATTTTAAATGCATATCTTTTACAACTTTTGTAGTAAAGTATTCTAATGACTTGCTTATGACACCCTATAGAATATATCATGTTTAGTACCTTGGACATTGTAGCCTATTTACTTAAATCTCTGATATATTTTGTGTCTTTCGTGTTCAGACTGGGTAGCTCAGTTGGTAGAGTGTTGGTCTTGCACTATCAATGTACACCTAGCATAGGTTAGAATCCCAAGTAAGTTTATTTATATTTTTCTAGTCTGCATTGTGGTTTGTGGCTCAATACCATTTAATGCATATGTCTTTTAACAACAGTAGTCAAGTCTTCCAATGTACTTGTTAGTGAAACCCAATAGATAGCTTTATTTTCTCTTTGTTTCCTCAAATTTTAAATGCATATCTTTTACAACTTTTGTAGTAAAGTATTCTAATGACTTGCTTTTGACACCACATAGAATATATCATGTTTAGTACCTTGGACATTGTAGCTTATTGACTTAAATCTCTGATATATATTGTGCTGTTTTTGTTCAGACTGGGTAGCTCAGTTGGTAGAGTGTTGGTCTTGCACTATCAATGTACACCTCACATAGGTTCGAATCCCATGTTAGTTTGTTTTTATTTTATTAGTCTGGTTTGTGGCTCAATACCATTTAATGCATATGTCTTTTTACAACTATAGTCAAGTCTTCCAATGTACTTGTTAGTGAAACCCAATAGATAGCTTTATTTTCTCTTTGTTTCCTCAAATTTTTAATGCATATCTGTTACAACTTTTGTAGTAAAGTTTTCTAATTACTTGCATATGACACCCAATAGAATATATCATGTTTAGTACCTTGAACACTGTAGCTTATTTACTTAAATCTCTGTTATATATTATACTTTTTGTTTTTAGACTGGGTAGCTCAGTTGGTAGAGTGTTGGTCTTGCACTATTAATGTACACCTCACATAGGGTCGAATCCCTTGTAAGTGTATTTTTTTTTTACTAGTCTGCATTGTGGTTTTTGGCTCAATACCATGTAATGCATGTCTTTTAACAACAGTAGTCAAGTCTTCCAATGTACTTGTTAGTGAAACCCAATAGATAGCTTTATTTTCTCTTTGTTTCCTCAAATTTTTAATGCATATCTGTTACAACTTTTGTAGTAAAGTATTCTAATGACTTGCTTATGACACCACATAGAATATATCATGTTTAGTACCTTGGACATTGTAGCTTATTGACTTAAATCTCTGATATATTTTGTGTCTTTCGTGTTCAGACTGTGTAGCTCAGTTGGTAGAGTGTTGGTATTGTATGATCAATGTACACCTCACATAGGTTCGAATACCATGTAAGTTTATTTTTATTTTACTAGCCTGCATTGTAGTTTGTGGATCAATACCATGTAATGCATGTCTTTTAACAACAGTAGTCAAGTCTTCCAATGTACTTGTTAGTGAAACCCAATAGATAGCTTTATTTTCTCTTTGTTTCCTCAAATTTTTAATGCATATCTGTTACAACTTTTGTAGTACAGTATTCTAATTACTTGCATATGACACCCCATAGAATATATCATGTTTAGTACCTTGAACACTGTAGCTTATTTACTTAAATCTCTGTTATATTTTACACTTTTTGTCTTCAGACTGGGTAGCTCAGTTGGTAGAGTTTTGGTCTTGCACTATCAATGTACACCTCACATAGGGTCGAATCCCATGTAAGTTTATTTTTATTTTACTAGTCTGCATTGTGGTTTGTGGCTCAATACCATGTAATGCATGTCTTTTAACAACAGTAGTCAAGTCTTCCAATGTACTTGTTAGTGAAACCCAATAGATAGCTTTATTTTCTCTTTGTTTCCTCAAATTTTTAATGCATATCTTTTACAACTTTTGTAGTAAAGTATTCTAATGACTTGCTTTTGACACCACATAGAATATATCATGTTTAGTACCTTGGACATTGTAGCTTATTGACTTAAATCTCTGATATATATTGTGCTGTTTTTGTTCAGACTGGGTAGCTCAGTTGGTAGAGTGTTGGTCTTACACTATCAATGTACACCTCACATAGGTTCGAATCCCATGTAAGTTTGTTTTTATTTTATTAGTCTGGTTTGTGGCTCAATACCATTTAATGGATATGTCTTTTAACAACAGTAGTCAAGTCTTCCAATGTACTTTTTAGTGAAACCCAATAGATAGCTTTATTTTCTCTTTGTTTCCTCAAATTTTTAATGCATATCTTTTACAACTTTTGTTGTAAAGTATTCTAATGACTTGCATATGACACCCCATAGAATATATCATGTTTAGTACCTTGGATATTGTAGTTTATTGACTTAAATCTCTGATATATTTTGTTATATTTGTGTTAAGACTTGGTAGCTCAGTTGGTAGAGTGTTGGTCTTGTATGATCAATGTACACCTCACATAGGTTTGAATCCCATGTAAGTTTGCTTTTATTTTATTCGTTTGGTTTGTGGCTCAATACCATTTAATGCTTATGTCTTTTAACAACAGTAGGCAAGTCTTCCAATGTACTTGTTAGTGAAATCCAATAGATACCTTTATTTACTCTGTGTTTCCTCACATTTTTAATGCATATCTTTTACAACTTTTGTAGTAAAGTATTCTAATGACTTGCTTTTGACACCCCATAGAATATATCATGTTTAGTACCTTGGACATTGTAGCTTATTTACTTAAATCTCTGATATATTTTATGCATTTTGTGTTCAGACTGGGTATCTCAGTTGGTAGAGTGTTGGTCTTGCACTATCAATGTACACCTCACATAGGGTCGAATCCCATGTAAGTTTATTTTATTTTACTAGTCTGCATTGTGGTTTGTGGCTCAATACCATGTAATGCATATGTCTTTTAACAACAGTAGTCAAGTCTTCCAATGTACTTGTTAGTGAAACCCAATAGATAGCTTTATTTTCTCTGTTTCCTCAAATTTTGAATGCATATCTTTTACAACTTTTGTAGTAAAGTATTCTAATGACTTGCTTTTGACACCACATAAAATATATCATGTTTAGTACTGGACATTGTAGCTTATTTACTTAAATCTCTGATATATTTTGTGCTGTTTTTGTTCAGACTGGGCAGCTTTGTTGGGAGAGTGTTGGTCTTGCACTATCAATGTACACCTTACATAGGTTCGAATCCCATGTAAGTTTGTTTTTATTTTACTAGTCTGCATTGTGGTTTGTGGCTCAATACCATGTAATGCATATGTCTTTTAACAACAGTAGTCAAGTCTTCCAATGTACTTGTTAGTGAAACCCAATAGATAGCTTTATTTTCTCTGTTTCCTCAAATTTTGAATGCATATCTTTTACAACTTTTGTAGTAAAGTATTCTAATGACTTATTATGACACCACATAGAATATATCATGTTTAGTACCTTGGATCTTGTAGTTTATTGACTTAAATCTCTGATATATTTTGTTATGTTTGTGTTAAGATTTGGTAGCTCAGTTGGTAGAGTGTTGGTCTTGCATGATCAATGTATACCTCACATAGGTTTGAATCCCATGTAAGTTTGTTTTTATTTTATTCGTCTGGTTTGTGGCTCAATACCATTTTATGCATATGTCTTTTAACAACAGTAGTCAAGTCTTCCAATGTACTTGTTAGTGAAACCCAATAGATAGCTTTATTTTCTCTGTGTTTCCTTAAAAAAATGTTTGCATATCTTTTACAACTTTTGTAGTAAAGTATTCTAATGACTTGCTTATGACACCATATAGAATATATCATGTTTAGTACCTTGAACATTGTAGCTTATTTACTTAAATCTCTGATATATTTTGCACAATTTAAGTTCATACTGGATAGCTCAGTTGGTAGAGTGTTAGTATTGTACAATCAATGTACACCTCACATAGATTTGAATCCCATGTAAGTTTGTTTTTATTTTCCTAGTCTGCATTGTGGTTTGTGGCTCAATACCATTTAATGCATATGTCTTTTAACAAAAGTAGTCAAGTCTTCCAATGTACTTGTTAGTGAAATCCAATAGATACCTATATTTACTCTGTGTTTCCTCAAATTTTTAATGCATATCTTTTACAACTTTTGTAGTAAAGTATTCTAATGACTTGCTTTTGACACCACATAGAATATATCATGTTTAGTACCTTGGACATTGTAGCTTATTTACTTAAATCTCTGATATATTTTATGCTGTTTTAGTTCAGACTGGGTAGCTCAGTTGGTAGAGTGTTGGTCTTGCACTATTAATGTACACCTAGCATAGGTTCGAATCCCATGTAAGTTTGCTTTTATTTTACTAGTCTGCATTGTAGTTTGTGGCTCAATACCATGTAATGCATGTCTTTTAACAACAGTAGTCAAGTCTTCCAATGTACTTGTTAGTGAAACCCAATAGATAGCTTTATTTTCTCTTTGTTTCCTCAAATTTTTAATGCATATCTTTTACAACTTTTGTAATAAAGTATTCTTATGACTTGCTTTTGACACCACATAGAATATATCATGTGTATTACCTTGGACATTGTAATTTATTGACTTAAATCTCTGATATATTTTGTGCTGTTTTTGTTCAGACTGGGAAGCTCAGTTGGTAGAGTGTTGGTCTTGTACTATCAATGTACACCTCACATAGGTTTGAATCCCATGTAAGTTTATTTTTTGTTTTACTAGTCTGCATTGTGGTTTTTGGCTCAATACCATGTAATGCATGTCTTTTAACAACAGTAGTCAAGTCTTCCAATGTACTTGTTAGTGAAACCCAATAGATAGCTTTATTTTCTCTTTGTTTCCTCAAATTTTTAATGCATATCTTTTACAACTTTTGTAGTAAAGTATTCTAATGACTTGCATATGACACCACATAGAATATATCATGTTTAGTACCTTGGACATTGTAGCTTATTGACTTAAATCTCTGATATATATTGTGCTGTTTTTGTTCAGACTGGGTAGCTCAGTTGGTAGAGTGTTGGTCTTGCACTATCAATGTACACCTCACATAGATTCGAATCCCATGTAAGTTTGTTTTTATTTTATTAGTCTGGTTTGTCGCTCAATACCATTTAATGGATATGTCTTTTTACAACAGTAGTCAAGTCTTCCAATGCACTTGTTAGTGAAACCCAATAGATAGCTTTATTTTCTCTTTGTTTCCTCAAATTTTTAATGCATATCTTTTACAACTTTTGTAGTAAAGTATTCTAATGACTTGCTTATGACACCACATAGAATATATCATGTTTAGTACATTGGACATTGTAGCTTATTGACTTAAATCTCTGATATATTTTGTGCTGTTTTTGTTCAGACTGGGTAGCTCAGTTGTTAGAGTGTAGGTCTTGCACTAACAATGTACACCTCACATAGGTTCGAATCCCATGTAAGTTTGTTTTTATTTTACTAGTCTGCATTGTGGTTTGTGGCTCAATACCATTTAATGCATATGTCTTTTATCAACAGTAGTCAAGTCTTCCAATGTACTTGTTAGTGAAACCCAATAGATAGCTTTATTTTCTCTTTGTTTCCTCAAATTTTAAATGCATATCTTTTACAACTTTTGTAGTAAAGTATTCTAATGACTTGCTTATGACCCCCATAGAATATATCATGTTTAGTACCTTGGACATTGTAGCCTATTTACTTAAATCTCTGATATATTTTGTGTCTTTTGTGTTCAGACTGGGTAGCTCAGTTGGTAGAGTGTTGGTCTTGCACTATCAATGTACACCTAGCATAGGTTAGAATCCCAAGTAAGTTTATTTTTATTTTTCTAGTCTGCATTGTGGTTTGTGGCTCAATACAATGTAATGCATGTCTTCTAACAACAGTAGTCAAGTCTTCCAATGTACTTGTTAGTAAAACCCAATAGATAGCTTTATTTTCTCTTTGTTTCCTCAAATTTTTAATGCATATCTGTTACAACTTTTGTAGTAAAGTATTCTAATGACTTGCTTATGACACCACATAGAATATATCATGTTTAGTACCTTGGACATTGTAGCTTATTTACTTAAATATCTGATATATTTTCTGTCTTTTGTGTTCAGACTGGGTAGCTCAGTTGGTAGAGTGTTGGTATTGTATGATCAATGTACACCTCACATAGGTTTGAATCCCATGTAAGTTTATTTTTATTTTACTAGTCTGCATTGTAGTTTGTGGCTCAATACCATGTAATGAATGTCTTTTAACAACAGTAGTCAAGTCTTCCAATGTACTTGTTAGTGAAACCCAATAGATAGCTTTATTTTCTCTTTGTTTCCTCAAATTTTTAATGCATATCTGTTACAACTTTTGTAGTAAAGTATTCTAATTACTTGCATATGACACCCCATAGAATATATCATGTTTAGTACCTTGAACACTGTAGCTTATTTACTTAAATCTCTGTTATATTTTATACTTTTGGTCTTCAGACTGGGTAGCTCAGTTGGTAGAGTGTTGGTCTTGCACTATCAATGTACACCTAACATAGGTTAGAATCCCATGTAAGTTTATTTTTATTTTTCTAGTCTGCATTGTGGTTTGTGGCTCAATACCACGTAATGCATGTCTTTTCACAACAGTAGTCAAGTCTTCCAATGTACTTGTTAGTGAAACCCAATAGATAGCTTTATTTTCTCTTTGTTTCCTCAAATTTTAAATGCATATCTTTTACAACTTTTGTAGTAAAGTATTCTAATGACTTGCTTTTGACACCACATAGAATATATCATGTTTAGTACCTTGGACATTGTAGCTTATTGACTTAAATCTCTGATATATATTGTGCTGTTTTTGTTCAGACTGGGTAGCTCAGTTGGTAGAGTGTTGGTGTTGCACTATCAATGTACAGCTCACATAGGTTCAAATCCCATGTAAGTTTGTTTTTATTTTATTAGTCTGGTTTGTGGCTCAATACCATTTAATGGATATGTCTTTTAACAACAGTAGTCAAGTCTTCCAATGTACTTGTTAGTGAAACCCAATAGATAGCTTTATTTTCTCTTTGTTTCCTCAAATTTTTAATGCATATCTTTTACAACTTTTGTAGTAAAGTATTCTAATGACTTGCTTTTGACACCACATAGAATATATCATGTTTAGTACCTTGGACATTGTAGCTTATTGACTTAAATCTCTGATATATTTTGTGCCTTTTGTGTTCAGTCTGGGTAGCTCAGTTGGTAGAGTGTTGGTCTTGCACTATAAATGTCCACCTGACATAGGTTCGAATCCCATGTAAGTTTGTTTTTATTTTATTAGTCTGGTTTGTGGCTCAATACCATTTAATGGATATGTCTTTTAACAACAGTAGTCAAGTCTTCCAATGTACTTTTTAGTGAAACCCAATAGATAGCTTTATTTTCTCTTTGTTTCCTCAAATTTTTAATGCATATCTTTTACAACTTTTGTAGTAAAGTATTCTAATGACTTGCTTTTGACACCACATAGAATATATCATGTTTAGTATCTTGGACATTGTAGCTTATTGACTTAAATCTCTGATATATATTGTGCTGTTTTTGTTCAGACTGGGTAGCTCAGTTGTTAGAGTGTAGGTCTTGCACTAACAATGTACACCTCACATAGGTTTGAATCCCATGTAAGTTTGTTTTTATTTTACTAGTCTGCATTGTGGTTTGTGGCTCAATACCATGTAATGCATATGTCTTTTAACAACAGTAGTCAAGTCTTCCAATGTACTTGTTAGTGAAACCCAATAGATAGCTTTATTTTCTCTTTGTTTCCTCAAATTTTTAATGCATATCTTTTACAACTTTTGTAGTAAAGTATTCTAATGACTTGCTTTTGACACCACATAGAATATATCATGTTTAGTACCTTGGACATTGTAGCTTATTGACTTAAATCTCTGATATATTTTGTGCCTTTCGTGTTCAGTCTGGGTAGCTCAGTTGGTAGAGTGTTGGTCTTGCACTATAAATGTCCATCTGACATAGGTTCGAATCCCATGTAAGTTTGTTTTTATTTTATTAGTCTGGTTTGTGGCTCAATACCATTTAATGGATATGTCTTTTAACAACAGTAGTCAAGTCTTCCAATGTACTTTTTAGTGAAACCCAATAGATAGCTTTATTTTCTCTTTGTTTCCTCAAATTTTTAATGCATATCTTTTACAACTTTTGTAGTAAAGTATTCTAATGACTTGCTTTTGACACCACATAGAATATATCATGTTTAGTATCTTGGACATTGTAGCTTATTGACTTAAATCTCTGATATATATTGTGCTGCTTTTGTTCAGACTGGGTAGCTCAGTTGGTAGAGTGTTGGTCTTGCACTATCAATGTACACCTCACATAGGTTCGAATCCCATGTAAGTTTGTTTTTATTTTATTAGTCTGGTTTGTGGCTCAATACCATTTAATGGATATGTCTTTTAACAACAGTAGTCAAGTCTTCCAATGTACTTTTTAGTGAAACCCAATAGATAGCTTTATTTTCTCTTTGTTTCCTCAAATTTTTAATGCATATCTTTTACAACTTTTGTAGTAAAGTATTCTAATGACTTGCTTTTGACACCACATAGAATATATCATGTTTAGTACCTTGGACATTGTAGCTTATTGACTTAAATCTCTGATATATTTTGTGACTTTTGTGTTCAGTCTGGGTAGCTCAGTTGGTAGAGTGTTGGTCTTGCACTATAAATGTCCACCTGACATAGGTTCGAATCCCATGTAAGTTTATTTTTATTTTACTAGTCTGCATTGTGGTTTGTGGCTCAATACCATGTAATGCATGTCTTTTCACAACAGTAGTCAAGTCTTCCAATGTACTTGTTAGTGAAACCCAATAGATAGCTTTATTTTCTCTTTGTTTCCTCAAATTTTCAATGCATATCTTTTACAAGTTTTGTAGTAAAGTATTCTAATGACTTGCTTTTGACACCACATAGAATATATCATGTTTAGTACCTTGGACATTGTAGCTTATTGACTTAAATCTCTGATATATATTGTGCTGTTATTGCACAGACTGGGTAGCTCAGTTGGTAGAGTGTTGGTCTTGCACTATCAATGTACACCTCACATAGGTTCGAATCCCATGTAAGTTTTTATTTTATTTTATTAGTTTGGTTTGTGGCTCAATACCATTTAATGGATATGTCTTTTAACAACAGTAGTCAAGTCTTCCAATGTACTTGTTAGTGAAACCCAATAGATAGCTTTATTTTCTCTTTGTTTCCTCAAATTTTTAATGCATATCTTTTACAACTTTTGTAGTAAAGTATTCTAATGACTTGCTTTTGACACCACATAGAATATATCATGTTTAGTACCTTGGACATTGTAGCTTATTGACTTAAATCTCTGATATATATTGTGCTGTTTTTGTTCAGACTGGGTAGCTCAGTTGGTAGAGTGTTAGTCTTGCACTATCAATGTACACCTCTCATAGGTTCAAATCCCATCTAAGTTTGTTTTTATTTTATTAGTCTGGTTTGTGGCTCAATACCATTTAATGGATATGTCTTTTAACAACAGTAGTCAAGTCTTCCAATGTACTTGTTAGTGAAACCCAATAGATAGCTTTATTTTCTCTTTGTTTCCTCAAATTTTTAATGCATATCTTTTACAACTTTTGTAGTAAAATATTCTAATGACTTGCTTATGACACCACATAGAATATATCATGTTTAGTACATTGGACATTGTAGCCTATTTACTTAAATCTCTGATATATTTTGTGCATTTTATGTTCATACTGGATAGCTCAGTTGGTAGAGTGTTGGTATTGTACGATCAATGTACACCTCACATAGGTTTGAATCCCATGTAAATTTATTTTTATTTTACTTGTCTGCATTGTGGTTTGTGGCTCAATACCATTTAATGCATATGTCTTTTAACAACAGTAGTCAAGTCTTCCAATGTACTTGTTAGTTAAACCCAATAGATAGCTTTATTTACTTTGTGTTTCCTCAAATTTTTTATGCATATCTTTTACAACTTTTGTAGTAAAGTATTCTAATGAATTGCATATGACACCCCATAGAATATATCATGTTTAGTACCTTGAACATTGTAGCTTATTTACTTAAATCTCTGTTATATTTTATACTTTTTGTCTTCAGACTGGGTAGCTCAGTTGGTAGAGTTTTGGTCTAGCACTATCAATGTACACCTAGCATAGGTTCGAATCCCATGTAAGTTTATTTTTATTTTACTAGTCTGCATTGTGGTTTGTGGCTCAATACCATGTAATGCATGTCTTTTAACAACAGTAGTCAAGTCTTCCAATGTACTTGTTAGTGAAACCCAATAGATAGCTTTATTTTCTCTTTGTTTCCTCAAATTTTTAATGCATATCTTTTACAACTTTTGTAGTAAAGTATTCTAATGACTTGCTTTTGACACCACATAGAATATATCATGTTTAGTACCTTGGACATTGTAGCTTATTGACTTAAATCTCTGATATATATTGTGCTGTTTTTGTTCAGACTGGGTAGCTCAGTTGGTAGAGTGGTGGTCTTGCACTATCAATGTACACCTCACATAAGTTTGAATCCCATGTAAGTTTGTTTTTATTTTATTAGTCTGGTTTGTGGCTCAATACCATTTAATGGATATGGCTTTTAACAACAGTATTGAAGTCTTCCAATGTACTTGTTAGTGAAACCCAATAGATAGCTTTATTTTCTCTTTGTTTCCTCAAATTTTTAATGCATATCTTTTACAACTTTTGTAGTAAAGTATTCTAATGACTTGCTTATGACACCACATAGAATATATCATGTTTAGTACATTGGACATTGTAGCTTATTGACTTAAATCTCTGATATATTTTGCACTGTTTTTGTTCAGACTGGGTAGCTCAGTTGTTAGAGTGTAGGTCTTGCACTAACAATGTACACCTCACATAGGTTCGAATCCCATGTAAGTTTGTTTTTATTTTACTAGTCTGCATTGTGGTTTGTGGCTCAATACCATTTAATGCATAAGTCTTTTAACAACAGTAGTCAAGTCTTCCAATGTACTTGTTAGTGAAACCCAATAGATAGCTTTATTTTCTCTTTGTTTCCTCAAATTTTAAATGCATATCTTTTACAACTTTTGTAGTAAAGTATTCTAATGACTTGCTTATGACACCCCATAGAATATATCATGTTTAGTACCTTGGACATTGTAGCCTATTTACTTAAATCTCTGATATATTTTGTGTCTTTTGTGTTCAGACTGGGTAGCTCAGTTGGTAGAGTGTTGGTCTTGCAATATCAATGTACACCTAACATAGGTTAGAATCCCATGTAAGTTTATTTTTATTTTTCTAGTCTGCATTGTGGTTTGTGGCTCAATACCATGTAATGCATGTCTTTTAACAACAGTAGTCAAGTCTTCCAATGTACTTGTTAGTGAAACCCAATAGATAGCTTTATTTTCTCTTTGTTTCCTTAAATTTTTAATGCATATCTTTTACAAGTTTTGTAGTAAAGTATTCTAATGACTTGCTTATGACACCATATAGAATATATCATATGTAGTACCATGGACATTGTAGATTATTTACTTAAATCTCTGATATATTTTGCGCAATAAAAGTTCAGACTGGGTTGCTCAGTTGGTAGAGTGTTGGTCTTATACTAACAATGTACACCTCACATAGGTTTGAATCCCATGTAAGTTTGTTTTTATTTTACTAGTCTGCATTGTGGTTTGTGGCTCAATACCATTTAATGCATATGTATTTTAACAACAGTAGTCAAGTCTTCCAATGTACTTGTTAGTGAAACCCAATAGATAGCTTTATTTTCTCTTTGTTTCCTCAAATTTTAAATGCATATCTTTTACAACTTTTGTAGTAAAGTATTCTAATGACTTGCATATGACACCCCATAGAATATATCATGTTTAGTACCTTGAACATTGTAGCTTATTTACTTAAATCTCTATTATATTTTCTACTTTTTGTATTCAGACTGGGTAGCTCAGTTGGTAGAGTGTTGGTCTTGCACTATTAATGTACACCTAGCATAGGTTCGAATCCCATGTAAGTTTATTTTTATTTTACTAGTCTGCATTGTGGTTTGTGGCTCAATACCATGTAATGCATGTCTTTTAACAACAGTAGTCAAGTCTTCCAATGTACTTGTTAGTGAAACCCAATAGATAGCTTTATTTTCTCTTTGTTTCCTCAAATTTTCAATGCATATCTTTTACAACTTTTGTAGTAAAGTATTCTAATGACTTGCTTTTGACACCACATAGAATATATCATGTTTAGTACCTTGGACATTGTAGCTTATTGACTTAAATCTCTGATATATTTTGTGCTGTTTTCGTTCAGACTGGGTAGCTCAGTTGGTAGAGTGTTGGTCTTGTACTATCAATGTACACCTCACATAGGTTAGAATCCCATGTAAGTTTGTTTTTATTTTACTAGTCTGCATTGTGGTTTGTGGCTCAATACCATTTAATGCATATTATATGTCTTTTAACAACAATAGTCAAGTCTTCCAATGTACTTGTTAGTGAAACACAATAGATAGCTTTATTTTCTCTTTGTTTCCTCAAATTTTTAATGCATATCTTTTACAACTTTTGTAGTAAAGTATTCTAATGACTTGCATATGACACCCCATAGAATATATCATGTTTAGTACCTTGAACATTGTAGCTTATTTACTTAAATCTCTATTATATTTTCTACTTTTTGTATTCAGACTGGGTAGCTCAGTTGGTAGAGTGTTGGTCTTGCACTATTAATGTACACCTAGCATAGGTTCGAATCCCATGTAAGTTTATTTTTATTTTACTAGTCTGCATTGTGGTTTGTGGCTCAATACCATGTAATGCATGTCTTTTAACAACAGTAGTCAAGTCTTCCAATGTACTTGTTAGTGAAACCCAATAGATAGCTTTATTTTCTCTTTGTTTCCTCAAAATTTTAATGCATATCTGTTACAACTTTTGTAGTACAGTATTCTAATTACTTGCATATGACACCCCATAGAATATATCATGTTTAGTACCTTGAACACTGTATCTTATTTACTTAAATCTCTGTTATATTTTATGCTTTTTGTCTTCAGACTGGGTAGCTCAGTTGGTAGAGTTTTGGTCTTGCACTATCAATGTACACCTCACATAGGGTCGAATCCCATGTAAGTTTATTTTTATTTTACTAGTCTGCATTGTGGTTTGTGGCTCAATACCATGTAATGCATGTCTTTTCACAACAGTAGTCAAGCCTTCCAATGTACTTGTTAGTGAAACCCAATAGATAGCTTTATTTTCTCTTTGTTTCCTCAAATTTTTAATGCATATCTTTTACAACTTTTGTAGTAAAGTATTCTAATGACTTGCTTTTGACACCACATAGAATATATCATGTTTAGTATCTTGGACATTGTAGCTTATTGACTTAAATCTCTGATATATATTGTACTGTTTTTGTTCAGACTGGGTAGCTCAGTTGGTAGAGTGTTGGTCTTGCACTATCAATGTACACCTCACATAGGTTCGAATCCCATGTAAGTTCGTTTTTATTTTATTAGTCTGGTTTGTGGCTCAATACCATTTAATGGATATGTCTTTTAACAACAGTAGTCAAGTCTTCCAATGTACTTTTTAGTTAAACCCAATAGATAGCTTTATTTTCTCTTTGTTTCCTCAAATTTTTAATGCATATCTTTTACAACTTTTGTAGTAAAGTATTCTAATGACTTGCTTATGACACCACATAGAATATATGATGTTTAGTACATTGGATATTGTAGCTTATTGACTTAAATCTCTGATATATTTTGTGCTGTTTTTGTTCAGACTGGGTAGCTCAGTTGTTAGAGTGTAGGTCTTGCACTAACAATGTACACCTCACATAGGTTTGAATCCCATGTAAGTTTGTTTTTATTTTACTAGTCTGCATTGTGGTTTGTGGCTCAATACCATGTAATGCATATGTCTTTTAACAACAGTAGTCAAGTCTTCCAATGTACTTGTTAGTGAAACCCAATAGATAGCTTTATTTTCTCTTTGTTTCCTCAAATTTTCAATGCATATCTTTTACAAGTTTTGTAGTAAAGTATTCTAATGACTTGCTTTTGACACCACATAGAATATATCATGTTTAGTACCTTGGACATTGTAGCTTATTGACTTAAATCTCTGATATATATTGTTCTGTTTTTGTTCAGACTGGGTAGCTCAGTTGGTAGAGTGTTGGTCTTGCACTATCAATGTACACCTCACATAGGTTCGAATCCCATGTAAGTTTGTTTTTATTTTATTAGTTTGGTTTGTGGCTCAATATCATTTAATGGATATGTCTTTTAACAACAGTAGTCAAGTCTTCCAATGTACTTGTTAGTGAAACCCAATAGATAGCTTTATTTTCTCTTTGTTTCCTCAAATTTTTAATGCATATCTTTTACAACTTTTGTAGTAAAGTATTCTAATGACTTGCTTTTGACACCACATAGAATATATCATGTTTAGTACCTTGGACATTGTAGCTTATTGACTTAAATCTCTGATATATATTGTGCTGTTTTGGTTCAGACTGGGTAGCTCAGTTGGTAGAGTGTTAGTCTTGCACTATCAATGTACACATCTCATAGGTTCAAATCCCATGTAAGTTTGTTTTTATTTTATTAGTCTGGTTTGTGGCTCAATACCATTTAATGGATATGTCTTTTAACAACAGTAGTCAAGTCTTCCAATGTACTTGTTAGTGAAACCCAATAGATAGCTTTATTTTCTCTTTGTTTCCTCAAATTTTTAATGCATATCTTTTACAACTTTTGTAGTAAAATATTCTAATGACTTGCTTATGACACCACATAGAATATATCATGTTTAGTACATTGGACATTGTAGCTTATTGACTTAAATCTCTGATATATTTTGTGCTGTGTTTGTTCAGACTGGGTAGCTCAGTTTTTAGAGTGTAGGTCTTGCACTAACAATGTACACCTCACATAGGTTCGAATCCCTTGTAAGTTTATTTTTATTTTACTAGTCTGCATTGTGGTTTGTGGCTCAATACCATTTAATGCATATGTCTTTTAACAACAGTAGTCAAGTCTTCCAATGTACTTGTTAGTGAAACCCAATAGATAGCTTTATTTTCTCTTTGTTTCCTCAAATTTTAAATGCATATTTTTTACAACTTTTGTAGTAAAGTATTCTAATGACTTGCTTTTGACACCACATAGAATATATCATGTTTAGTACCTTGGACATTGTAGCTTATTGACTTAAATCTCTGATATATATTGTGCAGTTTTTGTTTAGACTAGGTAGCTCAGTTGGTAGAGTGTTGGTCTTGCACTATCAATGTACACCTCACATAGGTTCGAATCCCATGTAAGTTTGTTTTTATTTTATTAGTCTGGTTTGTGGCTCAATACCATTTAATGGACATGTCTTTTAACAACAGTAGTCAAGTCTTCCAATGTACTTGTTAGTGAAACCCAATAGATAGCTTTATTATCTCTTTGTTTCCTTAAATTTTTAATGCATATCTTTTACAACTTTTGTAGTAAAGTATTCTAATGACTTGCTTATGACACCACATAGAATATATCATGTTTAGTACCTTGGACATTGTAGCCTATTTACTTAAATCTCTGATATATTTTGCACATTTTAAGTTCATACTGGATAGCTTAGTTGGTAGAGTGTTGGTATTGTACGATCAATGTACACCTCACATAGGTTCGAATCCCATGTAAATTTATTTTTATTTTACTTGTCTGCATTGTGGTTTGTGGCTCAATACCATTTAATGCATATGTCTTTTAACAACAGTAGTCAAGTCTTCCAATGTACTTGTTAGTTAAACCCAATAGATAGCTTTATTTACTTTGTGTTTCCTCAAATTTTTTATGCATATCTTTTACAACTTTTGTAGTAAAGTATTCTAATGAATTGCATATGACACCCCATAGAATATATCATGTTTAGTACCTTGAACATTGTAGCTTATTTACTTAAATCTCTGTTATATTTTATACTTTTTGTCTTCAGACTGGGTAGCTCAGTTGGTAGAGTTTCGGTCTAGCACTATCAATGTACACCTAGCATAGGTTCGAATCCCATGTAAGTTTATTTTTATTTTACTAGTCTGCATTGTGGTTTGTGGCTCAATACCATGTAATGCGTGTCTTTTAACAACAGTAGTCAAGTCTTCCAATGTACTTGTTAGTGAAACCCAATAGATAGCTTTATTTTCTCTTTGTTTCCTCAAATTTTTAATGCATATCTTTTACAACTTTTGTAGTAAAGTATTCTAATGACTTGCTTTTGACACCACATAGAATATATCATGTTTAGTACCTTGGACATTGTAGCTTATTGACTTAAATCTCTGATATATATTGTGCTGTTTTTGTTCAGACTGGGTAGCTCAGTTGGTAGAGTGGTGGTCTTGCACTATCAATGTACACCTCACATGAGTTCGAATCCCATGTAAGATTGTTTTTATTTTATTAGTCTGGTTTGTGGCTCAATACCATTTAATGGATATGTCTTTTAACAACAGTAGTCAAGTCTTCCAATGTACTTGTTAGTGAAACCCAATAGATAGCTTTATTTTCTCTTTGTTTCCTCAAATTTTTAATGCATATCTTTTACAACTTTTGTAGTAGTGTATTCTAATGACTTGCTTATGACACCACATAGAATATATCATGTTTAGTACATTGGACATTGTAGCTTATTGACTTAAATCTCTGATATATTTTGCGCTGTTTTTTTTCAGACTGGGTAGCTCAGTTGTTAGAGTGTAGGTCTTGCACTAACAATGTACACCTCACATAGGTTCAAATCCCATGTAAGTTTGTTTTTATTTTACTAGTCTGCATTGTGGTTTGTGGCTCAATACCATTTAATGCATAAGTCTTTTAACAACAGTAGTCAAGTCTTCCAATGTACTTGTTAGTGAAACCCAATAGATAGCTTTATTTTCTCTTTATTTCCTCAAATTTTGAATGCATATCTGTTACAACTTTTGTTGTAAAGTATTCTAATTACTTGCTTATGACACCACATATATCATGTTTAGTACCTTGGACATTGTAGCTTATTTACTTAAATCTCTGATATATTTTATAAACTTTGTGTTCAGACTGGGTATATCAGTTTATAGAGTGTTGGTCTTGCACTATCAATGTAAATCTCACATAGGTTTAAATCCCATGTAAGTTTTTTTTTATTTTACTAGATCGCATTGTGGTTTGTGGCTCAATACCATGTAATACATGTCTTTTAACAACAGTAGTCAAGTCTTCCAATGTACTTGTTAGTGAAACCCAATAGATAGCTTTATTTTCTCTTTGTTTCCTCAAATTTTTAATGCATATATGTTACAACTTTTGTAGTAAAGTATTCTAATTACTTGCTTATGACACCACATAGAATATATCATGTTTTGTACCTTGGACATTGTAGCTTATTTACTTAAATCTTTGTTATATTTTGTGCGTTTTGTGTTCAGACTGGGTAGCTCATTTGGTAGAGTGTTGGTCTTGCACTATCAATGTACACCTAACATAGGTTTGAATCCCATGTAAGTTTATTTTTATTTTACTAGTCTGCATTGTAGTTTGTGGCTCAATAACATGTAATGCATGTCTTTTAACAACAATAGTCAAGTCTTCCAATGTACTTGTTAGTGAAACCCAATAGATAGCTTTATTTTCTCTTTGTTTCCTCAAATTTTGAATGCATATCTTTTACAACTTTTGTAATAAAGTATTCCAATTACTTGCTTATGACACCCCATAGAATATATCATGTTTAGTACCTTGGACATTGTAGCTTATTTACTTAAATCTCTGATATATTTTATGAATTTAGTGTTCAGACTGGGTAGATCAGTTGGCAGAGTGTTGGTCTCACACTATCAATGTACACCTCACATAGGTTCGAATCCCATGTAAGTTTATTTTTATTTTACTAGTCTGCATTGTAGTTTGTGGCTCAATACCATGTAATGCATGTCTTTTAACAACAATAGTCAAGTCTTCCAATGTACTTGTTAGTGAAACCCAATAGATAGCTTTATTTTCTCTTTGTTTCCTCAAATTTTTAATGCATATTTGTTACAACTTTTGTAGTAAAGTATTCTAATTACTTGCTTATGACACCCCATAGAATATATCATGTTTAGTACCTTGGACATTGTAGCTTTTTTACTTAAATCTCTGATATATTTTATGTCTTTCGTGTGCAGACGGGGTAGCTCAGTAGATAGAGTGTTGGTCTTGCACTATCAATGTAAATCTCACATAGGTTTAAATCCCATGTAAGTTTTTTTTTATTTTACTAGTCTGCATTGTAGTTTGTGGCTCAATACCATGTAATGCATGTCTTTTAACAACAATAGTCAAGTCTTCCAATGTACTTGTTAGTGAAACCCAATAGATAGCTTTATTTTCTCTTTGTTTCCTCAAATTTTTAATGCATATTTGTTACAACTTTTGTAGTAAAGTATTCTAATTACTTGCTTATGACACCCCGTAGAATATATCATGTTTAGTACCTTGGACATTGTAGCTTATTTACTTAAATCTCTGATATATTTTATGAATTTTGTGTTCAGACTGGGTAGATCAGTTGGTAGAGCGTTGGTCTTGTAATATCAATGTACACCTCAGATAGATTTGAATCCCATGTAAGTTTATTTTTAATTTACTAGTCTGCATTGTAGTTTGTGACTCAATACCACGTAATGCATGTCTTTTAACAACAGTAGTCAAGTCTTCCAATGTGCTTGTTAGTGAAACCCAATAGATAGCTTTATTTTCTCAGAGTTTCTTCAAATTTTTTATGCATATCTTTTACAACTTTTGTAGTAAAGTATTCTAATGACTTGCTTATGACACCACATAGACTATATCATGTTTAGTACCTAGGATATTGTAGCTTATTTACTTAAATCTCTGATATATTTTATGCATTTTGTGTAGAGAATGGGTAGCTCGGTTGGTAGAGTGTTGGTCTTGCACTGTCAATGTACACCTAACATAAGTTCAAATCCCTTGTAAGTTTATTTTTATTTTACTAGTCTGCATTGTAGTTTGTGGCTCAATACCATGTAATGCATGTCTTTTAACAACAATAGTCAAGTCTTCCAATGTACTTGTTAGTGAAACCCAATAGATAGCTTTATTTTCTCTTTGTTTCCTCAAATTTTTAATGCATATCTTTTACAACTTTTGTAGTAAAGTATTCTAATGACTTGCTTTTGACACCACATAGAATATATCATGTTTAGTACCTTGGACATTGTAGCTTATTGACTTAAATCTCTGATATATATTGTGCTGTTTTTGTTCAGACTGGGTAGCTCAGTTGGTAGAGTGGTGGTCTTGCACTATCAATGTACACCTCACATGAGTTCGAATCCCATGTAAGATTGTTTTTATTTTATTAGTCTGGTTTGTGGCTCAATACCATTTAATGGATATGTCTTTTAACAACAGTAGTCAAGTCTTCCAATGTACTTGTTAGTGAAACCCAATAGATAGCTTTATTTTCTCTTTGTTTCCTCAAATTTTTAATGCATATCTTTTACAACTTTTGTAGTAGTGTATTCTAATGACTTGCTTATGACACCACATAGAATATATCATGTTTAGTACATTGGACATTGTAGCTTATTGACTTAAATCTCTGATATATTTTGCGCTGTTTTTTTTCAGACTGGGTAGCTCAGTTGTTAGAGTGTAGGTCTTGCACTAACAATGTACACCTCACATAGGTTCAAATCCCATGTAAGTTTGTTTTTATTTTACTAGTCTGCATTGTGGTTTGTGGCTCAATACCATTTAATGCATAAGTCTTTTAACAACAGTAGTCAAGTCTTCCAATGTACTTGTTAGTGAAACCCAATAGATAGCTTTATTTTCTCTTTATTTCCTCAAATTTTGAATGCATATCTGTTACAACTTTTGTTGTAAAGTATTCTAATTACTTGCTTATGACACCACATATATCATGTTTAGTACCTTGGACATTGTAGCTTATTTACTTAAATCTCTGATATATTTTATAAACTTTGTGTTCAGACTGGGTATATCAGTTTATAGAGTGTTGGTCTTGCACTATCAATGTAAATCTCACATAGGTTTAAATCCCATGTAAGTTTTTTTTTATTTTACTAGATCGCATTGTGGTTTGTGGCTCAATACCATGTAATACATGTCTTTTAACAACAGTAGTCAAGTCTTCCAATGTACTTGTTAGTGAAACCCAATAGATAGCTTTATTTTCTCTTTGTTTCCTCAAATTTTTAATGCATATATGTTACAACTTTTGTAGTAAAGTATTCTAATTACTTGCTTATGACACCACATAGAATATATCATGTTTTGTACCTTGGACATTGTAGCTTATTTACTTAAATCTTTGTTATATTTTGTGCGTTTTGTGTTCAGACTGGGTAGCTCATTTGGTAGAGTGTTGGTCTTGCACTATCAATGTACACCTAACATAGGTTTGAATCCCATGTAAGTTTATTTTTATTTTACTAGTCTGCATTGTAGTTTGTGGCTCAATAACATGTAATGCATGTCTTTTAACAACAATAGTCAAGTCTTCCAATGTACTTGTTAGTGAAACCCAATAGATAGCTTTATTTTCTCTTTGTTTCCTCAAATTTTGAATGCATATCTTTTACAACTTTTGTAATAAAGTATTCCAATTACTTGCTTATGACACCCCATAGAATATATCATGTTTAGTACCTTGGACATTGTAGCTTATTTACTTAAATCTCTGATATATTTTATGAATTTAGTGTTCAGACTGGGTAGATCAGTTGGCAGAGTGTTGGTCTCACACTATCAATGTACACCTCACATAGGTTCGAATCCCATGTAAGTTTATTTTTATTTTACTAGTCTGCATTGTAGTTTGTGGCTCAATACCATGTAATGCATGTCTTTTAACAACAATAGTCAAGTCTTCCAATGTACTTGTTAGTGAAACCCAATAGATAGCTTTATTTTCTCTTTGTTTCCTCAAATTTTTAATGCATATTTGTTACAACTTTTGTAGTAAAGTATTCTAATTACTTGCTTATGACACCCCATAGAATATATCATGTTTAGTACCTTGGACATTGTAGCTTATTTACTTAAATCTCTGATATATTTTATGTCTTTTGTGTGCAGATGGGGTAGCTCAGTAGGTAGAGTGTTGGTCTTGCACTGTCAATGTAAATCTCACATAGGTTTAAATCCCATGTAAGTTTTTTTTATTTTACTAGTTTGCATTGTGGTTTGTGGCTCAATACCATGTAATGCATATGTCTTTTAACAACAGTAGTCAAGTCTTCCAATGTACTTGTTAGTGAAACCAAATAGATAGCTTTATTTTCTCTGAGTTTCTTCAAATTTTTTATGCATATCTTTTACAACTTTTGTAGTAAAGTATTCTAATGACTTGCTTATGACACCCCATAGAATATATCATGTTTAGTACCTTGGACATTGTAGCTTATTTACTTAAATCTCTGTTATATTTTGTGCTTTTTGTGTTCAGACTGGGTAGCTCAGTTGGTAGAGTGTTGGTCTTGCACTATCAATGTACACCAAACGTAGGTTCAAATCCCATGTAAGTTTTTTTTTATTTTACTAGATTGCATTGTGGTTTGTGGCTCAATACCATGTAATACATGTATTTTAACAACAGTAGTCAAGTCTTCCAATGTACTTGTTAGTGAAACCCAATAGATAGCTTTATTTTCTCTTTGTTTCCTCAAATTTTGAATGCATATCTGTTACAACTTTTGTAGTAAAGTATTCTAATTACTTGCTTATGACACCACATAGAATATATCATGTTTAGTACCTTGAACATTGTAGCTTATTTACTTAAATCTCTGATATATTTTAGGAATTTTGTGTTCAGACTGGGTAGATCAGTTGGTAGAGTGTTGGTCTTGCGCTATCAATGTATACCTCACATAGGTTCAAATCCCATGCAAGTTTATTTTTATTTTACTAGTCTGCATTGTAGTTTGTGGCTCAATACCATATAATGCATGTCTTTAAACAACAGTAGTCAAGTCTTCCAATGTACTTGTTAGTGAAACCAAATAGATAGCTTTATTTTCTCTTTGTTTCCTCAAATTTTGAATGCATATCGTTTACAACTTTTGTAGTTTAGTATTCTAATGACTTGCTTATGACACCACATAGAATATATCATGTTTAGTACCTTGGACGTTGTAGCTTTTTTACTTAAATCTCTGATATATTTTATGTCTTTCGTGTGCAGACGGGGTAGCTCAGTAGGTAGAGTGTTGGTCTTGCACTATCAATGTAAATCTCACATAGGTTTAAATCCCATGTAAGTTTTTTTTATTTTACTAGTCTGCATTGTAGTTTGTGGCTCAATACCATGTAATGCATGTCTTTTAACAACAATAGTCAAGTCTTCCAATGTACTTGTTAGTGAAACCAAATAGATAGCTTTATTTTCTCTGAGTTTCTTCAAATTTTTTATGCATATCTTTTACAACTTTTGTAGTAAAGTATTCTAATGACTTGCTTATGACACCCCATAGAATATATCATGTTTAGTACCTTGGACATTGTAGCTTATTTACTTAAATCTCTGTTATATTTTGTGCTTTTTGTGTTCAGACTGGGTAGCTCAGTTGGTAGAGTGTTGGTCTTGCACTATCAATGTACACCAAACATAGGTTCAAATCCCTTGTAAGTTTTTTTTTTATTTTACTAGATTGCATTGTGGTTTGTGGCTCAATACCATGTAATACATGTATTTTAACAACAGTAGTCAAGTCTTCCAATGTACTTGTTAGTGAAACCCAATAGATAGCTTTATTTTCTCTTTGTTTCCTCAAATTTTGAATGCATATCTGTTACAACTTTTGTAGTAAAGTATTCTAATTACTTGCTTATGACACCACATAGAATATATCATGTTTAGTACCTTGAACATTGTAGCTTATTTACTTAAATCTCTGATATATTTTATGAATTTTGTGTTCAGACTGGGTAGATCAGTTGGTAGAGTGTCGGTCTTGCGCTATCAATGTATACCTCACATAGGTTCAAATCCCATGCAAGTTTATTTTTATTTTACTAGTCTGCATTGTAGTTTGTGGCTCAATACCATATAATGCATGTCTTTTAACAACAGTAGTCAAGTCTTCCAATGTACTTGTTAGTGAAACCAAATAGATAGCTTTATTTTCTCTTTGTTTCCTCAAATTTTGAATGCATATCTTTTACAACTTTTGTAGTTTAGTATTCTAATGACTTGCTTATGACACCACATAGAATATATCATGTTTAGTACCTTGGACGTTGTAGCTTTTTTACTTAAATCTCTGATATATTTTATGTCTTTCGTGTGCAGACGGGGTAGCTCAGAAGGTAGAGTGTTGGTCTTGCACTATCAATGTAAATCTCACATAGGTTTAAATCCCATGTACGTTTTTTTTTATTTTACTAGTCTGCATTGTAGTTTGTGGCTCAATACCATGTAATGCATGTCTTTTAACAACAATAGTCAAGTCTTCCAATGTACTTGTTAGTGAAACCCAATAGATAGCTTTATTTTCTCTTTGTTTCCTCAAATTTTTAATGCATATTTGTTACAACTTTTGTAGTTAAGTATTCTAATGACTTGCTTATGACACCCCATAGAATATATCATGTTTAGTACCTTGGACATTGTAGCTTATTTACTTAAATCTCTGTTATATTTTGTGCTTTTTGTGTTCAGACTGGGTAGCTCAGTTGGTAGAGTGTTGGTCTTGCACTGTTAATGTAAATCTCACATAGGTTTAAATCCCATGTAAGTTTTTTTTATTTTACTAGTTTGCATTGTGGTTTGTGGCTCAATACCATGTAATGCATATGTCTTTTAACAACAGTAGTCAAGTCTTCCAATGTACTTGTTAGTGAAACCAAATAGATAGCTTTATTTTCTCTGAGTTTCTTCAAATTTTTTATGCATATCTTTTACAACTTTTGTAGTAAAGTATTCTAATGACTTGCTTATGACACCCCATAGAATATATCATGTTTAGTACCTTGGACATTGTAGCTTATTTACTTAAATCTCTGTTATATTTTGTGCTTTTTGTGTTCAGACTGGGTAGCTCAGTTGGTAGAGTGTTGGTCTTGCACTATCAATGTACACCAAACATAGGTTCAAATCCCATGTAAGTTTTTTTTTATTTTACTAGATTGCATTGTGGTTTGTGGCTCAATACCATGTAATACATGTATTTTAACAACAGTAGTCAAGTCTTCCAATGTACTTGTTAGTGAAACCCAATAGATAGCTTTATTTTCTCTTTGTTTCCTCAAATTTTGAATGCATATCTGTTACAACTTTTGTAGTAAAGTATTCTAATTACTTGCTTATGACACCACATAGAATATATCATGTTTAGTACCTTGAACATTGTAGCTTATTTACTTAAATCTCTGATATATTTTATGAATTTTGTGTTCAGACTGGGTAGATCAGTTGGTAGAGTGTTGGTCTTGCACTATCAATGTACAGCTCACATAGGTTCAAATCCCATGCAAGTTTATTTTTATTTTACTAGTCTGCATTGTAGTTTGTGGCTCAATACCATATAATGCATGTCTTTTAACAACAGTAGTCAAGTCTTCCAATGTACTTGTTAGTGAAACCAAATAGATAGCTTTATTTTCTCTTTGTTTCCTCAAATTTTGAATGCATATATTTTACAACTTTTGTAGTTTAGTATTCTAATGACTTGCTTATGACACCACATAGAATATATCATGTTTAGTACCTTGGACGTTGTAGCTTTTTTACTTAAATCTCTGATATATTTTATGTCTTTCATGTGCAGATGGGGTAGCTCAGTAGGTAGAGTGTTGGTCTTGCACTATCAATGTAAATCTCACATAGGTTTAAATCCCATGTAAGTTTTTTTTAATTTACTAGTCTGCATTGTAGTTTGTGGCTCAATACCATGTAATGCATGTCTTTTAACAACAGTAGTCAAGTCTTCCAATGTACTTGTTAGTGAAACCCAATAGATAGCTTTATTTTCTCTTTGTTTCCTCAAATTTTTAATGCATATCTGTTACAACTTTTGTAGTAAAGTATTCTAATTACTTGCTTATGACACCACATAGAATATATCATGTTTAGTACCTTGGATATTGTAGCTTATTTACTTAAATCTCTGATATATTTTATGAATTTAGTGTTCAGACTGGGTAGATCAGTTGGCAGAGTGTTGGTCTCGCACTATCAATGTACACCTCACATAGGTTCGAATCCCATGTAAGTATATTTTTATTTTACTAGTCTGCATTGTAGTTTGTTGCTCAATACCATGTAATGCATGTCTTTTAACAACAGTAGTCAAGTCTTCCAATGTACTTGTTAGTGAAACCCAATAGATCGCTTTATTTTCTCTTTGTTTCCTCAAATTTTGAATGCATATCTTTTACAACTTTTGTAGTGAAGTATTCTAATGACTTGCTTATGACATCCCATAGAATATATCATGTTTAGTACCTTGGACATTGTAGCTTATTTACTTAAATATTTGTTATATTTTGTGCGTTTTGTGTTCAGACTGGGTAGCTCATTTGGTAGAGTGTTGGTCTTGCACTATCAATGTACACCTAACATAGGTTTGAATCCCATGTAAGTTTATTTTTATTTTACTAGTCTGCATTGTAGTTTGTGGCTCAATACCATGTAATGCATGTCTTTTAACAACAGTAGTCAAGTCTTCCAATGTACTTGTTAGTGAAACCCAATAGATAGCTTTATTTTCTCTGAGTTTCTTCAAATTTTTTATGCATATCTTTTACAACTTTTGTAGTAAAGTATTCTAATGACTTGCTTATGACACCCCATAGAATATATCATGTTTAGTACCTTGGACATTGTAGCTTATTTACTTAAATCTCTGTTATATTTTGTGCTTTTTGTGTTCAGACTGGGTAGCTCAGTTGGTAGAGTGTTGGTCTTGCACTGTTAATGTAAATCTCACATAGGTTTAAATCCCATGTAAGTTTTTTTTATTTTACTAGTTTGCATTGTGGTTTGTGGCTCAATACCATGTAATGCATATGTCTTTTAACAACAGTAGTCAAGTCTTCCAATGTACTTGTTAGTGAAACCAAATAGATAGCTTTATTTTCTCTGAGTTTCTTCAAATTTTTTATGCATATCTTTTACAACTTTTGTAGTAAAGTATTCTAATGACTTGCTTATGACACCCCATAGAATATATCATGTTTAGTACCTTGGACATTGTAGCTTATTTACTTAAATCTCTGTTATATTTTGTGCTTTTTGTGTTCAGACTGGGTAGCTCAGTTGGTAGAGTGTTGGTCTTGCACTATCAATGTACACCAAACATAGGTTCAAATCCCATGTAAGTTTTTTTTTATTTTACTAGATTGCATTGTGGTTTGTGGCTCAATACCATGTAATACATGTATTTTAACAACAGTAGTCAAGTCTTCCAATGTACTTGTTAGTGAAACCCAATAGATAGCTTTATTTTCTCTTTGTTTCCTCAAATTTTGAATGCATATCTGTTACAACTTTTGTAGTAAAGTATTCTAATTACTTGCTTATGACACCACATAGAATATATCATGTTTAGTACCTTGAACATTGTAGCTTATTTACTTAAATCTCTGATATATTTTATGAATTTTGTGTTCAGACTGGGTAGATCAGTTGGTAGAGTGTTGGTCTTGCGCTATCAATGTACACCTCACATAGGTTCAAATCCCATGCAAGTTTATTTTTATTTTACTAGTCTGCATTGTAGTTTGTGGCTCAATACCATATAATGCATGTCTTTTAACAACAGTAGTCAAGTCTTCCAATGTACTTGTTAGTGAAACCAAATAGATAGCTTTATTTTCTCTTTGTTTCCTCAAATTTTGAATGCATATATTTTGCAACTTTTGTAGTTTAGTATTCTAATGACTTGCTTATGACACCACATAGAATATATCATGTTTAGTACCTTGGACGTTGTAGCTTTTTTACTTAAATCTCTGATATATTTTATGTCTTTCATGTGCAGATGGGGTAGCTCAGTAGGTAGAGTGTTGGTCTTGCACTATCAATGTAAATCTCACATAGGTTTAAATCCCATGTAAGTTTTTTTTAATTTACTAGTCTGCATTGTAGTTTGTGGCTCAATACCATGTAATGCATGTCTTTTAACAACAGTAGTCAAGTCTTCCAATGTACTTGTTAGTGAAACCCAATAGATAGCTTTATTTTCTCTTTGTTTCCTCAAATTTTTAATGCATATCTGTTACAACTTTTGTAGTAAAGTATTCTAATTACTTGCTTATGACACCACATAGAATATATCATGTTTAGTACCTTGGATATTGTAGCTTATTTACTTAAATCTCTGATATATTTTATGAATTTAGTGTTCAGACTGGGTAGATCAGTTGGCAGAGTGTTGGTCTCGCACTATCAATGTACACCTCACATAGGTTCGAATCCCATGTAAGTCTATTTTTATTTTACTAGTCTGCATTGTAGTTTGTTGCTCAATACCATGTAATGCATGTCTTTTAACAACAGTAGTCAAGTCTTCCAATGTACTTGTTAGTGAAACCCAATAGATAGCTTTATTTTCTCTTTGTTTCCTCAAATTTTGAATGCATATCTTTTACAACTTTTGTAGTGAAGTATTCTAATGACTTGCTTATGACATCCCATAGAATATATCATGTTTAGTACCTTGGACATTGTAGCTTATTTACTTAAATCTTTGTTATATTTTGTGCGTTTTGTGTTCAGACTGGGTAGCTCATTTGGTAGAGTGTTGGTCTTGCACTATCAATGTACACCTAACATAGGTTTGAATCCCATGTAAGTTTATTTTTATTTTACTAGTCTGCATTGTAGTTTGTGGCTCAATACCATGTAATGCATGTCTTTTAACAACAGTAGTCAAGTCTTCCAATGTACTTGTTAGTGAAACCCAATAGATAGCTTTATTTTCTCTGAGTTTCTTCAAATTTTTTATGCATATCTTTTACAACTTTTGTAGTAAAGTATTCCAATGACTTGCTTATGACACCCCATAGAATATATCATGTTTAGTACCTTGGACATTGTAGCTTATTTACTTAAATCTCTGTTATATTTTGTGCTTTTTGTGTTCAGACTGGGTAGCTCAGTTGGTAGAGTGTTGGTCTTGCACTGTTAATGTAAATCTCACATAGGTTTAAATCCCATGTAAGTTTTTTTTATTTTACTAGTTTGCATTGTGGTTTGTGGCTCAATACCATGTAATGCATATGTCTTTTAACAACAGTAGTCAAGTCTTCCAATGTACTTGTTAGTGAAACCAAATAGATAGCTTTATTTTCTCTGAGTTTCTTCAAATTTTTTATGCATATCTTTTACAACTTTTGTAGTAAAGTATTCTAATGACTTGCTTATGACACCCCATAGAATATATCATGTTTAGTACCTTGGACATTGTAGCTTATTTACTTAAATCTCTGTTATATTTTGTGCTTTTTGTGTTCAGACTGGGTAGCTCAGTTGGTAGAGTGTTGGTCTTGCACTATCAATGTACACCAAACATAGGTTCAAATCCCATGTAAGTTTTTTTTTTATTTTACTAGATTGCATTGTGGTTTGTGGCTCAATACCATGTAATACATGTATTTTAACAACAGTAGTCAAGTCTTCCAATGTACTTGTTAGTGAAACCCAATAGATAGCTTTATTTTCTCTTTGTTTCCTCAAATTTTGAATGCATATCTGTTACAACTTTTGTAGTAAAGTATTCTAATTACTTGCTTATGACACCACATAGAATATATCATGTTTAGTACCTTGAACATTGTAGCTTATTTACTTAAATCTCTGATATATTTTATGAATTTTGTGTTCAGACTGGGTAGATCAGTTGGTAGAGTGTTGGTCTTGCGCTATCAATGTACACCTCACATAGGTTCAAATCCCATGCAAGTTTATTTTTATTTTACTAGTCTGCATTGTAGTTTGTGGCTCAATACCATATAATGCATGTCTTTTAACAACAGTAGTCAAGTCTTCCAATGTACTTGTTAGTGAAACCAAATAGATAGCTTTATTTTCTCTTTGTTTCCTCAAATTTTGAATGCATATATTTTACAACTTTTGTAGTTTAGTATTCTAATGACTTGCTTATGACACCACATAGAATATATCATGTTTAGTACCTTGGACGTTGTAGCTTTTTTACTTAAATCTCTGATATATTTTATGTCTTTCATGTGCAGATGGGGTAGCTCAGTAGGTAGAGTGTTGGTCTTGCACTATCAATGTAAATCTCACATAGGTTTAAATCCCATGTAAGTTTTTTTTAATTTACTAGTCTGCATTGTAGTTTGTGGCTCAATACCATGTAATGCATGTCTTTTAACAACAGTAATCAAGTCTTCCAATGTACTTGTTAGTGAAACCCAATAGATAGCTTTATTTTCTCTTTGTTTCCTCAAATTTTTAATGCATATCTGTTACAACTTTTGTAGTAAAGTATTCTAATTACTTGCTTATGACACCACATAGAATATATCATGTTTAGTACCTTGGACATTGTAGCTTATTTACTTAAATCTCTGATATATTTTATGAATTTTGTGTTTAGATTGGGTATATCAGTTGGTAGAGTATTGGTTTTGCACTATCAATGTACACCTCACATAGGTTCGAATCCCATGTAAGTTTATTTTTATTTTATAGTCTGCATTGTAGTTTGTGGCTCAATACCATATAATGCATGTCTTTTAACAACAGTAGTCAAGTCTTCCAATGTACTTGTTAGTGAAACCAAATAGCTTTATTTTCTCTTTGTTTCCTCAAATTTTGAATGCATATCTTTTACAACTTTTGTAGTGAAGTATTCTAATGACTTGCTTATGACATCCCATAGAATATATCATGTTTAGTACATTGGACATTGTAGCTTATTTACTTAAATCTTTGTTATATTTTGTGCGTTTTGTGTTCAGACTGGGTAGCTCATTTGGTAGAGTGTTGGTCTTGCACTATCAATGTACACCTAACATAGGTTTGAATCCCATGTAAGTTTATTTTTATTTTACTAGTCTGCATTGTAGTTTGTGGCTCAATACCATGTAATTCATGTCTTTTAACAACAATAGTCAAGTCTTCCAATGTGCTTGTTAGTGAAACCCAATAGATAGCTTTATTTTCTCTTTGTTTCCTCAAATTTTTAATGCATATTTGTTACAACTTTTGTAGTAAAGTATTCTAATTACTTGCTTATGACATCCCATAGAATATATCATGTTTAATACCTTGGACATTGTAGCTTATTTACTTAAATCTCTGATATATTTTATGTCTTTTGTGTGCAGATGGGGTAGCTCAGTAGGTAGAGTGTTGGTCTTGCACTGTCAATGTAAATCTCACATAGGTTTAAATCCCATGTAAGTTTTTTTTATTTTACTAGTCTGCATTGTGGTTTGTGGCTCAATACCATGTAATGCATATGTCTTTTAACAACAGTAGTCAAGTCTTCCAATGTACTTGTTAGTGAAACCAAATAGATAGCTTTATTTTCTCTGAGTTTCTTCAAATTTTTTATGCATATCTTTTACAACTTTTGTAGTAAAGTATTCTAATGACTTTCTTATGACACCCCATAGAATATATCATGTTTAGTACCTTGGACATTGTAGCTTATTTACTTAAATCTCTGTTATATTTTGTGCTTTTTGTGCTCAGACTGGCTAGCTCAGTTGGTAGAGTGTTGGTCTTGCACTATCAATGTACACCAAACATAGGTTCAAATCCCATGTAAGTTTTTTTTTATTTTACTAGATTGCATTGTGGTTTGTGGCTCAATACCATGTAATGCATGTCTTTTAACAACAGTAGTCAAGTCTTCCAATGTACTTGTTAGTAAAACCCAATAGCTTTATTTTCTCTTTGTTTCCTCAAATTTTTAATGCATATCTGTTACAACTTTTGTAGTAAAGTATTCTAATTACTTGCTTATGACACCACATAGAATATATCATGTTTAGTACCTTGGACATTGTAGCTTATTTACTTAAATCTCTGATATATTTTATGAATTTTGTGTTTAGATTGGGTATATCAGTTGGTAGAGTATTGGTTTTGCACTATCAATGTACACCTCACATAGGTTCGAATCCCATGTAAGTTTATTTTTATTTTATAGTCTGCATTGTAGTTTGTGGCTCAATACCATATAATGCATGTCTTTTAACAACAGTAGTCAAGTCTTCCAATGTACTTGTTAGTGAAACCAAATAGCTTTATTTTCTCTTTGATTCCTCAAATTTTGAATGCATATCTTTTACAACTTTTGTAGTTTAGTATTCTAATGACTTGCTTATGACACCACATATCATATATCATGTTTAGTACATTGGACGTTGTAGCTTTTTTACTTAAATCTCTGATATATTTTTTTTTTTTTTGTGCAGACGGGGTAGAGTGTTGGTCTTGCACTATCAATGTACACCTCACAGAGGTTCGAATCCCATGTAAGTTTATTTTTATTTTACTAGTCTGCATTGTAGTTTGTGGCTCAATACCATGTAATGCATGTCTTTTAACAACATTAGTCAAGTCTTCCCATGTACTTGCTAGTGAAACCCAATAGATAGCTTTATTCTCTCTTTGTTTCCTCAAATTTTGAATGCATATCTTTTACAACTTTTGTAGTTTAGTATTCTAATGACTTGCTTATGACACCACATAGAATATATCATGTTTAGTACCTTGGACGTTGTAGCTTTTTTACTTAAATCTCTGATATATTTTATGTCTTTTGTGTGCAGACGGGGTAGCTCAGTAGGTAGAGTGTTGGTCTTGCACTATCAATGTAAATCTCACATAGGTTTAAACCCCATGTAAGTTTTTTTTATTTTACTAGATTGCATTGTGGTTTGTGGCTCAATACCATGTAATACATGTATTTTAACAACAGTAGTCAAGTCTTCCAATGTACTTGTTAGTGAAACCCAATAGATAGCTTTATTTTCTCTTTGTTTCCTCAAATTTTGAATGCATATCTGTTACAACTTTTGTAGTAAAGTATTCTAATGACTTGCTTATGACACCCCATAGAATATATCATGTTTAGTACCTTGGACATTGTAGCTTATTTACTTAAATCTGTTATATTCTGTGCTTCTTGTGTTCAGACTGGGTAGCTCAGTTGGTAGAGTGTTGGTCTTGCACTATCAATGTACACCAAACATAGGTTCAAATCTCATGTAAGTTTTTATTTTATTTTACTAGATTGCATTGTGGTTTGTGGCTCAATACCATGTAATACATGTATTTTAACAACAGTAGTCAAGTCTTCCAATGTACTTATTAGTGAAACCCAATAGATAGCTTTATTTTCTCTTTGTTTCCTCAAATTTTGAATGCATATCTGTTACAACTTTTGTAGTAAAGTATTCTAATTACTTGTTTATGACACCACATAGAATATATCATGTTTAGTACCTTGAACATTGTAGCTTATTTACTTAAATCTCTGATATATTTTATGAGATTTGTGTTCAGACTAGGTAGATCAGTTGGTAGAGTGTTGGTCTTGCGCTATCAATGTACACCTCACATAGGTTCAAATCCCATGCAAGTTTATTTTTATTTTACTAGTCTGCATTGTAGTTTGTGGCTCAATACCATATAATGCATGTCTTTTAACAACAGTAGTCAAGTCTTCCAATGTACTTGTTAGTGAAACCAAATAGATAGCTTTATTTTCTCTTTGTTTCCTCAAATTTTGAATGCATATCTTTTACAACTTTTGTAGTTTAGTATTCTAATGACTTGCTTATGACACCACATAGAATATATCATGTTTAGTACCTTGGACGTTGTAGCTTTTTTACTTAAAACTCTGTTATATTTTATGTCTTTTGTGTGCAGACGGGGTAGCTCAGTAGGTAGTGTTGGTCTTGCACTATCAATGTAAATCTCACATAGGTTTAAATCCCATGTAAGTTTTTTTTTATTTTACTAGATTGCATTGTAGTTTGTGGCTCAATACCATGTAATGCATGTCTTTTAACAACAGTAGTCAAGTCTTCCAATGTACTTGTTAGTAAAACCCAATAGATAGCTTTATTTTCTCTTTGTTTCCTCAAATTTTTAATGCATATCTGTTACAACTTTTGTAGTAAAGTATTCTAATTACTTGCTTATGACACCACATAGAATATATCATGTTTAGTACCTTGGACATTGTAGCTTATTTACTTAAATCTCTGATATATTTTCTGAATTTTGTGTTCAGACTGGGTATATCAGTTGGTAGAGTGTTGGTCTTGCACTATTAATGTACACCTCACATAGGTTCGAATCCCATGTAAGTTTATTTTTATTTTACTAGTCTGCATTGTAGTTTGTGGCTCAATACCATATAATGCATGTCTTTTAACAACAGTAGTCAAGTCTTCCAATGTACTTGTTAGTGAAACCAAATAGCTTTATTTTCTCTTTGTTTCCTCAAATTTTGAATGCATATCTTTTACAACTTTTGTAGTTTAGTATTCTAATGACTTGCTTATGACACCACATATCATATATCATGTTTAGTACCTTGGACGTTGTAGCTTTTTTACTTAAATCTCTGATATATTTATTTTTTTGTGTGCAGATGGTGTAGCTCAGTAGGTAGAGTGTTGGTCTTGCACTATCAATGTACACCTCACAGAGGTTCGAATCCCATGTAAGTTTATTTTTATTTTACTAGTCTGCATTGTAGTTTGTGGCTCAATACCATGTAATGCATGTCTTTTAACAACAGTAGTCAAGTCTTCCAATGTACTTGTTAGTGAAACCCAATAGATAGCTTTATTCTCTCTTTGTTTCCTCAAATTTTGAATGCATATCTTTTACAACTTTTGTAGTTTAGTATTCTAATGACTTGCTTATGACACCACATAGAATATATCATGTTTAGTACCTTGGACGTTGTAGCTTTTTTACTTAAATCTCTGATATATTTTATGTCTTTTGTGTGCAGACGGGGTAGCTCAGTAGGTAGAGTGTTGGTCTTGCACTATTAATGTAAATCTCACATAGGTTTAAATCCCATGTAAGTTTTTTTTTATTTTACTAGATTGCAGTGTGGTTTGTGGCTCAATACCATGTAATACATGTCTTTTAACAACAGTAGTCAAGTCTTCCAATGTACTTGTTAGTGAAACCCAATAGATAGCTTTATTTTCTCTTTGTTTCCTCAAATTTTTAATGCATATCTGTTACAACTTTTGTAGTAAAGTATTCTAATGACTTGCTTATGACACCCCATAGAATATATCATGTTTAGTACCTTGGACATTGTAGCTTATTTACTTAAATCTGTTATATTCTGTGCTTCTTGTGTTCAGACTGGGTAGCTCAGTTGGTAGAGTGTTGGTCTTGCACTATCAATGTACACCAAACATAGGTTCAAATCTCATGTAAGTTTTTATTTTATTTTACTAGATTGCATTGTGGTTTGTGGCTCAATACCATGTAATACATGTATTTTAACAACAGTAGTCAAGTCTTCCAATGTACTTATTAGTGAAACCCAATAGATAGCTTTATTTTCTCTTTGTTTCCTCAAATTTTGAATGCATATCTGTTACAACTTTTGTAGTAAAGTATTCTAATTACTTGCTTATGACACCACATAGAATATATCATGTTTAGTACCTTGAACATTGTAGCTTATTTACTTAAATCTCTGATATATTTTATGAGATTTGTGTTCAGACTAGGTAGATCAGTTGGTAGAGTGTTGGTCTTGCGCTATCAATGTACACCTCACATAGGTTCAAATCCCATGCAAGTTTATTTTTATTTTACTAGTCTGCATTGTAGTTTGTGGCTCAATACCATATAATGCATGTCTTTTAACAACAGTAGTCAAGTCTTCCAATGTACTTGTTAGTGAAACCAAATAGATAGCTTTATTTTCTCTTTGTTTCCTCAAATTTTGAATGCATATCTTTTACAACTTTTGTAGTTTAGTATTCTAATGACTTGCTTATGACACCACATAGAATATATCATGTTTAGTACCTTGGACGTTGTAGCTTTTTTACTTAAATCTCTGTTATATTTTATGTCTTTTGTGTGCAGACGGGGTAGCTCAGTAGGTAGTGTTGGTCTTGCACTATCAATGTAAATCTCACATAGGTTTAAATCCCATGTAAGTTTTTTTTTTATTTTACTAGATTGCATTGTAGTTTGTGGCTCAATACCATGTAATGCATGTCTTTTAACAACAGTAGTCAAGTCTTCCAATGTACTTGTTAGTAAAACCCAATAGATAGCTTTATTTTCTCTTTGTTTCCTCAAATTTTTAATGCATATCTGTTACAACTTTTGTAGTAAAGTATTCTAATTACTTGCTTATGACACCACATAGAATATATCATGTTTAGTACCTTGGACATTGTAGCTTATTTACTTAAATCTCTGATATATTTTCTGAATTTTGTGTTCAGACTGGGTATATCAGTTGGTAGAGTGTTGGTCTTGCACTATTAATGTACACCTCACATAGGTTCGAATCCCATGTAAGTTTATTTTTATTTTACTAGTCTGCATTGTAGTTTGTGGCTCAATACCATATAATGCATGTCTTTTAACAACAGTAGTCAAGTCTTCCAATGTATTTGTTAGTGAAACCAAATAGCTTTATTTTCTCTTTGTTTCCTCAAATTTTGAATGCATATCTTTTACAACTTTTGTTGTTTAGTATTCTAATGACTTGCTTATGACACCACATAGAATATATCATGTTTAGTACCTTGGACATTGTAGCTTATTTACTTAAATCTCTGATATGTTTTATGAATTTTGTGTTTAGATTGGGTATATCAGTTGGTAGAGTATTGGTTTTGCACTATCAATGTACACCTCACATAGGTTCGAATCCCATGTAAGTTTATTTTTATTTTATAGTCTGCATTGTAGTTTGTGGCTCAATACCATATAATGCATGTCTTTTAACAACAGTAGTCAAGTTTTCCAATGTACTTGTTAGTGAAACCAAATAGCTTTATTTTCTCTTTGATTCCTCAAATTTTGAATGCATATCTTTTACAACTTTTGTAGTTTAGTATTCTAATGACTTGCTTATGACACCACATATCATATATCATGTTTAGTACATTGGACGTTGTAGCTTTTTTACTTAAATCTCTGATATATTTTTTTTTTTTTGTGCAGACGGGGTAGAGTGTTGGTCTTGCACTATCAATGTACACCTCACAGAGGTTCGAATCCCATGTAAGTTTATTTTTATTTTACTAGTCTGCATTGTAGTTTGTGGCTCAATACCATGTAATGCATGTCTTTTAACAACATTAGTCAAGTCTTCCCATGTACTTGCTAGTGAAACCCAATAGATAGCTTTATTCTCTCTTTGTTTCCTCAAATTTTGAATGCATATCTTTTACAACTTTTGTAGTTTAGTATTCTAATGACTTGCTTATGACACCACATAGAATATATCATGTTTAGTACCTTGGACGTTGTAGCTTTTTTACTTAAATCTCTGATATATTTTATGTCTTTTGTGTGCAGACGGGGTAGCTCAGTAGGTAGAGTGTTGGTCTTGCACTATCAATGTAAATCTCACATAGGTTTAAATCCCATGTAAGTTTTTTTTATTTTACTAGATTGCATTGTGGTTTGTGGCTCAATACCATGTAATACATGTATTTTAACAACAGTAGTCAAGTCTTCCAATGTACTTGTTAGTGAAACCCAATAGATAGCTTTATTTTCTCTTTGTTTCCTCAAATTTTTAATGCATATCTGTTACAACTTTTGTAGTAAAGTATTCTAATGACTTGCTTATGACACCCCATAGAATATATCATGTTTAGTACCTTGGACATTGTAGCTTATTTACTTAAATCTGTTATATTCTGTGCTTCTTGTGTTCAGACTGGGTAGCTCAGTTGGTAGAGTGTTGGTCTTGCACTATCAATGTACACCAAACATAGGTTCAAATCTCATGTAAGTTTTTATTTTATTTTACTAGATTGCATTGTGGTTTGTGGCTCAATACCATGTAATACATGTATTTTAACAACAGTAGTCAAGTCTTCCAATGTACTTATTAGTGAAACCCAATAGATAGCTTTATTTTCTCTTTGTTTCCTCAAATTTTGAATGCATATCTGTTACAACTTTTGTAGTAAAGTATTCTAATTACTTGCTTATGACACCACATAGAATATATCATGTTTAGTACCTTGAACATTGTAGCTTATTTACTTAAATCTCTGATATATTTTATGAGATTTGTGTTCAGACTAGGTAGATCAGTTGGTAGAGTGTTGGTCTTGCGCTATCAATGTACACCTCACATAGGTTCAAATCCCATGCAAGTTTATTTTTATTTTACTAGTCTGCATTGTAGTTTGTGGCTCAATACCATATAATGCATGTCTTTTAACAACAGTAGTCAAGTCTTCCAATGTACTTGTTAGTGAAACCAAATAGATAGCTTTATTTTCTCTTTGTTTCCTCAAATTTTGAATGCATATCTTTTACAACTTTTGTAGTTTAGTATTCTAATGACTTGCTTATGACACCACATAGAATATATCATGTTTAGTACCTTGGACGTTGTAGCTTTTTTACTTAAATCTCTGTTATATTTTATGTCTTTTGTGTGCAGACGGGGTAGCTCAGTAGGTAGTGTTGGTCTTGCACTATCAATGTAAATCTCACATAGGTTTAAATCCCATGTAAGTTTTTTTTTATTTTACTAGATTGCATTGTAGTTTGTGGCTCAATACCATGTAATGCATGTCTTTTAACAACAGTAGTCAAGTCTTCCAATGTACTTGTTAGTAAAACCCAATAGATAGCTTTATTTTCTCTTTGTTTCCTCAAATTTTTAATGCATATCTGTTACAACTTTTGTAGTAAAGTATTCTAATTACTTGCTTATGACACCACATAGAATATATCATGTTTAGTACCTTGGACATTGTAGCTTATTTACTTAAATCTCTGATATATTTTCTGAATTTTGTGTTCAGACTGGGTATATCAGTTGGTAGAGTGTTGGTCTTGCACTATTAATGTACACCTCACATAGGTTCGAATCCCATGTAAGTTTATTTTTATTTTACTAGTCTGCATTGTAGTTTGTGGCTCAATACCATATAATGCATGTCTTTTAACAACAGTAGTCAAGTCTTCCAATGTATTTGTTAGTGAAACCAAATAGCTTTATTTTCTCTTTGTTTCCTCAAATTTTGAATGCATATCTTTTACAACTTTTGTTGTTTAGTATTCTAATGACTTGCTTATGACACCACATATCATATATCATGTTTAGTACCTTGGACGTTGTAGCTTTTTTACTTAAATCTCTGATATATTTATTTTTTTGTGTGCAGATGGTGTAGCTCAGTAGGTAGAGTGTTGGTCTTGCACTATCAATGTACACCTCACAGAGGTTCGAATCCCATGTAAGTTTATTTTTATTTTACTAGTCTGCATTGTAGTTTGTGGCTCAATACCATGTAATGCATGTCTTTTAACAACAGTAGTCAAGTCTTCCAATGTACTTGTTAGTGAAACCCAATAGATAGCTTTATTCTCTCTTTGTTTCCTCAAATTTTGAATGCATATCTTTTACAACTTTTGTAGTTTAGTATTCTAATGACTTGCTTATGACACCACATAGAATATATCATGTTTAGTACCTTGGACGTTGTAGCTTTTTTACTTAAATCTCTGATATATTTTATGTCTTTTGTGTGCAGACGGGGTAGCTCAGTAGGTAGAGTGTTGGTCTTGCACTATTAATGTAAATCTCACATAGGTTTAAATCCCATGTAAGTTTTTTTTTATTTTACTAGATTGCAGTGTGGTTTGTGGCTCAATACCATGTAATACATGTCTTTTAACAACAGTAGTCAAGTCTTCCAATGTACTTGTTAGTGAAACCCAATAGATAGCTTTATTTTCTCTTTGTTTCCTCAAATTTTTAATGCATATCTGTTACAACTTTTGTAGTAAAGTATTCTAATTACTTGCTTATGACACCACATAGAATATATCATGTTTAGTACCTTGGACATTGTAGCTTATATACTTAAATCTTTGTTATATTTTGTGCGTTTTGTGTTCAGACTGGGTAGCTCATTTGGTAGAGTGTTGGTCTTGCACTATCAATGTACACCTAACATAGGTTTGAATCCCATGTAAGTTTATTTTTATTTTACTAGTCTGCATTGTAGTTTGTGGCTCAATACCATGTAATGCATGTCTTTTAACAACAATAGTCAAGTCTTCCAATGTACTTGTTAGTGAAACCCAATAGATAGCTTTATTTTCTCTTTGTTTCCTCAAATTTTGAATGCATATCTTTTACAACTTTTGTAATAAAGTATTCTAATTACTTGCTTATGACACCCCATAGAATATATCATGTTTAGTACCTTGGACATTGTAGCTTATTTACTTAAATCTCTGATATATTTTATGAATATAGTGTTCAGACTGGGTAGATCAGTTGGCAGAGTGTTGGTCTCGCACTATCAATGTACACCTCACATAGGTTCGAATCCCATGTAAGTTTATTTTTATTTTACTAGTCTGCATTGTAGTTTGTGGCTCAATACCATGTAATGCATGTCTTTTAACAACAGTAGTCAAGTCTTCCAATGTACTTGTTAGTGAAACCCAATAGATAGCTTTATTTTCTCTTTGTTTCCTCAAATTTTGAATGCATATCTTTTACAACTTTTGTAGTGAAGTATTCTAATGACTTGCTTATGACATCCCATAGAATATATCATGTTTAGTACATTGGACATTGTAGCTTATTTACTTAAATCTTTGTTATATTTTGTGCGTTTTGTGTTCAGACTGGGTAGCTCATTTGGTAGAGTGTTGGTCTTGCACTATCAATGTACACCTAACATAGGTTTGAATCCCATGTAAGTTTATTTTTATTTTACTAGTCTGCATTGTAGTTTGTGGCTCAATACCATGTAATGCATGTCTTTTAACAACAATAGTCAAGTCTTCCAATGTGCTTGTTAGTGAAACCCAATAGATAGCTTTATTTTCTCTTTGTTTCCTCAAATTTTTAATGCATATTTGTTACAACTTTTGTAGTAAAGTATTCTAATTACTTGCTTATGACATCCCATAGAATATATCATGTTTAGTACCTTGGACATTGTAGCTTATTTACTTAAATCTCTGATATATTTTATGTCTTTTGTGTGCAGATGGGGTAGCTCAGTAGGTAGAGTGTTGGTCTTGCACTGTCAATGTAAATCTCACATAGGTTTAAATCCCATGTAAGTTTTTTTTATTTTACTAGTTTGCATTGTGGTTTGTGGCTCAATACCATGTAATGCATATGTCTTTTAACAACAGTAGTCAAGTCTTCCAATGTACTTGTTAGTGAAACCAAATAGATAGCTTTATTTTCTCTGAGTTTCTTCAAATTTTTTATGCATATCTTTTACAACTTTTGTAGTAAAGTATTCTAATGACTTTCTTATGACACCCCATAGAATATATCATGTTTAGTACCTTGGACATTGTAGCTTATTTACTTAAATCTCTGTTATATTTTGTGCATTTTGTGCTCAGACTGGGTAGCTCAGTTGGTAGAGTGTTGGTCTTGCACTATCAATGTACACCAAACATAGGTTCAAATCCCATGTAAGTTTTTTTTTATTTTACTAGATTGCATTGTGGTTTGTGGCTCAATACCATGTAATACATGTATTTTAACAACAGTAGTCAAGTCTTCCAATGTACTTGTTAGTGAAACCCAATAGATAGCTTTATTTTCTCTTTGTTTCCTCAAATTTTGAATGCATATCTGTTACAACTTTTGTAGTAAAGTATTCTAATTACTTGCTTATGACACCACATAGAATATATCATGTTTAGTACCTTGAACATTGTAGCTTATTTACTTAAATCTCTGATATATTTTATGAATTTTGTGTTCAGACTGGGTAGATCAGTTGGTAGAGTGTTGGTCTTGCGCTATCAATGTATACCTCACATAGGTTCAAATCCCATGCAAGTTTATTTTTATTTTACTAGTCTGCATTGTAGTTTGTGGCTCAATACCATATAATGCATGTCTTTTAACAACAGTAGTCAAGTCTTCCAATGTACTTGTTAGTGAAACCAAACAGATAGCTTTATTTTCTCTTTGTTTCCTCAAATTTTGAATGCATATCTTTTACAACTTTTGTAGTTTAGTATTCTAATGACTTGCTTATGACACCACATAGAATATATCATGTTTAGTACCTTGGACATTGTAGCTTTTTTACTTAAATCTCTGATATATTTTATGTCTTTCGTGTGCAGACGGGGTAGCTCAGTAGATAGAGTGTTGGTCTTGCACTATCAATGTAAATCTCACATAGGTTTAAATCCCATGTAAGTTTTTTTTTATTTTACTAGTCTGCATTGTAGTTTGTGGCTCAATACCATGTAATGCATGTCTTTTAACAACAATAGTCAAGTCTTCCAATGTACTTGTTAGTGAAACCCAATAGATAGCTTTATTTTCTCTTTGTTTCCTCAAATTTTTAATGCATATTTGTTACAACTTTTGTAGTAAAGTATTCTAATTACTTGCTTATGACACCCCGTAGAATATATCATGTTTAGTACCTTGGACATTGTAGCTTATTTACTTAAATCTCTGATATATTTTATGAATTTTGTGTTCAGACTGGGTAGATCAGTTGGTAGAGCGTTGGTCTTGTAATATCAATGTACACCTCAGATAGATTTGAATCCCATGTAAGTTTATTTTTAATTTACTAGTCTGCATTGTAGTTTGTGACTCAATACCACGTAATGCATGTCTTTTAACAACAGTAGTCAAGTCTTCCAATGTGCTTGTTAGTGAAACCCAATAGATAGCTTTATTTTCTCAGAGTTTCTTCAAATTTTTTATGCATATCTTTTACAACTTTTGTAGTAAAGTATTCTAATGACTTGCTTATGACACCACATAGACTATATCATGTTTAGTACCTAGGATATTGTAGCTTATTTACTTAAATCTCTGATATATTTTATGCATTTTGTGTAGAGAATGGGTAGCTCGGTTGGTAGAGTGTTGGTCTTGCACTGTCAATGTACACCTAACATAAGTTCAAATCCCTTGTAAGTTTATTTTTATTTTACTAGTCTGCATTGCAGTTTGTGGCTCAATACCATGTAATGCATGTCTTTTAACAACAATAGTCAAGTCTTCCAATGTACTTGTTAGTGAAACCCAATAGATAGCTTTATTTTCTCTTTGTTTCCTCAAATTTTGAATGCATATCTTTTACAACTTTTGTAATAAAGTATTCTAATTACTTGCTTATGACACCCCATAGAATATATCATGTTTAGTACCTTGGACATTGTAGCTTATTTACTTAAATCTCTGATATATTTTATGAATTTAGTGTTTAGACTGGGTAGATCAGTTGGTAGAGTGTTGGTCTTGCACTATCAATGTACACCAAACATAGGTTCAAATCCCATGTAAGTTTTTTTTATTTTACTAGATTGCATTGTGGTTTGTGGCTCAATACCATGTAATACATGTATTTTAACAACAGTAGTCAAGTCTTCCAATGTACTTGTTAGTGAAACCCAATAGATAGCTTTATTTTCTCTTTGTTTCCTCAAATTTTGAATGCATATCTGTTACAACTTTTGTAGTAAAGTATTCTAATTACTTGCTTATGACACCACATAGAATATATCATGTTTAGTACCTTGAACATTGTAGCTTATTTACTTAAATCTCTGATATATTTTATGAATTTTGTGTTCAGACTGGGTAGATCAGTTGGTAGAGTGTTGGTCTTGCGCTATCAATGTACACCTCACATAGGTTCAAATCCCGTGCAAGTTTATTTTTATTTTACTAGTCTGCATTGTAGTTTGTGGCTCAATACCATATAATGCAAGTCTTTTAACAACAGTAGTCAAGTCTTCCAATGTACTTGTTAGTGAAACCAAATAGATAGCTTTATTTTCTCTTTGTTTCCTCAAATTTTGAATGCATATCTTTTACAACTTTTGTAGTTTAGTATTCTAATGACTTGCTTATGACACCACATAGAATATATCATGTTTAGTACCTTGGACGTTGTAGCTTTTTTACTTAAATCTCTGATATATTTTATGTCTTTCGTGTGCAGATGGGGTAGCTCAGTAGGTAGAGTGTTGGTCTTGCACTATCAATGTAAATCTCACATAGGTGTAAATCCCATGTAAGTTTTTTTTAATTTACTAGTCTGCATTGTAGTTTGTGGCTCAATACCATGTAATGCATGTCTTTTAACAACAGTAGTCAAGTCTTCCAATGTACTTGTTAGTGAAACCCAATAGATAGCTTTATTTTCTCTTTGTTTCCTCAAATTTTTAATGCATATCTGTTACAACTTTTGTAGTAAAGTATTCTAATTACTTGCTTATGACACCACATAGAATATATCATGTTTAGTACCTTGAACATTGTAGCTTATTTACTTAAATCTCTGATATATTTTATGAATTTTGTGTTCAGATTGGGTATATCAGTTGGTAGAGTGTTGGTTTTGCACTATCAATGTAAACCTCACATAGGTTCGAATCCCATGTAAGTTTATTTTTATTTTACTAGTCTGCATTGTAGTTTGTGGCTCAATACCATATAATGCAAGTCTTTTAACAACAGTAGTCAAGTCTTCCAATGTACTTGTTAGTGAAACCAAATAGCTTTATTTTCTCTTTGATTCCTCAAATTTTGAATGCATATCTTTTACAACTTTTGTAGTTTAGTATTCTAATGACTTGCTTATGACACCACATAGAATATATCATGTATAGTACCTTGGACGTTGTAGCTTTTTTACTTAAATCTCTGATATATTTTTTTTTTTTTGTGTGCAGACGGGGTAGAGTGTTGGTCTTGCACTATCAATGTACACCTCACAGAGGTTCGAATCCCATTTAAGTTTATTTTTATTTTACTAGTCTGCATTGTAGTTTGTGGCTCAATACCATGTAATGCATGTCTTTTAACAACAGTAGTCAAGTCTTCCAATGTACTTGTTAGTGAAACCCAATAGATAGCTTTATTCTCTCTTTGTTTCCTCAAATTTTGAATGCATATCTTTTACAACTTTTGTAGTTTAGTATTCTAATGACTTGCTTATGACACCACATAGAATATATCATGTTTAGTACCTTGGACGTTGTAGCTTTTTTACTTAAATCTCTGATATATTTTATGTCTTTTGTGTGCAGACGGGGTAGCTCAGTAGGTAGAGTGTTGGTCTTGCACTATCAATGTAAATCTCACATAGGTTTAAATCCCATGTAAGTTTTTTTTAATTTTACTAGATTGCATTGTGGTTTGTGGCTCAATACCATGTAATACATGTATTTTAACAACAGTAGTCAAGTCTTCCAATGTACTTGTTAGTGAAACCCAATAGATAGCTTTATTTTCTCTTTGTTTCCTCAAATTTTTAATGCATATCTGTTACAACTTTTGTAGTAAAGTATTCTAATGACTTGCTTATGACACCCCATAGAATATATCATGTTTAGTACCTTGGACATTGTAGCTTATTTACTTAAATCTGTTATATTCTGTGCTTCTTGTGTTCAGACTGGGTAGCTCAGTTGGTACAGTGTTGGTCTTGCACTATCAATGTACACCTCACATAGGTTCAAATCCCATGCAAGTTTATTTTTATTTTACTAGTCTGCATTGTAGTTTGTGGCTCAATACCATATAATGCATGTCTTTTAACAACAGTAGTCAAGTCTTCCAATGTACTTGTTAGTGAAACCAAATAGATAGCTTTATTTTCTCTTTGTTTCCTCAAATTTTGAATGCATATCTTTTACAACTTTTGTAGTTTAGTATTCTAATGACTTGCTTATGACACCACATAGAATATATCATGTTTAGTACCTTGGACGTTGTAGCTTTTTTACTTAAATCTCTGTTATATTTTATGTCTTTTGTGTGCAGACGGGGTAGCTCAGTAGGTAGTGTTGGTCTTGCACTATCAATGTAAATCTCACATAGTTTTAAATCCCATGTAAGTTTTTTTTTATTTTACTAGATTGCATTGTAGTTTGTGGCTCAATACCATGTAATGCATGTCTTTTAACAACAGTAGTCAAGTCTTCCAATGTACTTGTTAGTAAAACCCAATAGATAGCTTTATTTTCTCTTTGTTTCCTCAAATTTTTAATGCATATCTGTTACAACTTTTGTAGTAAAGTATTCTAATTACTTGCTTATGACACCACATAGAATATATCATGTTTAGTACCTTGGACATTGTAGCTTATTTACTTAAATCTCTGATATATTTTCAGAATTTTGTGTTCAGACTGGGTATATCAGTTGGTAGAGTGTTGGTCTTGCACTATTATTGTACACCTCACATAGGTTCGAATCCCATGTAAGTTTATTTTTATTTTACTAGTCTGCATTGTAGTTTGTGGCTCAATACCATATAATGCATGTCTTTTAACAACAGTAGTCAAGTCTTCCAATGTACTTGTTAGTGAAACGAAATAGCTTTATTTTCTCTTTGTTTCCTCAAATTTTGAATGCATATCTTTTACAACTTTTGTAGTTTAGTATTCTAATGACTTGCTTATGACACCACATAGAATATATCATGTTTAGTACCTTGGACGTTGTAGCTTTTTTACTTAAATCTCTGATATATTTATTTTTTTGTGTGCAGACGGTGTAGCTCAGTAGGTAGAGTGTTGGTCTTGCACTATCAATGTACACCTCACAGAGGTTCGAATCCCATGTAAGTTTGTTTTTATTTTACTAGTCTGCATTGTAGTTTGTGGCTCAATACCATGTAATGCATGTCTTTTAACAACAGTAGTCAAGTCTTCCAATGTACTTGTTAGTGAAACCCAATAGATAGCTTTATTCTCTCTTTGTTTCCTCAAATTTTGAATGCATATCTTTTACAACTTTTGTAGTTTAGTATTCTAATGACTTGCTTATGACACCACATAGAATATATCATGTTTAGTACCTTGGACGTTGTAGCTTTTTTACTTAAATCTCTGATATATTTTATGTCTTTTGTGTGCAGACGGGGTAGCTCAGTAGGTAGAGTGTTGGTCTTGCACTATTAATGTAAATCTCACATAGGTTTAAATCCCATGTAAGTTTATTTTTATTTTACTAGTCTGCATTGTAGTTTGTGGCTCAATACCATGTAATGCATGTCTTTTAACAACAGTAGTCAAGTCTTCCAATGTACTTGTTAGTGAAACCCAATAGATAGCTTTATTTTCTCTTTGTTTCCTCAAATTTTGAATGCATATCTTTTACAACTTTTGTAGTGAAGTATTCTAATGACTTGCTTATGACATCCCATAGAATATATCATGTTTAGTACATTGGACATTGTAGCTTATTTACTTAAATCTTTGTTATTTTTTGTACGTTTTGTGTTCAGACTGGGTAGCTCATTTGGTAGAGTGTTGGTCTTGCACTATCAATGTACACCTAACATAGGTTTGAATCCCATGTAAGTTTATTTTTATTTTACTAGTCTGCATTGTAGTTTGTGGCTCAATACCATGTAATGCATGTCTTTTAACAACAGTAGTCAAGTCTTCCAATGTACTTGTTAGTGAAACCCAATAGATAGCTTTATTTTCTCTTTGTTTCCTCAAATTTAGAATGCATATCTGTTACAACTTTTGTAGTAAAGTATTCTAATTACTTGCTTATGACACCACATAGAATATATCATGTTTAGTACCTTGGACATTGTAGCTTATTTACTTAAATCTCTGATATATTTTATGAATTTTGTGTTCAGATTGGGTATATCAGTTGGTAAAGTGTTGGTTTTGCACTATTAATGTACACCTCACATAGGTTCGAATCCCATGTAAGTTTATTTTTATTTTACTAGTCTGCATTGTAGTTTGTGGCTCAATACCATATAATGCATGTCTTTTAACAACAGTAGTCAAGTCTTCCAATGTACTTGTTAGTGAAACCAAATAGCTTTATTTTCTCTTTGATTCCTCAAATTTTGAATGCATATCTTTTACAACTTTTGTAGTTTAGTATTCTAATGACTTGCTTATGACACCACATATCATATATCATGTTTAGTACATTGGACGTTGTAGCTTTTTTACTTAAATCTCTGATATATATTTTTTTTTTGTGTGCAGATGGGGTAGAGTGTTGGTCTTGCACTATCAATGTACACCTCACAGAGGTTCGAATCCCATGTAAGTTTATTTTTATTTTACTAGTCTGCATTGTAGTTTGTGGCTCAATACCATGTAATGCATGTCTTTTAACAACAGTAGTCAAGTCTTCCCATGTACTTGTTAGTGAAATCCAATAGATAGCTTTATTCTCTCTTTGTTTCCTCAAATTTTGAATGCATATCTTTTACAACTTTTGTAGTTTAGTATTCTAATGACTTGCTTATGACACCACATAGACTATATCATGTTTAGTACCTAGGATATTGTAGCTTATTTACTTAAATCTCTGATATATTTTATGCATTTTGTGTAGAGACTGGGTAGCTCGGTTGGTAGAGTGTTGGTCTTGCACTGTCAATGTACACCTAACATAAGTTCAAATCCCTTGTAAGTTTATTTTTATTTTACTAGTCTGCATTGTAGTTTGTGGCTCAATACCATGTAATGCATGTCTTTTAACAACAATAGTCAAGTCTTCCAATGTACTTGTTAGTGAAACCCAATAGATAGCTTTATTTTCTCTTTGTTTCCTCAAATTTTGAATGCATATCTTTTACAACTTTTGTAATAAAGTATTCTAATTACTTGCTTATGACACCCCATAGAATATATCATGTTTAGTACCTTGGACATTGTAGCTTATTTACTTAAATCTCTGATATATTTTATGAACTTTGTGTTCAGACTGGGTAGATCAGTTGGTAGAGTGTTGGTCTTGCGCTATCAATGTACACCTCACATAGGTTCAAATCCCATGCAAGTTTATTTTTATTTTACTAGTCTGCATTGTAGTTTGTGGCTCAATACCATATAATGCATGTCTTTTAACAACAGTAGTCAAGTCTTCCAATGTACTTGTTAGTGAAACCAAATAGATAGCTTTATTTTCTCTTTGTTTCCTCAAATTTTGAATGCATATCTTTTACAACTTTTGTAGTTTAGTATTCTAATGACTTGCTTATGACACCACATAGAATATATCATGTTTAGTACCTTGGACGTTGTAGCTTTTTTACTTAAATCTCTGATATATTTTATGTCTTTCGTGTGCAGACGGGGTAGCTCAGTAGGTAGAGTGTTGGTCTTGCACTATCAATGTAAATCTCACATAGGTTTAAAGCCCATGTAAGTTTTTTTTATTTTACTAGTCTGCATTGTAGTTTGTGGCTCAATACCATGTAATGCATGTCTTTTAACAACAATAGTCAAGTCTTCCAATGTACTTGTTAGTGAAACCCAATAGATAGCTTTATTTTCTCTTTGTTTCCTCAAATTTTTAATGCATATTTGTTACAACTTTTGTAGTAAAGTATTCTAATTACTTGCTTATGACACCCCATAGAATATATCATGTTTAGTACCTTGGACATTGTAGCTTATTTACTTAAATCTCTGATATATTTTATGAATTTTGTGTTCAGACTGGGTAGATCAGTTGGTAGAGCGTTGGTCTTGTAATATCAATGTACACCTTAGATAGGTTTGAATCACATGTAAGTTTATTTTTAATTTACTAGTCTGCATTGTAGTTTGTGACTCAATACCACGTAATGCATGTCTTTTAACAACAGTAGTCAAGTCTTCCAATGTGCTTGTTAGTGAAACCCAATAGATAGCTTTATTTTCTCAGAGTTTCTTCAAATTTTTTATGCATATCTTTTACAACTTTTGTAGTAAAGTATTCTAATGACTTGCTTATGACACCACATAGACTATATCATGTGTAGTGCCTAGGATATTGTAGCTTATTTACTTAAATCTCTGATATATTTTATGCATTTTGTGTAGAGACTGGGTAGCTCGGTTGGTAGAGTGTTGGTCTTGCACTGTCAATGTACACCTAACATAAGTTCAAATCCCTTGTAAGTTTATTTTTATTTTACTAGTCTGCATTGTAGTTTGTGGCTCAATACCATGTAATGCATGTCTTTTAACAACAATAGTCAAGTCTTCCAATGTACTTGTTAGTGAAACCCAATAGATAGCTTTATTTTCTCTTTGTTTCCTCAAATTTTGAATGCATATCTTTTACAACTTTTGTAATAAAGTATTCTAATTACTTGCTTATGACACCCCATAGAATATATCATGTTTAGTACCTTGGACATTGTAGCTTATTTACTTAAATCTCTGATATATTTTATGAATTTTGTGTTCAGACTGGGTAGATCAGTTGGTAGAGTGTTGGTCTTGCGCTATCAATGTACACCTCACATAGGTTCAAATCCCAAGCAAGTTTATTTTTATTTTACTAGTCTGCATTGTAGTTTGTGGCTCAATACCATATAATGCATGTCTTTTAACAACAGTAGTCAAGTCTTCCAATGTACTTGTTAGTGAAACCAAATAAATAGCTTTATTTTCTCTTTGTTTCCTCAAATTTTGAATGCATATCTTTTACAACTTTTGTAGTTTAGTAGTCTAATGACTTGCTTATGACACCACATAGAATATATCATGTTTAGTACCTTGGACGTTGTAGCTTTTTTACTTAAATCTCTGATATATTTTATGTCTTTCGTGTGCAGATGGGGTAGCTCAGTAGGTAGAGTGTTGGTCTTGCACTATCAATGTAAATCTCACATAGGTTTAAATCCCATGTAAGTTTTTTTTTAATTTACTAGTCTGCATTGTAGTTTGTGGCTCAATACCATGTAATGCATGTCTTTTAACAACAGTAGTCAAGTCTTCCAATGTACTTGTTAGTGAAACCCAATAGATAGCTTTATTTTCTCTTTGTTTCCTCAAATTTAGAATGCATATCTGTTACAACTTTTGTAGTAAAGTATTCTAATTACTTGCTTATGACACCACATAGAATATATCATGTTTAGTACCTTGGACATTGTAGCTTATTTACTTAAATCTCTGATATATTTTATGAATTTTGTGTTCAGATTGGGTACATCAGTTGGTAGAGTGTTGGTTTTGCACTATTAATGTACACCTCACATAGGTTCGAATCCCATGTAAGTTTATTTTTATTTTACTAGTCTGCATTGTAGTTTGTGGCTCAATACCATATAATGCATGTCTTTTAACAACAGTAGTCAAGTCTTCCAATGTACTTGTTAGTGAAACCAAATAGCTTTATTTTCTCTTTGATTCCTCAAATTTTGAATGCATATCTTTTACAACTTTTGTAGTTTAGTATTCTAATGACTTGCTTATGACACCACATATCATATATCATGTTTAGTACATTTGACGTTGTAGCTTTTTTACTTAAATCTCTGATATATATATTTTTTTTGTGTGCAGATGGGGTAGAGTGTTGGTCTTGCACTATCAATGTACACCTCACAGAGGTTCGAATCCCATGTAAGTTTATTTTTATTTTACTAGTCTGCATTGTAGTTTGTGGCTCAATACCATGTAATGCATGTCTTTTAACAACAGTAGTCAAGTCTTCCCATGTACTTGTTAGTGAAATCCAATAGATAGCTTTATTCTCTCTTTGTTTCCTCAAATTTTGAATGCATATCTTTTACAACTTTTGTAGTTTAGTATTCTAATGACTTGCTTATGACACCACATAGACTATATCATGTTTAGTACCTAGGATATTGTAGCTTATTTACTTAAATCTCTGATATATTTTATGCATTTTGTGTAGAGACTGGGTAGCTCGGTTGGTAGAGTGTTGGTCTTGCACTGTCAATGTACACCTAACATAAGTTCAAATCCCTTGTAAGTTTATTTTTATTTTACTAGTCTGCATTGTAGTTTGTGGCTCAATACCATGTAATGCATGTCTTTTAACAACAATAGTCAAGTCTTCCAATGTACTTGTTAGTGAAACCCAATAGATAGCTTTATTTTCTCTTTGTTTCCTCAAATTTTGAATGCATATCTTTTACAACTTTTGTAATAAAGTATTCTAATTACTTGCTTATGACACCCCATAGAATATATCATGTTTAGTACCTTGGACTTTGTAGCTTATTTACTTAAATCTCTGATATATTTTATGAATTTTGTGTTCAGACTGGGTAGATCAGTTTGTAGAGTGTTGGTCTTGCGCTATCAATGTACACCTCACATAGGTTCCAATCCCATGCAAGTTTATTTTTATTTTACTAGTCTGCATTGTAGTTTGTGGCTCAATACCATATAATGCATGTCTTTTAACAACAGTAGTCAAGTCTTCCAATGTACTTGTTAGTGAAACCAAATAGATAGCTTTATTTTCTCTTTGTTTCCTCAAATTTTGAATGCATATCTTTTACAACTTTTGTAGTTTAGTATTCTAATGACTTGCTTATGACACCACATAGAATATATCATGTTTAGTACCTTGGACGTTGTAGCTTTTTTACTTAAATCTCTGTTATATTTTATGTCTTTTGTGTGCAGACGGGGTAGCTCAGTAGGTAGTGTTGGTCTTGCACTATCAATGTAAATCTCACATAGGTTTAAATCCCATGTAAGTTTTTTTTTATTTTACTAGATTGCATTGTAGTTTGTGGCTCAATACCATGTAATGCATGTCTTTTAACAACAATAGTCAAGTCTTCCAATGTACTTGTTAGTGAAACCAAATAGCTTTATTTTCTCTTTGTTTCCTCAAATTTTGAATGCATATCTTTTACAACTTTTGTAGTTTAGTATTCTAATGACTTGCTTATGACACCACATATCATATATCATGTTTAGTACCTTGGACGTTGTAGCTTTTTTACTTAAATCTCTGATATATTTTTTTTTGTGTGGAGACGGTGTAGCTCAGTAGGTAGAGTGTTGGTCTTGCACTATCAATGTACACCTCACAGAGGTTCGAATCCCATGTAAGTTTATTTTTATTTTACTAGTCTGCATTGTAGTTTGTGGCTCAATACCATGTAATGCATGTCTTTTAACAACAGTAGTCAAGTCTTCCAATGTACTTTTTAGTGAAACCCAATAGATAGCTTTATTCTCTCTTTGTTTCCTCAAATTTTGAATGCATATCTTTTACAACTTTTGTAGTTTAGTATTCTAATGACTTGCTTATGACACCACATAGAATATATCATGTTTAGTACCTTGGACGTTGTAGCTTTTTTACTTAAATCTCTGATATATTTTATGTCTTTTGTGTGCAGATGGGGTAGCTCAGTAGGTAGAGTGTTGGTCTTGCACTATTAATGTAAATCTCACATAGGTTTAAATCCCATGTAAGTTTTTTTTTATTTTACTAGATTGCAGTGTGGTTTGTGGCTCAATACCATGTAATACATGTCTTTTAACAACAGTAGTCAAGTCTTCCAATGTACTTGTTAGTGAAACCCAATAGATAGCTTTATTTTCTCTTTGTTTCCTCAAATTTTTAATGCATATCTGTTACAACTTTTGTAGTAAAGTATTCTAATTACTTGCTTATGACACCACATAGAATATATCATGTTTAGTACCTTGGACATTGTAGCTTATTTACTTAAATCTCTGATATATTTTATGAATTTTGCGTTCAGACTGGGTAGATCAGTAGGTAGAGTGTTGGTCTTGCACTATCAATGTAAATCTCACATAGGTTTAAATCCCATGCAAGTTTTTATTTTTATTTTACTAGTCTGCATTGTAGTTTGTGGCTCAATACCATGTAATGCATGTCTTTTAACAACAGTAGTCAAGTCTTCCAATGTACTTGTTAGTGAAACCCAATAGATAGCTTTATTTTCTCTTTGTTTCCGCAAATTTTTAATGCATATCTGTTACAACTTTTGTAGTAAAGTATTCTAATTACTTGCTTATGACACCACATAGAATATATCATGTTTAGTACATTGAACATTGTAGCTTATTTACTTAAATCTCTGATATATTTTAGGAATTTTGTGTTCAGACTGGGTAGATCAGTTGGTAGAGTGTTGCTCTTGCCCTATCAATGTACACCTCACATAGGTTTGAATCCCATGTAAGTTTATTTTTATTTTACTAGTCTGCATTGTAGTTTGTGGCTCAATACCATATAATGCATGTCTTTTAACAACAGTAGTCAAGTCTTCCAATGTACTTGTTAGTGAAACCCAATAGATAGCTTTATTTTCTCTTTGTTTCCTCAAATTTTGAAAGCATATCTTTTACAACTTTTGTAGTTTAGTATTCTAATGACTTGCTTATGACACCACATAGAATATATCATGTTTAGTACCTTGGACGTTGTAGCTTTTTTACTTAAATCTCTGATATATTTTATGTCTTTTGTGTGCAGACGTGGTAGCTCAGTATGTAGAGTGTTGGTCTTGCACTATCAATGTAAATCTCACATAGGTTTAAATCCCATGCAAGTTTTTATTTTTATTTTACTAGTCTGCATTGTAGTTTGTGGCTCAATACCATGTAATGCATGTCTTTTAACAACAGTAGTCAAGTCTTTCAATGTACTTGTTAGTGAAACCCAATAGATAGCTTTATTTTCTCTTTGTTTCCTCAAATTTAGAATGCATATCTTTTACAACTTTTGTAGCTTAGTATTCTAATGACTTGCTTATGACACCACATAGAATATATCATGTTTAGTACCTTGGACGTTGTAGCTTTTTTACTTAAATCTCTGATATATTTTATGTCTATTGTGTGCAGACGGGGTAGCTCAGTAGGTAGAGTGTTGTTCTTGCACTATCAATGTAAATCCCACATAGGTTTAAATCCCATGTAAGTTTTTTTTTATTTTACTAGTCTGCATTGTAGTTTGTGGCTCAATACCATGTAATGCATGTCTTTTAACAACAGAAGTCAAGTCTTCCAATGTACTTGTTAGTGAAACCCAATAGATAGCTTTATTTTCTCTTTATTTCCTCAAATTTTGAATGCATATCTTTTACAACTTTTGTAGTAAAGTATTCTAATTACTTGCTTATGACACCACATAGAATATATCATGTTTAGTACCTTGGACATTGTAGCTTATTTACTTAAATCTCTGATATATTTTATGAATTTTGTGTTCAGATTGAGTAAATCAGTTGGTAGAGTGTTAGTTTTGCACTATCAATGTACACCTCACATAGGTTCGAATCCCATGTAAGTTTATTTTTATTTTACTAGTCTGCATTGTAGTTTGTGGCTCAATACCATATAATGCTGTCTTTTAACAACAGTAGTCAAGTCTTCCAATGTACTTGTTAGTGAAACCAAACAGCTTTATTTTCTCTTTGATTCCTCAAATTTTGAATGCATATCTTTTACAACTTTTGTAGTTTAGTATTCTAATGACTTGCTTATGACACCACATATCATATATCATGTTTAGTACATTGGACGTTGTAGCTTTTTTACTTAAATCTCTGATATATATTTTTTTTTGTGTGCAGACGGGGTAGAGTGTTGGTCTTGCACTATCAATGTACACCTCACAGAGGTTCGAATCCCATGTAAGTTTATTTTTATTTTACTAGTCTGCATTGTAGTTTGTGGCTCAATACCATGTAATGCATGTCTTTTAACAACAGTAGTCAAGTCTTCCCATGTACTTGTTAGTGAAATCCAATAGATAGCTTTATTCTCTCTTTGTTTCCTCAAATTTTGAATGCATATCTTTTACAACTTTTGTAGTTTAGTATTCTAATGACTTGCTTATGACACCACATAGAATATATCATGTTTAGTACCTTGGACGTTGTAGCTTTTTTACTTAAATCTCTGATATATTTTATGTCTTTTGTGTGCAGACGGGGTAGCTCAGTAGGTAGAGTGTTGGTCTTGCACTATCAATGTAAATCTCACATAGGTTTAAATCCCATGTAAGTTTTTTTTTATTTTACTAGATTGCATTGTGGTTTGTGGCTCAATACCATGTAATACATGTATTTTAACAACAGTAGTCAAGTCTTCCAATGTACTTGTTAGTGAAACCCAATAGATAGCTTTATTTTCTCTTTGTTTCCTCAAATTTTGAATGCATATCTGTTACAACTTTTGTAGTAAAGTATTCTAATTACTTGCTTATGACACCACATAGAATATATCATGTTTAGTACCTTGAACATTGTAGCTTATTTACTTAAATCTCTGATATATTTTATGAGATTTGTGTTCAGACTGGGTAGATCAGTTGGTAGAGTGTTGGTCTTGCGCTATCAATGTACCCCTCACATAGGTTCAAATCCCATGCAAGTTTATTTTTATTTTACTAGTCTGCATTGTAGTTTGTGGCTCAATACCATATAATGCATGTCTTTTAACAACAGTAGTCAAGTCTTCCAATGTACTTGTTAGTGAAACCAAATAGATAGCTTTATTTTCTCTTTGTTTCCTCAAATTTTGAATGCATATCTTTTACAACTTTTGTAGTTTAGTATTCTAATGACTTGCTTATGACACCACATAGAATATATCATGTTTAGTACCTTGGACGTTGTAGCTTTTTTACTTAAATCTCTGTTATATTTTATGTCTTTTGTGTGCAGACGGGGTAGCTCAGTAGGTAGTGTTGGTCTTGCACTATCAATGTAAATCTCACATAGGTTTAAATCCCATGTAAGTTTTTTTTTATTTTACTAGATTGCATTGTAGTTTGTGGCTCAATACCATGTAATACATGTCTTTTAACAACAGTAGTCAAGTCTTCCAATGTACTTGTTAGTGAAACCAAATAGCTTTATTTTCTCTTTGTTTCCTCAAATTTTGAATGCATATCTTTTACAACTTTTGTAGTTTAGTATTCTAATGACTTGCTTATGACACCACATATCATATATCATGTTTAGTACCTTGGACGTTGTAGCTTTTTTACTTAAATCTCTGATATATATATTTTTTGTGTGTGCAGACGGTGTAGCTCAGTAGGTAGAGTGTTGGTCTTGCACTATCAATGTACACCTCACAGAAGTTCGAATCCCATATAAGTTTATTTTTATTTTACTAGTCTGCATTGTAGTTTGTGGCTCAATACCATGTAATGCATGTCTTTTAACAACAGTAGTCAAGTCTTCCAATGTACTTGTTAGTGAAACCCAATAGATAGCTTTATTCTCTCTTTGTTTCCTCAAATTTTGAATGCATATCTTTTACAACTTTTGTAGTTTAGTATTCTAATGACTTGCTTATGACACCACATAGAATATATCATGTTTAGTACCTTGGACGTTGTAGCTTTTTTACTTAAATCTCTGATATATTTTATGTCTTTTGTGTGCAGATGGGGTAGCTCAGTAGGTAGAGTGTTGGTCTTGCACTATTAATGTAAATCTCACATAGGTTTAAATCCCATGTAAGTTTTTTTTTATTTTACTAGATTGCAGTGTGGTTTGTGGCTCAATACCATGTAATACATGTCTTTTAACAACAGTAGTCAAGTCTTCCAATGTACTTGTTAGTGAAACCCAATAGATAGCTTTATTTTCTCTTTGTTTCCTCAAATTTTTAATGCATATCTGTTACAACTTTTGTAGTAAAGTATTCTAATTACTTGCTTATGACACCACATAGAATATATCATGTTTAGTACCTTGGACATTGTAGCTTATTTACTTAAATCTCTGATATATTTTATGAATTTTGTGTTCAGACTGGGTAGATCAGTAGGTAGAGTGTTGGTCTTGCACTATCAATGTAAATCTCACATAGGTTTAAATCCCATGCACGTTTTTATTTTTATTTTACTAGTCTGCATTGTAGTTTGTGGCTCAATACCATGTAATGCATGTCTTCTAACAACAGTAGTCAAGTCTTCCAATGTACTTGTTAGTGAAACCCAATAGATAGCTTTATTTTCTCTTTGTTTCCGCAAATTTTTAATGCATATCTGTTACAACTTTTGTAGTAAAGTATTCTAATTACTTGCTTATGACACCACATAGAATATATCATGTTTAGTACATTGAACATTGTAGCTTATTTACTTAAATCTCTGATATATTTTATGAATTTTGTGTTCAGACTGGGTAGATCAGTTGGTAGAGTGTTGCTCTTGCCCTATCAATGTACACCTCACATAGGTTCGAATCCCATGTAAGTTTATTTTTATTTTACTAGTCTGCATTGTAGTTTGTGGCTCAATACCATATAATGCATGTCTTTTAACAACAGTAGTCAAGTCTTCCAATGTACTTGTTAGTGAAACCCAATAGATAGCTTTATTTTCTCTTTGTTTCCTCAAATTTTGAAAGCATATCTTTTACAACTTTTGTAGTTTAGTATTCTAATGACTTGCTTATGACACCACATAGAATATATCATGTTTAGTACCTTGGACGTTGTAGCTTTTTTACTTAAATCTCTGATATATTTTATGTCTTTTGTGTGCAGACGTGGTAGCTCAGTATGTAGAGTGTTGGTCTTGCACTATCAATGTAAATCTCACATAGGTTTAAATCCCATGCAAGTTTTTATTTTTATTTTACTAGTCTGCATTGTAGTTTGTGGCTCAATACCATGTAATGCATGTCTTTTAACAACAGTAGTCAAGTCTTCCAATGTACTTGTTAGTGAAACCCAATAGATAGCTTTATTTTCTCTTTGTTTCCTCAAATTTAGAATGCATATCTTTTACAACTTTTGTAGTTTAGTATTCTAATGACTTGCTTATGACACCACATAGAATATATCATGTTTAGTACCTTGGACGTTGTAGCTTTTTTACTTAAATCTCTGATATATTTTATGTCTTTTGTGTACAGACGGGGTAGCTCAGTAGGTAGAGTGTTGTTCTTGCACTATCAATGTAAATCCCACATAGGTTTAAATCCCATGTAAGTTTTTTTTTATTTTACTAGTCTGCATTGTAGTTTGTGGCTCAATACCATGTAATGCATGTCTTTTAACAACAGAAGTCAAGTCTTCCAATGTACTTGTTAGTGAAACCCAATAGATAGCTTTATTTTCTCTTTATTTCCTCAAATTTTGAATGCATATCTTTTACAACTTTTGTAGTAAAGTATTCTAATGACTTGCTTATGACACCACATAGAATATATCATGTTTAGTACCTTGGACGTTGTAGCTTTTTTACTTAAATCTCTGATATATGTTATGTCTTTCGTGTGCAGACGGGGTAGCTCAGTAGGTAGAGTGTTGGTCTTGCACTATCAATGTAAATCTCACATAGGTTTAAATCCCATGTAAGTTTTTTTTTATTTTACTAGATTGCATTGTGGTTTGTGGCTCAATACCATGTAATACATGTCTTTTAACAACAGTAGTCAAGTCTTCCAATGTACTTGTTAGTGAAACCCAATAGATAGCTTTATTTTCTCTTTGTTTCCTCAAATTTTTAATGCATATCTGTTACAACTTTTGTTGTAAAGTATTCTAATTACTTGCTTATGACACCACATAGAATATATCATGTTTAGTACCTTGAACATTGTAGCTTATTTACTTAAATCTCTGATATATTTCATGAATTTTGTGTTCAGACTGGGTAGATCAGTTGGTAGAGTGTTGCTCTTGTGCTATCAATATACACCTCACATAGGTTCGAATCCCATTTAAGTTTATTTTTATTTTACTAGTCTGCATTGTAGTTTGTGGCTCAATACCATGTAATGCATGTCTTTTAACAACAGTAGTCAAGTCTTCCAATGTACTTGTTAGTGAAACCCAATAGATAGCTTTATTTTCTCTTTATTTCCTCAAATTTTGAATGCATATCTGTTACAACTTTTGTTGTAAAGTATTCTAATTACTTGCTTATGACACCACATATATCATGTTTAGTACCTTGGACATTGTAGCTTATTTACTTAAATCTCTGATATATTTTATAAACTTTGTGTTCAGACTGGGTATATCAGTTTATAGAGTGTTGGTCTTGCACTATCAATGTAAATCTCACATAGGTTTAAATCCCATGTAAGTTTTTTTTTATTTTACTAGATCGCATTGTGGTTTGTGGCTCAATACCATGTAATACATGTCTTTTAACAACAGTAGTCAAGTCTTCCAATGTACTTGTTAGTGAAACCCAATAGATAGCTTTATTTTCTCTTTGTTTCCTCAAATTTTGAATGCATATCTTTTACAACTTTTGTAGTTTAGTATTCTAATGACTTGCTTATGACACCACATAGAATATATCATGTTTAGTACCTTGGACGTTGTAGCTTTTTACTTAAATCTCTGATATATTTAATGTCTTTTGTGTGCAGACGTGGTAGCTCAGTAGGTAGAGTGTTGGTCTTGCACTATCAATGTAAATCTCACATAAGTTTAAATCCCATGCAAGTTTTTATTTTTATTTTACTAGTCTGCATTGTAGTTTGTGGCTCAATACCATGTAATGCATGTCTTTTAACAACAGTAGTCAAGTCTTCCAATGTACTTGTTAGTGAAACCCAATAGATAGCTTTATTTTCTCTTTATTTCCTCAAATTTTGAATGCATATCTGTTACAACTTTTGTTGTAAAGTATTCTAATTACTTGCTTATGACACCACATATATCATGTTTAGTACCTTGGACATTGTAGCTTATTTACTTAAATCTCTGATATATTTTATAAACTTTGTGTTCAGACTGGGTATATCAGTTTATAGAGTGTTGGTCTTGCACTATCAATGTAAATCTCACATAGGTTTAAATCCCATGTAAGTTTTTTTTTATTTTACTAGATCGCATTGTGGTTTGTGGCTCAATACCATGTAATACATGTCTTTTAACAACAGTAGTCAAGTCTTCCAATGTACTTGTTAGTGAAACCCAATAGATAGCTTTATTTTCTCTTTGTTTCCTCAAATTTAGAATGCATATCTTTTACAACTTTTGTAGTTTAGTATTCTAATGACTTGCTTATGACACCACATAGAATATATCATGTTTAGTACCTTGGACGTTGTAGCTTTTTTACTTAAATCTCTGATATATTTTATGTCTTTTGTGTGCAGACGGGGTAGCTCAGTAGGTAGAGTGTTGTTCTTGCACTATCAATGTAAATCCCACATAGGTTTAAATCCCATGTAAGTTTTTTTTTATTTTACTAGTCTGCATTGTAGTTTGTGGCTCAATACCATGTAATGCATGTCTTTTAACAACAGTAGTCAAGTCTTCCAATGTACTTGTTAGTGAAACCCAATAGATAGCTTTATTTTCTCTTTATTTCCTCAAATTTTGAATGCATATCTTTTACAACTTTTGTAGTAAAGTATTCTAATGACTTGCTTATGACACCACATAGAATATATCATGTTTAGTACCTTGGACGTTGTAGCTTTTTTACTTAAATCTCTGATATATGTTATGTCTTTCGTGTGCAAACGGGGTAGCTCAGTAGGTAGAGTGTTGGTCTTGCACTATCAATGTAAATCTCACATAGGTTTAAATCCCATGTAAGTTTTTTTTTATTTTACTAGATTGCATTGTGGTTTGTGGCTCAATACCATGTAATACATGTCTTTTAACAACAGTAGTCAAGTCTTCCAATGTACTTGTTAGTGAAACCCAATAGATAGCTTTATTTTCTCTTTGTTTCCTCAAATTTTTAATGCATATCTGTTACAACTTTTGTAGTAAAGTATTCTAATTACTTGCTTATGACACCACATAGAATATATCATGTTTAGTACCTTGAACATTGTAGCTTATTTACTTAAATCTCTGATATATTTTATGAATTTTGTGTTCAGACTGGGTAGATCAGTTGGTAGAGTGTTGCTCTTGCGCTATCAATGTACACCTCACATAGGTTCGAATCCCATTTAAGTTTATTTTTATTTTACTAGTCTGCATTGTAGTTTGTGGCTCAATACCATGTAATGCATGTCTTTTAACAACAGTAGTCAAGTCTTCCAATGTAATTGTTAGTGAAACCCAATAGATAGCTTTATTTTCTCTTTATTTCCTCAAATTTTGAATGCATATCTGTTACAACTTTTGTTGTAAAGTATTCTAATTACTTGCTTATGACACCACATATATCATGTTTAGTACCTTGGACATTGTAGCTTATTTACTTAAATCTCTGATATATTTTATAAACTTTGTGTTCAGACTGGGTATATCAGTTTATAGAGTGTTGGTCTTGCACTATCAATGTAAATCTCACATAGGTTTAAATCCCATGTAAGTTTTTTTTATTTTACTAGATCGCATTGTCGTTTGTGGCTCAATACCATGTAATACATGTCTTTTAACAACAGTAGTCAAGTCTTCCAATGTACTTGTTAGTGAAACCCAATAGATAGCTTTATTTTCTCTTTGTTTCCTCAAATTTTGAATGCATATCTTTTACAACTTTTGTAGTTTAGTATTCTAATGACTTGCTTATGACACCACATAGAATATATCATGTTTAGTACCTTGGACGTTGTAGCTTTTTACTTAAATCTCAGATATATTTAATGTCTTTTGTGTGCAGACGTGGTAGCTCAGTAGGTAGAGTGTTGGTCTTGTACTATCAATGTAAATCTCACATAGGTTTAAATCCCATGCAAGTTTTTATTTTTATTTTACTAGTCTGCATTGTAGTTTGTGGCTCAATACCATGTAATGCATGTCTTTTAACAACAGTAGTCAAGTCTTCCAATGTACTTGTTAGTGAAACCCAATAGATAGCTTTATTTTCTCTTTATTTCCTCAAATTTTGAATGCATATCTGTTACAACTTTTGTTGTAAAGTATTCTAATTACTTGCTTATGACACCACATATATCATGTTTAGTACCTTGGACATTGTAGCTTATTTACTTAAATCTCTGATATATTTTATAAACTTTGTGTTCAGACTGGGTATATCAGTTTATAGAGTGTTGGTCTTGCACTATCAATGTAAATCTCACATAGGTTTAAATCCCATGTAAGTTTTTTTTTATTTTACTAGATCGCATTGTGGTTTGTGGCTCAATACCATGTAATACATGTCTTTTAACAACAGTAGTCAAGTCTTCCAATGTACTTGTTAGTGAAACCCAATAGATAGCTTTATTTTCTCTTTGTTTCCTCAAATTTAGAATGCATATCTTTTACAACTTTTGTAGTTTAGTATTCTAATGACTTGCTTATGACACCACATAGAATATATCATGTTTAGTACCTTGGACGTTGTAGCTTTTTTACTTAAATCTCTGATATATTTTATGTCTTTTGTGTGCAGACGGGGTAGCTCAGTAGGTAGAGTGTTGTTCTTGCACTATCAATGTAAATCCCACATAGGTTTAAATCCCATGTAAGTTTTTTTTTATTTTACTAGTCTGCATTGTAGTTTGTGGCTCAATACCATGTAATGCATGTCTTTTAACAACAGTAGTCAAGTCTTCCAATGTACTTGTTAGTGAAACCCAATAGATAGCTTTATTTTCTCTTTATTTCCTCAAATTTTGAATGCATATCTTTTACAACTTTTGTAGTAAAGTATTCTAATGACTTGCTTATGACACCACATAGAATATATCATGTTTAGTACCTTGGACGTTGTAGCTTTTTTACTTAAATCTCTGATATATGTTATGTCTTTCGTGTGCAAACGGGGTAGCTCAGTAGGTAGAGTGTTGGTCTTGCACTATCAATGTAAATCTCACATAGGTTTAAATCCCATGTAAGTTTTTTTTTATTTTACTAGATTGCATTGTGGTTTGTGGCTCAATACCATGTAATACATGTCTTTTAACAACAGTAGTCAAGTCTTCCAATGTACTTGTTAGTGAAACCCAATAGATAGCTTTATTTTCTCTTTGTTTCCTCAAATTTTTAATGCATATCTGTTACAACTTTTGTAGTAAAGTATTCTAATTACTTGCTTATGACACCACATAGAATATATCATGTTTAGTACCTTGAACATTGTAGCTTATTTACTTAAATCTCTGATATATTTTATGAATTTTGTGTTCAGACTGGGTAGATCAGTTGGTAGAGTGTTGCTCTTGCGCTATCAATGTACACCTCACATAGGTTCGAATCCCATTTAAGTTTATTTTTATTTTACTAGTCTGCATTGTAGTTTGTGGCTCAATACCATGTAATGCATGTCTTTTAACAACAGTAGTCAAGTCTTCCAATGTACTTGTTAGTGAAACCCAATAGATAGCTTTTTTTTCTCTTTATTTCCTCAAATTTTGAATGCATATCTGTTACAACTTTTGTTGTAAAGTATTCTAATTACTTGCTTATGACACCACATATATCATGTTTAGTACCTTGGACATTGTAGCTTATTTACTTAAATCTCTGATATATTTTATAAACTTTGTGTTCAGACTGGGTATATCAGTTTATAGAGTGTTGGTCTTGCACTATCAATGTAAATCTCACATAGGTTTAAATCCCATGTAAGTTTTTTTTTATTTTACTAGATCGCATTGTCGTTTGTGGCTCAATACCATGTAATACATGTCTTTTAACAACAGTAGTCAAGTCTTCCAATGTACTTGTTAGTGAAACCCAATAGATAGCTTTATTTTCTCTTTGTTTCCTCAAATTTAGAATGCATATCTTTTACAACTTTTGTAGTTTAGTATTCTAATGACTTGCTTATGACACCACATAGAATATATCATGTTTAGTACCTTGGACGTTGTAGCTTTTTTACTTAAATCTCTGATATATTTTATGTCTTTTGTGTGCAGACGGGGTAGCTCAGTAGGTAGAGTGTTGTTCTTGCACTATCAATGTAAATCCCACATAGGTTTAAATCCCATGTAAGTTTTTTTTTATTTTACTAGTCTGCATTGTAGTTTGTGGCTCAATACCATGTAATGCATGTCTTTTAACAACAGTAGTCAAGTCTTCCAATGTACTTGTTAGTGAAACCCAATAGATAGCTTTATTTTCTCTTTATTTCCTCAAATTTTGAATGCATATCTTTTACAACTTTTGTAGTAAAGTATTCTAATGACTTGCTTATGACACCACATAGAATATATCATGTTTAGTACCTTGGACGTTGTAGCTTTTTTACTTAAATCTCTGATATATGTTATGTCTTTCGTGTGCAAACGGGGTAGCTCAGTAGGTAGAGTGTTGGTCTTGCACTATCAATGTAAATCTCACATAGGTTTAAATCCCATGTAAGTTTTTTTTTATTTTACTAGATTGCATTGTGGTTTGTGGCTCAATACCATGTAATACATGTCTTTTAACAACAGTAGTCAAGTCTTCCAATGTACTTGTTAGTGAAACCCAATAGATAGCTTTATTTTCTCTTTGTTTCCTCAAATTTTTAATGCATATCTGTTACAACTTTTGTAGTAAAGTATTCTAATTACTTGCTTATGACACCACATAGAATATATCATGTTTAGTACCTTGAACATTGTAGCTTATTTACTTAAATCTCTGATATATTTTATGAATTTTGTGTTCAGACTGGGTAGATCAGTTGGTAGAGTGTTGCTCTTGCGCTATCAATGTACACCTCACATAGGTTCGAATCCCATTTAAGTTTATTTTTATTTTACTAGTCTGCATTGTAGTTTGTGGCTCAATACCATGTAATGCATGTCTTTTAACAACAGTAGTCAAGTCTTCCAATGTACTTGTTAGTGAAACCCAATAGATAGCTTTTTTTTCTCTTTATTTCCTCAAATTTTGAATGCATATCTGTTACAACTTTTGTTGTAAAGTATTCTAATTACTTGCTTATGACACCACATATATCATGTTTAGTACCTTGGACATTGTAGCTTATTTACTTAAATCTCTGATATATTTTATAAACTTTGTGTTCAGACTGGGTATATCAGTTTATAGAGTGTTGGTCTTGCACTATCAATGTAAATCTCACATAGGTTTAAATCCCATGTAAGTTTTTTTTTATTTTACTAGATCGCATTGTCGTTTGTGGCTCAATACCATGTAATACATGTCTTTTAACAACAGTAGTCAAGTCTTCCAATGTACTTGTTAGTGAAACCCAATAGATAGCTTTATTTTCTCTTTGTTTCCTCAAATTTTGAATGCATATCTTTTACAACTTTTGTAGTTTAGTATTCTAATGACTTGCTTATGACACCACATAGAATATATCATGTTTAGTACCTTGGACGTTGTAGCTTTTTACTTAAATCTCAGATATATTTAATGTCTTTTGTGTGCAGACGTGGTAGCTCAGTAGGTAGAGTGTTGGTCTTGCACTATCAATGTAAATCTCACATAGGTTTAAATCCCATGCAAGTTTTTATTTTTATTTTACTAGTCTGCATTGTAGTTTGTGGCTCAATACCATTGTCAGATTGTGTTTTGGCTGTGTCCCCGGAGGGGGCGCTAGTGGGTCAGTGGAGGTGGATGGGAGAAAACGAGGAGGCTGGATAACGTTTCTGCGCATGAGCGCAATGATATTTATTTAACAGATGATTCACAGAACGGCAGCAGAAATAATAATAACAAATGCAATGTCAATCACACAGCGTAATAGCTGAAAGTCTATGGCAACGGAATGAATAATGACTGGAGAAATGATAACCGGTAAGATGATAAACAGATGAAATGATAACTTGTAAAGATGATTCTGGTATGGAAACCAGTGCAGGTTAAAACATGGAACTTGGTAGTGAAGATGTTAAATGGCAAACCTGGTAGCAGAGGCAGGAGTCTGACTAAGTCCACAGTGCAGGTGGTGAAGCACTGACAGCAAGCAAGCTGTATCACAGGTGGAGGAATGGAACACACCTGGAGTCAGTCTCTACTGCAAGGCTGAAGCACACAAGGTGGTGATAGGTGTGAAGCCTGTTGGTGAATGCAGGTATTGCTGGGACTTGAAGTTCCACGGAGCTGTGTAATAACCAGGAGTACAAGTTCTTAGGTAGAGAGCCAGGAACACGGAGGAAACAGGAACAGATCCTTTCACATGAGTCGCAGGAGTGACACAAAGTCCAGGATCCCTGCAGACTGATCCTGCAGTCTCTTATATACCCCTTGGTGCATTGACATTGGTGGAGTGAGGGAAAGTGGGTGCGGCCAAGCACCGGATTGGCCGCTGTATGCTGACTGTTGGAAACTGTCATGGCGGCGCCCATGCCGCGGCCTAGCGGGAACGCGGCGTGCTACACGCCCGCTGTCACAGGAGCGCTCCCAGGCCCATGATGGCGTCCGATGGCAGGGACGTGGACGACAGATGACCGCAGGGACCCAGGACGGAGTCCGCAGCGGCGGACAGATGTCAGCTTGGTGAGTCGATTCCTGACAACCATGTAATGCATGTCTTTTAACAACAGTAGTCAAGTCTTCCAATGTACTTGTTAGTGAAACCCAATAGATAGCTTTATTTTCTCTTTATTTCCTCAAATTTTGAATGCATATCTGTTACAACTTTTGTTGTAAAGTATTCTAATTACTTGCTTATGACACCACATATATCATGTTTAGTACCTTGGACATTGTAGCTTATTTACTTAAATCTCTGATATATTTTATAAACTTTGTGTTCAGACTGGGTATATCAGTTTATAGAGTGTTGGTCTTGCACTATCAATGTAAATCTCACATAGGTTTAAATCCCATGTAAGTTTTTTTTTATTTTACTAGATCGCATTGTGGTTTGTGGCTCAATACCATGTGATACATGTCTTTTAACAACAGTAGTCAAGTCTTCCAATGTACTTGTTAGTGAAACCCAATAGATAGCTTTATTTTCTCTTTGTTTCCTCAAATTATTAATGCATATTTGTTACAACTTTTGTAGTAAAGTATTCTAATTACTTGCTTATGACACCACATAGAATATATCATGTTTAGTACCTTGGACGTTGTAGCTTATTTACTTAAATCTCTGATATATTTTATGAATTTTGTGTTCAGACTGGGTATATCAGTTGGTGGAGTGTTAGTCTTGCATTATCAATGTACACCTCGCATAGGTTCAAATCCCATGTAAGTTTATTTTTATTTTACTAGTCTGCATTGTAGTTTGTGGCTCAATACCATATAATGCATGTCTTTTAACAACAGTAGTCAAGTCTTCCAATGTACTTGTTAGTGAAACCCAATAGATAGCTTTATTTTCTCTTTGTTTCCGCAAATTATTAATGCATATTTGTTACAACTTTTGTAGTAAAGTATTCTAATTACTTGCTTATGACACCACATAGAATATATCATGTTTAGTACCTTGAACATTGTAGCTTATTTACTTAAATCTCTGATATATTTTACGAATTTTGTGTTCAGACTGGGTAGATCAGTTGGTAGAGTGTTGCTCTTACGCTATCAATGTTCACCTCACATAGGTTTGAATCCCATGTAAGTTTATTTTTATTTGACTAGTCTGCATTGTAGTTTGTGGCTCAATACCATATAATGCATGTCTTTTAACAACAGTAGTCAAGTCTTCCAATGTACTTGTTAGTGAAACCCAATAGATAGCTTTATTTTCTCTTTGTTTCCTAAAATTTTGAAAGCATATCTTTTACAACTTTTGTAGTTTAGTATTCTAATGACTTGCTTATGACACCACATAGAGTATATCATGTTTAGTACCTTGGACATTGTAGCTTTTTTACTTAAATCTCTGATATATTTTATGTCTTTTGTGTGCAGACGTGGTAGCTCAGTATGTAGAGTGTTGGTCTTGCACTATCAATGTAAATCTCACGTAGGTTTAAATCCCATGCAAGTTTTTATTTTTATTTTACTAGTCTGCATTGTAGTTTGTGGCTCAATACCATGTAATGCATGTCTTTTAACAACAGTAGTCAAGTCTTCCAATGTACTTGTTAGTGAAACCCAATAGATAGCTTTATTTTCTCTTTGTTTCCTCAAATTTAGAATGCATATCTTTTACAACTTTTGTAGTTTAGTATTCTAATGACTTGCTTATGACACCACATAGAATATATCATGTTTAGTACCTTGGACGTTGTAGCTTTTTTACTTAAATCTCTGATATATTTTATGTCTTTTGTGTGCAGACGTGGTAGCTCAGTATGTAGAGTGTTGGTCTTGCACTATCAATGTAAATCTCACATAGGTTTAAATCCCATGTAAGTTTTTTATTTTATTTTACTAGTCTGCATTGTAGTTTGTGGCTCAATACCATATAATGCATGTCTTTTAACAACAGTAGTCAAGTCTTCCAATGTACTTGTTAGTGAAACCCAATAGATAGCTTTATTTTCTCTTTGTTTCCACAAATTTTTAATGCATATCTGTTACAACTTTTGTAGTAAAGTATTCTAATTACTTGCTTATGACACCACATAGAATATATCATGTTTAGTACCTTGAACATTGTAGCTTATTTACTTAAATCTCTGATATATTTTATGAATTTTGTGTTCAGACTGCGTAGGTCAGTTGGTAGAGTGTTGCTCTTGCGCTATCAATGTACACCTCACATAGGTTCGAATCCCATGTAAGTTTATTTTTATTTTACTAGTCTGCATTGTAGTTTGTGGCTCAATACCATATAATGCATGTCTTTTAACAACAGTAGTCAAGTCTTCCAATGTACTTGTTAGTGAAACCCAATAGATAGCTTTATTTTCTCTTTGTTTCCTCAAATTTTGAAAGCATATCTTTTACAACTTTTGTAGTTTAGTATTCTAATGACTTGCTTATGACACCACATAGAATATATCATGTTTAGTACCTCGGACGTTGTAGCTTTTTTACTTAAATCTCTGATATATTTTATGTCTTTTGTGTGCAGACGTGGTAGCTCAGTATGTAGAGTGTTGGTCTTGCACTATCAATGTAAATCTCACATAGGTTTAAATCCCATGCAAGTTTTTATTTTTATTTTACTAGTCTGCATTGTAGTTTGTGGCTCAATACCGTGTAATGCATGTCTTTTAACAACAGTAGTCAAGTCTTCCAATGTACTTGTTAGTGAAACCCAATAGATAGCTTTATTTTCTCTTTGTTTCCTCAAATTTAGAATGCATATCTTTTACAACTTTTGTAGTTTAGTATTCTAATGACTTGCTTATGACACCACATAGAATATATCATGTTTAGTACCTTGGACGTTGTAGCTTTTTTACTTAAATCTCTGATATATTTTATGTCTTTTGTGTGCTGACGTGGTAGCTCAGTATGTAGAGTGTTGGTCTTGCACTATCAATGTAAATCTCACATAGGTTTAAATCCCATGCAAGTTTTTATTTTTATTTTACTAGTCTGCATTGTAGTTTGTGGCTCAATACCATGTAATGCATGTCTTTTAACAACAGTAGTCAAGTCTTCCAATGTACTTGTTAGTGAAACCCAATAGATAGCTTTATTTTCTCTATGTTTCCTCAAATTTAGAATGCATATCTTTTACAACTTTTGTAGTTTAGTATTCTAATGACTTGCTTATGACACCACATAGAATATATCATGTTTAGTACCTTGGACGTTGTAGCTTTTTTACTTAAATCTCTGATATATTTTATGTCTTTTGTGTGCAGACGTGGTAGCTCAGTATGTAGAGTGTTGGTCTTGCACTATCAATGTAAATCTCACATAGGTTTAAATCCCATGCAAGTTTTTATTTTTATTTTACTAGTCTGCATTGTAGTTTGTGGCTCAATACCATGTAATGCATGTCTTTTAACAACAGTAGTCAAGTCTTCCAATGTACTTGTTAGTGAAACCCAATAGATAGCTTTATTTTCTCTTTGTTTCCTCAAATTTAGAATGCATATCTTTTACAACTTTTGTAGTTTAGTATTCTAATGACTTGCTTATGACACCACATAGAATATATCATGTTTAGTACCTTGGACGTTGTAGCTTTTTTACTTAAATCTCTGATATATTTTATGTCTTTTGTGTGCAGACGGGGTAGCTCAGTAGGTAGAGTGTTGTTCTTGCACTATCAATGTAAATCTCACATAGGTTTAAATCCCATGTAAGTTTTTTTTTATTTTAATAGTCTGCATTGTAGTTTGTGGCTCAATACCATGTAATGCATGTCTTTTAACAACAGTAGTCAAGTCTTCCAATGTACTTGTTAGTGAAACCCAATAGATAGCTTTATTTTCTCTTTATTTCCTCAAATTTTGAATGCATATCTTTTACAACTTTTGTAGTAAAGTATTCTAATGACTTGCTTATGACACCACATAGAATATATCATGTTTAGTACCTTGGACGTTGTAGCTTTTTTACTTAAATCTCTGATATATGTTATGTCTTTCGTGTGCAGACGGGGTAGCTCAGTAGGTAGAGTGTTGGTCTTGCACTATCAATGTAAATCTCACATAGGTTTAAATCCCATGTAAGTTTTTTTTTATTTTACTAGATTGCATTGTGGTTTGTGGCTCAATACCATGTAATACATGTCTTTTAACAACAGTAGTCAAGTCTTCCAATGTACTTGTTAGTGAAACCCAATAGATAGCTTTATTTTCTCTTTGTTTCCTCAAATTTTTAATGCATATCTGTTACAACTTTTGTAGTAAAGTATTCTAATTACTTGCTTATGACACCACATATATCATGTTTAGTACCTTGGACATTGTAGCTTATTTACTTAAATCTCTGATATATTTTATAAACTTTGTGTTCAGACTGGGTATATCAGTTTATAGAGTGTTGGTCTTGCACTATCAATGTAAATCTCACATAGGTTTAAATCCCATGTAAGTTTTTTTTTATTTTACTAGATCGCATTGTGGTTTGTGGCTCAATACCATGTAATACATGTCTTTTAACAACAGTAGTCAAGTCTTCCAATGTACCTGTTAGTGAAACCAATAGATAGCTTTATTTTCTCTTTGTTTCCTCAAATTTAGAATGCATATCTTTTACAACTTTTGTAGTAAAGTATTCTAATGACTTGCTTATGACACCACATAGAATATATCATGTTTAGTACCTTGGACGTTGTAGCTTTTTTACTTAAATCTCTGATATATGTTATGTCTTTCGTGTGCAGACGGGGCAGCTCAGTAGGTAGAGTGTTGGTCTTGCACTATCAATGTAAATCTCACATAGGTTTAAATCCCATGTAAAAAAAATTTTATTTTACTAGATTGCATTGTGGTTTGTGGCTCAATACCATGTAATGCATGTCTTTTAACAACAGTAGTCAAGTCTTCCAATGTACTTGTTAGTGAAACCCAATAGATAGCTTTATTTTCTCTTTGTTTCCTCAAATTTAGAATGCATATCTTTTACAACTTTTGTAGTTTAGTATTCTAATGACTTGCTTATGACACCACATAGAATATATCATGTTTAGTACCTTGGACGTTGTAGCTTTTTTACTTAAATCTCTGATATATTTTATGTCTTTTGTGTGCAGACGTGGTAGCTCAGTATGTAGAGTGTTGGTCTTGCACTATCAATGTAAAACTCACATAGGTTTAAATCCAATGCAAGTTTTTATTTTTATTTTACTAGTCTGCATTGTAGTTTGTGGCTCAATACCATGTAATGCATGTCTTTTAACAACGGTAGTCAAGTCTTCCAATGTACTTGTTAGTGAAACCCAATAGATAGCTTTATTTTCTCTTTGTTTCTTCAAAATTAGAATGCATATCTTTTACAACTTTTGTAGTTTAGTATTCTAATGACTTGCTTATGACACCACATAGAATATATCATGTTTAGTACCTTGGACGTTGTAGCTTTTTTACTTAAATCTCTGATATATTTTATGTCTTTTGTGTGCAGACGTGGTAGCTCAGTATGTTGAGTGTTGGTCTTGCACTATCAATGTAAATCTCACATAGGTTTAAATCCCATGCAAGTTTTTATTTTTATTTTACTAGTCTGCATTGTAGTTTGTGGCTCAATACCATGTAATGCATGTCTTTTAACAACAGTAGTCAAGTCTTCCAATGTACTTGTTAGTGAAACCCAATAGATAGCTTTATTTTCTCTTTGTTTCCTCAAATTTAGAATGCATATCTTTTACAACTTTTGTAGTTTAGTATTCTAATGACTTGCTTATGACACCACATAGAATATATCATGTTTAGTACCTTGGACGTTGTTGCTTTTTTACTTAAATCTCTGATATATGTTATGTCTTTTGTGTGCAGACGTGGTAGCTCAGTATGTAGAGTGTTGGTCTTGCACTATCAATGTAAATCTCACATAGGTTTAAATCCCATGCAAGTTTTTATTTTTATTTTACTAGTCTGCATTGTAGTTTGTGGCTCAATACCATGTAATGCATGTCTTTTAACAACAGTAGTCAAGTCTTCCAATGTACTTGTTAGTGAAACCCAATAGATAGCTTTATTTTCTCTTTGTTTCCTCAAATTTAGAATGCATATCTTTTACAACTTTTGTAGTTTAGTATTCTAATGACTTGCTTATGACACCACATAGAATATATCATGTTTAGTACCTTGGACGTTGTAGCTTTTTTACTTAAATCTCTGATATATGTTATGGCTTTCGTGTGCAGACGGGGTAGCTCAGTAGGTAGAGTGTTGGTCTTGCACTATCAATGTAAATCTCACATAGGTTTAAATCCCATGTAAGTTTTTTTTTATTTTACTAGATTGCATTGTGGTTTGTGGCTCAATACCATGTAATACATGTCTTTTAACAACAGTAGTCAAGTCTTCCAATGTACTTGTTAGTGAAACCCAATAGATAGCTTTCTTTTCTCTTTGTTTCCTCAAATTTTTAATGCATATCTGTTACAACTTTTGTAGTAAAGTATTCTAATTACTTGCTTATGACACCACATATATCATGTTTAGTACCTTGGACATTGTAGCTTATTTACTTAAATCTCTGATATATTTTATAAACTTTGTGTTCAGACTGGGTATATCAGTTTATAGAGTGTTGGTCTTGCACTATCAATGTAAATCTCACATAGGTTTAAATCCCATGTAAGTTTTTTTTTATTTTACTAGATCGCATTGTGGTTTGTGGCTCAATACCATGTAATACATGTCTTTTAACAACAGTAGTCAAGTCTTCCAATGTACCTGTTAGTGAAACCCAATAGATAGCTTTATTTTCTCTTTGTTTCCTCAAATTTTTAATGCATATCTGTTACAACTTTTGTAGTAAAGTATTCTAATTACTTGCTTATGACACCACATAGAATATATCATGTTTAGTACCTTGAACATTGTAGCTTATTTACTTAAATCTCTGATATATTTTATGAATTTTGTGTTCAGACTGGGTAGATCAGTTGGTAGAGTGTTGCTCTTGCGCTATCAATGTTCACCTCACATAGGTTCAAATCCCATGTAAGTTTATTTTTATTTTACTAGTCTGCATTGTAGTTTGTGGCTCAATACCATATAATGCATGTCTTTTAACAACAGTAGTCAAGTCTTCCAATGTACTTGTTAGTGAAACCAAATAGATAGCTTTATTTTCTCTTTGTTTCCTCAAATTTTGAAAGCATATCTTTTACAACTTTTGTAGTTTAGTATTCTAATGACTTGCTTATGACACCACATAGAATATATCATGTTTAGTACCTTGGACGTTGTAGCTTTTTTACTTAAATCTCTGATATATTTTATGTCTTTTGTGTGCAGACGTGGTAGCTCAGTATGTAGAGTGTTGGTCTTGCACTATCAATGTAAATCTCACATAGGTTTAAATCCCATGCAAGTTTTTTATTTTATTTTACTAGTCTGCATTGTAGTTTGTGGCTCAATACCATATAATGCATGTCTTTTAACAACAGTAGTCAAGTCTTCCAATGTACTTGTTAGTGAAACCCAATAGATAGCTTTATTTTCTCTTTGTTTCCTCAAATTTAGAATGCATATCTTTTACAACTTTTGTAGTTTAGTATTCTAATGACTTGCTTATGACACCACATAGAATATATCATGTTTAGTACCTTGGACGTTGTAGCTTTTTTACTTAAATCTCTGATATATTTTATGTCTTTTGTGTGCAGACGTGGTAGCTCAGTATGTAGAGTGTTGGTCTTGCACTATCAATGTAAAACTCACATAGGTTTAAATCCAATGCAAGTTTTTATTTTTATTTTACTAGTCTGCATTGTAGTTTGTGGCTCAATACCATGTAATGCATGTCTTTTAACAACGGTAGTCAAGTCTTCCAATGTACTTGTTAGTGAAACCCAATAGATAGCTTTATTTTCTCTTTGTTTCTTCAAAATTAGAATGCATATCTTTTACAACTTTTGTAGTTTAGTATTCTAATGACTTGCTTATGACACCACATAGAATATATCATGTTTAGTACCTTGGACGTTGTAGCTTTTTTACTTAAATCTCTGATATATTTTATGTCTTTTGTGTGCAGACGTGGTAGCTCAGTATGTTGAGTGTTGGTCTTGCACTATCAATGTAAATCTCACATAGGTTTAAATCCCATGCAAGTTTTTATTTTTATTTTACTAGTCTGCATTGTAGTTTGTGGCTCAATACCATGTAATGCATGTCTTTTAACAACAGTAGTCAAGTCTTCCAATGTACTTGTTAGTGAAACCCAATAGATAGCTTTATTTTCTCTTTGTTTCCTCAAATTTAGAATGCATATCTTTTACAACTTTTGTAGTTTAGTATTCTAATGACTTGCTTATGACACCACATAGAATATATCATGTTTAGTACCTTGGACGTTGTTGCTTTTTTACTTAAATCTCTGATATATTTTATGTCTTTTGTGTGCAGACGTGGTAGCTCAGTATGTTGAGTGTTGGTCTTGCACTATCAATGTAAATCTCACATAGGTTTAAATCCCATGCAAGTTTTTATTTTTATTTTACTAGTCTGCATTGTAGTTTGTGGCTCAATACCATGTAATGCATGTCTTTTAACAACAGTAGTCAAGTCTTCCAATGTACTTGTTAGTGAAACCCAATAGATAGCTTTATTTTCTCTTTGTTTCCTCAAATTTAGAATGCATATCTTTTACAACTTTTGTAGTTTAGTATTCTAATGACTTGCTTATGACACCACATAGAATATATCATGTTTAGTACCTTGGACGTTGTTGCTTTTTTACTTAAATCTCTGATATATGTTATGTCTTTTGTGTGCAGACGTGGTAGCTCAGTATGTAGAGTGTTGGTCTTGCACTATCAATGTAAATCTCACATAGGTTTAAATCCCATGCAAGTTTTTATTTTTATTTTACTAGTCTGCATTGTAGTTTGTGGCTCAATACCATGTAATGCATGTCTTTTAACAACAGTAGTCAAGTCTTCCAATGTACTTGTTAGTGAAACCCAATAGATAGCTTTATTTTCTCTTTGTTTCCTCAAATTTAGAATGCATATCTTTTACAACTTTTGTAGTTTAGTATTCTAATGACTTGCTTATGACACCACATAGAATATATCATGTTTAGTACCTTGGACGTTGTAGCTTTTTTACTTAAATCTCTGATATATGTTATGGCTTTCGTGTGCAGACGTGGTAGCTCAGTAGGTAGAGTGTTGGTCTTGCACTATCAATGTAAATCTCACATAGGTTTAAATCCCATGTAAGTTTTTTTTTATTTTACTAGATTGCATTGTGGTTTGTGGCTCAATACCATGTAATACATGTCTTTTAACAACAGTAGTCAAGTCTTCCAATGTACTTGTTAGTGAAACCCAATAGATAGCTTTCTTTTCTCTTTGTTTCCTCAAATTTTTAATGCATATCTGTTACAACTTTTGTAGTAAAGTATTCTAATTACTTGCTTATGACACCACATATATCATGTTTAGTACCTTGGACATTGTAGCTTATTTACTTAAATCTCTGATATATTTTATAAACTTTGTGTTCAGACTGGGTATATCAGTTTATAGAGTGTTGGTCTTGCACTATCAATGTAAATCTCACATAGGTTTAAATCCCATGTAAGTTTTTTTTTATTTTACTAGATCGCATTGTGGTTTGTGGCTCAATACCATGTAATACATGTCTTTTAACAACAGTAGTCAAGTCTTCCAATGTACCTGTTAGTGAAACCCAATAGATAGCTTTATTTTCTCTTTGTTTCCTCAAATTTTTAATGCATATCTGTTACAACTTTTGTAGTAAAGTATTCTAATTACTTGCTTATGACACCACATAGAATATATCATGTTTAGTACCTTGAACATTGTAGCTTATTTACTTAAATCTCTGATATATTTTATGAATTTTGTGTTCAGACTGGGTAGATCAGTTGGTAGAGTGTTGCTCTTGCGCTATCAATGTTCACCTCACATAGGTTCAAATCCCATGTAAGTTTATTTTTATTTTACTAGTCTGCATTGTAGTTTGTGGCTCAATACCATATAATGCATGTCTTTTAACAACAGTAGTCAAGTCTTCCAATGTACTTGTTAGTGAAACCAAATAGATAGCTTTATTTTCTCTTTGTTTCCTCAAATTTTGAAAGCATATCTTTTACAACTTTTGTAGTTTAGTATTCTAATGACTTGCTTATGACACCACATAGAATATATCATGTTTAGTACCTTGGACGTTGTAGCTTTTTTACTTAAATCTCTGATATATTTTATGTCTTTTGTGTGCAGACGTGGTAGCTCAGTATGTAGAGTGTTGGTCTTGCACTATCAATGTAAATCTCACATAGGTTTAAATCCCATGCAAGTTTTTATTTTTATTTTACTAGTCTGCATTGTAGTTTGTGGCTCAATACCATATAATGCATGTCTTTTAACAACAGTAGTCAAGTCTTCCAATGTACTTGTTAGTGAAACCCAATAGATAGCTTTATTTTCTCTTTGTTTCCGCAAATTTTTAATGCATATCTGTTACAACTTTTGTAGTAAAGTATTCTAATTACTTGCTTATGACACCACATAGAATATATCATGTTTAGTACCTTGAACATTGTAGCTTATTTACTTAAATCTCTGATATATTTTATGAATTTTGTGTTCAGACTGCGTAGATCAGTTGGTAGAGTGTTGCTCTTGCGCTATCAATGTACACCTCACATAGGTTCGAATCCCATGTAAGTTTATTTTTATTTTACTAGTCTGCATTGTAGTTTGTGGCTCAATACCATATAATGCATGTCTTTTAACAACAGTAGTCAAGTCTTCCAATGTACTTGTTAGTGAAACCCAATAGATAGCTTTATTTTCTCTTTGTTTCCTCAAATTTTGAAAGCATATCTTTTACAACTTTTGTAGTTTAGTATTCTAATGACTTGCTTATGACACCACATAGAATATATCATGTTTAGTACCTTGGACGTTGTAGCTTTTTTACTTAAATCTCTGATATATTTTATGTCTTTTGTGTGCAGACGTGGTAGCTCAGTATGTATAGTGTTGGTCTTGCACTATCAATGTAAATCTCACATAGGTTTAAATCCCATGCAAGTTTTTATTTTTATTTTACTAGTCTGCATTGTAGTTTGTGGCTCAATACCATGTAATGCATGTCTTTTAACAACAGTAGTCAAGTCTTCCAATGTACTTGTTAGTGAAACCCAATAGATAGCTTTATTTTCTCTATGTTTCCTCAAATTTAGAATGCATATCTTTTACAACTTTTGTAGTTTAGTATTCTAATGACTTGCTTATGACACCACATAGAATATATCATGTTTAGTACCTTGGACGTTGTAGCTTTTTTACTTAAATCTCTGATATATTTTATGTCTTTTGCGTGCAGACGTGGTAGCTCAGTATGTAGAGTGTTGGTCTTGCACTATCAATGTAAATCTCACATAGGTTTAAATCCCATGCAAGTTTTTATTTTTATTTTACTAGTCTGCATTGTAGTTTGTGGCTCAATACCATGTAATGCATGTCTTTTAACAACAGTAGTCAAGTCTTCCAGTGTACTTGTTAGTGAAACCCAATAGATAGCTTTATTTTCTCTTTGTTTCCTCAAATTTAGAATGCATATCTTTTACAACTTTTGTAGTTTAGTATTCTAATGACTTGCTTATGACACCACATAGAATATATCATGTTTAGTACCTTGGACGTTGTAGCTTTTTTACTTAAATCTCTGATATTTTTTATGTCTTTTGTGTGCAGACGTGGTAGCTCAGTATGTAGAGTGTTGGTCTTGCACTATCAATGTTAATCTCACATAGGTTTAAATCCCATGCAAGTTTTTATTTTTATTTTACTAGTCTGCATTGTAGTTTGTGGCTCAATACCATGTAATGCATGTCTTTTAACAACAGTAGTGAAACCCAATAGATAGCTTTATTTTCTTTTTTTTCCCTCAAATTTAAAATGCATATCTTTTACAACTTTTGTAGTTTAGTATTCTAATGACTTGCTTATGACACCACATAGAATATATCATGTTTAGTACCTTGGACGTTGTAGCTTTTTTACTTAAATCTCTGATATATTTTATGTCTTTTGTGTGCAGACGTGGTAGCTCAGTATGTAGAGTGTTGGTCTTGCACTATCAATGTAAATCTCACATAGGTTTAAATCCCATGCAAGTTTTTATTTTTTATTTTACTAGTCTGCATTGTAGTTTGTGGCTCAATACCATATAATGCATGTCTTTTAACAACAGTAGTCAAGTCTTCCAATGTACTTGTTAGTGAAACCCAATAGATAGCTTTATTTTCTCTTTGTTTCCTCAAATTTTTAATGCATATCTGTTACAACTTTTGTAGTAAAATATTCTAATTACTTGCTTATGACACCACATAGAATATATCATGTTTAGTACCTTGAACATTGTAGCTTATTTACTTAAATCTCTGATATATTTTATGAATTTTGTGTTCAGACTGCGTAGATCAGTTGGTAGAGTGTTGCTCTTGCGCTATCAATGTACACCTCACATAGGTTCGAATCCCATGTAAGTTATTTTTATTTTACTAGTCTGCATTGTAGTTTGTGGCTCAATACCATATAATGCATGTCTTTTAACAACAGTAGTCAAGTCTTCCAATGTACTTGTTAGTGAAACCCAATAGATAGCTTTATTTTCTCTTTGTTTCCTCAAATTTTAAAAGCATATCTTTTACAACTTTTGTAGTTTAGTATTCTAATGACTTGCTTATGACACCACATAGAATATATCATGTTTAGTACCTTGGACGTTGTAGCTTTTTTACTTAAATCTCTGATATATTTTATGTCTTTTGTGTGCTGACGTGGTAGCTCAGTATGTAGAGTGTTGGTCTTGCACTATCAATGTAAATCTCACATAGGTTTAAATCCAATGCAAGTTTTTATTTTTATTTTACTAGTCTGCATTGTAGTTTGTGGCTCAATACCATGTAATGCATGTCTTTTAACAACAGTAGTCAAGTCTTCCAATGTACTTGTTAGTGAAACCCAATAGATAGCTTTATTTTCTCTTTGTTTCTTCAAAATTAGAATGCATATCTTTTACAACTTTTGTAGTTTAGTATTCTAATGACTTGCTTATGACACCACATAGAATATATCATGTTTAATACCTTGGACTTTGTAGCTTTTTTACTTAAATCTCTGATATATTTTATGTCTTTTGTGTGCAGACGTGGTAGCTCAGTATGTTGAGTGTTGGTCTTGCACTATCAATGTAAATCTCACATAGGTTTAAATCCCATGCAAGTTTTTATTTTTATTTTACTAGTCTGCATTGTAGTTTGTGGCTCAATACCATGTAATGCATGTCTTTTAACAACAGTAGTCAAGTCTTCCAATGTACTTGTTAGTGAAACCCAATAGATAGCTTTATTTTCTCTTTGTTTCCTCAAATTTAGAATGCATATCTTTTACAACTTTTGTAGTAAAGTATTCTAATGACTTGCTTATGACACCACATAGAATATATCATGTTTAGTACCTTGGACGTTGTAGCTTTTTTACTTAAATCTCTGATATATTTTATGTCTTTTGTGTGCAGACGTGGTAGCTCAGTATGTAGAGTGTTGGTCTTGCACTATCAATGTAAATCTCACATAGGTTTAAATCCCATGCAAGTTTTTATTTTTATTTTACTAGTCTGCATTGTAGTTTGTGGCTCAATACCATGTAATGCATGTCTTTTAACAACAGTAGTCAAGTCTTCCAATGTACTTGTTAGTGAAACCCAATAGATAGCTTTATTTTCTCTATGTTTCCTCAAATTTAGAATGCATATCTTTTACAACTTTTGTAGTTTAGTATTCTAATGACTTGCTTATGACACCACATAGAATATATCATGTTTAGTACCTTGGACGTTGTAGCTTTTTTACTTAAATCTCTGATATATTTTATGTCTTTTGTGTGCAGACGTGGTAGCTCAGTATGTAGAGTGTTGGTCTTGCACTATCAATGTAAATCTCACATAGGTTTAAATCCCATGCAAGTTTTTATTTTTATTTTACTAGTCTGCATTGTAGTTTGTGGCTCAATACCATGTAATGCATGTCTTTTAACAACAGTAGTCAAGTCTTCCAATGTACTTGTTAGTGAAACCCAATAGATAGCTTTATTTTCTCTTTGTTTCCTCAAATTTAGAATGCATATCTTTTACAACTTTTGTAGTTTAGTATTCTAATGACTTGCTTATGACACCACATAGAATATATCATGTTTAGTACCTTGGACGTTGTAGCTTTTTTACTTAAATCTCTGATATATTTTATGTCTTTTGTGTGCAGACGGGGTAGCTCAGTAGGTAGAGGGTTGTTCTTGCACTATCAATGTAAATCTCACATAGGTTTAAATCCCATGTAAGTTTTTTTTATTTTACTAGATTGCATTGTGGTTTGTGGCTCAATACCATGTAATACATGTCTTTTAACAACAGTAGTCAAGTCTTCCAATGTACTTGTTAGTGAAACCCAATAGATAGCTTTATTTTCTCTTTGTTTCCTCAAATTTAGAATGCATATCTTTTACAACTTTTGTAGTTTAGTATTCTAATGACTTGCTTATGACACCACATAGAATATATCATGTTTAGTACCTTGGACGTTGTAGCTTTTTTACTTAAATCTCTGATATATTTTATGTCTTTTGTGTGCAGACGTGGTAGCTCAGTATGTAGAGTGTTGGTCTTGCACTATCAATGTAAATCTCACATAGGTTTAAATCCCATGCAAATTTTTATTTTTATTTTACTAGTCTGCATTGTAGTTTGTGGCTCAATACCATGTAATGCATGTCTTTTAACAACAGTAGTCAAGTCTTCCAATGTACTTGTTAGTGAAACCCAATAGATAGCTTTATTTTCTTTTTTTCCCCTCAAATTTAAAATGCATATCTTTTACAACTTTTGTAGTTTAGTATTCTAATGACTTGCTTATGACACCACATAGAATATATCATGTTTAGTACCTTGGACGTTGTAGCTTTTTTACTTAAATCTCTGATATATTTTATGTCTTTTGTGTGCAGACGTGGTAGCTCAGTATGTAGAGTGTTGGTCTTGCACTATCAATGTAAATCTCACTTAGGTTTAAATCCCATGCAAGTTTTTATTTTTTATTTTACTAGTCTGCATTGTAGTTTGTGGCTCAATACCATATAATGCATGTCTTTTAACAACAGTAGTCAAGTCTTCCAATGTACTTGTTAGTGAAACCCAATAGATAGCTTTATTTTCTCTTTGTTTCCTCAAATTTTGAAAGCATATCTTTTACAACTTTTGTAGTTTAGTATTCTAATGACTTGCTTATGACACCACATAGAATATATCATGTTTAGTACCTTGGACGTTGTAGCTTTTTTACTTAAATCTCTGATATATTTTATGTCTTTTGTGTGCAGACGTGGTAGCTCAGTATGTAGAGTGTTGGTCTTGCACTATCAATGTAAATCTCACATAGGTTTAAATCCAATGCAAGTTTTTATTTTTATTTTACTAGTCTGCATTGTAGTTTGTGGCTCAATACCATGTAATGCATGTCTTTTAACAACAGTAGTCAAGTCTTCCAATGTACTTGTTAGTGAAACCCAATAGATAGCTTTATTTTCTCTTTGTTTCTTCAAAATTAGAATGCATATCTTTTACAACTTTTGTAGTTTAGTATTCTAATGACTTGCTTATGACACCACATAGAATATATCATGTTTAGTACCTTGGACGTTGTAGCTTTTTTACTTAAATCTCTGATATATTTTATGTCTTTTGTGTGCAGACGTGGTAGCTCAGTATGTTGAGTGTTGGTCTTGCACTATCAATGTAAATCTCACATAGGTTTAAATCCCATGCAAGTTTTTATTTTTATTTTACTAGTCTGCATTGTAGTTTGTGGCTCAATACCATGTAATGCATGTCTTTTAACAACAGTAGTCAAGTCTTCCAATGTACTTGTTAGTGAAACCCAATAGATAGCTTTATTTTCTCTTTGTTTCCTCAAATTTAGAATGCATATCTTTTACAACTTTTGTAGTAAAGTATTCTAATGACTTGCTTATGACACCACATAGAATATATCATGTTTAGTACCTTGGACGTTGTAGCTTTTTTACTTAAATCTCTGATATATGTTATGTCTTTCGTGTGCAGACGGGGCAGCTCAGTAGGTAGAGTGTTGGTCTTGCACTATCAATGTAAATCTCACATAGGTTTAAATCCCATGTAAAAAATTTGTTATTTTACTAGATTGCATTGTGGTTTGTGGCTCAATACCATGTAATGCATGTCTTTTAACAACAGTAGTCAAGTCTTCCAATGTACTTGTTAGTGAAACCCAATAGATAGCTTTATTTTCTCTTTGTTTCCTCAAATTTAGAATGCATATCTTTTACAACTTTTGTAGTTTAGTATTCTAATGACTTGCTTATGACACCACATAGAATATATCATGTTTAGTACCTTGGACGTTGTAGCTTTTTTACTTAAATCTCTGATATATTTTATGTCTTTTGTGTGCAGACGTGGTAGCTCAGTATGTAGAGTGTTGGTCTTGCACTATCAATGTAAAACTCACATAGGTTTAAATCCAATGCAAGTTTTTATTTTTATTTTACTAGTCTGCATTGTAGTTTGTGGCTCAATACCATGTAATGCATGTCTTTTAACAACAGTAGTCAAGTCTTCCAATGTACTTGTTAGTGAAACCCAATAGATAGCTTTATTTTCTCTTTGTTTCCTCAAATTTAGAATGCATATCTTTTACAACTTTTGTAGTAAAGTATTCTAATGACTTGCTTATGACACCACATAGAATATATCATGTTTAGTACCTTGGACGTTGTAGCTTTTTTACTTAAATCTCTGATATATTTTATGTCTTTTGTGTGCAGACGTGGTAGCTCAGTATGTAGAGTGTTGGTCTTGCACTATCAATGTAAATCTCACATAGGTTTAAATCCCATGCAAGTTTTTATTTTTATTTTACTAGTCTGCATTGTAGTTTGTGGCTCAATACCATGTAATGCATGTCTTTTAACAACAGTAGTCAAGTCTTCCAATGTACTTGTTAGTGAAACCCAATAGATAGCTTTATTTTCTCTATGTTTCCTCAAATTTAGAATGCATATCTTTTACAACTTTTGTAGTTTAGTATTCTAATGACTTGCTTATGACACCACATAGAATATATCATGATTAGTACCTTGGACGTTGTAGCTTTTTTACTTAAATCTCTGATATATTTTATGTCTTTTGTGTGCAGACGTGGTAGCTCAGTATGTAGAGTGTTGGTCTTGCACTATCAATGTAAATCTCACATAGGTTTAAATCCCATGCAAGTTTTTATTTTTATTTTACTAGTCTGCATTGTAGTTTGTGGCTCAATACCATGTAATGCATGTCTTTTAACAACAGTAGTCAAGTCTTCCAATGTACTTGTTAGTGAAACCCAATAGATAGCTTTATTTTCTCTTTGTTTCCTCAAATTTAGAATGCATATCTTTTACAACTTTTGTAGTTTAGTATTCTAATGACTTGCTTATGACACCACATAGAATATATCATGTTTAGTACCTTGGACGTTGTAGCTTTTTTACTTAAATCTCTGATATATTTTATGTCTTTTGTGTGCAGACGGGGTAGCTCAGTAGGTAGAGGGTTGTTCTTGCACTATCAATGTAAATCTCACATAGGTTTAAATCCCATGTAAGTTTTTTTTATTTTACTAGATTGCATTGTGGTTTGTGGCTCAATACCATGTAATACATGTCTTTTAACAACAGTAGTCAAGTCTTCCAATGTACTTGTTAGTGAAACCCAATAGATAGCTTTATTTTCTTTTTTTCCCCTCAAATTTAAAATGCATATCTTTTACAACTTTTGTAGTTTAGTATTCTAATGACTTGCTTATGACACCACATAGAATATATCATGTTTAGTACCTTGGACGTTGTAGCTTTTTTACTTAAATCTCTGATATATTTTATGTCTTTTGTGTGCAGACGTGGTAGCTCAGTATGTAGAGTGTTGGTCTTGCACTATCAATGTAAATCTCACTTAGGTTTAAATCCCATGCAAGTTTTTATTTTTTATTTTACTAGTCTGCATTGTAGTTTGTGGCTCAATACCATATAATGCATGTCTTTTAACAACAGTAGTCAAGTCTTCCAATGTACTTGTTAGTGAAACCCAATAGATAGCTTTATTTTCTCTTTGTTTCCTCAAATTTTGAAAGCATATCTTTTACAACTTTTGTAGTTTAGTATTCTAATGACTTGCTTATGACACCACATAGAATATATCATGTTTAGTACCTTGGACGTTGTAGCTTTTTTACTTAAATCTCTGATATATTTTATGTCTTTTGTGTGCAGACGTGGTAGCTCAGTATGTAGAGTGTTGGTCTTGCACTATCAATGTAAATCTCACATAGGTTTAAATCCAATGCAAGTTTTTATTTTTATTTTACTAGTCTGCATTGTAGTTTGTGGCTCAATACCATGTAATGCATGTCTTTTAACAACAGTAGTCAAGTCTTCCAATGTACTTGTTAGTGAAACCCAATAGATAGCTTTATTTTCTCTTTGTTTCCTCAAATTTAGAATGCATATCTTTTACAACTTTTGTAGTAAAGTATTCTAATGACTTGCTTATGACACCACATAGAATATATCATGTTTAGTACCTTGGACGTTGTAGCTTTTTTACTTAAATCTCTGATATATGTTATGTCTTTCGTGTGCAGACGGGGCAGCTCAGTAGGTAGAGTGTTGGTCTTGCACTATCAATGTAAATCTCACATAGGTTTAAATCCCATGTAAAAATTTTTTTATTTTACTAGATTGCATTGTGGTTTGTGGCTCAATACCATGTAATGCATGTCTTTTAACAACAGTAGTCAAGTCTTCCAATGTACTTGTTAGTGAAACCCAATAGATAGCTTTATTTTCTCTTTGTTTCCTCAAATTTAGAATGCATATCTTTTACAACATTTGTAGTTTAGTATTCTAATGACTTGCTTATGACACCACATAGAATATATCATGTTTAGTACCTTGGACGTTGTAGCTTTTTTACTTAAATCTCTGATATATTTTATGTATTTTGTGTGCAGACGTGGTAGCTCAGTATGTAGAGTGTTGGTCTTGCACTATCAATGTAAAACTCACATAGGTTTAAATCCAATGCAAGTTTTTATTTTTATTTTACTAGTCTGCATTGTAGTTTGTGGCTCAATACCATGTAATGCATGTCTTTTAACAACGGTAGTCAAGTCTTCCAATGTACTTGTTAGTGAAACCCAATAGATAGCTTTATTTTCTCTTTGTTTCTTCAAAATTAGAATGCATATCTTTTACAACTTTTGTAGTTTAGTATTCTAATGACTTGCTTATGACACCACATAGAATATATCATGTTTAGTACCTTGGACGTTGTAGCTTTTTTACTTAAATCTCTGATATATTTTATGTCTTTTGTGTGCAGACATGGTAGCTCAGTATGTTGAGTGTTGGTCTTGCACTATCAATGTAAATCTCACATAGGTTTAAATCCCATGCAAGTTTTTATTTTTATTTTACTAGTCTGCATTGTAGTTTGTGGCTCAATACCATGTAATGCATGTCTTTTAACAACAGTAGTCAAGTCTTCCAATGTACTTGTTAGTGAAACCCAATAGATAGCTTTATTTTCTCTTTGTTTCCTCAAATTTAGAATGCATATCTTTTACAACTTTTGTAGTTTAGTATTCTAATGACTTGCTTATGACACCACATAGAATATATCATGTTTAGTACCTTGGACGTTGTAGCTTTTTTACTTAAATCTCTGATATATGTTATGGCTTTCGTGTGCAGACGGGGTAGCTCAGTAGGTAGAGTGTTGGTCTTGCACTATCAATGTAAATCTCACATAGGTTTAAATCCCATGTAAGTTTTTTTTTATTTTACTAGATTGCATTGTGGTTTGTGGCTCAATACCATGTAATACATGTCTTTTAACAACAGTAGTCAAGTCTTCCAATGTACTTGTTAGTGAAACCCAATAGATAGCTTTCTTTTCTCTTTGTTTCCTCAAATTTTTAATGCATATCTGTTACAACTTTTGTAGTAAAGTATTCTAATTACTTGCTTATGACACCACATATATCATGTTTAGTACCTTGGACATTGTAGCTTATTTACTTAAATCTCTGATATATTTTATAAACTTTGTGTTCAGACTGGGTATATCAGTTTATAGAGTGTTGGTCTTGCACTATCAATGTAAATCTCACATAGGTTTAAATCCCATGTAAGTTTTTTTTTATTTTACTAGATCGCATTGTGGTTTGTGGCTCAATACCATGTAATACATGTCTTTTAACAACAGTAGTCAAGTCTTCCAATGTACCTGTTAGTGAAACCCAATAGATAGCTTTATTTTCTCTTTGTTTCCTCAAATTTTTAATGCATATCTGTTACAACTTTTGTAGTAAAGTATTCTAATTACTTGCTTATGACACCACATAGAATATATCATGTTTAGTACCTTGAACATTGTAGCTTATTTACTTAAATCTCTGATATATTTTATGAATTTTGTGTTCAGACTGGGTAGATCAGTTGGTAGAGTGTTGCTCTTGCGCTATCAATGTTCACCTCACATAGGTTCAAATCCCATGTAAGTTTATTTTTATTTTACTAGTCTGCATTGTAGTTTGTGGCTCAATACCATATAATGCATGTCTTTTAACAACAGTAGTCAAGTCTTCCAATGTACTTGTTAGTGAAACCCAATAGATAGCTTTATTTTCTCTTTGTTTCCTCAAATTTAGAATGCATATCTTTTACAACTTTTGTAGTTTAGTATTCTAATGACTTGCTTATGACACCACATAGAATATATCATGTTTAGTACCTTGGACGTTGTAGCTTTTTTACTTAAATCTCTGATATATTTTATGTCTTTTGTGTGCAGACGTGGTAGCTCAGTATGTAGAGTGTTGGTCTTGCACTATCAATGTAAAACTCACATAGGTTTAAATCCAATGCAAGTTTTTATTTTTATTTTACTAGTCTGCATTGTAGTTTGTGGCTCAATACCATGTAATGCATGTCTTTTAACAACGGTAGTCAAGTCTTCCAATGTACTTGTTAGTGAAACCCAATAGATAGCTTTATTTTCTCTTTGTTTCTTCAAAATTAGAATGCATATCTTTTACAACTTTTGTAGTTTAGTATTCTAATGACTTGCTTATGACACCACATAGAATATATCATGTTTAGTACCTTGGACGTTGTAGCTTTTTTACTTAAATCTCTGATATATTTTATGTCTTTTGTGTGCAGACGTGGTAGCTCAGTATGTTGAGTGTTGGTCTTGCACTATCAATGTAAATCTCACATAGGTTTAAATCCCATGCAAGTTTTTATTTTTATTTTACTAGTCTGCATTGTAGTTTGTGGCTCAATACCATGTAATGCATGTCTTTTAACAACAGTAGTCAAGTCTTCCAATGTACTTGTTAGTGAAACCCAATAGATAGCTTTATTTTCTCTTTGTTTCCTCAAATTTAGAATGCATATCTTTTACAACTTTTGTAGTTTAGTATTCTAATGACTTGCTTATGACACCACATAGAATATATCATGTTTAGTACCTTGGACGTTGTTGCTTTTTTACTTAAATCTCTGATATATGTTATGTCTTTTGTGTGCAGACGTGGTAGCTCAGTATGTAGAGTGTTGGTCTTGCACTATCAATGTAAATCTCACATAGGTTTAAATCCCATGCAAGTTTTTATTTTTATTTTACTAGTCTGCATTGTAGTTTGTGGCTCAATACCATGTAATGCATGTCTTTTAACAACAGTAGTCAAGTCTTCCAATGTACTTGTTAGTGAAACCCAATAGATAGCTTTATTTTCTCTTTGTTTCCTCAAATTTAGAATGCATATCTTTTACAACTTTTGTAGTTTAGTATTCTAATGACTTGCTTATGACACCACATAGAATATATCATGTTTAGTACCTTGGACGTTGTAGCTTTTTTACTTAAATCTCTGATATATGTTATGGCTTTCGTGTGCAGACGGGGTAGCTCAGTAGGTAGAGTGTTGGTCTTGCACTATCAATGTAAATCTCACATAGGTTTAAATCCCATGTAAGTTTTTTTTTATTTTACTAGATTGCATTGTGGTTTGTGGCTCAATACCATGTAATACATGTCTTTTAACAACAGTAGTCAAGTCTTCCAATGTACTTGTTAGTGAAACCCAATAGATAGCTTTCTTTTCTCTTTGTTTCCTCAAATTTTTAATGCATATCTGTTACAACTTTTGTAGTAAAGTATTCTAATTACTTGCTTATGACACCACATATATCATGTTTAGTACCTTGGACATTGTAGCTTATTTACTTAAATCTCTGATATATTTTATAAACTTTGTGTTCAGACTGGGTATATCAGTTTATAGAGTGTTGGTCTTGCACTATCAATGTAAATCTCACATAGGTTTAAATCCCATGTAAGTTTTTTTTTATTTTACTAGATCGCATTGTGGTTTGTGGCTCAATACCATGTAATACATGTCTTTTAACAACAGTAGTCAAGTCTTCCAATGTACCTGTTAGTGAAACCCAATAGATAGCTTTATTTTCTCTTTGTTTCCTCAAATTTTTAATGCATATCTGTTACAACTTTTGTAGTAAAGTATTCTAATTACTTGCTTATGACACCACATAGAATATATCATGTTTAGTACCTTGAACATTGTAGCTTATTTACTTAAATCTCTGATATATTTTATGAATTTTGTGTTCAGACTGGGTAGATCAGTTGGTAGAGTGTTGCTCTTGCGCTATCAATGTTCACCTCACATAGGTTCAAATCCCATGTAAGTTTATTTTTATTTTACTAGTCTGCATTGTAGTTTGTGGCTCAATACCATATAATGCATGTCTTTTAACAACAGTAGTCAAGTCTTCCAATGTACTTGTTAGTGAAACCAAATAGATAGCTTTATTTTCTCTTTGTTTCCTCAAATTTTGAAAGCATATCTTTTACAACTTTTGTAGTTTAGTATTCTAATGACTTGCTTATGACACCACATAGAATATATCATGTTTAGTACCTTGGACGTTGTAGCTTTTTTACTTAAATCTCTGATATATTTTATGTCTTTTGTGTGCAGACGTGGTAGCTCAGTATGTAGAGTGTTGGTCTTGCACTATCAATGTAAATCTCACATAGGTTTAAATCCCATGCAAGTTTTTATTTTTATTTTACTAGTCTGCATTGTAGTTTGTGGCTCAATACCATATAATGCATGTCTTTTAACAACAGTAGTCAAGTCTTCCAATGTACTTGTTAGTGAAACCCAATAGATAGCTTTATTTTCTCTTTGTTTCCGCAAATTTTTAATTTATATCTGTTACAACTTTTGTAGTAAAGTATTCTAATTACTTGCTTATGACACCACATAGAATATATCATGTTTAGTACCTTGAACATTGTAGCTTATTTACTTAAATCTCTGATATATTTTATGAATTTTGTGTTCAGACTGCGTAGATCAGTTGGTAGAGTGTTGCTCTTGCGCTATCAATGTACACCTCACATAGGTTCGAATCCCATGTAAGTTTATTTTTATTTTACTAGTCTGCATTGTAGTTTGTGGCTCAATACCATATAATGCATGTCTTTTAACAACAGTAGTCAAGTCTTCCAATGTACTTGTTAGTGAAACCCAATAGATAGCTTTATTTTCTCTTTGTTTCCTCAAATTTTGAAAGCATATCTTTTACAACTTTTGTAGTTTAGTATTCTAATGACTTGCTTATGACACCACATAGAATATATCATGTTTAGTACCTTGGACGTTGTAGCTTTTTTACTTAAATCTCTGATATATTTTATGTCTTTTGTGTGCAGACGTGGTAGCTCAGTATGTATAGTGTTGGTCTTGCACTATCAATGTAAATCTCACATAGGTTTAAATCCCATGCAAGTTTTTATTTTTATTTTACTAGTCTGCATTGTAGTTTGTGGCTCAATACCATATAATGCATGTCTTTTAACAACAGTAGTCAAGTCTTCCAATGTACTTGTTAGTGAAACCCAATAGATAGCTTTATTTTCTCTTTGTTTCCGCAAATTTTTAATGCATATCTGTTACAACTTTTGTAGTAAAGTATTCTAATTACTTGCTTATGACACCACATAGAATATATCATGTTTAGTACCTTGAACATTGTAGCTTATTTACTTAAATCTCTGATATATTTTATGAATTTTGTGTTCAGACTGCGTAGATCAGTTGGTAGAGTGTTGCTCTTGCGCTATCAATGTACACCTCACATAGGTTCGAATCCCATGTAAGTTTATTTTTATTTTACTAGTCTGCATTGTAGTTTGTGGCTCAATACCATATAATGCATGTCTTTTAACAACAGTAGTCAAGTCTTCCAATGTACTTGTTAGTGAAACCCAATAGATAGCTTTATTTTCTCTTTGTTTCCTCAAATTTTGAAAGCATATCTTTTACAACTTTTGTAGTTTAGTATTCTAATGACTTGCTTATGACACCACATAGAATATATCATGTTTAGTACCTTGGACGTTGTAGCTTTTTTACTTAAATCTCTGATATATTTTATGTCTTTTGTGTGCAGACGTGGTAGCTCAGTATGTATAGTGTTGGTCTTGCACTATCAATGTAAATCTCACATAGGTTTAAATCCCATGCAAGTTTTTATTTTTATTTTACTAGTCTGCATTGTAGTTTGTGGCTCAATACCATGTAATGCATGTCTTTTAACAACAGTAGTCAAGTCTTCCAATGTACTTGTTAGTGAAACCCAATAGATAGCTTTATTTTCTCTATGTTTCCTCAAATTTAGAATGCATATCTTTTACAACTTTTGTAGTTTAGTATTCTAATGACTTGCTTATGACACCACATAGAATATATCATGTTTAGTACCTTGGACGTTGTAGCTTTTTTACTTAAATCTCTGATATATTTTATGTCTTTTGCGTGCAGACGTGGTAGCTCAGTATGTAGAGTGTTGGTCTTGCACTATCAATGTAAATTTCACATAGGTTTAAATCCCATGCAAGTTTTTATTTTTATTTTACTAGTCTGCATTGTAGTTTGTGGCTCAATACCATGTAATGCATGTCTTTTAACAACAGTAGTCAAGTCTTCCAATGTACTTGTTAGTGAAACCCAATAGATAGCTTTATTTTCTCTTTGCTTCCTCAAATTTAGAATGCATATCTTTTACAACTTTTGTAGTTTAGTATTCTAATGACTTGCTTATGACACCACATAGAATATATCATGTTTAGTACCTTGGACGTTGTAGCTTTTTTACTTAAATCTCTGATATATTTTATGTCTTTTGTGTGCAGACGGGGTAGCTCAGTAGGTAGAGGGTTGTTCTTGCACTATCAATGTAAATCTCACATAGGTTTAAATCCCATGTAAGTTTTTTTTTATTTTAATAGTCTGCATTGTAGTTTGTGGCTCAATACCATGTAATGCATGTCTTTTAACAACAGTAGTCAAGTCTTCCAATGTACTTGTTAGTGAAACCCAATAGATAGCTTTATTTTCTCTTTATTTCCTCAAATTTTGAATGCATATCTTTTACAACTTTTGTAGTAAAGTATTCTAATGACTTGCTTATGACACCACATAGAATATATCATGTTTAGTACCTTGGACGTTGTAGCTTTTTTACTTAAATCTCTGATAGATGTTATGTCTTTTGTGTGCAGACGGGATAGCTCAGTAGGTAGAGTGTTGGTCTTGCACTATCAATGTAAATCTCACATAGGTTTAAATCCCATGTAAGTTTTTTTTTATTTTACTAGATTGCATTGTGGTTTGTGGCTCAATACCATGTAATACATGTCTTTTAACAACAGTAGTCAAGTCTTCCAATGTACTTGTTAGTGAAACCCAATAGATAGCTTTATTTTCTCTTTGTTTCCTCAAATTTTTAATGCATATCTGTTACAACTTTTGTAGTAAAGTATTCAAATTACTTGCTTATGACACCACATAGAATATATCATGTTTAGTACCTTGGACATTGTAGCTTATTTACTTAAATCTCTGATATATTTTAGAAACTTTGTGTTCAGACTGGGTATATCAGTTTATAGAGTGTTGGTCTTGCACTATCAATGTACTCCTCACATAGGTTCGAATCCCATGTAAGTTTATTTTTATTTTACTAGTCTGCATTGTAGTTTGTGGCTCAATACCATGTAATGCATGTCTTTTAACAACAGTAGTCAAGTCTTCCAATGTACTTGTTAGTGAAACCCAATAGATAGCTTTATTTTCTCTTTGTTTCCTCAAATTTAGAATGCATATCTTTTACAACTTTTGTAGTTTAGTATTCTAATGACTTGCTTATGACACCACATAGAATATATCATGTTTAGTACCTTGGACGTTGTAGCTTTTTTACTTAAATCTCTGATATATTTTATGTCTTTTGTGTGCAGACGGAGTAGCTCAGTAGGTAGAGTGTTGGTCTTGCACTATCAATGTAAATCTCACATAGGTTTAAATCCCATGTAAGTTTTTTTTATTTTACTAGATTGCATTGTGGTTTGTGGCTCAATACCATGTAATACATGTCTTTTAACAACAGTAGTCAAGTCTTCCAATGTACTTGTTAGTGAAACCCAATAGATAGCTTTATTTTCTCTTTATTTCCTCAAATTTTGAATGCATATCTTTTACAACTTTTGTAGTAAAGTATTCTAATGACTTGCTTATGACACCACATAGAATATATCATGTTTAGTACCTTGGACGTTGTAGCTTTTTTACTTAAATCTCTGATATATGTTATGTCTTTCGTGTGCAGACGGGGTAGCTCAGTAGGTAGAGTGTTGGTCTTGCACTAACAATGTAAATCTCACATAGGTTTAAATCCCATGTAAAAAAATTTTTATTTTACTAGATTGCATTGTGGTTTGTGGCTCAATACCATGTAATACATGTCTTTTAACAACAGTAGTCAAGTCTTCCAATGTACTTGTTAGTGAAACCCAATAGATAGCTTTATTTTCTCTTTGTTTCCTCAAATTTTTAATGCATATCTGTTACAACTTTTGTAGTAAAGTATTCTAATTACTTGCTTATGACACCACATAGAATATATCATGTTTAGTACCTTGGACATTGTAGCTTATTTACTTAAATCTCTGATATATTTTAGAAACTTTGTGTTCAGACTGGGTATATCAGTTTATAGAGTGTTGGTCTTGCACTATCAATGTACTCCTCACATAGGTTCAAATCCCATGTAAGTTTATTTTTATTTTACTAGTCTGCATTGTAGTTTGTGGCTCAATACCATGTAATGCATGTCTTTTAACAACAGTAGTCAAGTCTTCCAGTGTACTTGTTAGTGAAACCCAATAGATAGCTTTATTTTCTCTTTGTTTCCTCAAATTTAGAATGCATATCTTTTACAACTTTTGTAGTTTAGTATTCTAATGACTTGCTTATGACACCACATAGAATATATCATGTTTAGTACCTTGGACGTTATAGCTTTTTTACTTAAATCTCTGATATTTTTTATGTCTTTTGTGTGCAGACGTGGTAGCTCAGTATGTAGAGTGTTGGTCTTGCACTATCAATGTTAATCTCACATAGGTTTAAATCCCATGCAAGTTTTTATTTTTATTTTACTAGTCTGCATTGTAGTTTGTGGCTCAATACCATGTAATGCATGTCTTTTAACAACAGTAGTGAAACCCAATAGATAGCTTTATTTTCTTTTTTTTCCCTCAAATTTAAAATGCATATCTTTTACAACTTTTGTAGTTTAGTATTCTAATGACTTGCTTATGACACCACATAGAATATATCATGTTTAGTACCTTGGACGTTGTAGCTTTTTTACTTAAATCTCTGATATATTTTATGTCTTTTGTGTGCAGACGTGGTAGCTCAGTATGTAGAGTGTTGGTCTTGCACTATCAATGTAAATCTCACATAGGTTTAAATCCCATGCAAGTTTTTATTTTTTATTTTACTAGTCTGCATTGTAGTTTGTGGCTCAATACCATATAATGCATGTCTTTTAACAACAGTAGTCAAGTCTTCCAATGTACTTGTTAGTGAAACCCAATAGATAGCTTTATTTTCTCTTTGTTTCCTCAAATTTTTAATGCATATCTGTTACAACTTTTGTAGTAAAATATTCTAATTACTTGCTTATGACACCACATAGAATATATCATGTTTAGTACCTTGAACATTGTAGCTTATTTACTTAAATCTCTGATATATTTTATGAATTTTGTGTTCAGACTGCGTAGATCAGTTGGTAGAGTGTTGCTCTTGCGCTATCAATGTACACCTCACATAGGTTCGAATCCCATGTAAGTTATTTTTATTTTACTAGTCTGCATTGTAGTTTGTGGCTCAATACCATATAATGCATGTCTTTTAACAACAGTAGTCAAGTCTTCCAATGTACTTGTTAGTGAAACCCAATAGATAGCTTTATTTTCTCTTTGTTTCCTCAAATTTTGAAAGCATATCTTTTACAACTTTTGTAGTTTAGTATTCTAATGACTTGCTTATGACACCACATAGAATATATCATGTTTAGTACCTTGGACGTTGTAGCTTTTTTACTTAAATCTCTGATATATTTTATGTCTTTTGTGTGCTGACGTGGTAGCTCAGTATGTAGAGTGTTGGTCTTGCACTATCAATGTAAATCTCACATAGGTTTAAATCCAATGCAAGTTTTTATTTTTATTTTACTAGTCTGCATTGTAGTTTGTGGCTCAATACCATGTAATGCATGTCTTTTAACAACAGTAGTCAAGTCTTCCAATGTACTTGTTAGTGAAACCCAATAGATAGCTTTATTTTCTCTTTGTTTCTTCAAAATTAGAATGCATATCTTTTACAACTTTTGTAGTTTAGTATTCTAATGACTTGCTTATGACACCACATAGAATATATCATGTTTAATACCTTGGACTTTGTAGCTTTTTTACTTAAATCTCTGATATATTTTATGTCTTTTGTGTGCAGACGTGGTAGCTCAGTATGTTGAGTGTTGGTCTTGCACTATCAATGTAAATCTCACATAGGTTTAAATCCCATGCAAGTTTTTATTTTTATTTTACTAGTCTGCATTGTAGTTTGTGGCTCAATACCATGTAATGCATGTCTTTTAACAACAGTAGTCAAGTCTTCCAATGTACTTGTTAGTGAAACCCAATAGATAGCTTTATTTTCTCTTTGTTTCCTCAAATTTAGAATGCATATCTTTTACAACTTTTGTAGTAAAGTATTCTAATGACTTGCTTATGACACCACATAGAATATATCATGTTTAGTACCTTGGACGTTGTAGCTTTTTTACTTAAATCTCTGATATATGTTATGTCTTTCGTGTGCAGACGGGGTAGCTCAGTAGGTAGAGTGTTGGTCTTGCACTATCAATGTAAATCTCACATAGGTTTAAATCCCATGTAATTTTTTTTTTATTTTACTAGATTGCATTGTGGTTTGTGGCTCAATACCATGTAATGCATGTCTTTTAACAACAGTAGTCAAGTCTTCCAATGTACTTGTTAGTGAAACCCAATAGATAGCTTTATTTTCTCTTTGTTTCCTCAAATTTAGAATGCATATCTTTTACAACTTTTGTAGTTTAGTATTCTAATGACTTGCTTATGACACCACATAGAATATATCATGTTTAGTACCTTGGACGTTGCAGCTTTTTTACTTAAATCTCTGATATATTTTATGTCTTTAGTGTGCAGACGTGGTAGCTCAGTATGTAGAGTGTTGGTCTTGCACTATCAATGTAAATCTCACATAGGTTTAAATCCCATGCAAGTTTTTATTTTTATTTTACTAGTCTGCATTGTAGTTTGTGGCTCAATACCATGTAATGCATGTCTTTTAACAACAGTAGTCAAGTCTTCCAATGTACTTGTTAGTGAAACCCAATAGATAGCTTTATTTTCTCTATGTTTCCTCAAATTTAGAATGCATATCTTTTACAACTTTTGTAGTTTAGTATTCTAATGACTTGCTTATGACACCACATAGAATATATCATGTTTAGTACCTTGGACGTTGTAGCTTTTTTACTTAAATCTCTGATATATTTTATGTCTTTTGTGTGCAGACGTGGTAGCTCAGTATGTAGAGTGTTGGTCTTGCACTATCAATGTAAATCTCACATAGGTTTAAATCCCATGCAAGTTTTTATTTTTATTTTACTAGTCTGCATTGTAGTTTGTGGCTCAATACCATGTAATGCATGTCTTTTAACAACAGTAGTCAAGTCTTCCAATGTACTTGTTAGTGAAACCCAATAGATAGCTTTATTTTCTCTTTGTTTCCTCAAATTTAGAATGCATATCTTTTACAACTTTTGTAGTTTAGTATTCTAATGACTTGCTTATGACACCACATAGAATATATCATGTTTAGTACCTTGGACGTTGTAGCTTTTTTACTTAAATCTCTGATATATTTTATGTCTTTTGTGTGCAGACGGGGTAGCTCAGTAGGTAGAGGGTTGTTCTTGCACTATCAATGTAAATCTCACATAGGTTTAAATCCCATGTAAGTTTTTTTTTATTTTAATAGTCTGCATTGTAGTTTGTGGCTCAATACCATGTAATGCATGTCTTTTAACAACAGTAGTCAAGTCTTCCAATGTACTTGTTAGTGAAACCCAATAGATAGCTTTATTTTCTCTTTATTTCCTCAAATTTTGAATGCATATCTTTTACAACTTTTGTAGTAAAGTATTCTAATGACTTGCTTATGACACCACATAGAATATATCATGTTTAGTACCTTGGACGTTGTAGCTTTTTTACTTAAATCTCTGATATATGTTATGTCTTTTGTGTGCAGACGGGATAGCTCAGTAGGTAGAGTGTTGGTCTTGCACTATCAATGTAAATCTCACATAGGTTTAAATCCCATGTAAGTTTTTTTTTATTTTACTAGATTGCATTGTGGTTTGTGGCTCAATACCATGTAATACATGTCTTTTAACAACAGTAGTCAAGTCTTCCAATGTACTTGTTAGTGAAACCCAATAGATAGCTTTATTTTCTCTTTGTTTCCTCAAATTTTTAATGCATATCTGTTACAACTTTTGTAGTAAAGTATTCTAATTACTTGCTTATGACACCACATAGAATATATCATGTTTAGTACCTTGGACATTGTAGCTTATTTACTTAAATCTCTGATATATTTTAGAAACTTTGTGTTCAGACTGGGTATATCAGTTTATAGAGTGTTGGTCTTGCACTATCAATGTACTCCTCACATAGGTTCGAATCCCATGTAAGTTTATTTTTATTTTACTAGTCTGCATTTTAGTTTGTGGCTCAATACCATGTAATGCATGTCTTTTAACAACAGTAGTCAAGTCTTCCAATGTACTTGTTAGTGAAACCCAATAGATAGCTTTATTTTCTCTTTGTTTCCTCAAATTTAGAATGCATATCTCTTACAACTTTTGTAGTTTAGTATTCTAATGACTTGCTTATGACACCACATAGAATATATCATGTTTAGTACCTTGGACGTTGTAGCTTTTTTACTTAAATCTCTGATATATTTTATGTCTTTTGTGTGCAGACGGAGTAGCTCAGTAGGTAGAGTGTTGGTCTTGCACTATCAATGTAAATCTCACATAGGTTTAAATCCCATGTAAGTTTTTTTTATTTTACTAGATTGCATTGTGGTTTGTGGCTCAATACCATGTAATACATGTCTTTTAACAACAGTAGTCAAGTCTTCCAATGTACTTGTTAGTGAAACCCAATAGATAGCTTTATTTTCTCTTTATTTCCTCAAATTTTGAATGCATATCTTTTACAACTTTTGTAGTAAAGTATTCTAATGACTTGCTTATGACACCACATAGAATATATCATGTTTAGTACCTTGGACGTTGTAGCTTTTTTACTTAAATCTCTGATATATGTTATGTCTTTCGTGTGCAGACGGGGTAGCTCAGTAGGTAGAGTGTTGGTCTTGCACTATCAATGTAAATCTCACATAGGTTTAAATCCCATGTAAAAAATTTTTTATTTTACTAGATTGCATTGTGGTTTGTGGCTCAATACCATGTAATACATGTCTTTTAACAACAGTAGTCAAGTCTTCCAATGTACTTGTTAGTGAAACCCAATAGATAGCTTTATTTTCTCTTTGTTTCCTCAAATTTAGAATGCATATCTTTTACAACTTTTGTAGTTTAGTATTCTAATGACTTGCTTATGACACCACATAGAATATATCATGTTTAGTACCTTGGACGTTGTAGCTTTTTTACTTAAATCTCTGATATATTTTATGTCTTTTGTGTGCAGACGTGGTAGCTCAGTATGTAGAGTGTTGGTCTTGCACTATCAATGTAAATCTCACATAGGTTTAAATCCAATGCAAGTTTTTATTTTTATTTTACTAGTCTGCATTGTAGTTTGTGGCTCAATACCATGTAATGCATGTCTTTTAACAACAGTAGTCAAGTCTTCCAATGTACTTGTTAGTGAAACCCAATAGATAGCTTTATTTTCTCTTTGTTTCCTCAAATTTAGAATGCATATCTTTTACAACTTTTGTAGTTTAGTATTCTAATGACTTGCTTATGACACCACATAGAATATATCATGTTTAGTACCTTGGACGTTGTAGCTTTTTTACTTAAATCTCTGATATATTTTATGTCTTTTGTGTGCAGACGTGGTAGCTCAGTATGTAGAGTGTTGGTCTTGCACTATCAATGTAAATCTCACATAGGTTTAAATCCCATGCAAGTTTTTATTTTTATTTTACTAGTCTGCATTGTAGTTTGTGGCTCAATACCATGTAATGCATGTCTTTTAACAACAGTAGTCAAGTCTTCCAATGTACTTGTTAGTGAAACCCAATAGATAGCTTTATTTTCTCTTTGTTTCCTCAAATTTAGAATGCATATCTTTTACAACTTTTGTAGTTTAGTATTCTAATGACTTGCTTATGACACCACATAGAATATATCATGTTTAGTACCTTGGACGTTGTAGCTTTTTTACTTAAATCTCTGATATATTTTATGTCTTTTGTGTGCAGACGGGGTAGCTCAGTAGGTAAAGGGTTGTTCTTGCACTATCAATGTAAATCTCACATAGGTTTAAATCCCATGTAAGTTTTTATTTTATTTTAATAGTCTGCATTGTAGTTTGTGGCTCAATACCATGTAATGCATGTCTTTTAACAACAGTAGTCAAGTCTTCCAATGTACTTGTTAGTGAAACCCAATAGATAGCTTTATTTTCTCTTTATTTCCTCAAATTTTGAATGCATATCTTTTACAACTTTTGTAGTAAAGTATTCTAATGACTTGCTTATGACACCACATAGAATATATCATGTTTAGTACCTTGGACGTTGTAGCTTTTTTACTTAAATCTCTGATATATGTTACGTCTTTCGTGTGCAGACGGGGTAGCTCAGTAGGTAGAGTGTTGGTCTTGCACTATCAATGTAAATCTCACATAGGTTTAAATCCCATGTAAGTTTTTTTTTATTTTACTAGATTGCATTGTGGTTTGTGGCTCTATACCATGTAATACATGTCTTTTAACAACAGTAGTCAAGTCTTCCAATGTACTTGTTAGTGAAACCCAATAGATAGCTTTATTTTCTCTTTGTTTCCTCAAATTTTTAATGCATATCTGTTACAACTTTTGTAGTAAAGTATTCTAATTACTTGCTTATGACACCACATATATCATGTTTAGTACCTTGGACATTGTAGCTTATTTACTTAAATCTCTGATATATTTTATAAACTTTGTGTTCAGACTGGGTATATCAGTTTATAGAGTGTTGGTCTTGCACTATCAATGTAAATCTCACATAGGTTTAAATCCCATGTAAGTTTTTTTTTATTTTACTAGATCGCATTGTGGTTTGTGGCTCAATACCATGTAATACATGTCTTTTAACAACAGTAGTCAAGTCTTCCAATGAACCTGTTAGTGAAACCCAATAGATAGCTTTATTTTCTCTTTGTTTCCTCAAATTTTTAATGCATATCTGTTACAACTTTTGTAGTAAAGTATTCTAATTACTTGCTTATGACACCACATAGAATATATCATGTTTAGTACCTTGAACATTGTAGCTTATTTACTTAAATCTCTGATATATTTTATGAATTTTGTGTTCAGACTGGGTAGATCAGTTGGTAGAGTGTTGCTCTTGCGCTATCAATGTACACCTCACATAGGTTCGAATCCCATGTAAGTTTATTTTTATTTTACTAGTCTGCATTGTAGTTTGTGGCTCAATACCATATAATGCATGTCTTTTAACAACAGTAGTCAAGTATTCCAATGTACTTGTTAGTGAAACCAAATAGATAGCTTTATTTTCTCTTTGTTTCCTCAAATTTTGAAAGCATATCTTTTACAACTTTTGTAGTTTAGTATTCTAATGACTTGCTTATGACACCACATAGAATATATCATGTTTAGTACCTTGGACGTTGTAGCTTTTTTACTTAAATCTCTGATATATTTTATGTCTTTTGTGTGCAGACGTGGTAGCTCAGTATGTAGAGTGTTGGTCTTGCACTATCAATGTAAATCTCACATAGGTTTAAATCCCATGGAAGTTTTTATTTTTATTTTACTAGACTGCATTGTAGTTTGTGGCTCAATACCATGTAATGCATGTCTTTTAACAACAGTAGTCAAGTCTTCCAATGTACTTGTTAGTGAAACCCAATAGATAGCTTTATTTTCTCTTTGTTTCCTCAAATTTTTAATGCATATCTGTTACAACTTTTGTAGTAAAGTATTCTAATTACTTGCTTATGACACCACATAGAATATATCATGTTTAGTACCTTGGACGTTGTAGCTTTTTTACTTAAATCTCTGATATATTTTATGTCTTTTGTGTGCAGACGTGGTAGCTCAGTATGTTGAGTGTTGGTCTTGCACTATCAATGTAAATCTCACATAGGTTTAAATCCCATGCAAGTTTTTATTTTTATTTTACTAGTCTGCATTGTAGTTTGTGGCTCAATACCATGTAATGCATGTCTTTTAACAACAGTAGTCAAGTCTTCCAATGTACTTGTTAGTGAAACCCAATAGATAGCTTTATTTTCTCTTTGTTTCCTCAAATTTAGAATGCATATCTTTTACAACATTTGTAGTTTAGTATTCTAATGACTTGCTTATGACACCACATAGAATATATCATGTTTAGTACCTTGGACGTTGTAGCTTTTTTACTTAAATCTCTGATATATTTTATGTCTTTTGTGTGCAGACGTGGTAGCTCAGTATGTAGAGTGTTGGTCTTGCACTATCAATGTAAATCTCACATAGGTTTAAATCCCATGCAAGTTTTTATTTTTATTTTACTAGTCTGCATTGTAGTTTGTGGCTCAATACCATGTAATGCATGTCTTTTAACAACAGTAGTCAAGTCTTCCAATGTACTTGTTAGTGAAACCCAATAGATAGCTTTATTTTCTCTTTGTTTCCTCAAATTTAGAATGCATATCTTTTACAACTTTTGTAGTTTAGTATTCTAATGACTTGCTTATGACACCACATAGAATATATCATGTTTAGTACCTTGGACGTTGTAGCTTTTTTACTTAAATCTCTGATATATTTTATGTCTTTTGTGTGCAGACGGGGTAGCTCAGTAGGTAAAGGGTTGTTCTTGCACTATCAATGTAAATCTCACATAGGTTTAAATCCCATGTAAGTTTTTATTTTATTTTAATAGTCTGCATTGTAGTTTGTGGCTCAATACCATGTAATGCATGTCTTTTAACAACAGTAGTCAAGTCTTCCAATGTACTTGTTAGTGAAACCCAATAGATAGCTTTATTTTCTCTTTATTTCCTCAAATTTTGAATGCATATCTTTTACAACTTTTGTAGTAAAGTATTCTAATGACTTGCTTATGACACCACATAGAATATATCATGTTTAGTACCTTGGACGTTGTAGCTTTTTTACTTAAATCTCTGATATATGTTATGTCTTTCGTGTGCAGACGGGGTAGCTCAGTAGGTAGAGTGTTGGTCTTGCACTATCAATGTAAATCTCACATAGGTTTAAATCCCATGTAAGTTTTTTTTTTATTTTACTAGATTGCATTGTGGTTTGTGGCTCTATACCATGTAATACATGTCTTTTAACAACAGTAGTCAAGTCTTCCAATGTACTTGTTAGTGAAACCCAATAGATAGCTTTATTTTCTCTTTGTTTCCTCAAATTTTTAATGCATATCTGTTACAACTTTTGTAGTAAAGTATTCTAATTACTTGCTTATGACACCACATATATCATGTTTAGTACCTTGGACATTGTAGCTTATTTACTTAAATGTCTGATATATTTTATAAACTTTGTGTTCAGACTGGGTATATCAGTTTATAGAGTGTTGGTCTTGCACTATCAATGTAAATCTCACATAGGTTTAAATCCCATGTAAGTTTTTTTTTATTTTACTAGATCGCATTGTGGTTTGTGGCTCAATACCATGTAATACATGTCTTTTAACAACAGTAGTCAAGTCTTCCAATGAACCTGTTAGTGAAACCCAATAGATAGCTTTATTTTCTCTTTGTTTCCTCAAATTTTTAATGCATATCTGTTACAACTTTTGTAGTAAAGTATTCTAATTACTTGCTTATGACACCACATAGAATATATCATGTTTAGTACCTTGAACATTGTAGCTTATTTACTTAAATCTCTGATATATTTTATGAATTTTGTGTTCAGACTGGGTAGATCAGTTGGTAGAGTGTTGCTCTTGCGCTATCAATGTACACCTCACATAGGTTCGAATCCCATGTAAGTTTATTTTTATTTTACTAGTCTGCATTGTAGTTTGTGGCTCAATACCATATAATGCATGTCTTTTAACAACAGTAGTCAAGTCTTCCAATGTACTTGTTAGTGAAACCAAATAGATAGCTTTATTTTCTCTTTGTTTCCTCAAATTTTGAAAGCATATCTTTTACAACTTTTGTAGTTTAGTATTCTAATGACTTGCTTATGACACCACATAGAATATATCATGTTTAGTACCTTGGACGTTGTAGCTTTTTTACTTAAATCTCTGATATATTTTATGTCTTTTGTGTGCAGACGTGGTAGCTCAGTATGTAGAGTGTTGGTCTTGCACTATCAATGTAAATCTCACATAGGTTTAAATCCCATGCAAGTTTTTATTTTTATTTTACTAGACTGCATTGTAGTTTGTGGCTCAATACCATGTAATGCATGTCTTTTAACAACAGTAGTCAAGTCTTCCAATGTACTTGTTAGTGAAACCAAATAGATAGCTTTATTTTCTCTTTGTTTCCTCAAATTTTTAATGCATATCTGTTACAACTTTTGTAGTAAAGTATTCTAATTACTTGCTTATGACACCACATAGAATATATCATGTTTAGTACCTTGGACGTTGTAGCTTTTTTACTTAAATCTCTGATATATTTTATGTCTTTTGTGTGCAGACGTGGTAGCTCAGTATGTTGAGTGTTGGTCTTGCACTATCAATGTAAATCTCACATAGGTTTAAATCCCATGCAAGTTTTTATTTTTATTTTACTAGTCTGCATTGTAGTTTGTGGCTCAATACCATGTAATGCATGTCTTTTAACAACAGTAGTCAAGTCTTCCAATGTACTTGTTAGTGAAACCCAATAGATAGCTTTATTTTCTCTTTGTTTCCTCAAATTTAGAATGCATATCTTTTACAACATTTGTAGTTTAGTATTCTAATGACTTGCTTATGACACCACACAGAATATATCATGTTTAGTACCTTGGACGTTGTAGCTTTTTTACTTAAATCTCTGATATATTTTATGTCTTTTGTGTGCAGACGTGGTAGCTCAGTATGTAGAGTGTTGGTCTTGCACTATCAATGTAAATCTCACATAGGTTTAAATCCCATGCAAGTTTTTATTTTTATTTTACTAGTCTGCATTGTAGTTTGTGGCTCAATACCATGTAATGCATGTCTTTTAACAACAGTAGTCAAGTCTTCCAATGTACTTGTTAGTGAAACCCAATAGATAGCTTTATTTTCTCTTTGTTTCCTCAAATTTAGAATGCATATCTTTTACAACTTTTGTAGTTTAGTATTCTAATGACTTGCTTATGACACCACATAGAATATATCATGTTTAGTACCTTGGACGTTGTAGCTTTTTTACTTAAATCTCTGATATATTTTATGTCTTTTGTGTGCAGACGGGGTAGCTCAGTAGGTAAAGGGTTGTTCTTGCACTATCAATGTAAATCTCACATAGGTTTAAATCCCATGTAAGTTTTTATTTTATTTTAATAGTCTGCATTGTAGTTTGTGGCTCAATACCATGTAATGCATGTCTTTTAACAACAGTAGTCAAGTCTTCCAATGTACTTGTTAGTGAAACCCAATAGATAGCTTTATTTTCTTTTTATTTCCTCAAATTTTGAATGCATATCTTTTACAACTTTTGTAGTAAAGTATTCTAATGACTTGCTTATGACACCACATAGAATATATCATGTTTAGTACCTTGGACGTTGTAGCTTTTTTACTTAAATCTCTGATATATGTTATGTCTTTCGTGTGCAGACGGGGTAGCTCAGTAGGTAGAGTGTTGGTCTTGCACTATCAATGTAAATCTCACATAGGTTTAAATCCCATGTAAGTTTTTTTTTTATTTTACTAGATTGCATTGTGGTTTGTGGCTCTATACCATGTAATACATGTCTTTTAACAACAGTAGTCAAGTCTTCCAATGTACTTGTTAGTGAAACCCAATAGATAGCTTTATTTTCTCTTTGTTTCCTCAAATTTTTAATGCATATCTGTTACAACTTTTGTAGTAAAGTATTCTAATTACTTGCTTATGACACCACATATATCATGTTTAGTACCTTGGACATTGTAGCTTATTTACTTAAATGTCTGATATATTTTATAAACTTTGTGTTCAGACTGGGTATATCAGTTTATAGAGTGTTGGTCTTGCACTATCAATGTAAATCTCACATAGGTTTAAATCCCATGTAAGTTTTTTTTTATTTTACTAGATCGCATTGTGGTTTGTGGCTCAATACCATGTAATACATGTCTTTTAACAACAGTAGTCAAGTCTTCCAATGAACCTGTTAGTGAAACCCAATAGATAGCTTTATTTTCTCTTTGTTTCCTCAAATTTTTAATGCATATCTGTTACAACTTTTGTAGTAAAGTATTCTAATTACTTGCTTATGACACCACATAGAATATATCATGTTTAGTACCTTGAACATTGTAGCTTATTTACTTAAATCTCTGATATATTTTATGAATTTTGTGTTCAGACTGGGTAGATCAGTTGGTAGAGTGTTGCTCTTGCGCTATCAATGTACACCTCACATAGGTTCGAATCCCATGTAAGTTTATTTTTATTTTACTAGTCTGCATTGTAGTTTGTGGCTCAATACCATATAATGCATGTCTTTTAACAACAGTAGTCAAGTCTTCCAATGTACTTGTTAGTGAAACCAAATAGATAGCTTTATTTTCTCTTTGTTTCCTCAAATTTTGAAAGCATATCTTTTACAACTTTTGTAGTTTAGTATTCTAATGACTTGCTTATGACACCACATAGAATATATCATGTTTAGTACCTTGGACGTTGTAGCTTTTTTACTTAAATCTCTGATATATTTTATGTCTTTTGTGTGCAGACGTGGTAGCTCAGTATGTAGAGTGTTGGTCTTGCACTATCAATGTAAATCTCACATAGGTTTAAATCCCATGCAAGTTTTTATTTTTATTTTACTAGTCTGCATTGTAGTTTGGGGCTCAATACCATGTAATGCATGTCTTTTAACAACAGTAGTCAAGTCTTCCAATGTACTTGTTAGTGAAACCCAATAGATAGCTTTATTTTCTCTTTGTTTCTTCAAATTTTTAATGCATATCTGTTACAACTTTTGTAGTAAAGTATTCTAATTACTTGCTTATGACACCACATATATCATGTTTAGTACCTTGGACATTGTAGCTTATTTACTTAAATCTCTGATATATTTTATAAACTTTGTGTTCAGACTGGGTATATCAGTTTATAGAGTGTTGGTCTTGCACTATCAATGTAAATCTCACATAGGTTTAAATCCCATGTAAGTTTTTTTTATTTTACTAGATCGCATTGTGGTTTGTGGCTCAATACCATGTAATACATGTCTTTTAACAAAAGTAGTCAAGTCTTCCAATGTACCTGTTAGTGAAACCCAATAGATAGCTTTATTTTCTCTTTGTTTCCTCAAATTTAGAATGCATATCTTTTACAACTTTTGTAGTTTAGTATTCTAATGACTTGCTTATGACACCACATAGAATATATCATGTTTAGTACCTTGGACGTTGTAGCTTTTTTACTTAAATCTCTGATATATTTTATGTCTTTTGTGTGCAGACGGGGTAGCTCAGTAGGTAAAGGGTTGTTCTTGCACTATCAATGTAAATCTCACATAGGTTTAAATCCCATGTAAGTTTTTATTTTATTTTAATAGTCTGCATTGTAGTTTGTGGCTCAATACCATGTAATGCATGTCTTTTAACAACAGTAGTCAAGTCTTCCAATGTACTTGTTAGTGAAACCCAATAGATAGCTTTATTTTCTCTTTATTTCCTCAAATTTTGAATGCATATCTTTTACAACTTTTGTAGTAAAGTATTCTAATGACTTGCTTATGACACCACATAGAATATATCATGTTTAGTACCTTGGACGTTGTAGCTTTTTTACTTAAATCTCTGATATATGTTATGTCTTTCGTGTGCAGACGGGGTAGCTCAGTAGGTAGAGTGTTGGTCTTGCACTATCAATGTAAATCTCACATAGGTTTAAATCCCATGTAAGTTTTTTTTTATTTTACTATATTGCATTGTGGTTTGTGGCTCTATACCATGTAATACATGTCTTTTAACAACAGTAGTCAAGTCTTCCAATGTACTTGTTAGTGAAACCCAATAGATAGCTTTATTTTCTCTTTGTTTCCTCAAATTTTTAATGCATATCTGTTACAACTTTTGTAGTAAAGTATTCTAATTACTTGCTTATGACACCACATATATCATGTTTAGTACCTTGGACATTGTAGCTTATTTACTTAAATCTCTGATATATTTTATGAATTTTGTGTTCAGACTGGGTAGATCAGTTGGTAGAGTGTTGCTCTTGCGCTATCAATGTACACCTCACATAGGTTCGAATCCCATGTAAGTTTATTTTTATTTTACTAGTCTGCATTGTAGTTTGTGGCTCAATACCATATAATGCATGTCTTTTAACAACAGTAGTCAAGTCTTCCAATGTACTTGTTAGTGAAACCAAATAGATAGCTTTATTTTCTCTTTGTTTCCTCAAATTTTGAAAGCATATCTTTTACAACTTTTGTAGTTTAGTATTCTAATGATTTGCTTATGACACCACATAGAATATATCATGTTTAGTACCTTGGACGTTGTAGCTTTTTTACTTAAATCTCTGATATATTTTATGTCTTTTGTGTGCAGACGTGGTAGCTCAGTATGTAGAGTGTTGGTCTTGCACTATCAATGTAAATCTCACATAGGTTTAAATCCCATGCAAGTTTTTATTTTTATTTTACTAGTCTGCATTGTAGTTTGTGGCTCAATACCATGTAATGCATGTCTTTTAACAACAGTAGTCAAGTCTTCCAATGTACTTGTTAGTGAAACCCAATAGATAGCTTTATTTTCTCTTTGTTTCCTCAAAGTTTTAATGCATATCTGTTACAACTTTTGTAGTAAAGTATTCTAATTACTTGCTTATGACACCACATATATCATGTTTAGTACCTTGGACATTGTAGCTTATTTACTTAAATCTCTGATATATTTTATAAACTTTGTGTTCAGACTGGGTATATCAGTTTATAGAGTGTTGGTCTTGCACTATCAATGTAAATCTCACATAGGTTTAAATCCCATGTAAGTTTTTTTTTATTTTACTAGATCGCATTGTGGTTTGTGGCTCAATACCATGTAATACATGTCTTTTAACAACAGTAGTCAAGTCTTCCAATGTACCTGTTAGTGAAACCCAATAGATAGCTTTATTTTCTCTTTGTTTCCTCAAATTTAGAATGCATATCTTTTACAACTTTTGTAGTTTAGTATTCTAATGACTTGCTTATGACACCACATAGAATATATCATGTTTAGTACCTTGGACGTTGTAGCTTTTTTACTTAAATCTCTGATATATTTTATGTCTTTTGTGTGCAGACGGGGTAGCTCAGTAGGTAAAGGGTTGTTCTTGCACTATCAATGTAAATCTCACATAGGTTTAAATCCCATGTAAGTTTTTATTTTATTTTAATAGTCTGCATTGTAGTTTGTGGCTCAATACCATGTAATGCATGTCTTTTAACAACAGTAGTCAAGTCTTCCAATGTACTTGTTAGTGAAACCCAATAGATAGCTTTATTTTCTCTTTATTTCCTCAAATTTTGAATGCATATCTTTTACAACTTTTGTAGTAAAGTATTCTAATGACTTGCTTATGACACCACATAGAATATATCATGTTTAGTACCTTGGACGTTGTAGCTTTTTTACTTAAATCTCTGATATATGTTATGTCTTTCGTGTGCAGACGGGGTAGCTCAGTAGGTAGAGTGTTGGTCTTGCACTATCAATGTAAATCTCACATAGGTTTAAATCCCATGTAAGTTTTTTTTTTATTTTACTAGATTGCATTGTGGTTTGTGGCTCTATACCATGTAATACATGTCTTTTAACAACAGTAGTCAAGTCTTCCAATGTACTTGTTAGTGAAACCCAATAGATAGCTTTATTTTCTCTTTGTTTCCTCAAATTTTTAATGCATATCTGTTACAACTTTTGTAGTAAAGTATTCTAATTACTTGCTTATGACACCACATATATCATGTTTAGTACCTTGGACATTGTAGCTTATTTACTTAAATGTCTGATATATTTTATAAACTTTGTGTTCAGACTGGGTATATCAGTTTATAGAGTGTTGGTCTTGCACTATCAATGTAAATCTCACATAGGTTTAAATCCCATGTAAGTTTTTTTTTATTTTACTAGATCGCATTGTGGTTTGTGGCTCAATACCATGTAATACATGTCTTTTAACAACAGTAGTCAAGTCTTCCAATGAACCTGTTAGTGAAACCCAATAGATAGCTTTATTTTCTCTTTGTTTCCTCAAATTTTTAATGCATATCTGTTACAACTTTTGTAGTAAAGTATTCTAATTACTTGCTTATGACACCACATAGAATATATCATGTTTAGTACCTTGAACATTGTAGCTTATTTACTTAAATCTCTGATATATTTTATGAATTTTGTGTTCAGACTGGGTAGATCAGTTGGTAGAGTGTTGCTCTTGCGCTATCAATGTACACCTCACATAGGTTCAAATCCCATGTAAGTTTATTTTTATTTTACTAGTCTGCATTGTAGTTTGTGGCTCAATACCATATAATGCATGTCTTTTAACAACAGTAGTCAAGTCTTCCAATGTACTTGTTAGTGAAACCAAATAGATAGCTTTATTTTCTCTTTGTTTCCTCAAATTTTGAAAGCATATCTTTTACAACTTTTGTAGTTTAGTATTCTAATGACTTGCTTATGACACCACATAGAATATATCATGTTTAGTACCTTGGACGTTGTAGCTTTTTTACTTAAATCTCTGATATATTTTATGTCTTTTGTGTGCAGACGTGGTAGCTCAGTATGTAGAGTGTTGGTCTTGCACTATCAATGTAAATCTCACATAGGTTTAAATCCCATGCAAGTTTTTATTTTTATTTTACTAGACTGCATTGTAGTTTGTGGCTCAATACCATGTAATGCATGTCTTTTAACAACAGTAGTCAAGTCTTCCAATGTACTTGTTAGTGAAACCCAATAGATAGCTTTATTTTCTCTTTGTTTCCTCAAATTTTTAATGCATATCTGTTACAACTTTTGTAGTAAAGTATTCTAATTACTTGCTTATGACACCACATAGAATATATCATGTTTAGTACCTTGGACGTTGTAGCTTTTTTACTTAAATCTCTGATATATTTTATGTCTTTTGTGTGCAGACGTGGTAGCTCAGTATGTTGAGTGTTGGTCTTGCACTATCAATGTAAATCTCACATAGGTTTAAATCCCATGCAAGTTTTTATTTTTATTTTACTAGTCTGCATTGTAGTTTGTGGCTCAATACCATGTAATGCATGTCTTTTAACAACAGTAGTCAAGTCTTCCAATGTACTTGTTAGTGAAACCCAATAGATAGCTTTATTTTCTCTTTGTTTCCTCAAATTTAGAATGCATATCTTTTACAACATTTGTAGTTTAGTATTCTAATGACTTGCTTATGACACCACATAGAATATATCATGTTTAGTACCTTGGACGTTGTAGCTTTTTTACTTAAATCTCTGATATATTTTATGTCTTTTGTGTGCAGACGTGGTAGCTCAGTATGTAGAGTGTTGGTCTTGCACTATCAATGTAAATCTCACATAGGTTTAAATCCCATGCAAGTTTTTATTTTTATTTTACTAGTCTGCATTGTAGTTTGTGGCTCAATACCATGTAATGCATGTCTTTTAACAACAGTAGTCAAGTCTTCCAATGTACTTGTTAGTGAAACCCAATAGATAGCTTTATTTTCTCTTTGTTTCCTCAAATTTAGAATGCATATCTTTTACAACTTTTGTAGTTTAGTATTCTAATGACTTGCTTATGACACCACATAGAATATATCATGTTTAGTACCTTGGACGTTGTAGCTTTTTTACTTAAATCTCTGATATATTTTATGTCTTTTGTGTGCAGACGGGGTAGCTCAGTAGGTAAAGGGTTGTTCTTGCACTATCAATGTAAATCTCACATAGGTTTAAATCCCATGTAAGTTTTTATTTTATTTTAATAGTCTGCATTGTAGTTTGTGGCTCAATACCATGTAATGCATGTCTTTTAACAACAGTAGTCAAGTCTTCCAATGTACTTGTTAGTGAAACCCAATAGATAGCTTTATTTTCTCTTTATTTCCTCAAATTTTGAATGCATATCTTTTACAACTTTTGTAGTAAAGTATTCTAATGACTTGCTTATGACACCACATAGAATATATCATGTTTAGTACCTTGGACGTTGTAGCTTTTTTACTTAAATCTCTGATATATGTTATGTCTTTCGTGTGCAGACGGGGTAGCTCAGTAGGTAGAGTGTTGGTCTTGCACTATCAATGTAAATCTCACATAGGTTTAAATCCCATGTAAGTTTTTTTTTTATTTTACTAGATTGCATTGTGGTTTGTGGCTCTATACCATGTAATACATGTCTTTTAACAACAGTAGTCAAGTCTTCCAATGTACTTGTTAGTGAAACCCAATAGATAGCTTTATTTTCTCTTTGTTTCCTCAAATTTTTAATGCATATCTGTTACAACTTTTGTAGTAAAGTATTCTAATTACTTGCTTATGACACCACATATATCAAGTTTAGTACCTTGGACATTGTAGCTTATTTACTTAAATGTCTGATATATTTTATAAACTTTGTGTTCAGACTGGGTATATCAGTTTATAGAGTGTTGGTCTTGCACTATCAATGTAAATCTCACATAGGTTTAAATCCCATGTAAGTTTTTTTTTATTTTACTAGATCGCATTGTGGTTTGTGGCTCAATACCATGTAATACATGTCTTTTAACAACAGTAGTCAAGTCTTCCAATGAACCTGTTAGTGAAACCCAATAGATAGCTTTATTTTCTCTTTGTTTCCTCAAATTTTTAATGCATATCTGTTACAACTTTTGTAGTAAAGTATTCTAATTACTTGCTTATGACACCACATAGAATATATCATGTTTAGTACCTTGGACGTTGTAGCTTTTTTACTTAAATCTCTGATATATTTTATGTCTTTTGTGTGCAGACGTGGTAGCTCAGTATGTTGAGTGTTGGTCTTGCACTATCAATGTAAATCTCACATAGGTTTAAATCCCATGCAAGTTTTTATTTTTATTTTACTAGTCTGCATTGTAGTTTGTGGCTCAATACCATGTAATGCATGTCTTTTAACAACAGTAGTCAAGTCTTCCAATGTACTTGTTAGTGAAACCCAATAGATAGCTTTATTTTCTCTTTGTTTCCTCAAATTTAGAATGCATATCTTTTACAACATTTGTAGTTTAGTATTCTAATGACTTGCTTATGACACCACATAGAATATATCATGTTTAGTACCTTGGACGTTGTAGCTTTTTTACTTAAATCTCTGATATATTTTATGTCTTTTGTGTGCAGACGTGGTAGCTCAGTATGTAGAGTGTTGGTCTTGCACTATCAATGTAAATCTCACATAGGTTTAAATCCCATGCAAGTTTTTATTTTTATTTTACTAGTCTGCATTGTAGTTTGTGGCTCAATACCATGTAATGCATGTCTTTTAACAACAGTAGTCAAGTCTTCCAATGTACTTGTTAGTGAAACCCAATAGATAGCTTTATTTTCTCTTTGTTTCCTCAAATTTAGAATGCATATCTTTTACAACTTTTGTAGTTTAGTATTCTAATGACTTGCTTATGACACCACATAGAATATATCATGTTTAGTACCTTGGACGTTGTAGCTTTTTTACTTAAATCTCTGATATATTTTATGTCTTTTGTGTGCAGACGGGGTAGCTCAGTAGGTAAAGGGTTGTTCTTGCACTATCAATGTAAATCTCACATAGGTTTAAATCCCATGTAAGTTTTTATTTTATTTTAATAGTCTGCATTGTAGTTTGTGGCTCAATACCATGTAATGCATGTCTTTTAACAACAGTAGTCAAGTCTTCCAATGTACTTGTTAGTGAAACCCAATAGATAGCTTTATTTTCTCTTTATTTCCTCAAATTTTGAATGCATATCTTTTACAACTTTTGTAGTAAAGTATTCTAATGACTTGCTTATGACACCACATAGAATATATCATGTTTAGTACCTTGGACGTTGTAGCTTTTTTACTTAAATCTCTGATATATGTTATGTCTTTCGTGTGCAGACGGGGTAGCTCAGTAGGTAGAGTGTTGGTCTTGCACTATCAATGTAAATCTCACATAGGTTTAAATCCCATGTAAGTTTTTTTTTATTTTACTAGATTGCATTGTGGTTTGTGGCTCTATACCATGTAATACATGTCTTTTAACAACAGTAGTCAAGTCTTCCAATGTACTTGTTAGTGAAACCCAATAGATAGCTTTATTTTCTCTTTGTTTCCTCAAATTTTTAATGCATATCTGTTACAACTTTTGTAGTAAAGTATTCTAATTACTTGCTTATGACACCACATATATCATGTTTAGTACCTTGGACATTGTAGCTTATTTACTTAAATCTCTGATATATTTTATGAATTTTGTGTTCAGACTGGGTAGATCAGTTGGTAGAGTGTTGCTCTTGCGCTATCAATGTACACCTCACATAGGTTCGAATCCCATGTAAGTTTATTTTTATTTTACTAGTCTGCATTGTAGTTTGTGGCTCAATACCATATAATGCATGTCTTTTAACAACAGTAGTCAAGTCTTCCAATGTACTTGTTAGTGAAACCAAATAGATAGCTTTATTTTCTCTTTGTTTCCTCAAATTTTGAAAGCATATCTTTTACAACTTTTGTAGTTTAGTATTCTAATGACTTGCTTATGACACCACATAGAATATATCATGTTTAGTACCTTGGACGTTGTAGCTTTTTTACTTAAATCTCTGATATATTTTATGTCTTTTGTGTGCAGACGTGGTAGCTCAGTATGTAGAGTGTTGGTCTTGCACTATCAATGCAAATCTCACATAGGTTTAAATCCCATGCAAGTTTTTATTTTTATTTTACTAGTCTGCATTGTAGTTTGTGGCTCAATACCATGTAATGCATGTCTTTTAACAACAGTAGTCAAGTCTTCCAATGTACTTGTTAGTGAAACCCAATAGATAGCTTTATTTTCTCTTTGTTTCCTCAAAGTTTTAATGCATATCTGTTACAACTTTTGTAGTAAAGTATTCTAATTACTTGCTTATGACACCACATATATCATGTTTAGTACCTTGGACATTGTAGCTTATTTACTTAAATCTCTGATATATTTTATAAACTTTGTGTTCAGACTGGGTATATCAGTTTATAGAGTGTTGGTCTTGCACTATCAATGTAAATCTCACATAGGTTTAAATCCCATGTAAGTTTTTTTTTATTTTACTAGATCGCATTGTGGTTTGTGGCTCAATACCATGTAATACATGTCTTTTAACAACAGTAGTCAAGTCTTCCAATGTACCTGTTAGTGAAACCCAATAGATAGCTTTATTTTCTCTTTGTTTCCTCAAATTTAGAATGCATATCTTTTACAACTTTTGTAGTTTAGTATTCTAATGACTTGCTTATGACACCACATAGAATATATCATGTTTAGTACCTTGGACGTTGTAGCTTTTTTACTTAAATCTCTGATATATTTTATGTCTTTTGTGTGCAGACGGGGTAGCTCAGTAGGTAAAGGGTTGTTCTTGCACTATCAATGTAAATCTCACATAGGTTTAAATCCCATGTAAGTTTTTATTTTATTTTAATAGTCTGCATTGTAGTTTGTGGCTCAATACCATGTAATGCATGTCTTTTAACAACAGTAGTCAAGTCTTCCAATGTACTTGTTAGTGAAACCCAATAGATAGCTTTATTTTCTCTTTATTTCCTCAAATTTTGAATGCATATCTTTTACAACTTTTGTAGTAAAGTATTCTAATGACTTGCTTATGACACCACATAGAATATATCATGTTTAGTACCTTGGACGTTGTAGCTTTTTTACTTAAATCTCTGATATATGTTATGTCTTTCGTGTGCAGACGGGGTAGCTCAGTAGGTAGAGTGTTGGTCTTGCACTATCAATGTAAATCTCACATAGGTTTAAATCCCATGTAAGTTTTTTTTTATTTTACTAGATTGCATTGTGGTTTGTGGCTCTATACCATGTAATACATGTCTTTTAACAACAGTAGTCAAGTCTTCCAATGTACTTGTTAGTGAAACCCAATAGATAGCTTTATTTTCTCTTTGTTTCCTCAAATTTTTAATGCATATCTGTTACAACTTTTGTAGTAAAGCATTCTAATTACTTGCTTATGACACCACATATATCATGTTTAGTACCTTGGACATTGTAGCTTATTTACTTAAATCTCTGATATATTTTATGAATTTTGTGTTCAGACTGGGTAGATCAGTTGGTAGAGTGTTGCTCTTGCGCTATCAATGTACACCTCACATAGGTTCGAATCCCATGTAAGTTTATTTTTATTTTACTAGTCTGCATTGTAGTTTGTGGCTCAATACCATATAATGCATGTCTTTTAACAACAGTAGTCAAGTCTTCCAATGTACTTGTTAGTGAAACCAAATAGATAGCTTTATTTTCTCTTTGTTTCCTCAAATTTTGAAAGCATATCTTTTACAACTTTTGTAGTTTAGTATTCTAATGACTTGCTTATGACACCACATAGAATATATCATGTTTAGTACCTTGGACGTTGTAGCCTTTTTACTTAAATGTCTGATATATTTTATGTCTTTTGTGTGCAGACGTGGTAGCTCAGTATGTAGAGTGTTGGTCTTGCACTATCAATGTAAATCTCACATAGGTTTAAATCCCATGCAAGTTTTTATTTTTATTTTACTAGTCTGCATTGTAGTTTGTGGCTCAATACCATGTAATGCATGTCTTTTAACAACAGTAGTCAAGTCTTCCAATGTACTTGTTAGTGAAACCCAATAGATAGCTTTATTTTCTCTTTATTTCCTCAAATTTTGAATGCATATCTTTTACAACTTTTGTAGTAAAGTATTCTAATGACTTGCTTATGACACCACATAGAATATATCATGTTTAGTACCTTGGACGTTGTAGCTTTTTTACTTAAATCTCTGATATATGTTATGTCTTTCGTGTGCAGACGGGGTAGCTCAGTAGGTAGAGTGTTGGTCTTGCACTATCAATGTAAATCTCACATAGGTTTAAATCCCATGTAAGTTTTTTTTTATTTTACTAGATTGCATTGTGGTTTGTGGCTCTATACCATGTAATACATGTCTTTTAACAACAGTAGTCAAGTCTTCCAATGTACTTGTTAGTGAAACCCAATAGATAGCTTTATTTTCTCTTTGTTTCCTCAAATTTTTAATGCATATCTGTTACAACTTTTGTAGTAAAGCATTCTAATTACTTGCTTATGACACCACATATATCATGTTTAGTACCTTGGACATTGTAGCTTATTTACTTAAATCTCTGATATATTTTATGAATTTTGTGTTCAGACTGGGTAGATCAGTTGGTAGAGTGTTGCTCTTGCGCTATCAATGTACACCTCACATAGGTTCGAATCCCATGTAAGTTTATTTTTATTTTACTAGTCTGCATTGTAGTTTGTGGCTCAATACCATATAATGCATGTCTTTTAACAACAGTAGTCAAGTCTTCCAATGTACTTGTTAGTGAAACCAAATAGATAGCTTTATTTTCTCTTTGTTTCCTCAAATTTTGAAAGCATATCTTTTACAACTTTTGTAGTTTAGTATTCTAATGACTTGCTTATGACACCACATAGAATATATCATGTTTAGTACCTTGGACGTTGTAGCCTTTTTACTTAAATGTCTGATATATTTTATGTCTTTTGTGTGCAGACGTGGTAGCTCAGTATGTAGAGTGTTGGTCTTGCACTATCAATGTAAATCTCACATAGGTTTAAATCCCATGCAAGTTTTTATTTTTATTTTACTAGTCTGCATTGTAGTTTGTGGCTCAATACCATGTAATGCATGTCTTTTAACAACAGTAGTCAAGTCTTCCAATGTACTTGTTAGTGAAACCCAATAGATAGCTTTATTTTCTCTTTGTTTCCTCAAAGTTTTAATGCATATCTGTTACAACTTTTGTAGTAAAGTATTCTAATTACTTGCTTATGACACCACATATATCATGTTTAGTACCTTGGACATTGTAGCTTATTTACTTAAATCTCTGATATATTTTATAAACTTTGTGTTCAGACTGGGTATATCAGTTTATAGAGTGTTGGTCTTGCACTATCAATGTAAATCTCACATAGGTTTAAATCCCATGTAAGTTTTTTTTTATTTTACTAGATCGCATTGTGGTTTGTGGCTCAATACCATGTAATACATGTCTTTTAACAACAGTAGTCAAGTCTTCCAATGTACCTGTTAGTGAAACCCAATAGATAGCTTTATTTTCTCTTTGTTTCCTCAAATTTTTAATGCATATCTGTTACAACTTTTGTAGTTTAGTATTCTAATTACTTGCTTATGACACCACATAGAATATATCATGTTTAGTACCTTGAACATTGTAGCTTATTTACTTAAATCTCTGATATATTTTATGAATTTTGTGTTCAGACTGGGTAGATCAGTTGGTAGAGTGTTGCTCTTGCGCTATCAATGTACACCTCACATAGGTTCGAATCCCATGTAAGTTTATTTTTATTTTACTAGTCTGCATTGTAGTTTGTGGCTCAATACCATATAATGCATGTCTTTTAACAACAGTAGTCAAGTCTTCCAATGTACCTGTTAGTGAAACCCAATAGATAGCTTTATTTTCTCTTTGTTTCCTCAAATTTAGAATGCATATCTTTTACAACTTTTGTAGTTTAGTATTCTAATGACTTGCTTATGACACCACATAGAATATATCATGTTTAGTACCTTGGACGTTGTAGCTTTTTTACTTAAATCTCTGATATATGTTATGTCTTTCGTGTGCAGACGGGGTAGCTCAGTAGGTAGAGTGTTGGTCTTGCACTATCAATGTAAATCTTACATAGGTTTAAATCCCATGTAAGTTTTTTTTTATTTTACTAGATTGCATTGTGGTTTGTGGCTCTATACCATGTAATACATGTCTTTTAACAACAGTAGTCAAGTCTTCCAATGTACTTGTTAGTGAAACCCAATAGATAGCTTTATTTTCTCTTTGTTTCCTCAAATTTTTAATGCATATCTGTTACAACTTTTGTAGTAAAGTATTCTAATTACTTGCTTATGACACCACATATATCATGTTTAGTACCTTGGACATTGTAGCTTATTTACTTAAATCTCTGATATATTTTATAAACTTTGTGTTCAGACTGGGTATATCAGTTTATAGAGTGTTGGTCTTGCACTATCAATGTAAATCTCACATAGGTTTAAATCCCATGTAAGTTTTTTTTTATTTTACTAGATCGCATTGTGGTTTGTGGCTCAATACCATGTAATACATGTCTTTTAACAACAGTAGTCAAGTCTTCCAATGAACCTGTTAGTGAAACCCAATAGATAGCTTTATTTTCTCTTTGTTTCCTCAAATTTTTAATGCATATCTGTTACAACTTTTGTAGTAAAGTATTCTAATTACTTGCTTATGACACCACATAGAATATATCATGTTTAGTACCTTGAACATTGTAGCTTATTTACTTAAATCTCTGATATATTTTATGAATTTTGTGTTCAGACTGGGTAGATCAGTTGGTAGAGTGTTGCTCTTGCGCTATCAATGTACACCTCACATAGGTACGAATCCCATGTAAGTTTATTTTTATTTTACTAGTCTGCATTGTAGTTTGTGGCTCAATACCATATAATGCATGTCTTTTAACAACAGTAGTCAAGTCTTCCAATGTACTTGTTAGTGAAACCAAATAGATAGCTTTATTTTCTCTTTGTTTCCTCAAATTTTGAAAGCATATCTTTTACAACTTTTGTAGTTTAGTATTCTAATGACTTGCTTATGACACCACATAGAATATATCATGTTTAGTACCTTGGACGTTGTAGCTTTTTTACTTAAATCTCTGATATATTTTATGTCTTTTGTGTGCAGACGTGGTAGCTCAGTATGTAGAGTGTTGGTCTTGCACTATCAATGTAAATCTCACATAGGTTTAAATCCCATGCAAGTTTTTATTTTTATTTTACTAGTCTGCATTGTAGTTTGTGGCTCAATACCATGTAATGCATGTCTTTTAACAACAGTAGTCAAGTCTTCCAATGTACTTGTTAGTGAAACCCAATAGATAGCTTTATTTTCTCTTTGTTTCCTCAAAGTTTTAATGCATATCTGTTACAACTTTTGTAGTAAAGTATTCTAATTACTTGCTTATGACACCACATATATCATGTTTAGTACCTTGGACATTGTAGCTTATTTACTTAAATCTCTGATATATTTTATAAACTTTGTGTTCAGACTGGGTATATCAGTTTATAGAGTGTTGGTCTTGCACTATCAATGTAAATCTCACATAGGTTTAAATCCCATGTAAGTTTTTTTTTATTTTACTAGATCGCATTGTGGTTTGTGGCTCAATACCATGTAATACATGTCTTTTAACAACAGTAGTCAAGTCTTCCAATGTACCTGTTAGTGAAACCCAATAGATAGCTTTATTTTCTCTTTGTTTCCTCAAATTTTTAATGCATATCTGTTACAACTTTTGTAGTTTAGTATTCTAATTACTTGCTTATGACACCACATAGAATATATCATGTTTAGTACCTTGAACATTGTAGCTTATTTACTTAAATCTCTGATATATTTTATGAATTTTGTGTTCAGACTGGGTAGATCAGTTGGTAGAGTGTTGCTCTTGCGCTATCAATGTACACCTCACATAGGTTCGAATCCCATGTAAGTTTATTTTTATTTTACTAGTCTGCATTGTAGTTTGTGGCTCAATACCATATAATGCATGTCTTTTAACAACAGTAGTCAAGTCTTCCAATGTACCTGTTAGTGAAACCCAATAGATAGCTTTATTTTCTCTTTGTTTCCTCAAATTTAGAATGCATATCTTTTACAACTTTTGTAGTTTAGTATTCTAATGACTTGCTTATGACACCACATAGAATATATCATGTTTAGTACCTTGGACGTTGTAGCTTTTTTACTTAAATCTCTGATATATGTTATGTCTTTCGTGTGCAGACGGGGTAGCTCAGTAGGTAGAGTGTTGGTCTTGCACTATCAATGTAAATCTTACATAGGTTTAAATCCCATGTAAGTTTTTTTTTATTTTACTAGATTGCATTGTGGTTTGTGGCTCTATACCATGTAATACATGTCTTTTAACAACAGTAGTCAAGTCTTCCAATGTACTTGTTAGTGAAACCCAATAGATAGCTTTATTTTCTCTTTGTTTCCTCAAATTTTTAATGCATATCTGTTACAACTTTTGTAGTAAAGTATTCTAATTACTTGCTTATGACACCACATATATCATGTTTAGTACCTTGGACATTGTAGCTTATTTACTTAAATCTCTGATATATTTTATAAACTTTGTGTTCAGACTGGGTATATCAGTTTATAGAGTGTTGGTCTTGCACTATCAATGTAAATCTCACATAGGTTTAAATCCCATGTAAGTTTTTTTTTATTTTACTAGATCGCATTGTGGTTTGTGGCTCAATACCATGTAATACATGTCTTTTAACAACAGTAGTCAAGTCTTCCAATGAACCTGTTAGTGAAACCCAATAGATAGCTTTATTTTCTCTTTGTTTCCTCAAATTTTTAATGCATATCTGTTACAACTTTTGTAGTAAAGTATTCTAATTACTTGCTTATGACACCACATAGAATATATCATGTTTAGTACCTTGAACATTGTAGCTTATTTACTTAAATCTCTGATATATTTTATGAATTTTGTGTTCAGACTGGGTAGATCAGTTGGTAGAGTGTTGCTCTTGCGCTATCAATGTACACCTCACATAGGTACGAATCCCATGTAAGTTTATTTTTATTTTACTAGTCTGCATTGTAGTTTGTGGCTCAATACCATATAATGCATGTCTTTTAACAACAGTAGTCAAGTCTTCCAATGTACTTGTTAGTGAAACCAAATAGATAGCTTTATTTTCTCTTTGTTTCCTCAAATTTTGAAAGCATATCTTTTACAACTTTTGTAGTTTAGTATTCTAATGACTTGCTTATGACACCACATAGAATATATCATGTTTAGTACCTTGGACGTTGTAGCTTTTTTACTTAAATCTCTGATATATTTTATGTCTTTTGTGTGCAGACGTGGTAGCTCAGTATGTAGAGTGTTGGTCTTGCACTATCAATGTAAATCTCACATAGGTTTAAATCCCATGCAAGTTTTTATTTTTATTTTACTAGTCTGCATTGTAGTTTGTGGCTCAATACCATGTAATGCATGTCTTTTAACAACAGTAGTCAAGTCTTCCAATGTACTTGTTAGTGAAACCCAATAGATAGCTTTATTTTCTCTTTGTTTCCTCAAATTTTTAATGCATATCTGTTACAACTTTTGTAGTTTAGTATTCTAATGACTTGCTTATGACACCACATAGAATATATCATGTTTAGTACCTTGGACGTTGTAGCTTTTTTACTTAAATCTCTGATATATTTTATGTCTTTTGTGTGCAGACGTGGTAGCTCAGTATGTAGAGTGTTGGTCTTGCACTATCAATGTAAATCTCACATAGGTTTAAATCCCATGCAAGTTTTTTATTTTATTTTACTAGTCTGCATTGTAGTTTGTGGCTCAATACCATATAATGCATGTCTTTTAACAACAGTAGTCAAGTCTTCCAATGTACTTGTTAGTGAAACCCAATAGATAGCTTTATTTTCTCTTTGTTTCCGCAAATTTTTAATGCATATCTGTTACAACTTTTGTAGTAAAGTATTCTAATTACTTGCTTATGACACCACATAGAATATATCATGTTTAGTACCTTGAACATTGTAGCTTATTTACTTAAATCTCTGATATATTTTATGAATTTTGTGTTCAGACTGCGTAAATCAGTTGGTAGAGTGTTGCTCTTGCGCTATCAATGTACACCTCACATAGGTTCGAATCTCATGTAAGTTTATTTTTATTTTACTAGTCTGCATTGTAGTTTGTGGCTCAATACCATATAATGCATGTCTTTTAACAACAGTAGTCAAGTCTTCCAATGTACTTGTTAGTGAAACCCAATAGATAGCTTTATTTTCTCTTTGTTTCCTCAAATTTTTAATGCATATCTGTTACAACTTTTGTAGTAAAGTATTCTAATTACTTGCTTATGACACCACATATATCATGTTTAGTACCTTGGACATTGTAGCTTATTTACTTAAATCTCTGATATATTTTATAAACTTTGTGTTCAGACTGGGTATATCAGTTTATAGAGTGTTGGTCTTGCACTATCAATGTAAATCTCACATAGGTTTAAATCCCATGTAAGTTTTTTTTTATTTTACTAGATCGCATTGTGGTTTGTGGCTCAATACCATGTAATACATGTCTTTTAACAACAGTAGTCAAGTCTTCCAATGTACCTGTTAGTGAAACCCAATAGATAGCTTTATTTTCTCTTTGTTTCCTCAAATTTTTAATGCATATCTGTTACAACTTTTGTAGTTTAGTATTCTAATTACTTGCTTATGACACCACATAGAATATATCATGTTTAGTACCTTGGACGTTGTAGCTTATTTACTTAAATCTCTGATATATTTTATGAATTTTGTGTTCAGACTGGGTAGATCAGTTGGTAGAGTGTTGCTCTTGCGCTATCAATGTACACCTCACATAGGTTCGAATCCCATGTAAGTTTATTTTTATTTTACTAGTCTGCATTGTAGTTTGTGGCTCAATACCATATAATGCATGTCTTTTAACAACAGTAGTCAAGTCTTCCAATGTACTTGTTAGTGAAACCAAATAGATAGCTTTATTTTCTCTTTGTTTCCTCAAATTTTGAAAGCATATCTTTTACAACTTTTGTAGTTTAGTATTCTAATGACTTGCTTAAGACACCACATAGAATATATCATGTTTAGTACCTTGGACGTTGTAGCTTTTTTACTTAAATCTCTGATATATTTTATGTCTTTTGTGTGCAGACGTGGTAGCTCAGTATGTAGAGTGTTGGTCTTGCACTATCAATGTAAATCTCACATAGGTTTAAATCCCATGTAAGTTTTTATTTTTATTTTACTAGTCTGCATTGTAGTTTGTGGCTCAATACCATGTAATGCATGTCTTTTAACAACAGTAGTCAAGTCTTCCAATGTACTTGTTAGTGAAACCCAATAGATAGCTTTATTTTCTCTTTGTTTCCTCAAATTTTTAACGCATATCTGTTACAACTTTTGTAGTAAAGTATTCTAATTACTTGCTTATGACACCACATAGAATATATCATGCTTAGTACCTTGAACATTGTAGCTTATTTACTTAAATCTCTGATATATTTTATGAATTTTGTGTTCAGACTGGGTAGATCAGTTGGTAGAGTGTTGCTCTTGCGCTATCAATGTACACCTCACATAGGTTTGAATCCCATTTAAGTTTATTTTTATTTTACTAGTCTGCATTGTAGTTTGTGGCTCAATACCATGTAATGCATGTCTTTTAACAACAGTAGTCAAGTCTTCCAATGTACTTGTTAGTGAAACCCAATAGATAGCTTTATTTTCTCTTTGTTTCCTCAAATTTTTAATGCATATTTGTTACAACTTTTGTAGTAAAGTATTCTAATTACTTGCTTATGACACCACATATATCATGTTTAGTACCTTGGACATTGTAGCTTATTTACTTAAATCTCTGATATATTTTATAAACTTTGTGTTCAGACTGGGTATATCAGTTTATAGAGTGTTGGTCTTGCACTATCAATGTAAATCTCACATAGGTTTAAATCCCATGTAAGTTTTTTTTTATTTTACTAGATCGCATTGTGGTTTGTGGCTCAATACCATGTAATACATGTCTTTTAACAACAGTAGTCAAGTCTTCCAATGTACTTGTTAGTGAAACCCAATAGATAGCTTTATTTTCTCTTTGTTTCCTCAAATTTTTAATGCATATTTGTTACAACTTTTGTAGTAAAGTATTCTAATTACTTGCTTATGACACCACATAGAATATATCATGTTTAGTACCTTGGACGTTGTAGCTTATTTACTTAAATCTCTGATATATTTTATGAATTTTGTGTTCAGACTGGGTATATCAGTTGGTGGAGTGTTAGTCTTGCATTATCAATGTACACCTCGCATAGGTTCAAATCCCAGGTAAGTTTATTTTTATTTTACTAGTCTGCATTGTAGTTTGTGGCTCAATACCATATAATGCATGTCTTTTAACAACAGTAGTCAAGTCTTCCAATGTACTTGTTAGTGAAACCCAATAGATAGCTTTATTTTCTCTTTGTTTCCGCAAATTTTTAATGCATATCTGTTACAACTTTTGTAGTAAAGTATTCTAATTACTTGCTTATGACACCACATAGAATATATCATGTTTAGTACCTTGAACATTGTAGCTTATTTACTTAAATCTCTGATATATTTTATGAATTTTGTGTTCAGACTGGGTAGATCAGTTGGTAGAGTGTTGCTCTTGTGCTATCAATGTTCACCTCACATAGGTTCGAATCCCATGTAAGTTTATTTTTATTTTACTAGTCTGCATTGTAGTTTGTGGCTCAATACCATATAATGCATGTCTTTTAACAACAGTAGTCAAGTCTTCCAATGTACTTGTTAGTGAAACCCAATAGATAGCTTTATTTTCTCTTTGTTTCCTCAAATTTAGAATGCATATCTTTTACAACTTTTGTAGTTTAGTATTCTAATGACTTGCTTATGACACCACATAGAATATATCATGTTTAGTACCTTGGACGTTGTAGCTTTTTTACTTAAATCTCTGATATATTTTATGTATTTTGTGTGCAGACGTGGTAGCTCAGTATGTAGAGTGTTGGTCTTGCACTATCAATGTAAATCTCACATAGGTTTAAATCCCATGCAAGTTTTTATTTTTATTTTACTAGTCTGCATTGTAGTTTGTGGCTCAATACCATGTAATGCATGTCTTTTAACAACAGTAGTCAAGTCTTCCAATGTACTTGTTAGTGAAACCCAATAGATAGCTTTATTTTCTTTTTTTCCCCTCAAATTTATAATGCATATCTTTTACAACTTTTGTAGTTTAGTATTCTAATGACTTGCTTATGACACCACATAGAATATATCATGTTTAGTACCTTGGACGTTGTAGCTTTTTTACTTAAATCTCTGATATATTTTATGTCTTTTGTGTGCAGACGTGGTAGCTCAGTATGTAGAGTGTTGGTCTTGCACTATCAATGTAAATCTCACATAGGTTTAAATCCCATGCAAGTTTTTTTTTTTATTTTACTAGTCTGCATTGTAGTTTGTGGCTCAATACCATATAATGCATGTCTTTTAACAACAGTAGTCAAGTCTTCCAATGTACTTGTTAGTGAAACCCAATAGATAGCTTTATTTTCTCTTTGTTTCCGCAAATTTTTAATGCATATCTGTTACAACTTTTGTAGTAAAGTATTCTAATTACTTGCTTATGACACCACATAGAATATATCATGTTTAGTACCTTGAACATTGTAGCTTATTTACTTAAATCTCTGATATATTTTATGAATTTTGTGTTCAGACTGCGTAGATCAGTTGGTAGAGTGTTGCTCTTGCGCTATCAATGTACACCTCACATAGTTTCGAATCCCATGTAAGTTTATTTTTATTTTACTAGTCTGCATTGTAGTTTGTGGCTCAATACCATATAATGCATGTCTTTTAACAACAGTAGTCAAGTCTTCCAATGTACTTGTTAGTGAAACCCAATAGATAGCTTTATTTTCTCTTTGTTTCCTCAAATTTTGAAAGCATATCTTTTACAACTTTTGTAGTTTAGTATTCTAATGACTTGCTTATGACACCACATAGAATATATCATGTTTAGTACCTCGGACGTTGTAGCTTTTTTACTTAAATCTCTGATATATTTTATGTCTTTTGTGTGCAGACGTGGTAGCTCAGTATGTAGAGTGTTGGTCTTGCACTATCAATGTAAATCTCACATAGGTTTAAATCCCATGCAAGTTTTTATTTTTATTTTACTAGTCTGCATTGTAGTTTGTGGCTCAATACCATGTAATGCATGTCTTTTAACAACAGTAGTCAAGTCTTCCAATGTACTTGTTAGTGAAACCCAATAGATAGCTTTATTTTCTCTTTGTTTCCTCAAATTTAGAATGCATATCTTTTACAACTTTTGTAGTTTAGTATTCTAATGACTTGCTTATGACACCACATAGAATATATCATGTTTAGTACCTTGGACGTTGTAGCTTTTTTACTTAAATCTCTGATATATTTTATGTCTTTTGTGTGCAGACGTGGTAGCTCAGTATGTAGAGTGTTGGTCTTGCACTATCAATGTAAATCTCACATAGGTTTAAATCCCATGCAAGTTTTTATTTTTATTTTACTAGTCTGCATTGTAGTTTGTGGCTCAATACCATGTAATGCATGTCTTTTAACAACAGTAGTCAAGTCTTCCAATGTACTTGTTAGTGAAACCCAATAGATAGCTTTATTTTCTCTATGTTTCCTCAAATTTAGAATGCATATCTTTTACAACTTTTGTAGTTTAGTATTCTAATGACTTGCTTATGACACCACATAGAATATATCATGTTTAGTACCTTGGACGTTGTAGCTTTTTTACTTAAATCTCTGATATATTTTATGTATTTTGTGTGCAGACGTGGTAGCTCAGTATGTAGAGTGTTGGTCTTGCACTATCAATGTAAATCTCACATAGGTTTAAATCCCATGCAAGTTTTTATTTTTATTTTACTAGTCTGCATTGTAGTTTGTGGCTCAATACCATGTAATGCATGTCTTTTAACAACAGTAGTCAAGTCTTCCAATGTACTTGTTAGTGAAACCCAATAGATAGCTTTATTTTCTCTTTGTTTCCTCAAATTTAGAATGCATATCTTTTACAACTTTTGTAGTTTAGTATTCTAATGACTTGCTTATGACACCACATAGAATATATCATGTTTAGTACCTTGGACGTTGTAGCTTTTTTACTTAAATCTCTGATATATTTTATGTCTTTTGTGTGCAGACGGGGTAGCTCAGTAGGTAGAGGGTTGTTCTTGCACTATCAATGTAAATCTCACATAGGTTTAAATCCCATGTAAGTTTTTTTTTATTTTAATAGTCTGCATTGTAGTTTGTGGCTCAATACCATGTAATGCATGTCTTTTAACAACAGTAGTCAAGTCTTCCAATGTACTTGTTAGTGAAACCCAATAGATAGCTTTATTTTCTCTTTATTTCCTCAAATTTTGAATGCATATCTTTTACAACTTTTGTAGTAAAGTATTCTAATGACTTGCTTATGACACCACATAGAATATATCATGTTTAGTACCTTGGACGTTGTAGCTTTTTTACTTAAATCTCTGATATATGTTATGTCTTTCGTGTGCAGACGGGGTAGCTCAGTAGGTAGAGTGTTGGGCTTGCACTATCAATGTAAATCTCACATAGGTTTAAATCCCATGTAAGTTTTTTTTATTTTACTAGATTGCATTGTGGTTTGTGGCTCAATACCATGTAATACATGTCTTTTAACAACAGTAGTCAAGTCTTCCAATGTACTTGTTAGTGAAACCCAATAGATAGCTTTATTTTCTCTTTGTTTCCTCAAATTTTTAATGCATATCTGTTACAACTTTTGTAGTAAAGTATTCTAATTACTTGCTTATGACACCACATAGAATATATCATGTTTAGTACCTTGGACATTGTAGCTTATTTACTTAAATCTCTGATATATTTTAGAAACTTTGTGTTCAGACTGGGTATATCAGTTTATAGAGTGTTGGTCTTGCACTATCAATGTAAATCTCACATAGGTTTAAATCCCATGTAAGTTTTTTTTTATTTTACTAGTCTGCATTGTAGTTTGTGGCTCAATACCATGTAATGCATGTCTTTTAACAACAGTAGTCAAGTCTTCCAATGTACTTGTTAGTGAAACCCAATAGATAGCTTTATTTTCTCTTTGTTTCCTCAAATTTAGAATGCATATCTTTTACAACTTTTGTAGTTTAGTATTCTAATGACTTGCTTATGACACCACATAGAATATATCATGTTTAGTACCTTGGACGTTGTAGCTTTTTTACTTAAATCTCTGATATATTTTATGTCTTTCGTGTGCAGACGTGGTAGCTCAGTATGTAGAGTGTTGGTCTTGCACTATCAATGTAAATCTCACATAGGTTTAAATCCCATGCAAGTTTTTTATTTTATTTTACTAGTCTGCATTGTAGTTTGTGGCTCAATACCATATAATGCATGTCTTTTAACAACAGTAGTCAAGTCTTCCAATGTACTTGTTAGTGAAACCCAATAGATAGCTTTATTTTCTCTTTGTTTACGCAAATTTTTAATGCATATCTGTTACAACTTTTGTAGTAAAGTATTCTAATTACTTGCTTATGACACCACATAGAATATATCATGTTTAGTACCTTGAACATTGTAGCTTATTTACTTAAATCTCTGATATATTTTATGAATTTTGTGTTCAGACTGCGTAGATCAGTTGGTAGAGTGTTGCTCTTGCGCTATCAATGTACACCTCACATAGGTTCGAATCCCATGTAAGTTTATTTTTATTTTACTAGTCTGCATTGTAGTTTGTGGCTCAATACCATATAATGCATGTCTTTTAACAACAGTAGTCAAGTCTTCCAATGTACTTGTTAGTGAAACCCAATAGATAGCTTTATTTTCTCTTTGTTTCCTCAAATTTTGAAAGCATATCTTTTACAACTTTTGTAGTTTAGTATTCTAATGACTTGCTTATGACACCACATAGAATATATCATGTTTAGTACCTCGGACGTTGTAGCTTTTTTACTTAAATCTCTGATATATTTTATGTCTTTTGTGTGCAGACGTGGTAGCTCAGTATGTAGAGTGTTGGTCTTGCACTATCAATGTAAATCTCACATAGGTTTAAATCCCATGCAAGTTTTTATTTTTATTTTACTAGTCTGCATTGTAGTTTGTGGCTCAATACCATGTAATGCATGTCTTTTAACAACAGTAGTCAAGTCTTCCAATGTACTTGTTAGTGAAACCCAATAGATAGCTTTATTTTCTCTTTGTTTCCTCAAATTTAGAATGCATATCTTTTACAACTTTTGTAGTTTAGTATTCTAATGACTTGCTTATGACACCACATAGAATATATCATGTTTAGTACCTTGGACGTTGTAGCTTTTTTACTTAAATCTCTGATATATTTTATGTCTTTTGTGTGCAGACGTGGTAGCTCAGTATGTAGAGTGTTGGTCTTGCACTATCAATGTAAATCTCACATAGGTTTAAATCCCATGCAAGTTATTATTTTTATTTTACTAGTCTGCATTGTAGTTTGTGGCTCAATACCATGTAATGCATGTCTTTTAACAACAGTAGTCAAGTCTTCCAATGTACTTGTTAGTGAAACCCAATAGATAGCTTTATTTTCTCTATGTTTCCTCAAATTTAGAATGCATATCTTTTACAACTTTTGTAGTTTAGTATTCTAATGACTTGCTTATGACACCACATAGAATATATCATGTTTAGTACCTTGGACGTTGTAGCTTTTTTACTTAAATCTCTGATATATTTTATGTCTTTTGTGTGCAGACGTGGTAGCTCAGTATTTAGAGTGTTGGTCTTGCACTATCAATGTAAATCTCACATAGGTTTAAATCCCATGCAAGTTTTTATTTTTATTTTACTAGTCTGCATTGTAGTTTGTGGCTCAATACCATGTAATGCATGTCTTTTAACAACAGTAGTCAAGTCTTCCAATGTACTTGTTAGTGAAACCCAATAGATAGCTTTATTTTCTCTTTGTTTCCTCAAATTTAGAATGCATATCTTTTACAACTTTTGTAGTTTAGTATTCTAATGACTTGCTTATGACACCACATAGAATATATCATGTTTAGTACCTTGGACGTTGTAGCTTTTTTACTTAAATCTCTGATATATTTTATGTCTTTTGTGTGCAGACGGGGTAGCTCAGTAGGTAGAGGGTTGTTCTTGCACTATCAATGTAAATCTCACATAGGTTTAAATCCCATGTAAGTTTTTTTTTATTTTAATAGTCTGCATTGTAGTTTGTGGCTCAATACCATGTAATGCATGTCTTTTAACAACAGTAGTCAAGTCTTCCAATGTACTTGTTAGTGAAACCCAATAGATAGCTTTATTTTCTCTTTATTTCCTCAAATTTTGAATGCATATCTTTTACAACTTTTGTAGTAAAGTATTCTAATGACTTGGTTATGACACCACATAGAATATATCATGTTTAGTACCTTGGACGTTGTAGCTTTTTTACTTAAATCTCTGATATATGTTATGTCTTTCGTGTGCAGGCGGGGTAGCTCAGTAGGTAGAGTGTTGGTCTTGCACTATCAATGTAAATCTCACATAGGTTTAAATCCCATGTAAGTTTTTTTTTATTTTACTAGATTGCATTGTGGTTTGTGGCTCAATACCATGTAATACATGTCTTTTAACAACAGTAGTCAAGTCTTCCAATGTACTTGTTAGTGAAACCCAATAGATAGCTTTATTTTCTCTTTGTTTCCTCAAATTTTTAATGCATATCTGTTACAACTTTTGTAGTAAAGTATTCTAATTACTTGCTTATGACACCACATAGAATATATCATGTTTAGTACCTTGGACATTGTAGCTTATTTACTTAAATCTCTGATATATTTTAGAAACTTTGTGTTCAGACTGGGTATATCAGTTTATAGAGTGTTGGTCTTGCACTATCAATGTACTCCTCACATAGGTTCGAATCCCATGTAAGTTTATTTTTATTTTACTAGTCTGCATTGTAGTTTGTGGCTCAATACCATGTAATGCATGTCTTTTAACAACAGTAGTCAAGTCTTCCAATGTACTTGTTAGTGAAACCCAATAGATAGCTTTATTTTCTCTTTGTTTCCTCAAATTTAGAATGCATATCTTTTACAACTTTTGTAGTTTAGTATTCTAATGACTTGCTTATGACACCACCTAGAATATATCATGTTTAGTACCTTGGACGTTGTAGCTTTTTTACTTAAATCTCTGATATATTTTATGTCTTTTGTGTGCAGACGTGGTAGCTCAGTATGTAGAGTGTTGGTCTTGCACTATCAATGTAAATCTCACATAGGTTTAAATCCCATGCAAGTTTTTATTTTTATTTTACTAGTCTGCATTGTAGTTTGTGGCTCAATACCATGTAATGCATGTCTTTTAACAACAGTAGTCAAGTCTTCCAATGTACTTGTTAGTGAAACCCAATAGATAGCTTTATTTTCTCTTTGTTTCCTCAAATTTAGAATGCATATCTTTTACAACTTTTGTAGTTTAGTATTCTAATGACTTGCTTATGACACCACATAGAATATATCATGTTTAGTACCTTGGACGTTGTAGCTTTTTTACTTAAATCTCTGATATATTTTATGTCTTTCGTGTGCAGACGTGGTAGCTCAGTATGTAGAGTGTTGGTCTTGCACTATCAATGTAAATCTCACATAGGTTTAAATCCCATGCAAGTTTTTATTTTTATTTTACTAGTCTGCATTGTAGTTTGTGGCTCAATACCATGTAATGCATGTCTTTTAACAACAGTAGTCAAGTCTTCCAATGTACTTGTTAGTGAAACCCAATAAATAGCTTTATTTTCTTTTTCTCCCCTCAAATTTATAATGCATATCTTTTACAACTTTTGTAGTTTAGTATTCTAATGACTTGCTTATGACACCACATAGAATATATCATGTTTAGTACCTTGGACGTTGTAGCTTTTTTACTTAAATCTCTGATATATTTTATGTCTTTTGTGTGCAGACGTGGTAGCTCAGTATGTAGAGTGTTGGTCTTGCACTATCAATGTAAATCTCACATAGGTTTAAATCCCATGCAAGTTTTTTATTTTATTTTACTAGTCTGCATTGTAGTTTGTGGCTCAATACCATATAATGCATGTCTTTTAACAACAGTAGTCAAGTCTTCCAATGTACTTGTTAGTGAAACCCAATAGATAGCTTTATTTTCTCTTTGTTTACGCAAATTTTTAATGCATATCTGTTACAACTTTTGTAGTAAAGTATTCTAATTACTTGCTTATGACACCACATAGAATATATCATGTTTAGTACCTTGAACATTGTAGCTTATTTACTTAAATCTCTGATATATTTTATGAATTTTGTGTTCAGACTGCGTAGATCAGTTGGTAGAGTGTTGCTCTTGCGCTATCAATGTACACCTCACATAGGTTCGAATCCCATGTAAGTTTATTTTTATTTTACTAGTCTGCATTGTAGTTTGTGGCTCAATACCATATAATGCATGTCTTTTAACAACAGTAGTCAAGTCTTCCAATGTACTTGTTAGTAAAACCCAATAGATAGCTTTATTTTCTCTTTGTTTCCTCAAATTTTGAAAGCATATCTTTTACAACTTTTGTAGTTTAGTATTCTAATGACTTGCTTATGACACCACATAGAATATATCATGTTTAGTACCTCGGACGTTGTAGCTTTTTTACTTAAATCTCTGATATATTTTATGTCTTTTGTGTGCAGACGTGGTAGCTCAGTATGTAGAGTGTTGGTCTTGCACTATCAATGTAAATCTCACATAGGTTTAAATCCCATGCAAGTTTTTATTTTTATTTTACTAGTCTGCATTGTAGTTTGTGGCTCAATACCATGTAATGCATGTCTTTTAACAACAGTAGTCAAGTCTTCCAATGTACTTGTTAGTGAAACCCAATAGATAGCTTTATTTTCTCTATGTTTCCTCAAATTTAGAATGCATATCTTTTACAACTTTTGTAGTTTAGTATTCTAATGACTTGCTTATGACACCACATAGAATATATCATGTTTAGTACCTTGGACGTTGTAGCTTTTTTACTTAAATCTCTGATATATTTTATGTCTTTTGTGTGCAGACGTGGTAGCTCAGTATTTAGAGTGTTGGTCTTGCACTATCAATGTAAATCTCACATAGGTTTAAATCCCATGCAAGTTTTTATTTTTATTTTACTAGTCTGCATTGTAGTTTGTGGCTCAATACCATGTAATGCATGTCTTTTAACAACAGTAGTCAAGTCTTCCAATGTACTTGTTAGTGAAACCCAATAGATAGCTTTATTTTCTCTTTGTTTCCTCAAATTTAGAATGCATATCTTTTACAACTTTTGTAGTTTAGTATTCTAATGACTTGCTTATGACACCACATAGAATATATCATGTTTAGTACCTTGGACGTTGTAGCTTTTTTACTTAAATCTCTGATATATTTTATGTCTTTTGTGTGCAGACGGGGTAGCTCAGTAGGTAGAGGGTTGTTCTTGCACTATCAATGTAAATCTCACATAGGTTTAAATCCCATGTAAGTTTTTTTTTATTTTAATAGTCTGCATTGTAGTTTGTGGCTCAATACCATGTAATGCATGTCTTTTAACAACAGTAGTCAAGTCTTCCAATGTACTTGTTAGTGAAACCCAATAGATAGCTTTATTTTCTCTTTATTTCCTCAAATTTTGAATGCATATCTTTTACAACTTTTGTAGTAAAGTATTCTAATGACTTGGTTATGACACCACATAGAATATATCATGTTTAGTACCTTGGACGTTGTAGCTTTTTTACTTAAATCTCTGATATATGTTATGTCTTTCGTGTGCAGGCGGGGTAGCTCAGTAGGTAGAGTGTTGGTCTTGCACTATCAATGTAAATCTCACATAGGTTTAAATCCCATGTAAGTTTTTTTTTATTTTACTAGATTGCATTGTGGTTTGTGGCTCAATACCATGTAATACATGTCTTTTAACAACAGTAGTCAAGTCTTCCAATGTACTTGTTAGTGAAACCCAATAGATAGCTTTATTTTCTCTTTGTTTCCTCAAATTTTTAATGCATATCTGTTACAACTTTTGTAGTAAAGTATTCTAATTACTTGCTTATGACACCACATAGAATATATCATGTTTAGTACCTTGGACATTGTAGCTTATTTACTTAAATCTCTGATATATTTTAGAAACTTTGTGTTCAGACTGGGTATATCAGTTTATAGAGTGTTGGTCTTGCACTATCAATGTACTCCTCACATAGGTTCGAATCCCATGTAAGTTTATTTTTATTTTACTAGTCTGCATTGTAGTTTGTGGCTCAATACCATGTAATGCATGTCTTTTAACAACAGTAGTCAAGTCTTCCAATGTACTTGTTAGTGAAACCCAATAGATAGCTTTATTTTCTCTTTGTTTCCTCAAATTTAGAATGCATATCTTTTACAACTTTTGTAGTTTAGTATTCTAATGACTTGCTTATGACACCACATAGAATATATCATGTTTAGTACCTTGGACGTTGTAGCTTTTTTACTTAAATCTCTGATATATTTTATGTCTTTTGTGTGCAGACGGAGTAGCTCAGTAGGTAGAGTGTTGGTCTTGCACTATCAATGTAAATCTCACATAGGTTTAAATCCCATGTAAGTTTTTTTTATTTTACTAGATTGCATTGTGGTTTGTGGCTCAATACCATGTAATACATGTCTTTTAACAACAGTAGTCAAGTCTTCCAATGTACTTGTTAGTGAAACCCAATAGATAGCTTTATTTTCTCTTTATTTCCTCAAATTTTGAATGCATACCTTTTACAACTTTTGTAGTAAAGTATTCTAATGACTTGCTTATGACACCACATAGAATATATCATGTTTAGTACCTTGGACGTTGTAGCTTTTTTACTTAAATCTCTGATATATGTTATGGCTTTCGTGTGCAGACGGGGTAGCTCAGTAGGTAGAGTGTTGGTCTTGCACTATCAGTGTAAATCTCACATAGGTTTAAATCCCATGTAAAAAAAAATTTATTTTACTAGATTGCATTGTGGTTTGTGGCTCAATACCATGTAATACATGTCTTTTAACAACAGTAGTCAAGTCTTCCAATGTACTTGTTAGTGAAACCCAATAGATAGCTTTATTTTCTCTTTGTTTCCTCAAATTTTTAATGCATATCTGTTACAACTTTTGTAGTAAAGTATTCTAATTACTTGCTTATGACACCACATAGAATATATCATGTTTAGTACCTTGGACATTGTAGCTTATTTACTTAAATCTCTGATATATTTTAGAAACTTTGTGTTCAGACTGGGTATATCAGTTTATAGAGTGTTGGTCTTGCACTATCAATGTACTCCTCACATAGGTTCGAATCCCATGTAAGTTTATTTTTATTTTACTAGTCTGCATTGTAGTTTGTGGCTCAATACCATGTAATGCATGTCTTTTAACAACAGTAGTCAAGTCTTCCAATGTACTTGTTAGTGAAACCCAATAGATAGCTTTATTTTCTCTTTGTTTCCTCAAATTTAGAATGCATATCTTTTACAACTTTTGTAGTTTAGTATTCTAATGACTTGCTTATGACACCACATAGAATATATCATGTTTAGTACCTTGGACGTTGTAGCTTTTTTACTTAAATCTCTGATATATTTTATGTCTTTTGTGTGCAGACGGAGTAGCTCAGTAGGTAGAGTGTTGGTCTTGCACTATCAATGTAAATCTCACATAGGTTTAAATCCCATGTAAGTTTTTTTTATTTTACTAGATTGCATTGTGGTTTGTGGCTCAATACCATGTAATACATGTCTTTTAACAACAGTAGTCAAGTCTTCCAATGTACTTGTTAGTGAAACCCAATAGATAGCTTTATTTTCTCTTTGTTTCCTCAAATTTAGAATGCATATCTTTTACAACTTTTGTAGTTTAGTATTCTAATGACTTGCTTATGACACCACATAGAATATATCATGTTTAGTACCTTGGACGTTGTAGCTTTTTTACTTAAATCTCTGATATATTTTATGTCTTTTGTGTACAGACGTGGTAGCTCAGTATGTGGAGTGTTGGTCTTGCACTATCAATGTAAATCTCACATAGGTTTAAATCCCATGCAAGTTTTTATTTTTATTTTACTAGTCTGCATTGTAGTTTGTGGCTCAATACCATGTAATGCATGTCTTTTAACAACAGTAGTCAAGTCTTCCAATGTACTTGTTAGTGAAACCCAATAGATAGCTTTATTTTCTTTTTTTCCCCTCAAATTTAAAATGCATATCTTTTACAACTTTTGTAGTTTAGTATTCTAATGACTTGCTTATGACACCACATAGAATATATCATGTTTAGTACCTTGGACGTTGTAGCTTTTTTACTTAAATCTCTGATATATTTTATGTCTTTTGTGTGCAGACGTGGTAGCTCAGTATGTAGAGTGTTGGTCTTGCACTATCAATGTAAATCTCACATAGGTTTAAATCCCATGCAAGTTTTTATTTTTTATTTTACTAGTCTGCATTGTAGTTTGTGGCTCAATACCATATAATGCATGTCTTTTAACAACAGTAGTCAAGTCTTCCAATGTACTTGTTAGTGAAACCCAATAGATAGCTTTATTTTCTCTTTGTTTACGCAAATTTTTAATGCATATCTGTTACAACTTTTGTAGTAAAGTATTCTAATTACTTGCTTATGACACCACATAGAATATATCATGTTTAGTACCTTGAACATTGTAGCTTATTTACTTAAATCTCTGATATATTTTATGAATTTTGTGTTCAGACTGCGTAGATCAGTTGGTAGAGTGTTGCTCTTGCGCTATCAATGTACACCTCACATAGGTTCGAATCCCATGTAAGTTATTTTTATTTTACTAGTCTGCATTGTAGTTTGTGGCTCAATACCATATAATGCATGTCTTTTAACAACAGTAGTCAAGTCTTCCAATGTACTTGTTAGTGAAACCCAATAGATAGCTTTATTTTCTCTTTGTTTCCTCAAATTTTGAAAGCATATCTTTTACAACTTTTGTAGTTTAGTATTCTAATGACTTGCTTATGACACCACATAGAATATATCATGTTTAGTACCTTGGACGTTGTAGCTTTTTTACTTAAATCTCTGATATATTTTATGTCTTTTGTGTGCAGACGTGGTAGCTCAGTATGTAGAGTGTTGGTCTTGCACTATCAATGTAAATCTCACATAGGTTTAAATCCAATGCAAGTTTTTATTTTTATTTTACTAGTCTGCATTGTAGTTTGTGGCTCAATACCATGTAATGCATGTCTTTTAACAACAGTAGTCAAGTCTTCCAATGTACTTGTTAGTGAAACCCAATAGATAGCTTTATTTTCTCTTTGTTTCTTCAAAATTAGAATGCATATCTTTTACAACTTTTGTAGTTTAGTATTCTAATGACTTGCTTATGACATTACATAGAATATATCATGTTTAGTACCTTGGACGTTGTAGCTTTTTTACTTAAATCTCTGATATATTTTATGTCTTTTGTGTGCAGACGTGGTAGCTCAGTATGTTTAGTGTTGGTCTTGCACTATCAATGTAAATCTCACATAGGTTTAAATCCCATGCAAGTTTTTATTTTTATTTTACTAGTCTGCATTGTAGTTTGTGGCTCAATACCATGTAATGCATGTCTTTTAACAACAGTAGTCAAGTCTTCCAATGTACTTGTTAGTGAAACCCAATAGATAGCTTTATTTTCTCTATGTTTCCTCAAATTTAGAATGCATATCTTTTACAACTTTTGTAGTTTAGTATTCTAATGACTTGCTTATGACACCACATAGAATATATCATGTTTAGTACCTTGGACGTTGTAGCTTTTTTACTTAAATCTCTGATATATTTTATGTCTTTTGTGTGCAGACGTGGTAGCTCAGTATTTAGAGTGTTGGTCTTGCACTATCAATGTAAATCTCACATAGGTTTAAATCCCATGCAAGTTTTTATTTTTATTTTACTAGTCTGCATTGTAGTTTGTGGCTCAATACCATGTAATGCATGTCTTTTAACAACAGTAGTCAAGTCTTCCAATGTACTTGTTAGTGAAACCCAATAGATAGCTTTATTTTCTCTTTGTTTCCTCAAATTTAGAATGCATATCTTTTACAACTTTTGTAGTTTAGTATTCTAATGACTTGCTTATGACACCACATAGAATATATCATGTTTAGTACCTTGGACGTTGTAGCTTTTTTACTTAAATCTCTGATATATTTTATGTCTTTTGTGTGCAGACGGGGTAGCTCAGTAGGTAGAGGGTTGTTCTTGCACTATCAATGTAAATCTCACATAGGTTTAAATCCCATGTAAGTTTTTTTTTATTTTAATAGTCTGCATTGTAGTTTGTGGCTCAATACCATGTAATGCATGTCTTTTAACAACAGTAGTCAAGTCTTCCAATGTACTTGTTAGTGAAACCCAATAGATAGCTTTATTTTCTCTTTATTTCCTCAAATTTTGAATGCATATCTTTTACAACTTTTGTAGTAAAGTATTCTAATGACTTGGTTATGACACCACATAGAATATATCATGTTTATTACCTTGGACGTTGTAGCTTTTTTACTTAAATCTCTGATATATGTTATGTCTTTCGTGTGCAGGCGGGGTAGCTCAGTAGGTAGAGTGTTGGTCTTGCACTATCAATGTAAATCTCACATAGGTTTAAATCCCATGTAAGTTTTTTTTTATTTTACTAGATTGCATTGTGGTTTGTGGCTCAATACCATGTAATACATGTCTTTTAACAACAGTAGTCAAGTCTTCCAATGTACTTGTTAGTGAAACCCAATAGATAGCTTTATTTTCTCTTTGTTTCCTCAAATTTTTAATGCATATCTGTTACAACTTTTGTAGTAAAGTATTCTAATTACTTGCTTATGACACCACATAGAATATATCATGTTTAGTACCTTGGACATTGTAGCTTATTTACTTAAATCTCTGATATATTTTAGAAACTTTGTGTTCAGACTGGGTATATCAGTTTATAGAGTGTTGGTCTTGCACTATCAATGTACTCCTCACATAGGTTCGAATCCCATGTAAGTTTATTTTTATTTTACTAGTCTGCATTGTAGTTTGTGGCTCAATACCATGTAATGCATGTCTTTTAACAACAGTAGTCAAGTCTTCCAATGTACTTGTTAGTGAAACCCAATAGATAGCTTTATTTTCTCTTTGTTTCCTCAAATTTAGAATGCATATCTTTTACAACTTTTGTAGTTTAGTATTCTAATGACTTGCTTATGACACCACATAGAATATATCATGTTTAGTACCTTGGACGTTGTAGCTTTTTTACTTAAATCTCTGATATATTTTATGTCTTTTGTGTGCAGACGGAGTAGCTCAGTAGGTAGAGTGTTGGTCTTGCACTATCAATGTAAATCTCACATAGGTTTAAATCCCATGTAAGTTTTTTTTATTTTACTAGATTGCATTGTGGTTTGTGGCTCAATACCATGTAATACATGTCTTTTAACAACAGTAGTCAAGTCTTCCAATGTACTTGTTAGTGAAACCCAATAGATAGCTTTATTTTCTCTTTGTTTCCTCAAATTTAGAATGCATATCTTTTACAACTTTTGTAGTTTAGTATTCTAATGACTTGCTTATGACACCACATAGAATATATCATGTTTAGTACCTTGGACGTTGTAGCTTTTTTACTTAAATCTCTGATATATTTTATGTCTTTTGTGTACAGACGTGGTAGCTCAGTATGTGGAGTGTTGGTCTTGCACTATCAATGTAAATCTCACATAGGTTTAAATCCCATGCAAGTTTTTATTTTTATTTTACTAGTCTGCATTGTAGTTTGTGGCTCAATACCATGTAATGCATGTCTTTTAACAACAGTAGTCAAGTCTTCCAATGTACTTGTTAGTGAAACCCAATAGATAGCTTTATTTTCTTTTTTTCCCCTCAAATTTAAAATGCATATCTTTTACAACTTTTGTAGTTTAGTATTCTAATGACTTGCTTATGACACCACATAGAATATATCATGTTTAGTACCTTGGACGTTGTAGCTTTTTTACTTAAATCTCTGATATATTTTATGTCTTTTGTGTGCAGACGTGGTAGCTCAGTATGTAGAGTGTTGGTCTTGCACTATCAATGTAAATCTCACATAGGTTTAAATCCCATGCAAGTTTTTATTTTTTATTTTACTAGTCTGCATTGTAGTTTGTGGCTCAATACCATATAATGCATGTCTTTTAACAACAGTAGTCAAGTCTTCCAATGTACTTGTTAGTGAAACCAAATAGATAGCTTTATTTTCTCTTTGTTTACGCAAATTTTTAATGCATATGTTACAACTTTTGTAGTAAAGTATTCTAATTACTTGCTTATGACACCACATAGAATATATCATGTTTAGTACCTTGAACATTGTAGCTTATTTACTTAAATCTCTGATATATTTTATGAATTTTGTGTTCAGACTGCGTAGATCAGTTGGTAGAGTGTTGCTCTTGCGCTATCAATGTACACCTCACATAGGTTCGAATCCCATGTAAGTTATTTTTATTTTACTAGTCTGCATTGTAGTTTGTGGCTCAATACCATATAATGCATGTCTTTTAACAACAGTAGTCAAGTCTTCCAATGTACTTGTTAGTGAAACCCAATAGATAGCTTTATTTTCTCTTTGTTTCCTCAAATTTTGAAAGCATATCTTTTACAACTTTTGTAGTTTAGTATTCTAATGACTTGCTTATGACACCACATAGAATATATCATGTTTAGTACCTTGGACGTTGTAGCTTTTTTACTTAAATCTCTGATATATTTTATGTCTTTTGTGTGCAGACGTGGTAGCTCAGTATGTAGAGTGTTGGTCTTGCACTATCAATGTAAATCTCACATAGGTTTAAATCCAATGCAAGTTTTTATTTTTATTTTACTAGTCTGCATTGTAGTTTGTGGCTCAATACCATGTAATGCATGTCTTTTAACAACAGTAGTCAAGTCTTCCAATGTACTTGTTAGTGAAACCCAATAGATAGCTTTATTTTCTCTTTGTTTCTTCAAAATTAGAATGCATATCTTTTACAACTTTTGTAGTTTAGTATTCTAATGACTTGCTTATGACATTACATAGAATATATCATGTTTAGTACCTTGGACGTTGTAGCTTTTTTACTTAAATCTCTGATATATTTTATGTCTTTTGTGTGCAGACGTGGTAGCTCAGTATGTTTAGTGTTGGTCTTGCACTATCAATGTAAATCTCACATAGGTTTAAATCCCATGCAAGTTTTTATTTTTATTTTACTAGTCTGCATTGTAGTTTGTGGCTCAATACCATGTAATGCATGTCTTTTAACAACAGTAGTCAAGTCTTCCAATGTACTTGTTAGTGAAACCCAATAGATAGCTTTATTTTCTCTTTGTTTCCTCAAATTTAGAATGCATATCTTTTACAACTTTTGTAGTTTAGTATTCTAATGACTTGCTTATGACACCACATAGAATATATCATGTTTAGTACCTTGGACGTTGTAGCTTTTTTACTTAAATCTCTGATATATTTTATGTCTTTTGTGTGCAGACGTGGTAGCTCAGTATGTAGAGTGTTGGTCTTGCACTATCAATGTAAATCTCACATAGGTTTAAATCCCATGCAAGTTTTTATTTTTATTTTACTAGTCTGCATTGTAGTTTGTGGCTCAATACCATATAATGCATGTCTTTTAACAACAGTAGTCAAGTCTTCCAATGTACTTGTTAGTGAAACCCAATAGATAGCTTTATTTTCTCTTTGTTTCCTCAAATTTTGAAAGCATATCTTTTACAACTTTTGTAGTTTAGTATTCTAATGACTTGCTTATGACACCACATAGAATATATCATGTTTAGTACCTTGGACGTTGTAGCTTTTTTACTTAAATCTCTGATATATTTTATGTCTTTTGTGTACAGACGTGGTAGCTCAGTATGTGGAGTGTTGGTCTTGCACTATCAATGTAAATCTCACATAGGTTTAAATCCCATGCAAGTTTTTATTTTTATTTTACTAGTCTGCATTGTAGTTTGTGGCTCAATACCATGTAATGCATGTCTTTTAACAACAGTAGTCAAGTCTTCCAATGTACTTGTTAGTGAAACCCAATAGATAGCTTTATTTTCTTTTTTTCCCCTCAAATTTAAAATGCATATCTTTTACAACTTTTGTAGTTTAGTATTCTAATGACTTGCTTATGACACCACATAGAATATATCATGTTTAGTACCTTGGACGTTGTAGCTTTTTTACTTAAATCTCTGATATATTTTATGTCTTTTGTGTGCAGACGTGGTAGCTCAGTATGTAGAGTGTTGGTCTTGCACTATCAATGTAAATCTCACATAGGTTTAAATCCCATGCAAGTTTTTATTTTTTATTTTACTAGTCTGCATTGTAGTTTGTGGCTCAATACCATATAATGCATGTCTTTTAACAACAGTAGTCAAGTCTTCCAATGTACTTGTTAGTGAAACCAAATAGATAGCTTTATTTTCTCTTTGTTTACGCAAATTTTTAATGCATATGTTACAACTTTTGTAGTAAAGTATTCTAATTACTTGCTTATGACACCACATAGAATATATCATGTTTAGTACCTTGAACATTGTAGCTTATTTACTTAAATCTCTGATATATTTTATGAATTTTGTGTTCAGACTGCGTAGATCAGTTGGTAGAGTGTTGCTCTTGCGCTATCAATGTACACCTCACATAGGTTCGAATCCCATGTAAGTTATTTTTATTTTACTAGTCTGCATTGTAGTTTGTGGCTCAATACCATATAATGCATGTCTTTTAACAACAGTAGTCAAGTCTTCCAATGTACTTGTTAGTGAAACCCAATAGATAGCTTTATTTTCTCTTTGTTTCCTCAAATTTTGAAAGCATATCTTTTACAACTTTTGTAGTTTAGTATTCTAATGACTTGCTTATGACACCACATAGAATATATCATGTTTAGTACCTTGGACGTTGTAGCTTTTTTACTTAAATCTCTGATATATTTTATGTCTTTTGTGTGCAGACGTGGTAGCTCAGTATGTAGAGTGTTGGTCTTGCACTATCAATGTAAATCTCACATAGGTTTAAATCCAATGCAAGTTTTTATTTTTATTTTACTAGTCTGCATTGTAGTTTGTGGCTCAATACCATGTAATGCATGTCTTTTAACAACAGTAGTCAAGTCTTCCAATGTACTTGTTAGTGAAACCCAATAGATAGCTTTATTTTCTCTTTGTTTCTTCAAAATTAGAATGCATATCTTTTACAACTTTTGTAGTTTAGTATTCTAATGACTTGCTTATGACATTACATAGAATATATCATGTTTAGTACCTTGGACGTTGTAGCTTTTTTACTTAAATCTCTGATATATTTTATGTCTTTTGTGTGCAGACGTGGTAGCTCAGTATGTTTAGTGTTGGTCTTGCACTATCAATGTAAATCTCACATAGGTTTAAATCCCATGCAAGTTTTTATTTTTATTTTACTAGTCTGCATTGTAGTTTGTGGCTCAATACCATGTAATGCATGTCTTTTAACAACAGTAGTCAAGTCTTCCAATGTACTTGTTAGTGAAACCCAATAGATAGCTTTATTTTCTCTTTGTTTCCTCAAATTTAGAATGCATATCTTTTACAACTTTTGTAGTTTAGTATTCTAATGACTTGCTTATGACACCACATAGAATATATCATGTTTAGTACCTTGGACGTTGTAGCTTTTTTACTTAAATCTCTGATATATTTTATGTCTTTTGTGTGCAGACGTGGTAGCTCAGTATGTAGAGTGTTGGTCTTGCACTATCAATGTAAATCTCACATAGGTTTAAATCCCATGCAAGTTTTTATTTTTATTTTACTAGTCTGCATTGTAGTTTGTGGCTCAATACCATGTAATGCATGTCTTTTAACAACAGTAGTCAAGTCTTCCAATGTACTTGTTAGTGAAACCCAATAGATAGCTTTATTTTCTCTTTGTTTCCTCAAATTTAGAATGCATATCTTTTACAACTTTTGTAGTTTAGTATTCTAATGACTTGCTTATGACACCACATAGAATATATCATGTTTAGTACCTTGGACGTTGTAGCTTTTTTACTTAAATCTCTGATATATTTTATGTCTTTTGTGTGCAGACGGGGTAGCTCAGTAGGTAAAGGGTTGTTCTTGCACTATCAATGTAAATCTCACATAGGTTTAAATCCCATGTAAGTTTTTATTTTATTTTAATAGTCTGCATTGTAGTTTGTGGCTCAATACCATGTAATGCATGTCTTTTAACAACAGTAGTCAAGTCTTCCAATGTACTTGTTAGTGAAACCCAATAGATAGCTTTATTTTCTCTTTATTTCCTCAAATTTTGAATGCATATCTTTTACAACTTTTGTAGTTTAGTATTCTAATGACTTGCTTATGACACCACATAGAATATATCATGTTTAGTACCTTGGACGTTGTAGCTTTTTTACTTAAATCTCTGATATATGTTATGTCTTTCGTGTGCAGACGGGGTAGCTCAGTAGGTAGAGTGTTGGTCTTGCACTATCAATGTAAATCTCACATAGGTTTAAATCCCATGTAAGTTTTTTTTTATTTTACTAGATTGCATTGTGGTTTGTGGCTCAATACCATGTAATACATGTCTTTTAACAACAGTAGTCAAGTCTTCCAATGTACTTGTTAGTGAAACCCAATAGATAGCTTTATTTTCTCTTTGTTTCCTCAAATTTTTAATGCATATCTGTTACAACTTTTGTAGTAAAGTATTCTAATTACTTGCTTATGACACCACATAGAATATATCATGTTTAGAACCTTGGACATTGTAGCTTATTTACTTAAATCTCTGATATATTTTAGAAACTTTGTGTTCAGACTGGGTACATCAGTTTATAGAGTGTTGGTCTTGCACTATCAATGTACTCCTCACATAGGTTCGAATCCCATGTAAGTTTATTTTTTATTTTACTAGTCTGCATTGTAGTTTGTGGCTCAATACCATGTAATGCATGTCTTTTAACAACAGTAGTCAAGTCTTCCAATGTACTTGTTAGTGAAACCCAATAGATAGCTTTATTTTCTCTTTGTTTCCTCAAATTTAGAATGCATATCTTTTACAACTTTTGTAGTTTAGTATTCTAATGACTTGCTTATGACACCACATAGAATATATCATGTTTAGTACTTTGGACGTTGTAGCTTTTTTACTTAAATCTCTGATATATTTTATGTCTTTTGTGTGCAGACGGAGTATCTCAGTAGGTAGAGTGTTGGTCTTGCACTATCAATGTAAATCTCACATAGGTTTAAATCCCATGTAAGTTTTTTTTATTTTACTAGATTGCATTGTGGTTTGTGGCTCAATACCATGTAATACATGTCTTTTAACAACAGTAGTCAAGTCTTCCAATGTACTTGTTAGTGAAACCCAATAGATAGCTTTATTTTCTCTTTGTTTCCTCAAATTTTTAATGCATATCTGTTACAACTTTTGTAGTAAAGTATTCTAATTACTTGCTTATGACACCACATAGAATATATCATGTTTGGTACCTTGGACATTGTAGCTTATTTACTTAAATCTCTGATATATTTTATGAATCTTGTGTTCAGACTGGGTATATCAGTTGGTAGAGTGTTGGTCTTGCATTATTAATGTACACCTCGCATAGGTTCGAATCCCATGTAAGTTTATTTTTATTTTTTTAGTCTGCATTGTAGTTTGTGGCTCAATACCATATAATGCATGTCTTTTAACAACAGTAGTCAAGTCTTCCAATGTACTTGTTAGTGAAACCCAATAGATAGCTTTATTTTCTCTTTGTTTCCTCAAATTTTGAATGCATATCTTTTACAACTTTTGTAGTAAAGTATTCTAATGACTTGCTTATGACACCACATAGAATATATCATGTTTAGTACCTTGGACGTTGTAGCTTTTTTACTTAAATCTCTGATATATTTTATGGCTTTTGTGTGCAGACGGGGTAGCTCAGTAGGTAGAGTGTTGGTCGTGCGCTATCAATGTAAATCTCACATAGGTTTAAATCCCATGCAAGCTTTTATTTTTATTTTACTAGTCTGCATTGTAGTTTGTGGCTCAATACCATGTAATGCATGTCTTTTAACAACAGTAGTCAAGTCTTCCAATGTACTTGTTAGTGAAACCCAATAGATAGCTTTATTTTCTCTTTGTTTCCTCAAATTTAGAATGCATATCTTTTACAACTTTTGTAGTTTATTATTCTAATGACTTGCTTATGACACCACATAGAATATACCATGTTTAGTACCTTGGACGTTGTAGCTTTTTTACTTAAATCTCTGATATATTTTATGTCTTTTGTGTGCAGACGGGGTAGCTCAGTAGGTAGAGTGTTGGTCGTGCGCTGTCAATGTAAATCTCACATAGGTTTAAATCCCATGTAAGTTTTTATTTTATTTTACTAGATTGCATTGTGGTTTGTGGCTCAATACCATGTAATACATGTCTTTTAAATACAGTAGTCAAGTCTTCCAATGTACTTGTTAGTGAAACCCAATAGATAGCTTTATTTTCTCTTTGTTTCCTCAAATTTTTAATGCATATCTGTTACAACTTTTGTAGTAAAGTATTCTAATTACTTGCTTATGACACCACATAGAATATATCATGTTTAGTACCTTGGACGTTGTAGCTTTTTTACTTAAATCTCTGATATATTTTATGTCTTTTGTGTGCAGACGGGGTAGCTCAGTAGGTAAAGGGTTGTTCTTGCACTATCAATGTAAATCTCACATAGGTTTAAATCCCATGTAAGTTTTTTTTTATTTTAATAGTCTGCATTGTAGTTTGTGGCTCAATACCATGTAATGCATGTCTTTTAACAACAGTAGTCAAGTCTTCCAATGTACTTGTTAGTGAAACCCAATAGATAGCTTTATTTTCTCTTTATTTCCTCAAATTTTGAATGCATATCTTTTACAACTTTTGTAGTTTAGTATTCTAATGACTTGCTTATGACACCACATAGAATATATCATGTTTAGTACCTTGGACGTTGTAGCTTTTTTACTTAAATCTCTGATATATGTTATGTCTTTCGTGTGCAGACGGGGTAGCTCAGTAGGTAGAGTGTTGGTCTTGCACTATCAATGTAAATCTCACATAGGTTTAAATCCCATGTAAGTTTTTTTTTATTTTACTAGATTGCATTGTGGTTTGTGGCTCAATACCATGTAATACATGTCTTTTAACAACAGTAGTCAAGTCTTCCAATGTACTTGTTAGTGAAACCCAATAGATAGCTTTATTTTCTCTTTGTTTCCTCAAATTTTTAATGCATATCTGTTACAACTTTTGTAGTAAAGTATTCTAATTACTTGCTTATGACACCACATAAAATATATCATGTTTAGTACCTTGGACATTGTAGCTTATTTACTTAAATCTCTGATATATTTTAAAAACTTTGTGTTCAGACTGGGTATATCAGTTTATAGAGTGTTGGTCTTGCACTATCAATGTACTCCTCACATAGGTTAGAATCCCATGTAAGTTTATTTTTTATTTTACTAATCTGCATTGTAGTTTGTGGCTCAATACCATGTAATGCATGTCTTTTAACAACAGTAGTCAAGTCTTCCAATGTACTTGTTAGTGAAACCCAATAGATAGCTTTATTTTCTCTTTGTTTCCTCAAATTTAGAATGCATATCTTTTACAACTTTTGTAGTTTAGTATTCTAATGACTTGCTTATGACACCACATAGAATATATCATGTTTAGTACCTTGGACGTTGTAGCTTTTTTACTTAAATCTCTGATATATTTTATGTCTTTTGTGTGCAGACGGAGTATCTCAGTAGGTAGAGTGTTGGTCTTGCACTATCAATGTAAATCTCACATAGGTTTAAATCCCATGTAAGTTTTTTTTATTTTACTAGATTGCATTGTGGTTTGTGGCTCAATACCATGTAATACATGTCTTTTAACAACAGTAGTCAAGTCTTCCAGTGTACTTGTTAGTGAAACCCAATAGATAGCTTTATTTTCTCTTTGTTTCCTCAAATTTTTAATGCATATCTGTTACAACTTTTGTAGTAAAGTATTCTAATTACTTGCTTATGACACCACATAGAATATATCATGTTTGGTACCTTGGACATTGTAGCTTATTTACTTAAATCTCTGATATATTTTATGAATCTTGTGTTCAGACTGGGTATATCAGTTGGTAGAGTGTTGCTCTTGCATTATTAATGTACACCTCGCATAGGTTCGAATCCCATGTAAGTTTATTTTTATTTTTTTAGTCTGCATTGTAGTTTGTGGCTCAATACCATATAATGCATGTCTTTTAACAACAGTAGTCAAGTCTTCCAATGTACTTGTTAGTGAAACCCAATAGATAGCTTTATTTTCTCTTTGTTTCCTCAAATTTTGAATGCCTATCTTTTACAACTTTTGTAGTAAAGTATTCTAATGACTTGCTTATGACACCACATAGAATATATCATGTTTAGTACCTTGGACGTTGTAGCTTTTTTACTTAAATCTCTGATATATTTTATGGCTTTTGTGTGCAGACGGGGTAGCTCAGTAGGTAGAGTGTTGGTCGTGCGCTATCAATGTAAATCTCACATAGGTTTAAATCCCATGCAAGCTTTTATTTTTATTTTACTAGTCTGCATTGTAGTTTGTGGCTCAATACCATGTAATGCATGTCTTTTAACAACAGTAGTCAAGTCTTCCAATGTACTTGTTAGTGAAACCCAATAGATAGCTTTATTTTCTCTTTGTTTCCTCAAATTTAGAATGCATATCTTTTACAACTTTTGTAGTTTATTATTCTAATGACTTGCTTATGACACCACATAGAATATACCATGTTTAGTACCTTGGACGTTGTAGCTTTTTTACTTAAATCTCTGATATATTTTATGGCTTTTGTGTGCAGACGGGGTAGCTCAGTAGGTAGAGTGTTGGTCGTGCGCTGTCAATGTAAATCTCACATAGGTTTAAATCCCATGTGAGTTTTTTTTTATTTTACTAGATTGCATTGTGGTTTGTGGCTCAATACCATGTAATACATGTCTTTTAAATACAGTAGTCAAGTCTTCCAATGTACTTGTTAGTGAAACCCAATAGATAGCTTTATTTTCTCTTTGTTTCCTCAAATTTTTAATGCATATCTGTTACAACTTTTGTAGTAAAGTATTCTAATTACTTGCTTATGACACCACATAGAATATATCATGTTTAGTATCTTGGACATTGTAGCTTATTTACTTAAATCTCTGATATATTTTCTGAATTTTGTGTTCAGACTGGGTATATAAGTTGGTAGAGTGTTGGTCTTGTACTATCAATGTACACCTCACATAGGTTCGAATCCCAAGTAAGTTTATTTTTATTTTACTAGTCTGCATTGTAGTTTGTGGCTCAATACCATATAATGCATGTCTTTTAACAACAGTAGTCAAGTCTTCCAATGTACTTGTTAGTGAAACCCAATAGATAGCTTTATTTTCTCTTTGTTTCCTCAAATTTTTAATGCATATCTGTTACAACTTTTGTAGTAAAGTATTCTAATTACTTGCTTATGACACCACATAGAATATATCATGTTTAGTATCTTGGACATTGTAGCTTATTTACTTAAATCTCTGATATATTTTCTGAATTTTGTGTTCAGACTGGGTATATAAGTTGGTAGAGTGTTGGTCTTGTACTATCAATGTACACCTCACATAGGTTCGAATCCCATGTAAGTTTATTTTTATTTTACTAGTCTGCATTGTAGTTTGTGGCTCAATACCATGTAATGCATGTCTTTTAACAACAGTAGTCAAGTCTTCCAATGTACTTGTTAGTGAAACTCAATAGATAGCTTTATTTTCTCTTTATTTCCTCAACTTTTGAATGCATATCTTTTACAACTTTTGTAGTAAAGTATTCTAAGGACTTGCTTATGACAACACATATAATATATCATGTTTAGTACCTTGGACGTTGTAGCTTTTTACTTAAATCTCTGCTATATGTTATGTTTTTCGTGTGCAGATGGGTTAGCTCAGTAGGTAGAGTGTTGGTCTTGCACTATCAATGTAAATCTCACATAGGTTTAAATCCCATGTAAGTTTATTTTTATTTTACTAGTCTGCATTGTAGTTTGTGGCTCAATACCATGTAATGCATGTCTTTTAACAACAGTAGTCAAGTCTTCCAATTTACTTGTTAGTGAAATCCAGTAGATAGCTTTATTCTCTCTTTGTTTCCTCAAATTTTGAATGCATATCTTTTACAACTTTTGTAGTTTAGTATTCTAATGACTTGCTTATGACACCACATAGAATATATAATGTTTAGTACCTTGGACGTTGTAGCTTTTTTACTTAAATCTCTGATATATTTTATGTCTTTTGTGTGCAGACGGGCTAGCTCAGTAGGTAGAGTGTTGGTCTTGCACTATCAATGTAAATCTCACATAGGTTTAAATCCCATGTAAGTTTTTTTTTATTTTACTAGATTGCATTGTGGTTTGTGGCTCAATACCATGTAATACATGTATTTTAACAACAGTAGTCAAGTCTTCCAATGTACTTGTTAGTGAAACCCAATAGATAGCTTTCTTTTCTCTTTGTTGCCTCAAATTTTTAATGCATATCTGTTACAACTTTTGTAGTAAAGTATTCTAATTACTTGCTTATGACACCACATAGAATATATCATGTTTAGTACCTTGGACGTTGTAGCTTATTTACTTAAATCTCTGATATATTTTATGAATTTTGTGTTCAGACTGGGTATATCAGTTGGTGGAGTGTTAGTCTTGCATTATCAATGTACACCTCGCATAGGTTCAAATCCCAGGTAAGTTTATTTTTATTTTACTAGTCTGCATTGTAGTTTGTGGCTCAATACCATATAATGCATGTCTTTTAACAACAGTAGTCAAGTCTTCCAATGTACTTGTTAGTGAAACCCAATAGATAGCTTTATTTTCTCTTTGTTTCCGCAAATTTTTAATGCATATCTGTTACAACTTTTGTAGTAAAGTATTCTAATTACTTGCTTATGACACCACATAGAATATATCATGTTTAGTACCTTGAACATTGTAGCTTATTTACTTAAATCTCTGATATATTTTATGAATTTTGTGTTCAGACTGGGTAGATCAGTTGGTAGAGTGTTGCTCTTGCGCTATCAATGTTCACCTCACATAGGTTCGAATCCCATGTAAGTTTATTTTTATTTTACTAGTCTGCATTGTAGTTTGTGGCTCAATACCATATAATGCATGTCTTTTAACAACAGTAGTCAAGTCTTCCAATGTACTTGTTAGTGAAACCCAATAGATAGCTTTATTTTCTCTTTGTTTCCTCAAATTTAGAATGCATATCTTTTACAACTTTTGTAGTTTAGTATTCTAATGACTTGCTTATGACACCACATAGAATATATCATGTTTAGTACCTTGGACGTTGTAGCTTTTTTACTTAAATCTCTGATATATTTTATGTATTTTGTGTGCAGACGTGGTAGCTCAGTATGTAGAGTGTTGGTCTTGCACTATCAATGTAAATCTCACATAGGTTTAAATCCCATGCAAGTTTTTATTTTTATTTTACTAGTCTGCATTGTATTTTGTGGCTCAATACCATGTAATGCATGTCTTTTAACAACAGTAGTCAAGTCTTCCAATGTACTTGTTAGTGAAACCCAATAGATAGCTTTATTTTCTTTTTTTTCCCTCAAATTTATAATGCATATCTTTTACAACTTTTGTAGTTTAGTATTCTAATGACTTGCTTATGACACCACATAGAATATATCATGTTTAGTACCTTGGACGTTGTAGCTTTTTTACTTAAATCTCTGATATATTTTATGTCTTTTGTGTGCAGACGTGGTAGCTCAGTATGTAGAGTGTTGGTCTTGCACTATCAATGTAAATCTCACATAGGTTTAAATCCCATGCAAGTTTTTATTTTATTTTACTAGTCTGCATTGTAGTTTGTGGCTCAATACCATATAATGCATGTCTTTTAACAACAGTAGTCAAGTCTTCCAATGTACTTGTTAGTGAAACCCAATAGATAGCTTTATTTTCTCTTTGTTTCCGCAAATTTTTAATGCATATCTGTTACAACTTTTGTAGTAAAGTATTCTAATTACTTGCTTATGACACCACATAGAATATATCATGTTTAGTACCTTGAACATTGTAGCTTATTTACTTAAATCTCTGATATATTTTATGAATTTTGTGTTCAGACTGCGTAGATCAGTTGGTAGAGTGTTGCTCTTGCGCTATCAATGTACACCTCACATAGGTTCGAATCCCATGTAAGTTTATTTTTATTTTACTAGTCTGCTTTGTAGTTTGTGGCTCAATACCATATAATGCATGTCTTTTAACAACAGTAGTCAAGTCTTCCAATGTACTTGTTAGTGAAACCCAATAGATAGCTTTATTTTCTCTTTGTTTCCTCAAATTTTGAAAGCATATCTTTTACAACTTTTGTAGTTTAGTATTCTAATGACTTGCTTATGACACCACATAGAATATATCATGTTTAGTACCTCGGACGTTGTAGCTTTTTTACTTAAATCTCTGATATATTTTATGTCTTTTGTGTGCAGACGTGGTAGCTCAGTATGTAGAGTGTTGGTCTTGCACTATCAATGTAAATCTCACATAGGTTTAAATCCCATGCAAGTTTTTATTTTTATTTTACTAGTCTGCATTGGAGTTTGTGGCTCAATACCATGTAATGCATGTCTTTTAACAACAGTAGTCAAGTCTTCCAATGTACTTGTTAGTGAAACCCAATAGATAGCTTTATTTTCTCTTTGTTTCCTCAAATTTAGAATGCATATCTTTTACAACTTTTGTAGTTTAGTATTCTAATGACTTGCTTATGACACCACATAGAATATATCATGTTTAGTACCTTGGACGTTGTAGCTTTTTTACTTAAATCTCTGATATATTTTATGTCTTTTGTGTGCAGACGTGGTAGCTCAGTATGTAGAGTGTTGGTCTTGCACTATCAATGTAAATCTCACATAGGTTTAAATCCCATGCAAGTTTTTATTTTTATTTTACTAGTCTGCATTGGAGTTTGTGGCTCAATACCATATAATGCATGTCTTTTAACAACAGTAGTCAAGTCTTCCAATGTACTTGTTAGTGAAACCCAATAGATAGCTTTATTTTCTCTTTGTTTCCACAAATTTTTAATGCATATCTGTTACAACTTTTGTAGTAAAGTATTCTAATTACTTGCTTATGACACCACATAGAATATATCATGTTTAGTACCTTGAACATTGTAGCTTATTTACTTAAATCTCTGATATATTTTATGAATTTTGTGTTCAGACTGCGTAGATCAGTTGGTAGAGTGTTGCTCTTGCGCTATCAATGTACACCTCACATAGGTTCGAATCCCATGTAAGTTTATTTTTATTTTACTAGTCTGCATTGTAGTTTGTGGCTCAATACCATATAATGCATGTCTTTTAACAACAGTAGTCAAGTCTTCCAATGTACTTGTTAGTGAAACCCAATAGATAGCTTTATTTTCTCTTTGTTTCCTCAAATTTTGAAAGCATATCTTTTACAACTTTTGTAGTTTAGTATTCTAATGACTTGCTTATGACACCACATAGAATATATCATGTTTAGTACCTCGGACGTTGTAGCTTTTTTACTTAAATCTCTGATATATTTTATGTCTTTTGTGTGCAGACGTGGTAGCTCAGTATGTAGAGTGTTGGTCTTGCACTATCAATGTAAATCTCACATAGGTTTAAATCCCATGCAAGTTTTTATTTTTATTTTACTAGTCTGCATTGTAGTTTGTGGCTCAATACCATGTAATGCATGTCTTTTAACAACAGTAGTCAAGTCTTCCAATGTACTTGTTAGTGAAACCCAATAGATAGCTTTATTTTCTCTTTGTTTCCTCAAATTTAGAATGCATATCTTTTACAACTTTTGTAGTTTAGTATTCTAATGACTTGCTTATGACACCACATAGAATATATCATGTTTAGTACCTTGGACGTTGTAGCTTTTTTACTTAAATCTCTGATATATTTTATGTCTTTTGTGTGCAGACGTGGTAGCTCAGTATGTAGAGTGTTGGTCTTGCACTATCAATGTAAATCTCACATAGGTTTAAATCCCATGTAAGTTTATTTTTATTTTACTAGTCTGCATTGTAGTTTGTGGCTCAATACCATGTAATGCATGTCTTTTAACAACAGTAGTCAAGTCTTCCAATTTACTTGTTAGTGAAATCCAGTAGATAGCTTTATTCTCTCTTTGTTTCCTCAAATTTTGAATGCATATCTTTTACAACTTTTGTAGTTTAGTATTCTAATGACTTGCTTATGACACCACATAGAATATATAATGTTTAGTACCTTGGACGTTGTAGCTTTTTTACTTAAATCTCTGATATATTTTATGTCTTTTGTGTGCAGACGGGCTAGCTCAGTAGGTAGAGTGTTGGTCTTGCACTATCAATGTAAATCTCACATAGGTTTAAATCCCATGTAAGTTTTTTTTTATTTTACTAGATTGCATTGTGGTTTGTGGCTCAATACCATGTAATACATGTATTTTAACAACAGTAGTCAAGTCTTCCAATGTACTTGTTAGTGAAACCCAATAGATAGCTTTATTTTCTCTTTGTTGCCTCAAATTTTTAATGCATATCTGTTACAACTTTTGTAGTAAAGTATTCTAATTACTTGCTTATGACACCACATAGAATATATCATGTTTAGTACCTTGGACGTTGTAGCTTATTTACTTAAATCTCTGATATATTTTATGAATTTTGTGTTCAGACTGGGTATATCAGTTGGTGGAGTGTTAGTCTTGCATTATCAATGTACACCTCGCATAGGTTCAAATCCCAGGTAAGTTTATTTTTATTTTACTAGTCTGCATTGTAGTTTGTGGCTCAATACCATATAATGCATGTCTTTTAACAACAGTAGTCAAGTCTTCCAATGTACTTGTTAGTGAAACCCAATAGATAGCTTTATTTTCTCTTTGTTTCCGCAAATTTTTAATGCATATCTGTTACAACTTTTGTAGTAAAGTATTCTAATTACTTGCTTATGACACCACATAGAATATATCATGTTTAGTACCTTGAACATTGTAGCTTATTTACTTAAATCTCTGATATATTTTATGAATTTTGTGTTCAGACTGGGTAGATCAGTTGGTAGAGTGTTGCTCTTGCGCTATCAATGTTCACCTCACATAGGTTCGAATCCCATGTAAGTTTATTTTTATTTTACTAGTCTGCATTGTAGTTTGTGGCTCAATACCATATAATGCATGTCTTTTAACAACAGTAGTCAAGTCTTCCAATGTACTTGTTAGTGAAACCCAATAGATAGCTTTATTTTCTCTTTGTTTCCTCAAATTTAGAATGCATATCTTTTACAACTTTTGTAGTTTAGTATTCTAATGACTTGCTTATGACACCACATAGAATATATCATGTTTAGTACCTTGGACGTTGTAGCTTTTTTACTTAAATCTCTGATATATTTTATGTATTTTGTGTGCAGACGTGGTAGCTCAGTATGTAGAGTGTTGGTCTTGCACTATCAATGTAAATCTCACATAGGTTTAAATCCCATGCAAGTTTTTATTTTTATTTTACTAGTCTGCATTGTAGTTTGTGGCTCAATACCATGTAATGCATGTCTTTTAACAACAGTAGTCAAGTCTTCCAATGTACTTGTTAGTGAAACCCAATAGATAGCTTTATTTTCTTTTTTTTCCCTCAAATTTATAATGCATATCTTTTACAACTTTTGTAGTTTAGTATTCTAATGACTTGCTTATGACACCACATAGAATATATCATGTTTAGTACCTTGGACGTTGTAGCTTTTTTACTTAAATCTCTGATATATTTTATGTCTTTTGTGTGCAGACGTGGTAGCTCAGTATGTAGAGTGTTGGTCTTGCACTATCAATGTAAATCTCACATAGGTTTAAATCCCATGCAAGTTTTTTTTTTTATTTTACTAGTCTGCATTGTAGTTTGTGGCTCAATACCATATAATGCATGTCTTTTAACAACAGTAGTCAAGTCTTCCAATGTACTTGTTAGTGAAACCCAATAGATAGCTTTATTTTCTCTTTGTTTCCGCAAATTTTTAATGCATATCTGTTACAACTTTTGTAGTAAAGTATTCTAATTACTTGCTTATGACACCACATAGAATATATCATGTTTAGTACCTTGAACATTGTAGCTTATTTACTTAAATCTCTGATATATTTTATGAATTTTGTGTTCAGACTGCGTAGATCAGTTGGTAGAGTTTTGCTCTTGCGCTATCAATGTACACCTCACATAGGTTCGAATCCCATGTAAGTTTATTTTTATTTTACTAGTCTGCATTGTAGTTTGTGGCTCAATACCATATAATGCATGTCTTTTAACAACAGTAGTCAAGTCTTCCAATGTACTTGTTAGTGAAACCCAATAGATAGCTTTATTTTCTCTTTGTTTCCTCAAATTTTGAAAGCATATCTTTTACAACTTTTGTAGTTTAGTATTCTAATGACTTGCTTATGACACCACATAGAATATATCATGTTTAGTACCTCGGACGTTGTAGCTTTTTTACTTAAATCTCTGATATATTTTATGTCTTTTGTGTGCAGACGTGGTAGCTCAGTATGTAGAGTGTTGGTCTTGCACTATCAATGTAAATCTCACATAGGTTTAAATCCCATGCAAGTTTTTATTTTTATTTTACTAGTCTGCATTGGAGTTTGTGGCTCAATACCATATAATGCATGTCTTTTAACAACAGTAGTCAAGTCTTCCAATGTACTTGTTAGTGAAACCCAATAGATAGCTTTATTTTCTCTTTGTTTCCGCAAATTTTTAATGCATATCTGTTACAACTTTTGTAGTAAAGTATTCTAATTACTTGCTTATGACACCACATAGAATATATCATGTTTAGTACCTTGAACATTGTAGCTTATTTACTTAAATCTCTGATATATTTTATGAATTTTGTGTTCAGACTGCGTAGATCAGTTGGTAGAGTGTTGCTCTTGCGCTATCAATGTACACCTCACATAGGTTCGAATCCCATGTAAGTTTATTTTTATTTTACTAGTCTGCATTGTAGTTTGTGGCTCAATACCATATAATGCATGTCTTTTAACAACAGTAGTCAAGTCTTCCAATGTACTTGTTAGTGAAACCCAATAGATAGCTTTATTTTCTCTTTGTTTCCTCAAATTTTGAAAGCATATCTTTTACAACTTTTGTAGTTTAGTATTCTAATGACTTGCTTATGACACCACATAGAATATATCATGTTTAGTACCACGGACGTTGTAGCTTTTTTACTTAAATCTCTGATATATTTTATGTCTTTTGTGTGCAGACGTGGTAGCTCAGTATGTAGAGTGTTGGTCTTGCACTATCAATGTAAATCTCACATAGGTTTAAATCCCATGCAAGTTTTTATTTTTATTTTACTAGTCTGCATTGTAGTTTGTGGCTCAATACCATGTAATGCATGTCTTTTAACAACAGTAGTCAAGTCTTCCAATGTACTTGTTAGTGAAACCCAATAGATAGCTTTATTTTCTCTTTGTTTCCTCAAATTTAGAATGCATATCTTTTACAACTTTTGTAGTTTAGTATTCTAATGACTTGCTTATGACACCACATAGAATATATCATGTTTAGTACCTTGGACGTTGTAGCTTTTTTACTTAAATCTCTGATATATTTTATGTCTTTTGTGTGCAGACGTGGTAGCTCAGTATGTAGAGTGTTGGTCTTGCACTATCAATGTAAATCTCACATAGGTTTAAATCCCATGCAAGTTTTTATTTTTATTTTACTAGTCTGCATTGTAGTTTGTGGCTCAATACCATGTAATGCATGTCTTTTAACAACAGTAGTCAAGTCTTCCAATGTACTTGTTAGTGAAACCCAATAGATAGCTTTATTTTCTCTTTGTTTCCTCAAATTTAGAATGCATATCTTTTACAACTTTTGTAGTTTAGTATTCTAATGACTTGCTTATGACACCACATAGAATATATCATGTTTAGTACCTTGGACGTTGTAGCTTTTTTACTTAAATCTCTGATATATTTTATGTCTTTTGTGTGCAGACGTGGTAGCTCAGTATGTAGAGTGTTGGTCTTGCACTATCAATGTAAATCTCACATAGGTTTAAATCCCATGCAAGTTTTTATTTTTATTTTACTAGTCTGCATTGGAGTTTGTGGCTCAATACCATATAATGCATGTCTTTTAACAACAGTAGTCAAGTCTTCCAATGTACTTGTTAGTGAAACCCAATAGATAGCTTTATTTTCTCTTTGTTTCCACAAATTTTTAATGCATATCTGTTACAACTTTTGTAGTAAAGTATTCTAATTACTTGCTTATGACACCACATAGAATATATCATGTTTAGTACCTTGAACATTGTAGCTTATTTACTTAAATCTCTGATATATTTTATGAATTTTGTGTTCAGACTGCGTAGATCAGTTGGTAGAGTGTTGCTCTTGCGCTATCAATGTACACCTCACATAGGTTCGAATCCCATGTAAGTTTATTTTTATTTTACTAGTCTGCATTGTAGTTTGTGGCTCAATACCATATAATGCATGTCTTTTAACAACAGTAGTCAAGTCTTCCAATGTACTTGTTAGTGAAACCCAATAGATAGCTTTATTTTCTCTTTGTTTCCTCAAATTTTGAAAGCATATCTTTTACAACTTTTGTAGTTTAGTATTCTAATGACTTGCTTATGACACCACATAGAATATATCATGTTTAGTACCTCGGACGTTGTAGCTTTTTTACTTAAATCTCTGATATATTTTATGTCTTTTGTGTGCAGACGTGGTAGCTCAGTATGTAGAGTGTTGGTCTTGCACTATCAATGTAAATCTCACATAGGTTTAAATCCCATGCAAGTTTTTATTTTTATTTTACTAGTCTGCATTGTAGTTTGGGCTCAATACCATGTAATGCATGTCTTTTAACAACAGTAGTCAAGTCTTCCAATGTACTTCTTAGTGAAACCCAATAGATAGCTTTATTTTCTCTTTGTTTCCTCAAATTTAGAATGCATATCTTTTACAACTTTTGTAGTTTAGTATTCTAATGACTTGCTTATGACACCACATAGAATATATCATGTTTAGTACCTTGGACGTTGTAGCTTTTTTACTTAAATCTCTGATATATTTTATGTCTTTTGTGTGCAGACGTGGTAGCTCAGTATGTAGAGTGTTGGTCTTGCACTATCAATGTAAATCTCACATAGGTTTAAATCCCATGCAAGTTTTTATTTTTATTTTACTAGTCTGCATTGTAGTTTGTGGCTCAATACCATGTAATGCATGTCTTTTAACAACAGTAGTCAAGTCTTCCAATGTACTTGTTAGTGAAACCCAATAGATAGCTTTATTTTCTCTATGTTTCCTCAAATTTAGAATGCATATCTTTTACAACTTTTGTAGTTTAGTATTCTAATGACTTGCTTATGACACCACATAGAATATATCATGTTTAGTACCTTGGACGTTGTAGCTTTTTTACTTAAATCTCTGATATATTTTATGTCTTTTGTGTGCAGACGTGGTAGCTCAGTATGTAGAGTGTTGGTCTTGCACTATCAATGTAAATCTCACATAGGTTTAAATCCCATGCAAGTTTTTATTTTTATTTTACTAGTCTGCATTGTAGTTTGTGGCTCAATACCATGTAATGCATGTCTTTTAACAACAGTAGTCAAGTCTTCCAATGTACTTGTTAGTGAAACCCAATAGATAGCTTTATTTTCTCTTTGTTTCCTCAAATTTAGAATGCATATCTTTTACAACTTTTGTAGTTTAGTATTCTAATGACTTGCTTATGACACCACATAGAATATATCATGTTTAGTACCTTGGACGTTGTAGCTTTTTTACTTAAATCTCTGATATATTTTATGTCTTTTGTGTGCAGACGGGGTAGCTCAGTAGGTAGAGGGTTGTTCTTGCACTATCAATGTAAATCTCACATAGGTTTAAATCCCATGTAAGTTTTTTTTTATTTTAATAGTCTGCATTGTAGTTTGTGGCTCAATACCATGTAATGCATGTCTTTTAACAACAGTAGTCAAGTCTTCCAATGTACTTGTTAGTGAAACCCAATAGATAGCTTTATTTTCTCTTTATTTCCTCAAATTTTGAATGCATATCTTTTACAACTTTTGTAGTAAAGTATTCTAATGACTTGCTTATGACACCACATAGAATATATCATGTTTAGTACCTTGGACGTTGTAGCTTTTTTACTTAAATCTCTGATATATGTTATGTCTTTCGTGTGCAGACGGGGTAGCTCAGTAGGTAGAGTGTTGGTCTTGCACTATCAATGTAAATCTCACATAGGTTTAAATCCCATGTAAGTTTTTTTTTATTTTACTAGATTGCATTGTGGTTTGTGGCTCAATACCATGTAATACATGTCTTTTAACAACAGTAGTCAAGTCTTCCAATGTACTTGTTAGTGAAACCCAATAGATAGCTTTATTTTCTCTTTGTTTCCTCAAATTTTTAATGCATATCTGTTACAACTTTTGTAGTAAAGTATTCTAATTACTTGCTTATGACACCACATAGAATATATCATGTTTAGTACCTTGGACATTGTAGCTTATTTACTTAAATCTCTGATATATTTTAGAAACTTTGTGTTCAGACTGGGTATATCAGTTTATAGAGTGTTGGTCTTGCACTATCAATGTACTCCTCACATAGGTTCGAATCCCATATAAGTTTATTTTTATTTTACTAGTCTGCATTGTAGTTTGTGGCTCAATACCATGTAATGCATGTCTTTTAACAACAGTAGTCAAGTCTTCCAATGTACTTGTTAGTGAAACCCAATAGATAGCTTTATTTTCTCTTTGTTTCCTAAAATTTTGAAAGCATATCTTTTACAACTTTTGTAGTTTAGTATTCTAATGACTTGCTTATGACACCACCTAGAATATATCATGTTTAGTACCTTGGACGTTGTAGCTTTTTTACTTAAATCTCTGATATATTTTATGTATTTTGTGTGCAGACGTGGTAGCTCAGTATGTAGAGTGTTGGTCTTGCACTATCAATGTAAATCTCACATAGGTTTAAATCCCATGCAAGTTTTTATTTTTATTTTACTAGTCTGCATTGTAGTTTGTGGCTCAATACCATGTAATGCATGTCTTTTAACAACAGTAGTCAAGTCTTCCAATGTACTTGTTAGTGAAACCCAATAGATAGCTTTATTTTCTCTTTGTTTCCTCAAATTTAGAATGCATATCTTTTACAACCTTTGTAGTTTAGTATTCTAATGACTTGCTTATGACACCACATAGAATATATCATGTTTAGTACCTTGGACGTTGTAGCTTTTTTACTTAAATCTCTGATATATTTTATGTCTTTCGTGTGCAGACGTGGTAGCTCAGTATGTAGAGTGTTGGTCTTGCACTATCAATGTAAATCTCACATAGGTTTAAATCCCATGCAAGTTTTTATTTTTATTTTACTAGTCTGCATTGTAGTTTGTGGCTCAATACCATGTAATGCATGTCTTTTAACAACAGTAGTCAAGTCTTCCAATGTACTTGTTAGTGAAACCCAATAAATAGCTTTATTTTCTTTTTTTTCCCTCAAATTTATAATGCATATCTTTTACAACTTTTGTAGTTTAGTATTCTAATGACTTGCTTATGACACCACATAGAATATATCATGTTTAGTACCTTGGACGTTGTAGCTTTTTTACTTAAATCTCTGATATATTTTATGTCTTTTGTGTGCAGACGTGGTAGCTCAGTATGTAGAGTGTTGGTCTTGCACTATCAATGTAAATCTCACATAGGTTTAAATCCCATGCAAGTTTTTTATTTTATTTTACTAGTCTGCATTGTAGTTTGTGGCTCAATACCATATAATGCATGTCTTTTAACAACAGTAGTCAAGTCTTCCAATGTACTTGTTAGTGAAACCCAATAGATAGCTTTATTTTCTCTTTGTTTACGCAAATTTTTAATGCATATCTGTTACAACTTTTGTAGTAAAGTATTCTAATTACTTGCTTATGACACCACATAGAATATATCATGTTTAATACCTTGAACATTGTAGCTTATTTACTTAAATCTCTGATATATTTTATGAATTTTGTGTTCAGACTGGGTATATCAGTTGGTGGAGTGTTAGTCTTGCATTATCAATGTACACCTCGCATAGGTTCAAATCCCAGGTAAGTTTATTTTTATTTTACTAGTCTGCATTGTAGTTTGTGGCTCAATACCATATAATGCATGTCTTTTAACAACAGTAGTCAAGTCTTCCAATGTACTTGTTAGTGAAACCCAATAGATAGCTTTATTTTCTCTTTGTTTCCGCAAATTTTTAATGCATATCTGTTACAACTTTTGTAGTAAAGTATTCTAATTACTTGCTTATGACACCACATAGAATATATCATGTTTAGTACCTTGAACATTGTAGCTTATTTACTTAAATCTCTGATATATTTTATGAATTTTGTGTTCAGACTGGGTAGATCAGTTGGTAGAGTGTTGCTCTTGCGCTATCAATGTTCACCTCACATAGGTTCGAATCCCATGTAAGTTTATTTTTATTTTACTAGTCTGCATTGTAGTTTGTGGCTCAATACCATATAATGCATGTCTTTTAACAACAGTAGTCAAGTCTTCCAATGTACTTGTTAGTGAAACCCAATAGATAGCTTTATTTTCTCTTTGTTTCCTCAAATTTAGAATGCATATCTTTTACAACTTTTGTAGTTTAGTATTCTAATGACTTGCTTATGACACCACATAGAATATATCATGTTTAGTACCTTGGACGTTGTAGCTTTTTTACTTAAATCTCTGATATATTTTATGTCTTTTGTGTGCAGACGTGGTAGCTCAGTATGTAGAGTGTTGGTCTTGCACTATCAATGTAAATCTCACATAGGTTTAAATCCCATGCAAGTTTTTATTTTTATTTTACTAGTCTGCATTGTAGTTTGTGGCTCAATACCATGTAATGCATGTCTTTTAACAACAGTAGTCAAGTCTTCCAATGTACTTGTTAGTGAAACCCAATAGATAGCTTTATTTTCTTTTTTTTCCCTCAAATTTATAATGCATATCTTTTACAACTTTTGTAGTTTAGTATTCTAATGACTTGCTTATGACACCACATAGAATATATCATGTTTAGTACCTTGGACGTTGTAGCTTTTTTACTTAAATCTCTGATATATTTTATGTCTTTTGTGTGCAGACGTGGTAGCTCAGTATGTAGAGTGTTGGTCTTGCACTATCAATGTAAATCTCACATAGGTTTAAATCCCATGCAAGTTTTTTTTTTATTTTACTAGTCTGCATTGTAGTTTGTGGCTCAATACCATATAATGCATGTCTTTTAACAACAGTAGTCAAGTCTTCCAATGTACTTGTTAGTGAAACCCAATAGATAGCTTTATTTTCTCTTTGTTTCCGCAAATTTTTAATGCATATCTGTTACAACTTTTGTAGTAAAGTATTCTAATTACTTGCTTATGACACCACATAGAATATATCATGTTTAGTACCTTGAACATTGTAGCTTATTTACTTAAATCTCTGATATATTTTATGAATTTTGTGTTCAGACTGCGTAGATCAGTTGGTAGAGTTTTGCTCTTGCGCTATCAATGTACACCTCACATAGGTTCGAATCCCATGTAAGTTTATTTTTATTTTACTAGTCTGCATTGTAGTTTGTGGCTCAATACCATATAATGCATGTCTTTTAACAACAGTAGTCAAGTCTTCCAATGTACTTGTTAGTGAAACCCAATAGATAGCTTTATTTTCTCTTTGTTTCCTCAAATTTTGAAAGCATATCTTTTACAACTTTTGTAGTTTAGTATTCTAATGACTTGCTTATGACACCACATAGAATATATCATGTTTAGTACCTCAGACGTGTAGCTTTTTTACTTAAATCTCTGATATATTTTATGTCTTTTGTGTGCAGACGTGGTAGCTCAGTATGTAGAGTGTTGGTCTTGCACTATCAATGTAAATCTCACATAGGTTTAAATCCCATGCAAGTTTTTATTTTTATTTTACTAGTCTGCATTGGAGTTTGTGGCTCAATACCATATAATGCATGTCTTTTAACAACAGTAGTCAAGTCTTCCAATGTACTTGTTAGTGAAACCCAATAGATAGCTTTATTTTCTCTTTGTTTCCGCAAATTTTTAATGCATATCTGTTACAACTTTTGTAGTAAAGTATTCTAATTACTTGCTTATGACACCACATAGAATATATCATGTTTAGTACCTTGAACATTGTAGCTTATTTACTTAAATCTCTGATATATTTTATGAATTTTGTGTTCAGACTGCGTAGATCAGTTGGTAGAGTGTTGCTCTTGCGCTATCAATGTACACCTTACATAGGTTCGAATCCCATGTAAGTTTATTTTTATTTTACTAGTCTGCATTGTAGTTTGTGGCTCAATACCATATAATGCATGTCTTTTAACAACAGTAGTCAAGTCTTCCAATGTACTTGTTAGTGAAACCCAATAGATAGCTTTATTTTCTCTTTGTTTCCTCAAATTTTGAAAGCATATCTTTTACAACTTTTGTAGTTTAGTATTCTAATGACTTGCTTATGACACCACATAGAATATATCATGTTTAGTACCTCGGACGTTGTAGCTTTTTTACTTAAATCTCTGATATATTTTATGTCTTTTGTGTGCAGACGTGGTAGCTCAGTATGTAGAGTGTTGGTCTTGCACTATCAATGTAAATCTCACATAGGTTTAAATCCCATGCAAGTTTTTATTTTTATTTTACTAGTCTGCATTGTAGTTTGTGGCTCAATACCATGTAATGCATGTCTTTTAACAACAATAGTCAAGTCTTCCAATGTACTTGTTAGTGAAACCCAATAGATAGCTTTATTTTCTCTTTGTTTCCTCAAATTTAGAATGCATATCTTTTACAACTTTTGTAGTTTAGTATTCTAATGACTTGCTTATGACACCACATAGAATATATCATGTTTAGTACCTTGGACGTTGTAGCTTTTTTACTTAAATCTCTGATATATTTTATGTCTTTTGTGTGCAGACGTGGTAGCTCAGTATGTAGAGTGTTGGTCTTGCACTATCAATGTAAATCTCACATAGGTTTAAATCCCATGCAAGTTTTTATTTTTATTTTACTAGTCTGCATTGTAGTTTGTGGCTCAATACCATGTAATGCATGTCTTTTAACAACAGTAGTCAAGTCTTCCAATGTACTTGTTAGTGAAACCCAATAGATAGCTTTATTTTCTCTTTGTTTCCTCAAATTTAGAATGCATATCTTTTACAACTTTTGTAGTTTAGTATTCTAATGACTTGCTTATGACACCACATAGAATATATCATGTTTAGTGCCTTGGACGTTGTAGCTTTTTTACTTAAATCTCTGATAAATTTTATGTCTTTTGTGTGCAGACGTGGTAGCTCAGTATGTAGAGTGTTGGTCTTGCACTATCAATGTAAATCTCACATAGGTTTAAATCCCATGCAAGTTTTTATTTTTATTTTACTAGTCTGCATTGGAGTTTGTGGCTCAATACCATATAATGCATGTCTTTTAACAACAGTAGTCAAGTCTTCCAATGTACTTGTTAGTGAAACCCAATAGATAGCTTTATTTTCTCTTTGTTTCCACAAATTTTTAATGCATATCTGTTACAACTTTTGTAGTAAAGTATTCTAATTACTTGCTTATGACACCACATAGAATATATCATGTTTAGTACCTTGAACATTGTAGCTTATTTACTTAAATCTCTGATATATTTTATGAATTTTGTGTTCGGACTGCGTAGATCAGTTGGTAGAGTGTTGCTCTTGCGCTATCAATGTACACCTCACATAGGTTCGAATCCCATGTAAGTTTATTTTTATTTTACTAGTCTGCATTGTAGTTTGTGGCTCAATACCATATAATGCATGTCTTTTAACAACAGTAGTCAAGTCTTCCAATGTACTTGTTAGTGAAACCCAATAGATAGCTTTATTTTCTCTTTGTTTCCTCAAATTTTGAAAGCATATCTTTTACAACTTTTGTAGTTTAGTATTCTAATGACTTGCTTATGACACCACATAGAATATATCATGTTTAGTACCTCGGACGTTGTAGCTTTTTTACTTAAATCTCTGATATATTTTATGTCTTTTGTGTGCAGACGTGGTAGCTCAGTATGTAGAGTGTTGGTCTTGCACTATCAATGTAAATCTCACATAGGTTTAAATCCCATGCAAGTTTTTATTTTTATTTTACTAGTCTGCATTGTAGTTTGTGGCTCAATACCATGTAATGCATGTCTTTTAACAACAGTAGTCAAGTCTTCCAATGTACTTGTTAGTGAAACCCAATAGATAGCTTTATTTTCTCTTTGTTTCCTCAAATTTAGAATGCATATCTTTTACAACTTTTGTAGTTTAGTATTCTAATGACTTGCTTATGACACCACATAGAATATATCATGTTTAGTACCTTGGACGTTGTAGCTTTTTTACTTAAATCTCTGATATATTTTATGTCTTTTGTGTGCAGACGTGGTAGCTCAGTATGTAGAGTGTTGGTCTTGCACTATCAATGTAAATCTCACATAGGTTTAAATCCCATGCAAGTTTTTATTTTTATTTTACTAGTCTGCATTGTAGTTTGTGGCTCAATACCATGTAATGCATGTCTTTTAACAACAGTAGTCAAGTCTTCCAATGTACTTGTTAGTGAAACCCAATAGATAGCTTTATTTTCTCTATGTTTCCTCAAATTTAGAATGCATATCTTTTACAACTTTTGTAGTTTAGTATTCTAATGACTTGCTTATGACACCACATAGAATATATCATGTTTAGTACCTTGGACGTTGTAGCTTTTTTACTTAAATCTCTGATATATTTTATGTCTTTTGTGTGCAGACGTGGTAGCTCAGTATGTAGAGTGTTGGTCTTGCACTATCAATGTAAATCTCACATAGGTTTAAATCCCATGCAAGTTTTTATTTTTATTTTACTAGTCTGCATTGTAGTTTGTGGCTCAAAACCATGTAATGCATGTCTTTTAACAACAGTAGTCAAGTCTTCCAATGTACTTGTTAGTGAAACCCAATAGATAGCTTTATTTTCTCTTTGTTTCCTCAAATTTAGAATGCATATCTTTTACAACTTTTGTAGTTTAGTATTCTAATGACTTGCTTATGACACCACATAGAATATATCATGTTTAGTACCTTGGACGTTGTAGCTTTTTTACTTAAATCTCTGATATATTTTATGTCTTTTGTGTGCAGACGGGGTAGCTCAGTAGGTAGAGGGTTGTTCTTGCACTATCAATGTAAATCTCACATAGGTTTAAATCCCATGTAAGTTTTTTTTTATTTTAATAGTCTGCATTGTAGTTTGTGGCTCAATACCATGTAATGCATGTCTTTTAACAACAGTAGTCAAGTCTTCCAATGTACTTGTTAGTGAAACCCAATAGATAGCTTTATTTTCTCTTTATTTCCTCAAATTTTGAATGCATATCTTTTACAACTTTTGTAGTAAAGTATTCTAATGACTTGCTTATGACACCACATAGAATATATCATGTTTAGTACCTTGGACGTTGTAGCTTTTTTACTTAAATCTCTGATATATGTTATGTCTTTCGTGTGCAGACGGGGTAGCTCAGTAGGTAGAGTGTTGGTCTTGCACTATCAATGTAAATCTCACATAGGTTTAAATCCCATGTAAGTTTTTTTTTATTTTACTAGATTGCATTGTGGTTTGTGGCTCAATACCATGTAATACATGTCTTTTAACAACAGTAGTCAAGTCTTCCAATGTACTTGTTAGTGAAACCCAATAGATAGCTTTATTTTCTCTTTGTTTCCTCAAATTTTTAATGCATATCTGTTACAACTTTTGTAGTAAAGTATTCTAATTACTTGCTTATGACACCACATAGAATATATCATGTTTAGTACCTTGGACATTGTAGCTTATTTACTTAAATCTCTGATATATTTTAGAAACTTTGTGTTCAGACTGGGTATATCAGTTTATAGAGTGTTGGTCTTGCACTATCAATGTACTCCTCACATAGGTTCGAATCCCATATAAGTTTATTTTTATTTTACTAGTCTGCATTGTAGTTTGTGGCTCAATACCATGTAATGCATGTCTTTTAACAACAGTAGTCAAGTCTTCCAATGTACTTGTTAGTGAAACCCAATAGATAGCTTTATTTTCTCTTTGTTTCCTAAAATTTTGAAAGCATATCTTTTACAACTTTTGTAGTTTAGTATTCTAATGACTTGCTTATGACACCACCTAGAATATATCATGTTTAGTACCTTGGACGTTGTAGCTTTTTTACTTAAATCTCTGATATATTTTATGTCTTTTGTGTGCAGACGTGGTAGCTCAGTATGTAGAGTGTTGGTCTTGCACTATCAATGTAAATCTCACATAGGTTTAAATCCCATGCAAGTTTTTATTTTTATTTTACTAGTCTGCATTGTAGTTTGTGGCTCAATACCATGTAATGCATGTCTTTTAACAACAGTAGTCAAGTCTTCCAATGTACTTGTTAGTGAAACCCAATAGATAGCTTTATTTTCTCTTTGTTTCCTCAAATTTAGAATGCATATCTTTTACAACTTTTGTAGTTTAGTATTCTAATGACTTGCTTATGACACCACATAGAATATATCATGTTTAGTACCTTGGACGTTGTAGCTTTTTTACTTAAATCTCTGATATATTTTATGTCTTTCGTGTGCAGACGTGGTAGCTCAGTATGTAGAGTGTTGGTCTTGCACTATCAATGTAAATCTCACATAGGTTTAAATCCCATGCAAGTTTTTATTTTTATTTTACTAGTCTGCATTGTAGTTTGTGGCTCAATACCATGTAATGCATGTCTTTTAACAACAGTAGTCAAGTCTTCCAATGTACTTGTTAGTGAAACCCAATAAATAGCTTTATTTTCTTTTTTTCCCCTCAAATTTATAATGCATATCTTTTACAACTTTTGTAGTTTAGTATTCTAATGACTTGCTTATGACACCACATAGAATATATCATGTTTAGTACCTTGGACGTTGTAGCTTTTTTACTTAAATCTCTGATATATTTTATGTCTTTTGTGTGCAGACGTGGTAGCTCAGTATGTAGAGTGTTGGTCTTGCACTATCAATGTAAATCTCACATAGGTTTAAATCCCATGCAAGTTTTTTATTTTATTTTACTAGTCTGCATTGTAGTTTGTGGCTCAATACCATATAATGCATGTCTTTTAACAACAGTAGTCAAGTCTTCCAATGTACTTGTTAGTGAAACCCAATAGATAGCTTTATTTTCTCTTTGTTTACGCAAATTTTTAATGCATATCTGTTACAACTTTTGTAGTAAAGTATTCTAATTACTTGCTTATGACACCACATAGAATATATCATGTTTAATACCTTGAACATTGTAGCTTATTTACTTAAATCTCTGATATATTTTATGAATTTTGTGTTCAGACTGCGTAGATCAGTTGGTAGAGTGTTGCTCTTGCGCTATCAATTGTCACCTCACATAGGTTCGAATCCCATGTAAGTTTATTTTTATTTTACTAGTCTGCATTGTAGTTTGTGGCTCAATACCATATAATGCATGTCTTTTAACAACAGTAGTCAAGTCTTCCAATGTACTTGTTAGTGAAACCCAATAGATAGCTTTATTTTCTCTTTGTTTCCTCAAATTTTGAAAGCATATCTTTTACAACTTTTGTAGTTTAGTATTCTAATGACTTGCTTATGACACCACATAGAATATATCATGTTTAGTACCTCGGACGTTGTAGCTTTTTTACTTAAATCTCTGATATATTTTATGTCTTTTGTGTGCAGACGTGGTAGCTCAGTATGTAGAGTGTTGGTCTTGCACTATCAATGTAAATCTCACATAGGTTTAAATCCCATGCAAGTTTTTATTTTTATTTTACTAGTCTGCATTGTAGTTTGTGGCTCAATACCATGTAATGCATGTCTTTTAACAACAGTAGTCAAGTCTTCCAATGTACTTGTTAGTGAAACCCAATAGATAGCTTTATTTTCTCTTTGTTTCCTCAAATTTAGAATGCATATCTTTTACAACTTTTGTAGTTTAGTATTCTAATGACTTGCTTATGACACCACATAGAATATATCATGTTTAGTACCTTGGACATTGTAGCTTTTTTACTTAAATCTCTGATATATTTTATGTCTTTTGTGTGCAGACGTGGTAGCTCAGTATTTAGAGTGTTGGTCTTGCACTATCAATGTAAATCTCACATAGGTTTAAATCCCATGCAAGTTTTTATTTTTATTTTACTAGTCTGCATTGTAGTTTGTGGCTCAATACCATGTAATGCATGTCTTTTAACAACAGTAGTCAAGTCTTCCAATGTACTTGTTAGTGAAACCCAATAGATAGCTTTATTTTCTCTTTGTTTCCTCAAATTTAGAATGCATATCTTTTACAACTTTTGTAGTTTAGTATTCTAATGACTTGCTTATGACACCACATAGAATATATCATGTTTAGTACCTTGGACGTTGTAGCTTTTTTACTTAAATCTCTGATATATTTTATGTCTTTTGTGTGCAGACGGGGTAGCTCAGTAGGTAGAGGGTTGTTCTTGCACTATCAATGTAAATCTCACATAGGTTTAAATCCCATGTAAGTTTTTTTTTATTTTAATAGTCTGCATTGTAGTTTGTGGCTCAATACCATGTAATGCATGTCTTTTAACAACAGTAGTCAAGTCTTCCAATGTACTTGTTAGTGAAACCCAATAGATAGCTTTATTTTCTCTTTATTTCCTCAAATTTTGAATGCATATCTTTTACAACTTTTGTAGTAAAGTATTCTAATGACTTGGTTATGACACCACATAGAATATATCATGTTTAGTACCTTGGACGTTGTAGCTTTTTTACTTAAATCTCTGATATATGTTATGTCTTTCGTGTGCAGGCGGGGTAGCTCAGTAGGTAGAGTGTTGGTCTTGCACTATCAATGTAAATCTCACATAGGTTTAAATCCCATGTAAGTTTTTTTTTATTTTACTAGATTGCATTGTGGTTTGTGGCTCAATACCATGTAATACATGTCTTTTAACAACAGTAGTCAAGTCTTCCAATGTACTTGTTAGTGAAACCCAATAGATAGCTTTATTTTCTCTTTGTTTCCTCAAATTTTTAATGCATATCTGTTACAACTTTTGTAGTAAAGTATTCTAATTACTTGCTTATGACACCACATAGAATATATCATGTTTAGTACCTTGGACATTGTAGCTTATTTACTTAAATCTCTGATATATTTTAGAAACTTTGTGTTCAGACTGGGTATATCAGTTTATAGAGTGTTTGTCTTGCACTATCAATGTACTCCTCACATAGGTTCGAATCCCATGTAAGTTTAATTTTATTTTACTAGTCTGCATTGTAGTTTGTGGCTCAATACCATGTAATGCATGTCTTTTAACAACAGTAGTCAAGTCTTCCAATGTACTTGTTAGTGAAACCCAATAGATAGCTTTATTTTCTCTTTGTTTCCTCAAATTTAGAATGCATATCTTTTACAACTTTTGTAGTTTAGTATTCTAATGACTTGCTTATGACACCACATAGAATATATCATGTTTAGTACCTTGGACGTTGTAGCTTTTTTACTTAAATCTCTGATATATTTTATGTCTTTTGTGTGCAGACGGAGTAGCTCAGTAGGTAGAGTGTTGGTCTTGCACTATCAATGTAAATCTCACATAGGTTTAAATCCCATGTAAGTTTTTTTTATTTTACTAGATTGCATTGTGGTTTGTGGCTCAATACCATGTAATACATGTCTTTTAACAACAGTAGTCAAGTCTTCCAATGTACTTGTTAGTGAAACCCAATAGATAGCTTTATTTTCTCTTTATTTCCTCAAATTTTGAATGCATATCTTTTACAACTTTTGTAGTAAAGTATTCTAATGACTTGCTTATGACACCACATAGAATATATCATGTTTAGTACCTTGGACGTTGTAGCTTTTTTACTTAAATCTCTGATATATGTTATGGCTTTCGTGTGCAGACGGGGTAGCTCAGTAGGTAGAGTGTTGGTCTTGCACTATCAATGTAAATCTCACATAGGTTTAAATCCCATGTAAAAAATTTTTTATTTTACTAGATTGCATTGTGGTTTGTGGCTCAATACCATGTAATACATGTCTTTTAACAACAGTAGTCAAGTCTTCCAATGTACTTGTTAGTGAAACCCAATAGATAGCTTTATTTTCTCTTTGTTTCCTCAAATTTTTAATGCATATCTGTTACAACTTTTGTAGTAAAGTATTCTAATTACTTGCTTATGACACCACATAGAATATATCATGTTTAGTACCTTGGACATTGTAGCTTATTTACTTAAATCTCTGATATATTTTAGAAACTTTGTGTTCAGACTGGGTATATCAGTTTATAGAGTGTTGGTCTTGCACTATCAATGTACTCCTCACATAGGTTCGAATCCCATGTAAGTTTATTTTTATTTTACTAGTCTGCATTGTAGTCTGTGGCTCAATACCATGTAATGCATGTCTTTTAACAACAGTAGTCAAGTCTTCCAATGTACTTGTTAGTGAAACCCAATAGATAGCTTTATTTTCTCTTTGTTTCCTCAAATTTAGAATGCATATCTTTTACAACTTTTGTAGTTTAGTATTCTAATGACTTGCTTATGACACCACATAGAATATATCATGTTTAGTACCTTGGACGTTGTAGCTTTTTTACTTAAATCTCTGATATATTTTATGTCTTTTGTGTGCAGACGGAGTAGCTCAGTAGGTAGAGTGTTGGTCTTGCACTATCAATGTAAATCTCACATAGGTTTAAATCCCATGTAAGTTTTTTTTATTTTACTAGATTGCATTGTGGTTTGTGGCTCAATACCATGTAATACATGTCTTTTAACAACAGTAGTCAAGTCTTCCAATGTACTTGTTAGTGAAACCCAATAGATAGCTTTATTTTCTCTTTGTTTCCTCAAATTTAGAATGCATATCTTTTACAACTTTTGTAGTTTAGTATTCTAATGACTTGCTTATGACACCACATAGAATATATCATGTTTAGTACCTTGGACGTTGTAGCTTTTTTACTTAAATCTCTGATATATTTTATGTCTTTTGTGTGCAGACGTGGTAGCTCAGTATGTGGAGTGTTGGTCTTGCACTATCAATGTAAATCTCACATAGGTTTAAATCCCATGCAAGTTTTTATTTTTATTTTACTAGTCTGCATTGTAGTTTGTGGCTCAATACCATGTAATGCATGTCTTTTAACAACAGTAGTCAAGTCTTCCAATGTACTTGTTAGTGAAACCCAATAGATAGCTTTATTTTCTTTTTTTCCCCTCAAATTTAAAATGCATATCTTTTACAACTTTTGTAGTTTAGTATTCTAATGACTTGCTTATGACACCACATAGAATATATCATGTTTAGTACCTTGGACGTTGTAGCTTTTTTACTTAAATCTCTGATATATTTTATGTCTTTTGTGTGCAGACGTGGTAGCTCAGTATGTAGAGTGTTGGTCTTGCACTATCAATGTAAATCTCACATAGGTTTAAATCCCATGCAAGTTTTTATTTTTTATTTTACTAGTCTGCATTGTAGTTTGTGGCTCAATACCATATAATGCATGTCTTTTAACAACAGTAGTCAAGTCTTCCAATGTACTTGTTAGTGAAACCCAATAGATAGCTTTATTTTCTCTTTGTTTACGCAAATTTTTAATGCATATCTGTTACAACTTTTGTAGTAAAGTATTCTAATTACTTGCTTATGACACCACATAGAATATATCATGTTTAGTACCTTGAACATTGTAGCTTATTTACTTAAATCTCTGATATATTTTATGAATTTTGTGTTCAGACTGCGTAGATCAGTTGGTAGAGTGTTGCTCTTGCGCTATCAATGTACACCTCACATAGGTTCGAATCCCATGTAAGTTATTTTTATTTTACTAGTCTGCATTGTAGTTTGTGGCTCAATACCATATAATGCATGTCTTTTAACAACAGTAGTCAAGTCTTCCAATGTACTTGTTAGTGAAACCCAATAGATAGCTTTATTTTCTCTTTGTTTCCTCAAATTTTGAAAGCATATCTTTTACAACTTTTGTAGTTTAGTATTCTAATTACTTGCTTATGACACCACATAGAATATATCATGTTTAGTACCTTGGACGTTGTAGCTTTTTTACTTAAATCTCTGATATATTTTATGTCTTTTGTGTGCAGATGTGGTAGCTCAGTATGTAGAGTGTTGGTCTTGCACTATCAATGTAAATCTCACATAGGTTTAAATCCAATGCAAGTTTTTATTTTTATTTTACTAGTCTGCATTGTAGTTTGTGGCTCAATACCATGTAATGCATGTCTTTTAACAACAGTAGTCAAGTCTTCCAATGTACTTGTTAGTGAAACCCAATAGATAGCTTTATTTTCTCTTTGTTTCTTCAAAATTAGAATGCATATCTTTTACAACTTTTGTAGTTTAGTATTCTAATGACTTGCTTATGACATTACATAGAATATATCATGTTTAGTACCTTGGACGTTGTAGCTTTTTTACTTAAATCTCTGATATATTTTATGTCTTTTGTGTGCAGACGTGGTAGCTCAGTATGTTTAGTGTTGGTCTTGCACTATCAATGTAAATCTCACATAGGTTTAAATCCCATGCAAGTTTTTATTTTTATTTTACTAGTCTGCATTGTAGTTTGTGGCTCAATACCATGTAATGCATGTCTTTTAACAACAGTAGTCAAGTCTTCCAATGTACTTGTTAGTGAAACCCAATAGATAGCTTTATTTTCTCTTTGTTTCCTCAAATTTAGAATGCATATCTTTTACAACTTTTGTAGTTTAGTATTCTAATGACTTGCTTATGACACCACATAGAATATATCATGTTTAGTACCTTGGACGTTGTAGCTTTTTTACTTAAATCTCTGATATATTTTATGTCTTTTGTGTGCAGACGTGGTAGCTCAGTATGTAGAGTGTTGGTCTTGCACTATCAATGTAAATCTCACATAGGTTTAAATCCCATGCAAGTTTTTATTTTTATTTTACTAGTCTGCATTGTAGTTTGTGGCTCAATACCATGTAATGCATGTCTTTTAACAACAGTAGTCAAGTCTTCCAATGTACTTGTTAGTGAAACCCAATAGATAGCTTTATTTTCTCTTTGTTTCCTCAAATTTAGAATGCATATCTTTTACAACTTTTGTAGTTTAGTATTCTAATGACTTGCTTATGACACCACATAGAATATATCATGTTTAGTACCTTGGACGTTGTAGCTTTTTTACTTAAATCTCTGATATATTTTATGTCTTTTGTGTGCAGACGGGGTAGCTCAGTAGGTAAAGGGTTGTTCTTGCACTATCAATGTAAATCTCACATAGGTTTAAATCCCATGTAAGTTTTTATTTTATTTTAATAGTCTGCATTGTAGTTTGTGGCTCAATACCATGTAATGCATGTCTTTTAACAACAGTAGTCAAGTCTTCCAATGTACTTGTTAGTGAAACCCAATAGATAGCTTTATTTTCTCTTTATTTCCTCAAATTTTGAATGCATATCTTTTACAACTTTTGTAGTTTAGTATTCTAATGACTTGCTTATGACACCACATAGAATATATCATGTTTAGTACCTTGGACGTTGTAGCTTTTTTACTTAAATCTCTGATATATGTTATGTCTTTCGTGTGCAGACGGGGTAGCTCAGTAGGTAGAGTGTTGGTCTTGCACTATCAATGTAAATCTCACATAGGTTTAAATCCCATGTAAGTTTTTTTTTATTTTACTAGATTGCATTGTGGTTTGTGGCTCAATACCATGTAATACATGTCTTTTAACAACAGTAGTCAAGTCTTCCAATGTACTTGTTAGTGAAACCCAATAGATAGCTTTATTTTCTCTTTGTTTCCTCAAATTTTTAATGCATATCTGTTACAACTTTTGTAGTAAAGTATTCTAATTACTTGCTTATGACACCACATAGAATATATCATGTTTAGTACCTTGGACATTGTAGCTTATTTACTTAAATCTCTGATATATTTTAGAAACTTTGTGTTCAGACTGGGTATATCAGTTTATAGAGTGTTGGTCTTGCACTATCAATGTACTCCTCACATAGGTTCGAATCCCATGTAAGTTTATTTTTTATTTTACTAGTCTGCATTGTAGTTTGTGGCTCAATACCATGTAATGCATGTCTTTTAACAACAGTAGTCAAGTCTTCCAATGTACTTGTTAGTGAAACCCAATAGATAGCTTTATTTTCTCTTTGTTTCCTCAAATTTAGAATGCATATCTTTTACAACTTTTGTAGTTTAGTATTCTAATGACTTGCTTATGACACCACATAGAATATATCATGTTTAGTACTTTGGACGTTGTAGCTTTTTTACTTAAATCTCTGATATATTTTATGTCTTTTGTGTGCATACGGAGTATCTCAGTAGGTAGAGTGTTGGTCTTGCACTATCAATGTAAATCTCACATAGGTTTAAATCCCATGTAAGTTTTTTTTATTTTACTAGATTGCATTGTGGTTTGTGGCTCAATACCATGTAATACATGTCTTTTAACAACAGTAGTCAAGTCTTCCAATGTACTTGTTAGTGAAACCCAATAGATAGCTTTATTTTCTCTTTGTTTCCTCAAATTTTTAATGCATATCTGTTACAACTTTTGTAGTAAAGTATTCTAATTACTTGCTTATGACACCACATAGAATATATCATGTTTGGTACCTTGGACATTGTAGCTTATTTACTTAAATCTCTGATATATTTTATGAATCTTGTGTTTAGACTGGGTATATCAGTTGGTAGAGTGTTGGTCTTGCATTATTAATGTACACCTCGCATAGGTTCGAATCCCATGTAAGTTTATTTTTATTTTTTTAGTCTGCATTGTAGTTTGTGGCTCAATACCATATAATGCATGTCTTTGAACAACAGTAGTCAAGTCTTCCAATGTACTTGTTAGTGAAACCCAATAGATAGCTTTATTTTCTCTTTGTTTCCTCAAATTTTGAATGCATATCTTTTACAACTTTTGTAGTAAAGTATTCTAATGACTTGCTTATGACACCACATAGAATATATCATGTTTAGTACCTTGGACGTTGTAGCTTTTTTACTTAAATCTCTGATATATTTTATGGCTTTTGTGTGCAGACGGGGTAGCTCAGTAGGTAGAGTGTTGGTCGTGCGCTATCAATGTAAATCTCACATAGGTTTAAATCCCATGCAAGCTTTTATTTTTATTTTACTAGTCTGCATTGTAGTTTGTGGCTCAATACCATGTAATGCATGTCTTTTAACAACAGTAGTCAAGTCTTCCAATGTACTTGTTAGTGAAACCCAATAGATAGCTTTATTTTCTCTTTGTTTCCTCAAATTTAGAATGCATATCTTTTACAACTTTTGTAGTTTATTATTCTAATGACTTGCTTATGACACCACATAGAATATACCATGTTTAGTACCTTGGACGTTGTAGCTTTTTTACTTAAATCTCTGATATATTTTATGGCTTTTGTGTGCAGACGGGGTAGCTCAGTAGGTAGAGTGTTGGTCGTGCGCTGTCAATGTAAATCTCACATAGGTTTAAATCCCATGTAAGTTTTTTTTTAATTTTACTAGATTGCATTGTGGTTTGTGGCTCAATACCATGTAATACATGTCTTTTAAATACAGTAGTCAAGTCTTCCAATGTACTTGTTAGTGAAACCCAATAGATAGCTTTATTTTCTCTTTGTTTCCTCAAATTTTTAATGCATATCTGTTACAACTTTTGTAGTAAAGTATTCTAATTACTTGCTTATGACACCACATAGAATATATCATGTTTAGTATCTTGGACATTGTAGCTTCTTTACTTAAATCTCTGATATATTTTCTGAATTTTGTGTTCAGACTGGGTATATAAGTTGGTAGAGTGTTGGTCTTGTACTATCAATGTACACCTCACATAGGTTCGAATCCCAAGTAAGTTTATTTTTATTTTACTAGTCTGCATTGTAGTTTGTGGCTCAATACCATATAATGCATGTCTTTTAACAACAGTAGTCAAGTCTTCCAATGTACTTGTTAGTGAAACCCAATAGATAGCTTTATTTTCTCTTTGTTTCCTCAAATTTTGAATGCATATCTGTTACAACTTTTGTAGTAAAGTATTCTAATTACTTGCTTATGACACCGCATAGAATATATTGTGTTTAGTACCTTGGACATTGTAGCTTATTTGCTTAAATCTCTGATATATTTTAGGAATTTTGTGTTCAGACTGGGTATATCAGTTGGTAGAGTGTTGGTCTTGCATTATCAATGTACACCTCACATAGGTTCGAATCCCATGTAAGTTTATTTTTATTTTACTAGTCTGCATTGTAGTTTGTGGCTCAATACCATGTAATGCATGTCTTTTAACAACAGTAGTCAAGTCTTCCAATGTACTTGTTAGTGAAACTCAATAGATAGCTTTATTTTCTCTTTATTTCCTCAACTTTTGAATGCATATCTTTTACAACTTTTGTAGTAAAGTATTCTAATGACTTGCTTATGACAACACATATAATATATCATGTTTAGTACCTTGGACGTTGTAGCTTTTTACTTAAATCTCTGCTATATGTTATGTTTTTCGTGTGCAGATGGGTTAGCTCAGTAGGTAGAGTGTTGGTCTTGCACTATCAATGTAAATCTCACATAGGTTTAAATCCCATGTAAGTTTATTTTTATTTTACTAGTCTGCATTGTAGTTTGTGGCTCAATACCATGTAATGCATGTCTTTTAACAACAGTAGTCAAGTCTTCCAATTTACTTGTTAGTGAAATCCAGTAGATAGCTTTATTCTCTCTTTGTTTCCTCAAATTTTGAATGCATATCTTTTACAACTTTTGTAGTTTAGTATTCTAATGACTTGCTTATGACACCACATAGAATATATAATGTTTAGTACCTTGGACGTTGTAGCTTTTTTACTTAAATCTCTGATATATTTTATGTCTTTTGTGTGCAGACGGGCTAGCTCAGTAGGTAGAATGTTGGTCTTGCACTATCAATGTAAATCTCACATAGGTTTAAATCCCATGTAAGTTTTTTTTTATTTTACTAGATTGCATTGTGGTTTGTGGCTCAATACCATGTAATACATGTCTTTTAACAACAGTAGTCAAGTCTTCCAATGTACTTGTTAGTGAAACCCAATAGATAGCTTTATTTTCTCTTTGTTGCCTCAAATTTTTAATGCATATCTGTTACAACTTTTGTAGTAAAGTATTCTAATTACTTGCTTATGACACCACATAGAATATATCATGTTTAGTACCTTGAACATTGTAGCTTATTTACTTAAATCTCTAATATATTTTACGAATTTTGAGTTCAGACTGGGTAGATCAGTTGGTAGAGTGTTGGTCTTGCGCTATCAATGTACACCTCACATAGGTTCGAATCCCATGTAAGTTTTATTTTATTTTACTAGTCTGCATTGTAGTTTGTGGCTCAATACCATGTAATGCATGTCTTTTAACAACAGTAGTCAAGTCTTCCAATGTACTTGTTAGTGAAACCCAATAGATAGCTTTATTTTCTCTTTGTTTCCTCAAATTTTGAATGCATATCTTTTACAACTTTTGTAGTTTAGTATTCTAATGACTTGCTTATGACACCACATAGAATATATCATGTTTAGTACCTTGGACGTTGTAGCTTATTTACTTAAATCTCTGATATATTTTAGAAACTTTGTGTTCAGACTGGGTATATCAGTTTATAGAGTGTTGGTCTTGCACTATCAATGTACACCTCACATAGGTTCGAATCCCATGTAAGTTTATTTTTTTTTACTAGTCTGCATTGTAGTTTGTGGCTCAATACCATGTAATGCATGTCTTTTAACAACAGTAGTCAAGTCTTCCAATGTACTTGTTAGTGAAACCCAATAGATAGCTTTATTTTCTCTTTGTTTCCTCAAATTTTGAATGCATATCTTTTACAACTTTTGTAGTTTAGTATTCTAATGACTTGCTTATGACACCACATAGAATATATCATGTTTAGTACCTTGGACGTTGTAGCTTTTTTACTTAAATCTCTGATATATTTTATGTCTTTTGTGTGCAGACGGGGTAGCTCAGTAGGTAGAGTGTTGGTCGTGCACTATCAATGTAAATCTCACATAGGTTTAAATACCATGTAAGTTTTTATTTTATTTTACTAGATTGCATTGTGGTTTGTTGCTCAATACCATGTAATACATGTCTTTTAACAACAGTAGTCAAGTCTTCCAATGTACTTGTTAGTGAAACCCAATAGATAGCTTTATTTTCTCTTTGTTTCCTCAACTTTTTAATGCATATCTGTTACAACTTTTGTAGTAAAGTATTCTAATTACTTGCTTATGACACCACATAGAATATATCATGTTTAGTACCTTTGACATTGTAGCTTATTTGCTTAAATCTCTGATATATTTTAGGAATTTTGTGTTCAGACTGGGTATATCAGTTGGTAGAGTGTTGGTCTTGCACTATCAATGTACACCTCACATAGGTTCGTATCCAATGTAAGTTTATTTTTATTTTACTAGTCTGCATTGTAGTTTGTGGCTCAATACCATATAATGCATGTCTTTTAACAACAGTAGTCAAGTCTTCCAATGTACTTGTTAGTGAAACCAAATAGATAGCTTTATTTTCTCTTTGTTTCCTCAAATTTTGAATGCATATATTTTACAACTTTTGTAGTTTAGTATTCTAATGACTTGCTTATGACACCACATATAATATATCATGTTTAGTACCTTGGACGTTGTAGCTTTTTTACTTAAATCTCTGATATATTTTATGTCTTTTGTGTGCAGATGGGGTAGCTCAGTAGGTAGAGTGTTGTTCTTGCACTATCAATGTACACCTCACATAGGTTCGAATCCCATGTAAGTTTATTTTTATTTTACTAGTCTGCATTGTAGTTTGTGGCTCAATACCATGTAATGCATGTCTTTTAACAACAGTAGTCAAGTCTTCCAATGTACTTGTTAGTGAAACCCAATAGATAGCTTTATTCTCTCTTTGTTTCCTCAAATTTTGAATGCATATCTTTTACAACTTTTGTAGTTTAGTATTCTAATGACTTGCTTATGACACCACATAGAATATATCATGTTTAGTACCTTGTACGTTGTAGCTTTTTTACTTAAATCTCTGATATATTTTAGGTCTTTTGTGTGCAGACGGGCTAGCTCAGTAGGTAGAGTGTTGGTCTTGCACTATCAACGTAAATCTCACATAGGTTTAAATCCCATGTAAGTTTTTTTTTTTATTTTACTAGATTGCATTGTGGTTTGTGGCTCAATACCATGTAATACATGTATTTTAACAACAGTAGTCAAGTCTTCCAATGTACTTGTTAGTGAAACCCAATAGATAGCTTTATTTTCTCTTTGTTGCCTCAAATTTTTAATGCATATCTGTTACAACTTTTGTAGTAAAGTATTCTAATTACTTGCTTATGACACCACATAGAATATATCATGTTTAGTACCTTGAACATTGTAGCTTATTTACTTAAATCTCTGATATATTTTACGAATTTTGAGTTCAGACTGGGTAGATCAGTTGGTAGAGTGTTGGTCTTGCGCTATCAATGTACACCTCACATAGGTTCGAATCCCATGTAAGTTTTATTTTATTTTACTAGTCTGCATTGTAGTTTGTGGCTCAATACCATGTAATGCATGTCTTTTAACAACAGTAGTCAAGTCTTCCAATGTACTTGTTAGTGAAACCCAATAGATAGCTTTATTTTCTCTTTGTTTCCTCAAATTTTGAATGCATATCTTTTACAACTTTTGTAGTTTAGTATTCTAATGACTTGCTTATGACACCACATAGAATATATCATGTTTAGTACCTTGGACGTTGTAGCTTATTTACTTAAATCTCTGATATATTTTAGAAACTTTGTGTTCAGACTGGGTATATCAGTTTATAGAGTGTTGGTCTTGCACTATCAATGTACACCTCACATAGGTTCGAATCCCATGTAAGTTTATTTTTTCTTACTAGTCTGCATTGTAGTTTGTGGCTCAATACCATGTAATGCATGTCTTTTAACAACAGTAGTCAAGTCTTCCAATGTACTTGTTAGTGAAACCCAATAGATAGCTTTATTTTCTCTTTGTTTCCTCAAATTTTGAATGCATATCTTTTACAACTTTTGTAGTTTAGTATTCTAATGACTTGCTTATGACACCACATAGAATATATCATGTTTAGTACCTTGGACGTTGTAGCTTTTTTACTTAAATCTCTGATATATTTTATGTCTTTTGTGTGCAGACGGAGTAGCTCAGTAGGTAGAGTGTTGGTCTTGCACTATCAACGTAAATCTCACATAGATTTAAATCCCATGTAAGTTTTTTTATTTTACTAGATTGCTTTGTGGTTTGTGGCTCAATACCATGTAATACATGTCTTTTAACAACAGTAGTCAAGTCTTCCAATGTACTTGTTTGTGAAACCCAATAGATAGCTTTATATTCTCTTTGTTTCCTCACATTTTTAATGCATATCTGTTACAACTTTTGTAATAAAGTATTCTAATGACTTGCTTATGACACCACATAGAATATATCATGTTTAGTACCTTGGACATTGTAGCTTATTTACTTAAATCTCTGATATATTTTATGAATTTTGTGTTCAGACTGGGTATATCAGTTGGTAGAGTGTTTGTCTTGCATTATCAATGTACACCTCACATAGGTTCGAATCCCATGTAAGTTTATTTTTATTTTACTAGTCTGCATTGTAGTTTGTGTCTCAATACCATATAATGCATGTCTTTTAACAACAGTAGTCAAGTCTTCCAATGTACTTGTTAGTGAAACCCAATAGATAGCTTTATTTTCTCTTTGTTTCCTCAAATTTTGAATGCATATCTTTTACAACTTTTGTAGTAAAGTATTCTAATGACTTGCTTATGACACCACATAGAATATATCATGTTTAGTACCTTGGACGTTGTAGCTTTTTTACTTAAATCTCTGATATATTTTATGTCTTTTGTGTGCAGACGGGGTAGCTCAGTAGGTAGAGTGTTGGTCGTGCACTATCAATGTAAATCTCACATAATTTTAAATCCCATGTAAGTTTTTATTTTATTTTACTAGATTGCATTGTGGTTTGTTGCTCAATACCATGTAATACATGTCTTTTAACAACAGTAGTCAAGTCTTCCAATGTACTTGTTAGTGAAACCCAATAGATAGCTTTATTTTCTCTTTGTTTCCTCAAATTTTGAATGCATATATTTTACAACTTTTGTAGTTTAGTATTCTAATGACTTGCTTATGACACCACATATAATATATCATGTTTAGTACCTTGGACGTTGTAGCTTTTTTACTTAAATCTCTGATATATTTTATGTCTTTTGTGTGCAGATGGGGTAGCTCAGTAGGTAGAGTGTTGTTCTTGCACTATCAATGTACACCTCACATAGGTTCGAATCCCATGTAAGTTTATTTTTATTTTACTAGTCTGCATTGTAGTTTGTGGCTCAATACCATGTAATGCATGTCTTTTAACAACAGTAGTCAAGTCTTCCAATGTACTTGTTAGTGAAACCCAATAGATAGCTTTATTCTCTCTTTGTTTCCTCAAATTTTGAATGCATATCTTTTACAACTTTTGTAGTTTAGTATTCTAATGACTTGCTTATGACACCACATAGAATATATCATGTTTAGTACCTTGTACGTTGTAGCTTTTTTACTTAAATCTCTGATATATTTTATGTCTTTTGTGTGCAGACGGGCTAGCTCAGTAGGTAGAGTGTTGATCTTGCACTATCAACGTAAATCTCACATAGGTTTAAATCCCATGTAAGTTTTTTTTTATTTTACTAGATTGCATTGTGGTTTGTGGCTCAATACCATGTAATGCATGTCTTTTAACAACAGTAGTCAAGTTTTCCAATGTACTTGTTAGTGAAACCCAATAGATAGCTTTATTTTCTCTTTGTTTCCTCAAATTTTTAATGCATATCTGTTACAACTTTTGTAGTAAAGTATTCTAATTACTTGCTTATGACACCACATAAAATATATCATGTTTAGTACCTTGGACATTGTAGCTTATTTACTTAAATCTCTGATATATTTTATGAATTTTGTGTTCAGACTGGGTATATCAGTTGGTAGAGTGTTGGTCTTGCACTATCAATGTACACCTCACATAGGTTCAAATCCCATGTAAGGTTATTTTTATTTTACTAGTCTGCATTGTAGTTTGTGGCTCAATACCATGTAATGCATGTCTTTTAACAACAGTAGTCAAGTCTTCCAATGTACTTGTTAGTGAAACCCAATAGATAGCTTTATTCTCTCTTTGTTTCCTCAAATTTTGAATGCATATCTTTTACAACTTTTGTAGTTTAGTATTCTAATGACTTGCTTATGACACCACATAGAATATATCATGTTTAGTACCTTGGACGTTGTAGCTTTTTTACTTAAATCTCTGATATATTTTATGTCTTTTGTGTGCAGACGGGGTAGCTCAGTAGGTAGAGTCTTGGTCTTGCACTATCAATGTACTCCTCACATAGGTTTAAATCCCATGTAAGTTTTTTTTTTATTTTACTAGATTGCATTGTGGTTTGTGGCTCAATACCATGTAATACATGTCTTTTAACAACAGTAGTCAAGTCTTCCAATGTACTTGTTAGTGAAACCCAATAGATAGCTTTATTTTCTCTTTGTTTCCTCAAATTTTTAATGCATATCTGTTACAACTTTTGTAGTAAAGTATTCTAATTACTTGCTTATGACACCACATAGAATATATCATGTACCTTGAACATTGTAGCTTATTTACTTAAATCTCTGATATATTTTATGAATTTTGTGTTCAGACTGGGTAGATCAGTTGGTAGAGTGTTGGTCTTCCGCTATCAATGTACACCTCACATAGGTTCGAATCCCATGTAAGTTTATTTTTATTTTACTAGTCTGCATTGTAGTTTGTGGCTCAATACCATATAATGCATGTCTTTTAACAACAGTAGTCAAGTCTTCCAATGTACTTGTTAGTGAAACCCAATAGATAGCTTTATTTTCTCTTTGTTTCCTCAAATTTTTAATGCATATCTGTTACAACTTTTGTAGTAAAGTATTCTAATTACTTGCTTATGACACCACATAGAATATATCATGTTTAGTACCTTGAACATTGTAGCTTATTTACTTAAATCTCTGATATATTTTATGAATTTTGTGTTCAGACTGGGTAGATCAGTTGGTAGAGTGTTGGTCTTGCGCTATCAATGTACACCTCACATAGGTTCGAATCCCATGTAAGTTTATTTTTATTTTACTAGTCTGCATTGTAGTTTGTGGCTCAATACCATATAATGCATGTCTTTTAACAACAGTAGTCAAGTCTTCCAATGTACTTGTTAGTGAAACCCAATAGATAGCTTTATTTTCTCTTTGTTTCCTCAAATTTTGAAAGCATATCTTTTACAACTTTTGTAGTTAAGTATTCTAATGACTTGCTTATGACACCACATAGAATATATCATGTTTAGTACCTTGGACGTTGTAACTTTTTTACTTAAATCTCTGATATATTTTGAGCCTTTTGTGTGCAGACGTGGTAGCTCAGTAGGTAGAGTGTTGGTCTTGCACTATCAATGTAAATCTCACATAGGTTTAAATCCCATGTAAGTTTTTATTTTACTAGTCTGCATTGTAGTTTGTGGCTCAATACCATGTAATGCATGTCTTTTAACAACAGTAGTCAAGTCTTCCAATGTACTTGTTAGTGAAACCCAATAGATAGCTTTATTTTCTCTTTGTTTCCTCAAATTTTTAATGCATATCTGTTACAACTTTTGTAGTAAAGTATTCTAATTACTTGCTTATGACACCACATAGAATATATCATGTTTGGTACCTTGGACATTGTAGCTTATTTACTTAAATCTCTGATATATTTTATGAATTTTGTGTTCAGACTGGGTATATCAGTTGGTAGAGTGTTGGTCTTGCATTATTAATGTACACCTCGCATAGGTTCGAATCCCATGTAAGTTTATTTTTATTTTTTTAGTCTGCATTGTAGTTTGTGGCTCAATACCATATAATGCATGTCTTTTAACAACAATAGTCAATTCTTCCAATTTACTTGTTAGTGAAACCCAATAGATAGCTTTATTTTCTCTTTGTTTCCTCAAATTTTGAATGCATATCTTTTACAACTTTTGTAGTAAAGTATTCTAATGACTTGCTTATGACACCACATAGAATATATCATGTTTAGTACCTTGGACGTTGTAGCTTTTTTACTTAAATCTCTGATATATTTTATGGCTTTTGTGTGCAGACGGGGTAGCTCAGTAGGTAGAGCGTTGGTCGTGCGCTATCAATGTAAATCTCACATAGGTTTAAATCCCATGCAAGCTTTTATTTTTATTTTACTAGTCTGCATTGTAGTTTGTGGCTCAATACCATGTAATGCATGTCTTTTAACAACAGTAGTCAAGTCTTCCAATGTACTTGTTAGTGAAACCCAATAGATAGCTTTATTTTCTCTTTGTTTCCTCAAATTTAGAATGCATATCTTTTACAACTTTGGTAGTTTATTATTCTAATGACTTGCTTATGACACCACATAGAATATACCATGTTTAGTACCTTGGACGTTGTAGCTTTTTTACTTAAATCTCTGATATATTTTATGGCTTTTGTGTGCAGACGGGGTAGCTCAGTAGGTAGAGTGTTGGTCGTGCGCTGTCAATGTAAATCTCACATAGGTTTAAATCCCATGTAAGTTTTTTATTTTACTAGATTGCATTGTGGTTTGTGGCTCAATACCATGTAATACATGTCTTTTAAATACAGTAGTCAAGTCTTCCAATGTACTTGTTAGTGAAACCCAATAGATAGCTTTATTTTCTCTTTGTTTCCTCAAATTTTTAATGCATATCTGTTACAACTTTTGTAGTAAAGTATTCTAATTACTTGCTTATGACACCACATAGAATAGATCATGTTTAGTATCTTGGACATTGTAGCTTATTTACTTAAATCTCTGATATATTTTCTGAATTTTGTGTTCAGACTGGGTATATAAGTTGGTAGAGTGTTGGTCTTGCACTATCAATGTACACCTCACATAGGTTCGAATCCCATGTAAGTTTATTTTTATTTTACTAGTCTGCATTGTAGTTTGTGGCTCAATACCATGTAATGCATGTCTTTTAACAACAGTAGTCAAGTCTTCCAATGTACTTGTTAGTGAAACCCAATAGATAGCTTTATTTTCTCTTTGTTTCCTCAAATTTTTAATGCATATCTGTTACAACTTTTGTAGTAAAGTATTCTAATTACTTGCTTATGACACCACATAGAATATATTGTGTTTAGTACCTTGGACATTGTAGCTTATTTGCTTAAATCTCTGATATATTTTAGGAATTTTGTGTTCAGACTGGGTATATCAGTTGGTAGAGTGTTGGTCTTGCATTATCAATGTACACCTCACATAGGTTCGAATCCCATGTAAGTTAATTTTTATTTTACTAGTCTGCATTGTAGTTTGTGGCTCAATACCATGTAATGCATGTCTTTTAACAACAGTAGTCAAGTCTTCCAATGTACTTGTTAGTGAAACTCAATAGATAGCTTTATTTTCTCTTTATTTCCTCAACTTTTGAATGCATATCTTTTACAACTTTTGTAGTAAAGTATTCTAATGACTTGCTTATGACACCACATATAATATATCATGTTTAGTACCTTGGACGTTGTAGCTTTTTACTTAAATCTCTGCTATATGTTATGTCTTTCGTGTGCAGATGGGTTAGCTCAGTAGGTAGAGTGTTGGTCTTGCACTATCAATGTAAATCTCACATAGGTTTAAATCCCATGTAAGTTTATTTTTATTTTACTAGTCTGCATTGTAGTTTGTGGCTCAATACCATGTAATGCATGTATTTTAACAACAGTAGTCAAGTCTTCCAATTTACTTGTTAGTGAAATCCAGTAGATAGCTTTATTCTCTCTTTGTTTCCTCAAATTTTGAATGCATATCTTTTACAACTTTTGTAGTTTAGTATTCTAATGACTTGCTTATGACACCACATAGAATATATAATGTTTAGTACCTTGGACGTTGTAGCTTTTTTACTTAAATCTCTGATATATTTTATGTCTTTTGTGTGCAGACGGGCTAGCTCAGTAGGTAGAGTGTTGGTCTTGCACTATCAATGTAAATCTCACATAGGTTTAAATCCCATGTAAGTTTTTTTTTATTTTACTAGATTGCATTGTGGTTTGTGGCTCAATACCATGTAATACATGTATTTTAACAACAGTAGTCAAGTCTTCCAATGTACTTGTTAGTGAAACCCAATAGATAGCTTTATTTTCTCTTTGTTTCCTCAAATTTTTAATGCATATCTGTTACAACTTTTGTAGTAAAGTATTCTAATTACTTGCTTATGACACCACATAGAATATATCATGTTTAGTACCTTGAACATTGTAGCTTATTTACTTAAATCTCTGATATATTTTACGAATTTTGAGTTCAGACTGGGTAGATCAGTTGGTAGAGTGTTGGTCTTGCGCTATCAATATACACCTCACATAGGTTCGAATCCCATGTAAGTTTTATTTTATTTTACTAGTCTGCATTGTAGTTTGTGGCTCAATACCATATAATGCATGTCTTTTAACAACAGTAGTCAAGTCTTCCAATGTACTTGTTAGTGAAACCCAATAGATAGCTTTATTTTCTCTTTGTTTCCTCAAATTTTGAATGCATATCTTTTACAACTTTTGTAGTTTAGTATTCTAATGACTTGCTTATGACACCACATAGAATATATCATGTTTAGTACCTTGGACGTTGTAGCTTTTTACTTAAATCTCTGATATATTTTATGTCTTTTGTGTGCAGATGTGGTAGCTCAGTAGGTAGAGTGTTGGTCTTGCACTATCAATGTAAATCTCACATAGGTTTAAATCCCATGCAAGTTTTTATTTTTATTTTACTAGTCTGCATTGTAGTTTGTGGCTCAATACCATGTAATGCATGTCTTTTAACAACAGTAGTCAAGTCTTCCAATGTACTTGTTAGTGAAGCCCAATAGATAGCTTTATTTTCTCTTTGTTTCCTCAAATTTTGAATGCATATCTTTTACAACTTTTGTAGTAAAGTATTCTAATGACTTGCTTATGACACCACATAGAATATATCATGTTTAGTACCTTGGACGTTGTAGCTTTTTTACTTAAATCTCTGATATATTTTAGAAACTTTGTGTTCAGACTGGGTATATTAGTTTATAGAGTGTTGGTCTTGCACTATCAATGTACACCTCACATAGGTTCGAATCCCATGTAAGTTTATTTTTATTTTACTAGTCTGCATTGTAGTTTGTGGCTCAATACCATATAATGCATGTCTTTTAACAACAGTAGTCAAGTCTTCCAATGTACTTGTTAGTGAAACCAAATAGATAGCTTTATTTTCTCTTTGTTTCCTCAAATTTTGAATGCATATATTTTACAACTTTTGTAGTTTAGTATTCTAATGACTTGCTTATGACACCACATATAATATATCATGTTTAGTACCTTGGACGTTGTAGCTTTTTTACTTAAATCTCTGATATATTTTATGTCTTTTGTGTGCAGATGGGGTAGCTCAGTAGGTAGAGAGTTGTTCTTGCACTATCAATGTACGCCTCACATAGGTTCGAATCCCATGTAAGTTTATTTTTATTTTACTAGTCTGCATTGTAATTTGTGGCTCAATACCATGTAATGCATGTCTTTTAACAACAGTTGTCAAGTCTTCCAATGTACTTGTTAGTGAAACCCAATAGATAGCTTTATTTTCTCTTTGTTTCCTCAAATTTTTAATGCATATCTGTTACAACTTTTGTAGTAAAGTATTCTAATTACTTGCTTATGACACCACATAGAATATATCATGTTTAGTATCTTGGACATTGTAGCTTATTTACTTAAATCTCTGATATATTTTCTGAATTTTGTGTTCGGACTGGGTATATAAGTTGGTAGAGTGTTGGTCTTGCACTATCAATGTACACCTCACATAGGTTCGAATCCCATGTAAGTTTGTTTTTATTTTACTAGTCTGCATTGTAGTTTGTGGCTCAATACCATGTAATGCATGTCTTTTAACAACAGTAGTCAAGTCTTCCAATGTACTTGTTAGTGAAACCCAATAGATAGCTTTATTTTCTCTTTGTTTCCTCAAATTTTGAAAGCATATCTTTTACAACTTTTGTAGTTTAGTATTCTAATGACTTGCTTATGACACCACATAGAATATATCATGTTTAGTACCTTGGACGTTGTAACTTTTTTACTTAAATCTCTGATATATTTTGAGCCTTTTGTGTGCAGACGTGGTAGCTCAGTAGGTAGAGTGTTGGTCTTGCACTATCAATGTAAATCTCACATAGGTTTAAATCCCATGTAAGTTTTTATTTTACTAGTCTGCATTGTAGTATGTGGCTCAATACCATGTAATGCATGTCTTTTAACAACAGTAGTCAAGTCTTCCAATTTACTTGTCAGTGAAATCCAGTAGATAGCTTTATTCTCTCTTTGTTTCCTCAAATTTTGAATGCATATCTTTTACAACTTTTGTAGTTTAGTATTCTAATGACTTGCTTATGACACCACATAGAATATATAATGTTTAGTACCTTGGACGTTGTAGCTTTTTTACTTAAATCTCTGATATATTTTATGTCTTTTGTGTGCAGACGGGCTAGCTCAGTAGGTAGAGTGTTGGTCTTGCACTATCAATGTAAATCTCACATAGGTTTAAATCCCATGTAAGTTTTTTTTATTTTACTAGATTGCATTGTGGTTTGTGGCTCAATACCATGTAATACATGTATTTTAACAACAGTAGTCAAGTCTTCCAATGTACTTGTTAGTGAAACCCAATAGATAGCTTTATTTTCTCTTTGTTTCCTCAAATTTTTAATGCATATCTGTTACAACTTTTGTAGTAAAGTATTCTAATTACTTGCTTATGACACCACATAGAATATATCATGTTTAGTACCTTGGACATTGTAGCTTATTTACTTAAATCTCTGATATATTTTAGAAACTTTGTGTTCAGACTGGGTATATCAGTTTATAGAGTGTTGGTCTTGCACTATCAATGTACTCCTCACATAGGTTCGAATCCCATGTAAGTTTATTTTTATTTTACTAGTCTGCATTGTAGTTTGTGGCTCAATACCATGTAATGCATGTCTTTTAACAACAGTAGTCAAGTCTTCCAATGTACTTGTTAGTGAAACCCAATAGATAGCTTTATTTTCTCTTTGTTTCCTCAAATTTAGAATGCATATCTTTTACAACTTTTGTAGTTTAGTATTCTAATGACTTACTTATGACACCACATAGAATATATCATGTTTAGTACCTTGGACGTTGTAGCTTTTTTACTTAAATCTCTGATATATTTTATGTCTTTTGTGTGCAGACGGAGTAGCTCAGTAGGTAGAGTGTTGGTCTTGCACTATCAATGTAAATCTCACATAGGTTTAAATCCCATGTAAGTTTTTTTTATTTTACTAGATTGCATTGTGGTTTGTGGCTGAATACCATGTAATACATGTCTTTTAACAACAGTAGTCAAGTCTTCCAATGTACTTGTTAGTGAAACCCAATAGATAGCTTTATTTTCTCTTTGTTTCCTCAAATTTTTAATGCATATCTGTTACAACTTTTGTAGTAAAGTATTCTAATTACTTGCTTATGACACCACATAGAATATATCATGTTTAGTACCTTGAACATTGTAGCTTATTTACTTAAATCTCTGATATATTTTATGAATTTTGTGTTCAGACTGGGTAGATCAGTTGGTAGAGTGTTGGTCTTGCGCTATCAATGTACACCTCACATAGGTTCGAATCCCATGTAAGTTTATTTTTATTTTACTAGTCTGCATTGTAGTTTGTGGCTCAATACCATATAATGCATGTCTTTTAACAACAGTAGTCAAGTCTTCCAATGTACTTGTTAGTGAAACCCAATAGATAGCTTTATTTTCTCTTTGTTTCCTCAAATTTTGAAAGCATATCTTTTACAACTTTTGTAGTTTAGTATTCTAATGACTTGCTTATGACACCACATAGAATATATCATGTTTAGTACCTTGGACGTTGTAACTTTTTTACTTAAATCTCTGATATATTTTGAGCCTTTTGTGTGCAGACGTGGTAGCTCAGTAGGTAGAGTGTTGGTCTTGCACTATCAATGTAAATCTCACATAGGTTTAAATCCCATGTAAGTTTTTATTTTACTAGTCTGCATTGTAGTTTGTGGCTCAATACCATGTAATGCATGTCTTTTAACAACAGTAGTCAAGTCTTCCAATGTACTTGTTAGTGAAACCCAATAGATAGCTTTATTTTCTCTTTGTTTCCTCAAATTTTTAATGCATATCTGTTACAACTTTTGTAGTAAAGTATTCTAATTACTTGCTTATGACACCACATAGAATATATCATGTTTGGTACCTTGGACATTGTAGCTTATTTACTTAAATCTCTGATATATTTTATGAATTTTGTGTTCAGACTGGGTATATCAGTTGGTAGAGTGTTGGTCTTGCATTATTAATGTACACCTCGCATAGGTTCGAATCCCATGTAAGTTTATTTTTATTTTTTTAGTCTGCATTGTAGTTTGTGGCTCAATACCATATAATGCATGTCTTTTAACAACAATAGTCAAGTCTTCCAATTTACTTGTTAGTGAAACCCAATAGATAGCTTTATTTTCTCTTTGTTTCCTCAAATTTTGAATGCATATCTTTTACAACTTTTGTAGTAAAGTATTCTAATGACTTGCTTATGACACCACATAGAATATATCATGTTTAGTACCTTGGACGTTGTAGCTTTTTTACTTAAATCTCTGATATATTTTATGGCTTTTGTGTGCAGACGGGGTAGCTCAGTAGGTAGAGCGTTGGTCGTGCGCTATCAATGTAAATCTCACATAGGTTTAAATCCCATGCAAGCTTTTATTTTTATTTTACTAGTCTGCATTGTAGTTTGTGGCTCAATACCATGTAATGCATGTCTTTTAACAACAGTAGTCAAGTCTTCCAATGTACTTGTTAGTGAAACCCAATAGATAGCTTTATTTTCTCTTTGTTTCCTCAAATTTAGAATGCATATCTTTTACAACTTTGGTAGTTTATTATTCTAATGACTTGCTTATGACACCACATAGAATATACCATGTTTAGTACCTTGGACGTTGTAGCTTTTTTACTTAAATCTCTGATATATTTTATGGCTTTTGTGTGCAGACGGGGTAGCTCAGTAGGTAGAGTGTTGGTCGTGCGCTGTCAATGTAAATCTCACATAGGTTTAAATCCCATGTAAGTTTTTTATTTTACTAGATTGCATTGTGGTTTGTGGCTCAATACCATGTAATACATGTCTTTTAAATACAGTAGTCAAGTCTTCCAATGTACTTGTTAGTGAAACCCAATAGATAGCTTTATTTTCTCTTTGTTTCCTCAAATTTTTAATGCATATCTGTTACAACTTTTGTAGTAAAGTATTCTAATTACTTGCTTATGACACCACATAGAATAGATCATGTTTAGTATCTTGGACATTGTAGCTTATTTACTTAAATCTCTGATATATTTTCTGAATTTTGTGTTCAGACTGGGTATATAAGTTGGTAGAGTGTTGGTCTTGCACTATCAATGTACACCTCACATAGGTTCGAATCCCATGTAAGTTTATTTTTATTTTACTAGTCTGCATTGTAGTTTGTGGCTCAATACCATGTAATGCATGTCTTTTAACAACAGTAGTCAAGTCTTCCAATGTACTTGTTAGTGAAACCCAATAGATAGCTTTATTTTCTCTTTGTTTCCTCAAATTTTTAATGCATATCTGTTACAACTTTTGTAGTAAAGTATTCTAATTACTTGCTTATGACACCACATAGAATATATTGTGTTTAGTACCTTGGACATTGTAGCTTATTTGCTTAAATCTCTGATATATTTTAGGAATTTTGTGTTCAGACTGGGTATATCAGTTGGTAGAGTGTTGGTCTTGCATTATCAATGTACACCTCACATAGGTTCGAATCCCATGTAAGTTAATTTTTATTTTACTAGTCTGCATTGTAGTTTGTGGCTCAATACCATGTAATGCATGTCTTTTAACAACAGTAGTCAAGTCTTCCAATGTACTTGTTAGTGAAACTCAATAGATAGCTTTATTTTCTCTTTATTTCCTCAACTTTTGAATGCATATCTTTTACAACTTTTGTAGTAAAGTATTCTAATGACTTGCTTATGACACCACATATAATATATCATGTTTAGTACCTTGGACGTTGTAGCTTTTTACTTAAATCTCTGCTATATGTTATGTCTTTCGTGTGCAGATGGGTTAGCTCAGTAGGTAGAGTGTTGGTCTTGCACTATCAATGTAAATCTCACATAGGTTTAAATCCCATGTAAGTTTATTTTTATTTTACTAGTCTGCATTGTAGTTTGTGGCTCAATACCATGTAATGCATGTATTTTAACAACAGTAGTCAAGTCTTCCAATTTACTTGTTAGTGAAATCCAGTAGATAGCTTTATTCTCTCTTTGTTTCCTCAAATTTTGAATGCATATCTTTTACAACTTTTGTAGTTTAGTATTCTAATGACTTGCTTATGACACCACATAGAATATATAATGTTTAGTACCTTGGACGTTGTAGCTTTTTTACTTAAATCTCTGATATATTTTATGTCTTTTGTGTGCAGACGGGCTAGCTCAGTAGGTAGAGTGTTGGTCTTGCACTATCAATGTAAATCTCACATAGGTTTAAATCCCATGTAAGTTTTTTTTTATTTTACTAGATTGCATTGTGGTTTGTGGCTCAATACCATGTAATACATGTATTTTAACAACAGTAGTCAAGTCTTCCAATGTACTTGTTAGTGAAACCCAATAGATAGCTTTATTTTCTCTTTGTTTCCTCAAATTTTTAATGCATATCTGTTACAACTTTTGTAGTAAAGTATTCTAATTACTTGCTTATGACACCACATAGAATATATCATGTTTAGTACCTTGAACATTGTAGCTTATTTACTTAAATCTCTGATATATTTTACAAATTTTGAGTTCAGACTGGGTAGATCAGTTGGTAGAGTGTTGGTCTTGCGCTATCAATATACACCTCACATAGGTTCGAATCCCATGTAAGTTTTATTTTATTTTACTAGTCTGCATTGTAGTTTGTGGCTCAATACCATATAATGCATGTCTTTTAACAACAGTAGTCAAGTCTTCCAATGTACTTGTTAGTGAAACCCAATAGATAGCTTTATTTTCTCTTTGTTTCCTCAAATTTTGAATGCATATCTTTTACAACTTTTGTAGTTTAGTATTCTAATGACTTGCTTATGACACCACATAGAATATATCATGTTTAGTACCTTGGACGTTGTAGCTTTTTACTTAAATCTCTGATATATTTTATGTCTTTTGTGTGCAGATGTGGTAGCTCAGTAGGTAGAGTGTTGGTCTTGCACTATCAATGTAAATCTCACATAGGTTTAAATCCCATGCAAGTTTTTATTTTTATTTTACTAGTCTGCATTGTAGTTTGTGGCTCAATACCATGTAATGCATGTCTTTTAACAACAGTAGTCAAGTCTTCCAATGTACTTGTTAGTGAAGCCCAATAGATAGCTTTATTTTCTCTTTGTTTCCTCAAATTTTGAATGCATATCTTTTACAACTTTTGTAGTAAAGTATTCTAATGACTTGCTTATGACACCACATAGAATATATCATGTTTAGTACCTTGGACGTTGTAGCTTTTTTACTTAAATCTCTGATATATTTTAGAAACTTTGTGTTCAGACTGGGTATATTAGTTTATAGAGTGTTGGTCTTGCACTATCAATGTACACCTCACATAGGTTCGAATCCCATGTAAGTTTATTTTTATTTTACTAGTCTGCATTGTAGTTTGTGGCTCAATACCATATAATGCATGTCTTTTAACAACAGTAGTCAAGTCTTCCAATGTACTTGTTAGTGAAACCAAATAGATAGCTTTATTTTCTCTTTGTTTCCTCAAATTTTGAATGCATATATTTTACATCTTTTGTAGTTTAGTATTCTAATGACTTGCTTATGACACCACATATAATATATCATGTTTAGTACCTTGGACGTTGTAGCTTTTTTACTTAAATCTCTGATATATTTTATGTCTTTTGTGTGCAGATGGGGTAGCTCAGTAGGTAGAGTGTTGTTCTTGCACTATCAATGTACGCCTCACATAGGTTCGAATCCCATGTAAGTTTATTTTTATTTTACTAGTCTGCATTGTAATTTGTGGCTCAATACCATGTAATGCATGTCTTTTAACAACAGTTGTCAAGTCTTCCAATGTACTTGTTAGTGAAACCCAATAGATAGCTTTATTTTCTCTTTGTTTCCTCAAATTTTTAATGCATATCTGTTACAACTTTTGTAGTAAAGTATTCTAATTACTTGCTTATGACACCACATAGAATATATCATGTTTAGTATCTTGGACATTGTAGCTTATTTACTTAAATCTCTGATATATTTTCTGAATTTTGTGTTCGGACTGGGTATATAAGTTGGTAGAGTGTTGGTCTTGCACTATCAATGTACACCTCACATAGGTTCGAATCCCATGTAAGTTTGTTTTCATTTTACTAGTCTGCATTGTAGTTTGTGGCTCAATACCATGTAATGCATGTCTTTTAACAACAGTAGTCAAGTCTTCCAATGTACTTGTTAGTGAAACCCAATAGATAGCTTTATTTTCTCTTTGTTTCCTCAAATTTTGAAAGCATATCTTTTACAACTTTTGTAGTTTAGTATTCTAATGACTTGCTTATGACACCACATAGAATATATCATGTTTAGTACCTTGGACGTTGTAACTTTTTTACTTAAATCTCTGATATATTTTGAGCCTTTTGTGTGCAGACGTGGTAGCTCAGTAGGTAGAGTGTTGGTCTTGCACTATCAATGTAAATCTCACATAGGTTTAAATCCCATGTAAGTTTTTATTTTACTAGTCTGCATTGTAGTATGTGGCTCAATACCATGTAATGCATGTCTTTTAACAACAGTAGTCAAGTCTTCCAATTTACTTGTCAGTGAAATCCAGTAGATAGCTTTATTCTCTCTTTGTTTCCTCAAATTTTGAATGCATATCTTTTACAACTTTTGTAGTTTAGTATTCTAATGACTTGCTTATGACACCACATAGAATATATAATGTTTAGTACCTTGGACGTTGTAGCTTTTTTACTTAAATCTCTGATATATTTTATGTCTTTTGTGTGCAGACGGGCTAGCTCAGTAGGTAGAGTGTTGGTCTTGCACTATCAATGTAAATCTCACATAGGTTTAAATCCCATGTAAGTTTTTTTTATTTTACTAGATTGCATTGTGGTTTGTGGCTCAATACCATGTAATACATGTATTTTAACAACAGTAGTCAAGT